>NC_136066.1:3306260-3967512 GCF_964261635.1 Lissotriton helveticus
GCTCAAAACACCAAGCGATGCCCCTGAGCCTCCCAGGCTCTGAACCAAAGGAAATGCCCCCTAGAGCCTCTCTGGGCTCTACAAACAAAGATGGAGCCTCACTGGGCGGTGGGGTCCCTCACGGGGGGGCCCGGGAACACTTGGGGCGCCTTGGGCCTCTCGGGGCTCTTAAACAATTGTGGGCACTTTGGAGCCTCTCGGGCTCAACCAACAAATGGTGCCCCCGGAGGCTCGGGGCTCGAAACAGAATGCGGCAATTACCCCCGACGTCGGAGTCCCTCTCGGGGGACTCAAGATTAAATTTGGCCCAGGAGCCTTTCAGGGCTCACAACAAAGATCTTCTGGCTGGAGGGGAGAGGGCGGGCACCGACAGCGTGTCCCGACGCCCTCCTCCCTTCACTCGTTCTCCCGGCCCCCACTCACCGGCTCTCGGCAGCTGCCGGTCGTCTCCTTTTTCACCGGCGGCCACACGGGGCTTCAAGGCTCTCCACTCTCTCGTCCTGCGGGGGGCGGGACTTCCGGGGCCTGCTCCTGACGCACTCCTAGGCTTCCCCAGACCGGGGGAAACGGAAGGGAGACTCGCCGGTCCCGCCCTTGTCCGGGCATCTTCTGTAGTTTTGCCTGGCTTCCTGCCTCGGGTGTCCGCCAATGACAGCACGGTCCCGAGAAGGGAGGCGGGCACTTCCGGGTCGCACTAGGCAGCGGCCCGGCCACGTTTTCAATGCCCCAGGGCTGCGGCGGTGATTTTTGAAGGGCAATGCTGGGTGGGCACCGGCAAATACACGATGAATCGAGGTGGGCACTCGATTGGGGCAGCAACACAGCACGCTGGCAAAAGATGCCGGGTGGGCACCGACCAAAGCACCCAGAGCGCTCCCAAGCGCTAAATAAAATTTAAAGCGCTCCCTGCGCTAAAATGGCAAATAAAGCGCTATTAAGCGCTGGGTCACAACAAAGCGCTCTCAAGCGCCAAAAGGCAATCAAAAGCGCTCCCAGGCGCTAGGGGCCAACAAGCCCAGCAAAAGTCCTTCTAGGCAGGCAGGGGGGGCAAGGCTGGGCCCAGAGCCAGCTCACTGGGTCTCCAGGCAGGGAGACAGTCCAAGTGGCGGTCCTCCTGCCCAGCAACAGCAGCAGCCCCCTCAGGATCCTGGAAGAGAACAGTTTGTGTGGGGACACAGCCCCATTTTTATACTATAAATTCCTTTGTCTGTAGGTGCAGGGTGGGGGAGAAACCAGTCGCAGCTGGTTTTGGAGCACCCTTGATGTGCTCATCACTTCACTCTATTCACTGGCAGGGCTAGGGTCGTTAGACGCACCACAGGGGGCGGAGCCAGCATTGTGTGGGGAAAGCCCAGCCCCATCAGGAACCAGGTGCAGCCCTCCCCTCACATCAGCATGCTGATCTCAGCACTCACCACTGGGCAGACCCATCCAGACATCCTGGAGCCTGGCATCCCAGCCAGCTCCAGACAATCACACGCCAGCACCCTCACAGCACACGCATAGCCATGTCTAGAAGTGGTACTTCTGCACAAGACACAATCATGCCACATACATCATTGCGAAGCATTTAATCACACGAGTCCACACATACCAGACTCGAGCCTGTACACCCCACGCATCAGGAACTACCAGGGACACATACATTCCCCATGCATTCCTATGGGAGGGCAGGCCTATCTCATCACATGCACTCAAAGTGCGCACGCACTTTCCACTGGGACACAGTGGAAGTGCGCAGAACCCAAAAATCACCATCCCCAGGTCACCATTAAAAGCAAAAAGTTTAGGGGTGAACCTGCCAAAAGGGCCAAGTCCAACAACGCAAAATAGCGAGAGTGCTTCTATCCTCCTCTATTCAAGCAGTATCACCAGGCCCGCTACACTACAGGGCCTTACAAAGACTGAAATCTGTAGGTCTAAAGAGGGGCCGATGGTATTCAGATACAGAAAACCTAGATAGTTGGCAATCTTTGGGAACTCACTGGAGCACACTGTGGAGTCAGACGCAAGCAATTTGGGAGGGGGCGCCAAAATGGGAAAGATAGAGACAGGAGGAAAGTGGCCCAAGAGGAACTTCCTCTCCACATCAATTGTTTACAAATGATGGCGAGCTTGAACGCTCTGATGAGTTTCAAATCCATTCTGAGCAACAGTGTTGTTCTAATCAAGTTAGACAACTCCACAGCAGTATCCTATATCAACCACTTGGGGGGTGCAGAATCAAAGAAACTTGTGGACCGAGCCAAGAAAAACTGGCACTTCTGTTGGAGCCTAAAAATCATATTGAAAGCAGAATTTATTCCTGGTCATCAAAACACAAGAGCAGACTGGAACTCAAGGTTCCTAAAGGATTCAAGCGACTGGAGATTGAATCCTTTGGTCTTCGATAGAATTCAGAATCCGTGGGGCCCCTTTCATGTAGACCTGTTTCCCAGCAGACTTACTTTTCAAGTCAAAACTTACTACAGTCGGAGACCAGATTCCAACGCCCAATCAGTGGATGCCCCGGCTCGATTCTTAGGCATTTCCCCCTTTTGCTCTAATTTAGAAAGTTCTTCTAAAGGTCAGAGCAGAACAATGCAGAATAGTATTAATTACTCCTTTCTGGAATACACAGGTTTGGTTCCCGGTTACAATAGAACTAGCAATAGACGTGTCACGTTTTATCCCCGGGAACAGTGGCCTTCTTCAATGACAAGAGGGAGAAGAACACCCTCTCCTGCTAGAAGGAAACATGGACCTTCTTGCTTGGAAGATTTCAGGAAATCCAAGAGATACTCAGGCCTTTCAGGAGAGGCTAAAGATCTACTGGATGAGTCATGGGCACCAGGAACAAGAGGAAGATACACTGGGGTTTGGAAAGAATGGTGTTGTTGGTGCCTGGAACGGGGTTTGGATCCCGTGGACGATCCTGTAGTAGATGTGGCAAAGTACCTTGGAGGTTTATTGAACTTAGGCCTATGTTACGGAACAATCAGCTGTTATTGATCAGGTATACCAGCAGGCCTTTCACTAATTAACGACTTCTATCGGTTCAGACCCTCTGATCTGTAGGGTAATAATGGGAATTTAACTTAAACGTCCCCCCAAGATAAGGTACGACTCTTTATGGAATGTTAACCTAATTTCGACCTTTTCACTACATGGCCTGATAACTTTTCTTTCAAAAAAACAATTAGAAACTAAACTAGAAACCTTACTCTGTCTGATATCCTTTAAAAGAATGTCAGGTGTTAAAGCCTTAGAGATCTCTAATAGATTCTATTCTCCAGACTCAGTGCATTTTGAAATATGGAAAAGGACCAACAGTATGACCGAAAGTATCTTTTATCCCTGTTTTCCGGATTATAAAAAATTATGTGTAGTGGACTGCATGGAAATTTATGAAAAAGTAATTTGTAACATTAGACATAAGGATCAAAAACTTTTAATATCCTTCGTTAAACCCTATAAAGCAGTGTCCATAGCTACCAATGCTAGATGGGTTAGACTAATAATGTCAAAAGCGGGAATAGATTTGTCCACATTTGGGCCTCATTCTTCCCATGGGGCTATGGCCAGTAAAGTGTTCTGGGCAGGAGGGTCACTTTCTGATATTTTGAAAGCACGGACTGGTCAAATGCATCCACATTTGCACAGTTTTACCTTAGACCCGTGGAACATGTGAGCAGTACAGTGTTAAAAAGCTTTAAACGTGTATAATGGTAGCCTCCGGTCTTGTAATGAAATGACGATTCTCCAATTATATGCCAGGCTAACTTCTCACAGTCCTCATGTGTATCATTGTCATTTTCCATTCCGTTCTCTTTTTTTTTTTATAGGTTCTTATGACCTTTGAGTATCTAAACCCTTTTAATAATTTAAATTTGATGTTGTATTATATTAGTACATTAGTTGAAAAGTTCAAGAGGAAAGGGGGGCTTACTGCCTAGAAATGCGTGTTTAGTGAAAGGAGACCTTTAATCGCTCGCGCTGTGCGTTCCTATGAAAAGGCACAGCGCGACTAGGTCTTGGGTCTGCCTCGCTTTCGTTGACAGTTTTAGACTTTCCGTCTTCATTTGATGGGAAATAGAGGTATCAGCTGTTGTGGGTGGAATGCAATGCCGCCGCACGCTGAGAAGGCGGATTAGAGGAGAGTCGGGTGTAAGAGAGTACTCTCCTTCTCAGCGTGCAGTTTCTCCGGGGCTCCCTGCCCCTCTACTGATATTCCTCGCTGACTCCATCCCCTCATCCACATCTACTGGGTGCCCTTCAGGGGCGCCTCTTCTGCCAAGTCCATGATCTTGGGTAATGGCCCTAGAGTGTCCAGTACTCTGGAGACAGCGTTTGAGTCCCTTTCTAGGATCTCTGCCCGTCTTGAATAAAAAGGTAAATAATTTGGGATCTAGATGTGGTGTTAAACCAGACTTATTGTCTAAGAAGAGTCTGTGGCACTCGGCCCTCATCAGGTTTCTGGTTTCTTTTTCAAGGGGTTTCCGGATCCAACATTTTATGAAATTGGATATGTGGTCCATGGGCCACCAGTCAGACCCCCTCGGGTTTGTGTGATGCGGGTGGGGTTAAACATCTCCACTCGCGAAGGGTCCTTGATTGAATTGGAACCAGTTGGTTGGACTATATCCTCGTCAAGGAGATCATTGTCCAAGGTCTCTAAGGGATCGAAAATATACTCGTCGTCCCCATCAAAATTTGTTGGGTGGAAACGCAGGCCCCAGTCGAGGCGTCACAGAGGCAGTGATCGGGTAAGGGAAATTAATCGATTGAAGACTAAAGCGGATAGTTTACAGTGCAGAGAGAGTAGGAAGTAAAAGAGGGGAGGGGTGAAGGTAACCAAACCGTAAATTGGAAGGATATTGAATGAACAGGACTTTAGGAAATAACTTACCTAATAAGTCATAAAAGCGGAAACAAGCAAAAACCAGCTGGTTGTAGGGATAATTGGTTATCTAGGTTAAAATTATAAATAGTTTAAAAATAGTCTCACAGTGGTCATTAAGTAGCAGAGTAAAAACTGTATACTTAACTGTCTGCAGCAGATGACACCTGTTGATTGCAATGTTCTTATTCATGATGTAATGTGTTCTTTAAAGGGCTGCATGTTGGGGCAGCAATAAAAGTATATTGCATAATGTTAGCGTCGTTTATCTTTAATGAAATCAAGATTCTCTCTGTAATATGATTCGAGAATCGTCACTTTCCCTTGTCATCGTCATGACCATAGCGGGCACCGGGTGTTTCCCCGGTGGGCCGCCAGGGTGGGAGCCGGTTTTGAGGCCTTGTGGGGCAGTTTTTGTTACCGGGGGTCGGCAATATCAGCCCGCTGTAACAAAATTGGCCGAAATCGGCCCTCGCAAACATCTTGGCTGCTCCAAGGGGGCCGGCCGAGCAATGTGCGAGGGCCAGTTTTGGTTCCCACCGAAAATGCCCCCACCAGGCCCCACCACCCCACCGCTCTTACCTGCATGGGCCGCTGCTGCTCTAGTGACACTCCCTGACTCTAGTGACACTCTCTGCCCCTCCCTGGTCTTCTCCTGACACTCCCTGCCTCCATGCTTACACACCCAGCCATTCTGACACTCCTGCTCCTGTAGCGATGCTCCCTGCCCTTCTAGTGCTACTGCAGGAGAGTCAGATGGGCTGGGAGTGTCATTACAGGAGAACCCTACAGGAGAATGAGTGCCAGAAGCGCTGGGTGTATCAGGAGAGAGGCAGCGAGTGTCACTACAGAAGCAGGAGTGTCAGGAGAGAGGCAGCGAGTGTCACTACAGAAGCAGGACTTTGAGAAGGTCGGTGAGTGTCAGGAGAGAACATTTAAGTGTTACTCAAGGGTCAGGGACTGTCACTACAGGAACACAAGTGTCAGAAGAGCTGAGTGTCAGGAGAGAAGCAGGAAGTGTCACTCGAGGGTCAGAGTGTCACTAGAGAGGAATATCACTAGATGGGCAGGGAGTGTCACTGGAGGAACACAAGTGCCAGAAGGGCTGAGCGTGTCAGGAGAGGGACACAGGGAGTGTCACTAGAGAGTCAGGGAGTGTCACTACAGGAGCACGAATGTCAGAAGGACTGAGAGTGTCATTCGAGGGTCAGGGAGTATCACTACACAAGCAGGAGTGTCAAAAGGCCTGGGAGTGTCAGGAGAGAGGCAGCGAGTGTCACTACAGAAGCAGGACTTTGAGAAGGTCGGTGAGTGTCAGGAGAGAACATTTAAGTGTTACTCGAGGGTCAGGGAGTGTCGCTACAGGAACACAAGTGTCAGAAGGGCTGAGAGTGTCAGGAGAAGGGCAGAAAGTGTCACTCTAGAGTCAGAGTGTGTCACTAGGGAGAGGCAGGGAGTGTCACTGCAGGAGCCGGAGTGTCAGATGGGCTGGGAGTGTCAGTAGAGAGAGAACAAGTGTCACTAGAGTCAGGGAGTTTCACTAGAGGGTGCCCTTCAGCCATTTCTGCACCTGTAGTGACACTCTCTGTCTCTCTCCTGACACTACAAGCCATTCAGACACTCCTGCATCTATAGGGACAACCTCAACTCTCTAGTAACACTTCCTAATCCTCTTCAGACACTCATTGCCTCTCTCCTGACACACCCAACCCTTCTGACACACCTTGTCGTGTAGTGACACTCCCTGGCCCTCCAGTGACACTCCTTCCCCTGTATTGACATTGCCTGACTCTCTAGTCACCCATTACTCCCTGACTCTCCCTGACACGGTCTCATGAATCTCCATTCCTACATGCCTGTGACCCCAGTGCTCTCTCCTCTGATGCTCCCTATTTTCTGACGACCACCTTCACTGTCCATCCACACCCCCTTCTGGTGCACCCTTTTGTGTCTAGTATTTGTGTTGTCTTCTCCTCTGACCCCACGACAACAGCTTATCTCCAGGTGCCTACGGAAGAGTGTGACCTACGGATCCCCACCCAGGGCACTCCACCTGCACTCCATGCACACAAAAGGCCAGATTAGCACCAGTTGTGTTAAAACCAGTGAGCAGTAGCACCACGTCAAGGTTCTGACCATCGCTACTGTCCAGGCACACCATTCATACTGGCCCAGCCCAGATACTGTCGTTCACACCATTCATAACCCAAGGACTCAGGCGTACGCTGGGAAGCCCCCTCCGGGACCCCCAACATATCGCGACAGATCCAGGACACAAGCTGGGGCCCTGAGAAGGGGCTAAAGAGAGAATGCAGCGGGGGCAAAGGTGAGCCCCTACCTGGCCCTTCCCAGGGTGGAGGGGGATCGGCCGTAATTGGAGGTCCTTACGGCAAGGATTGTTACCCCCACTTACACCCGACACCGATAATCCTCCACAGCCTGCATCCCTCTCTGCCCATCACTGGGTGTTTCACTGGCACTCTCTAGATATATAGGGATGCAGGAGTGACATCACAGAGGAGTGACATCACAGAGGAAGGCGGGGGCAGGATGTACAGATATGGGCGAGGGGAGTGACATCACAGAGGGAGGAGGGGGACAAGATATGCAGCCCTAGGGGAGTGACATCACAGAGGAAGGCAGGGGACAGGATGTACATATATGGGCGAGGGGAGTGACATCACAGAGGAGGAGCAGCCAGGATGTTCAAGCTTAAAGGAGTGACATCAGAGAGGAAGTGGGGTAGGATATACAGGCCTGGGAAAGTGTCATCACAGAGGAAGGGGCACAGGATATGCAGGCCTGGGGGAGGGACATCACAGAGGAAGGAGTGGGCAGGGAGTGTCACTAGAGAGTCAGGGAGTGTCAGTAGAGGGGCAGGAGTGTCAGAAGGGTTGGTTGTGTCAGAAGAGAGGCAGGGAGTGCCACTACAGGAGCAATGGTGTTAGAAGGGCTAGGAGTGTCAGAACAGAGACATGGAATGTCACTGTAGGAGAGTCAGAAGGGCTGGGAGTGTCACTAAAGGAGGAGGAGTGTCAGAAGGGCTGGGGGTGTCAGGAGAGAGGCAGGAAGTGGCAGGAAAGGACTAGGGAGTTAAAGTTAAACAGAGCCTCAGCATCACAAAATGTATGCTGCTGCCACAGACAAGAGTCTGACCTCCTGTTGCTGGATGAAACTCCGGCAGGGGAGGCGTGGACAATAGGTTTCCTGTCCAGGGAGGTGCTGACACCTCACCAGACAGGGTTTTGTGTATTGGGGCAGGGAGGGCTGCATTCAGTGAATGAAATACAGACACTGCCTGGGGCACACAAGGTGCTCCATGCATAGCCCAGTTCAAACCGGTTTCAGGGGCACACAGCCCCAGCTCTGGCACGAAACTGGACAAAGGGAAAGGGGTGTAACCACCATTGCCCCTAAGGCAACTGTTCCACCTAGTTCAGCTTCAAGTGGTGGTTCTCAAAAGAAAGGTGTAGTAGGGTCAACCCTGGGAACCGAGGTTGTCTCTGGCCTAGTCAGAATACCAACTCAAGCTGTTCTTGTCTGTGATGTGGACATGGCTATGTCCTCTACCGTGAGCCCCAATAACTTGGGCAAGTACAGACAGACTCCTTTAATCAATGATAAAGTGGCTCAGGCCTACAGGGACACTTGTGCCAGTGTCACTATGGTGATGCCTGGCTTTGTGGACCCTGGACAGATCATACTAGGTGAAAATTACCTAGTGACCAATGCTAGCAATGTCACTACCACTTGCAGTATGGCAATTGTTAATTTCTCCTGGGGAGGGGTAACTGGCCTCAAGAAGGTTGTGGTTAGCTCAGACCTCCCTGTAGAATGTTTGCTTGGCAATGACCTGGAGACTTCAGCTTGAAGTGGAGTATAGGACCCATGCAGAAATGTTAGGGATATCAGCACATGTCCTTGCTGTGACTCGGTCACAGGTCAGAAATTACAACACTGAACAGGCACTGGATTCTGGAACAATTGACCAGTTGCCTACCAGGAGGAGAAGCAGTAGGGTTAAGGCAATGCCTTCGGGGGAAGGCATTGCCTTAACCCTACTCAGGAAGAGGACCAGCCTTCTGAGGAAGCTGATTGTGAGACCCAGGAGGAAACTGTCCTAGAAGAACTTGAGCCTGATCAGGTTGAGTTTCTTGGGACAGGGAGACCCTCCAGGGCAGATCTGAGGCGGGCACAGTTGGACTGCCCTTCTCTTGAACCCCTCAGACAGCAAGCTGCTGCTGAGGCTGCAGGGAATGCTAGTGGGACCCATAAAGTTTACTGGGATGATGGGCTACTGTATTCAGAGGCTACAGACCCCAAGCCTGGAGCTTCCAGGAGGTTGGTCATACCTTTGGCATTCAGGGCCTTCCTTCTCACACTAGCCCATGATATTCCCCTTGCAGGACATTTTGTCCCTCACTTTCACTGGCCCCATATGTCAGAGTATACAAAGGAGTTTTGTCGCTCCTGTGTCACCTGCCAAGCCAGTGGCAAATCAGGTGGCACCACAAATGCCCCCCTTATACCACTACCTGTGGTAGGGGTTCCCTTTGAACATGTAGGGTTTGACATTGTTGGACCAATTAATCCCCAAACAGCCTCTGGGCACAGATTTTTTCTGGTGGTAGTGGATCATGCCACCAGATACAAATAAGCCATTCCACTTAGGACCACAACAGCACCTGTTGTGGCAAGAGCCCTCCTGGGAGTTTTCTCAAGGGGGGGCTTTCCTAAGGAGGTTGTCTCAGACAGAGGTGCAAACTTTATGTCTGGATACCTGACTGCAATGTGGAAGGAGTGTGGAGTGAACACAAGTTCACCACACCCTATTATCCACAGTGCAATGGTCTAGTTGAGAGATTCAACAAGACCTTAAAGGGCATGATTAAGGGTCTCCCTGAAAAGCTCAGGCGGAGATGGCACATCCTGCTGCCCTGCCTTTTGTTTGCTTACAGAGAGGTCCCACAGAAGGGTGTTAGCTACAGCCCATTTGAACTTCTGTTTTGGCATCCTGTAAGAGGACCCCTTTGTCTGGTGAAGGAGGGATGTGCGTTACCTCTCAAACCTCCCAAACAAGACATTGTGGACTATGTACTTGGTCTCCGCTCCCGGATGGCTGAGTACACGAAAAAGGCATCCAAAAACCTTGAGGCTAGTCAGGAATTGCAAAAGGCCTGGCATGACCAAAATGCTGTGCTGACTGTTTACCAGCCAGGACAGAAAGTGTGGGTGTTGGAGCCTGTGGCCCCAGTAGCTCTCCAAGGCAAGTGGAGTGGACCCCACACTATTGTTGAACAGAAGGGAGAAGTCACCTATTTGGTTGACCTTGGAACTCCAAGGAGCCCCCACAGGGTGCTTCATGTCAACAGGTTGAACCCATATGTTGACAGGGCAGACATGGGCTTGCTCATGGCTACTGATGAGGGACAGGAGGAAGAGAGTGACCTTCTCCCAGACCTGCTCTCTCAGAACCCTGATGGTTCAGTTGATGGTGTAGCCTTGGCAGGCAGCCTCACTGACCAACAGCAGAAGGACTGCAGACGAGTTATACAGTCCTACAGGCATATGTTTTCACTGACTCCACATCGGACTACCTGGTGTACTCATGAAGTGGACACTGGGGACAGTTTGCCTGTTAAAAGTAAGATTTACAGGCAACCTGATCATGTCAGGGACTGTATCAGGACAGAGGTCCAAAAGATGTTGGATTTGGGAGTCATTGAGCCCTCAGAGAGCCCTTGGGCCAGTCCAGTAGTCCTGGTGCCTAAACCTCACACCCAAGCTGGTAGAAGAGAAATGAGGTTTTCTGTGGATTACAGAGGTCTCAATGATGTCACTAGGACAGATACCCATCCAATACCCAGGGCAGATGAACTCATTGACAGATTGGCATCTGCCAAGTTTTTGAGTACATTTCACCTGACAGCTGGCTACTGGCAGATCGACTAGCTGATGATGCAAAGCCAAAGACAGCATTTTCAACGCCTGGTGGGCATTATCAGTTTTGTTCTGAGTGTGGTGCGAGTCTTTTCCTTTTTCTCTTTCCTACCTTTTCGCTGGCCGGACTCGCTGGCAGATATCGCGGGCGGGATTCACGGGCAGGACTCGCGGGCGGGATTCATGAGCGGGACTTCATGGGCGGGACTCGCGGGCGGGAATTCGAGGGCGGGAATTCGCGGGCAGGAATCACGGGCAGGAATCACGGGCGGGACTCACGGGCAGGACTCGCAGGCGGGACATTACGAGCAGAACACATGATTGGCGGGGGAGATTGTGGGCGGGGATTGGAAGGGGGCACCATCTTGGCAGGATGTTGTATCCTGTCCTTGGATAGGTGGGTGTTGGACTGGGCCTTTTCCCCCAATATTTTTCGCTTTTGCCCCCTAATTTAGGGTGTCTCCCCCATGGTAATAAACCTGTATAGGCCATGTGAGGTAGGAGTTGCCCTGTGTTTTAAAATTGTAATGTCATGTAATGGTGTGAGCACTTGTAAATTTCCACCATTGTAAAATGCACCGGACTGAAATGTTCTGTGTTTAAAATGGATGCCATGCCCATGGGTTTTACCACCGGACTGCTGTAGGTCAGCGGTCTAGATAATATTACCCAGTAACCCCTAGCTTTTGGAGGGAAAGCCTGGCACCCAGGGTGCTCAACCCCTCCCCTTGAGCCAGTTTAGGCCAGCTTTGCCAACATTCTAGAAGGTTCTGGCACTGCCTGGGAGGAGGGTATAAGTAAGGGGGATGTGCCACCAGAGAGTCAGTCAGAGCTGGGACAAGAAAGAGAGGGGACCTGCTGCAAGGTGCTACCGCCACATGGGCCTGTGAGCTGGGCCCTGCACCCCTAAACCCCCCCCTCTGCTGTCCCCACGGGCCCCTGACGAAGAAGGACCCCTACCCAGGTCCCTGACACTGTGGGGACCGGGAATTACACCAGCGCTGCGAGGAAGAAGCGCCCAGGAGGTGAGGAGTGGGACTGTCTACCCCCCTTGGGAAGCTGTGGCCCCTTTGAAGTACCGCATGGGGAAGATTGTGCCCCCAAAAGAACTGTTGCTAGCTGAGGTGCTGTGAGGCCCTTTGGAAGCGCTGGGCCCTGGGACTGTTGTGGCCCCTAAGTGCTGGAAGGCCCTGCCTGTCAAGCGCTGTAATTTGGAAGAAGCGCTATAATTGCGAAGCGCTGGAGAAGAGATAATTTCCTGCCCCCGCTGTGTGGCCCGAGGGAGGAGCGCTGCGCTGTGAATAGCGCCATATAAATAATTAAATAATAGGGAGCCTACCCCTTATTACCGCCGATATCACTGCCGCAGCCCGAGGAGTGTTGGCGCTGCCTTGCGCCGAGTGGAAATTGGCGAAAATCACCGCTGCGGCCCGGCGCCGCCTGGAAGGGACCCCCACTGTTGTGGTGTACGTTGCGGCGGCCCCCGGTACCAGGAGAGGGCCGCTGAAGTGAAGAGAGGGCCACGCTAGGCCCTGAGGGCGTCAGATCCCCCATCACGTGACGGGGGCCCGGCCGCGTCATCGACCCGCCCCCGCCAACGCCGCGCCCGGATTGGCCTGCGCGGCCGTGCCCTTTGAAGGCCGCGCAGGGATTGGCTGCCGGCCGGCAGCCAGAGAAGAGGAGCCTAAGCCCCAGGTCCCTGTGAGGTAGGAGGGGGACCCTGGTGAAGCGACGGCATTGCAGGGCCCCCGTGGTCTAGGGGGAGCCCCGATTGTGGCCGCGAACCGGAGCGGGTGCCCACCCCGCCGGTGAGCGCCCCCGCCGGAGGAAGCCGACTGAAGCCCCGGGTCCCCCTGTGGAAGGGGAGGGGCCCGGGTGAAGTTGTCAGAGGCGTTGCGGGGCTCCCGTGCAGAGGATGGAGCTCCGGGAGAAGCGACCGGAGCGGGAGCCGACCCCGCCGGTCTGCGCCCCGAGGACAGGGGCTGGTGGAGGAGAGAGGGGGGGCTGGGGCACACTGTCGGTGCCAGCCCCTCGCCCAGGAGACCCCAGAGGAGCCTGGGGCACGTCTCTGGAAGCCCCGGGTGAAGGCCGGAAACGTGTGGCGTCACCATCTGTTACAGCGCGGGTTCTCAGACCCCAGGGAACTTGCACAGGAGGCAGACCTTTGGGTAAGTGCCAGAGAGTCTGGGAGGACATTGGGGAGTGATCCACAAGGGAGTGGTGCAGGGATCTTCCGACCCAGCGCGGCGGAGGAGGTGAAGAATGGCCCAGCTAGGTCCCAGGATAGTGAGCGGGTTGTAGGGCCTCACATCCCATCTATAGGAGGGAGTGAGACGGGGAGGTGTCCCGAGGTGCCCCAACTGCAGTCACGGGGCCTGGAGAGTTCTTTAAGGGAGCCCCAGGTTGGGAGCCTAGGCGGTCCTGATGTGCCTTCTCGTGAAGGGAATCCCCTAGTGTCAGGCGAACCCGGAGCATCAGTAATCAGAGCTCCAGTGGATCGGGGGTCTGACCAGTCACAGGGTTTAGATCCTGGACTGGAGTTCCAGGTTCAGGGGTTGCCTGACCTGGAGGGTGGGGTACCTGTAATTCAGGTCCCTACCGGTTTGACTCCCAGGGGTACTTCTCCCAGTGGGAGGGTGCGGAACTCTGGGAGGGGGTGCAGAGGGAGCAAGGTCTCTCCTCTGTCACCGGCTCAGCCACAGGGCGCAGATCCCGGGTTGGGTGGCCAGGTTGAGGGTTTTCCGGACCTGGCGGGTGGGACATCTGTGTTCAGAGTCCCCCCAAATTTGACTCTCAGGGGTACTACTCCGGGTAGGAGGGTGCGGAACTCTGGGAGGGGTGCAGGAGGAGGGAGGACTCGCCCCCGTCACTGGTTCAGCCTGAGGGTTTCGACTCCAGGTTGGGGAGAGAGTGGTTGTGTGAGGTGTCCCCGGGAGAAGGAGATGGAGGAACCCTAGGAGGAGAGGTAGGGGGAGGAGAGCCTCGCCCCAGAGAGCTGGTCAGCTTGCGGGTGTAAACCCCAGGTGGGTGGACCAGTGGCAATTTGGAAAGAGGAGAGTGGTCCATGAGTATTACAAGCCTGAGGCTAGAGCCTCCCACTCTAGGAAGGAACAAGGGCCAGAGATTTCTGGATGGCCTAGAGGCCAGTCCTGGCCACATCCCACTAGGAAAACCAGTGGGGTGGTTTTGTTGGTGAAGGGAGGGTTGCGAGAGAGAACCATTGGGTTCCAGGGTGGAGAAGAGACTGCAGGTTCTCCTGTAGTTGCCGGCCTGCGTCCACCTTTTTCCGCCACAAGCAGGGAAGCCCATCAAGGTATTGATCGGTCTACCCTGGCTTTTGGCTGGGGGGGAGTTGTGTTGGACTGGGCCTTTTCCCCCAAAGTTTTTCGCTTTTGCCCCCCTAATTTAGGATGTCTCCCCCATGGTAATAAACCTGTATAGGCCATGTGTGGTAGGAGTTGCCCTGTGTTTTAAAATTGTAATGCTATGTAATGGTGTGAGCACTTGTAAATTTCCCCCATTGTAAAATGCACCTGACTGAAATGTTCTGTGTTTAAAATGGATGCCATGGCCATGGGTTTTACCACCGGACTGCTGTAGGTCAGCGGTCTAGATAATATTACCCAGTAACCCCTAGCTTTTGGAGGGAAAGCCTGGCACCCAGGGTGCTCAACCCCTCCCCTTGAGCCAGTTTAGGCCAGCTTTGCCAACATTCTAGAAGGTTCTGGCACTGCCTGGGAGGAGGGTATAAGTAAGGGGGATGTGCCACCAGAGAGTCAGTCAGAGCTGGGACAAGAAAGAGAGGGGACCTGCTGCAAGGTGCTACCGCCACATGGGCCTGTGAGCTGGGCCCTGCACCCCCCCTCTGCTGTCCCCACGGGCCCCTGACTAAGAAGGACCCCTACCCAGGTCCCTGACACTGTGGGGACCGGGAATTACGCCAGCGCTGCGAGGAAGAAGCGCCCAGGAGGTGAGGAGTGGGACTGTCTACCCCCCTTGGGAAGCTGTGGCCCCTTTGAAGCACCGCATGGGGAAGATTGTGCCCCCAAAAGAACTGTTGCTAGCTGAGGTGCTGTGAGGCCCTTTGGAAGCGCTGGGCCCTGGGACTGTTGTGGCCCCTAAGTGCTGGAAGGCCCTGCCTGTCAAGCGCTGTAATTTGGAAGAAGCGCTATAATTGCGAAGCGCTGGAGAAGAGATAATTTCCTGCCCCCGCTGTGTGGCCCGAGGGAGGAGCGGTGCGCTGTGAATAGCGCCATATAAATAATTAAATAATAGGGAGCCTACCCCTTATTACCGCCGATATCACCGCCGCAGCCCGAGGAGTGTTGGCGCTGCCTTGCGCCGAGTGGAAATTGCCGAAAATCACCGCTGCGGCCCGGCGCCGCCTGGAAGGGACCCCCACTGTTGTGGTGTACGTTGCGGCGGCCCCCGGTACCAGGAGAGGGCCGCTGAAGTGAAGAGAGGGCCGCGCTAGGCCCTGAGGGCGTCAGATCCCCCATCACGTGACGGGGGCCCGGCCGCGTCATCGACCCGCCCCCGCCAACGCCGCGCCCGGATTGGCCTGCGCGGACTTGCCCCTTGAAGGCCGCGCAGGGATTGGCTGCCGTCCGGCAGACAGAGAAGAGGAGCCTAAGCCCCAGGTCCCTGTGAGGTAGGAGGGGGACCCTGGTGAAGCGACGGCATTGCGGGGCCCCCGTGGTCTAGGGGGAGCCCCGATTGTGGCCGCGAACCGGGGCGGGTGCCTACCCCGCCGGTGAGTGCCCCCGCCGGAGGAAGCCGACGGAAGCCCCGGGTCCCCGTGTGGAAGGGGAGGGGCCCGGGTGAAGTCGTCAGAGGCGTTGCGGGGCTCCCATGCAGAGGAGGGAGCCCCGGGAGAAACGACCGGAGCGGGAGCCGAGCCCGCAGGTCTGCGCCCCGAGGACAGGGGCTGGTGGAGGAGAGTGGGGGGGGCCGGGTCACACTGTCGGTGCCAGCCCCTCGCCCAGGAGACCCCAGAGGAGCCTGGGGCACGTCTCTGGAAGCCCCGGGTGAAGGCCGGAAACGCGTGGCTGCTGCGAGGCTCTCGCCAGAGTGAGGGAGGGCCTCCGCGTGTTCCCGCGCCAGAGCAGAGCCCTCGGGTAACGGCGAGAGAGGTCCTGGACAGCCGGTGAGTGGGGCCCAGAGGGAACATTACCGGTGCCCGGCCCAGGGTTCTGTTGCGGGCGGCTGCATCCCTACCCCGGAGGGCCAGTACTATTTTCTTTTGATAGAGACCCCAAGGAGGGCTCCGCTGCGCCTGTGCCCCTGCAGTGCTGTAACGTTTGGGGGCATTAGGAACCCCGAGGTGTTCAGAGAGGACGCCAGCTTACCCAGTGTTCTTTTGGGGCCAATAGCTACTATGGACCAGGATACCAGTTAGGCCTACTGAACTGCCTACAGAGACCCCTGCTCATCATAAAAGCCACGGGGGAGAGGTAGAAGGTTGTGGTGGCCCCCAGGGAAAGGTTTGATATGCATAGCCAAGCGAGATGCTCAATGAAATGCACATTTTTGCCTGTTGCCTGATTTTCCCTGAAATGTTTAGGCCTGACATCCCAACCATATGTTTATACCCCGAGGAGGGTTTGCCCTAGTTTGAGGTTCTTAGGCCTAGAGTCATGCCCATGTTAAATGCATAAGTGCCCCCCCAGGTTCAATGTGATTCGGGCCTAGTGTCTATGTGACTGCTACCTGCCTGACCCCCCCTAGTTAGGGCCGAGCCTTATGCGAAAGCCGGGTGCCTAGCGTACTGCGTCCCCTGCCCAGGATTGGGGGACGTCTGGTGGCTAATGACGGATGCCAATATGTTGATGTTTCACGCCTGTTAGGTGATCCTAAGCTGATTCCAGGCTGTTAGACAACTAAGGTTGTGGGCCCCTGCGGATGTTATTTACCTGCCTAAGTGAGCCTAATGTACGCACTGGTGAGGTGCGCAATGTGTTAGATGCCCAGGGTATTGCTCAGGAATAATGCGCCAGTGTTGATATGCTTATGGTTACATGCCTAATGTCACAGCGTAATGTGTATGCCTAAGGTTCAATTGCATACTGAGGGCCAGATGTAGGTGGCCAATTACTGGTCGGTAACGGCCGAATTCGGCCGTTACCGACCGGTAATTGGATTTTGAGATGTAGGGCATGCATTTACAGAATCGGTATTTTACCGATTCTGTATTTACAGATTCGGTAAAATTACCGAATCGGTAAATACAGACTCGGTAAAATACCGATTCTGTAAATGCAGATGTAGCTGGCACATGTCAGAGTGCCACAGGGCTCTAAGAATCGGTATTTTACCACCCAATCCAATTGGGTGGTAAAATACCGAATCCAGGTGTTCATGCACATGTGTGCATGCACACCTGTGCCATGTGACACACAGACATGCCCTTAGGGCATGTCTGTGTGCCACATGGCGCACATGCCTATTTTTGGGGTGCCAGAGGGTGTCAAAGTGACACCCCCTGCACCCTTGCTAAAATCGGTAATTACAGATTCTGTAATTACAGAATCGGTATTGCCCATTGATTCCTATGGGCTGCAAGGCCCATAGGAATCAATGGGCAATACCGAATCGGTATTTACAGAATCGGTAAATACCGAATCTTAACGATTCGGTATTTACCGATTCTGAAATACCTACATCTCCCCCCCTCTATTTTACCACCTCTTAAATACCGATTCGGTATGAATCGGTATTTAAGAGGTGGTAAATTAAAATTACCTACATCTGGCCCCAGGTGCCTACTACCCTGATGAGATTGTCATCTCCCTGGCCTATGGTGATGAGACCGATATCTAATGTTGATGTGCCCTTTTATTATAGGTGTCCTGCCCCTGTGCTGGCCTGACGTGTCATTCCAGGCCCCTGGTGATATCCCATTGCTGATTTATTGCAGGTGTTCCTGTATGTTGGGATTTACTGTGATGCCATGAAGTTTTTCTTTACAGGGGTTGGGCTGGAGTTATAGTGCACAGTGTGTACTCATGCTGATGGTGTATTTTGCAATTACAGCCTATCACTAAGGATGAGAGCCTGAGGTGGCCCCGCCATATTGGCCCCAGGTTCAATGTTAATTTAGTCACATTTTTATATTTCAGATGGACTTACGGACTCAGCCCTTACTTCCCATGTAAATAATCCCCCCTTGATACACTTGGCTCTGGTGCCAGTTGGCGCCACGCTGTGATACCACTGTTGATGCATTTTTGCCTTGCAGGTTGGAGATACTAAACTACTTACTAATTTTCCAACTCAAGCTGGTGTCCTGCCTCTTTTGTGGTGTGTCGTCTGTGGGTATTGCGTGAGTGCTTCACATGTCCTCCGAAGTTTGGCCTGCCCGCTTGGTTCCGTGCTACCCCCCTGGAGATTTGGTAACCCCATTTCTTACAGTGGGCATATATGTGTCCTTCTGTTTCCTGCTTAGAGATAGGAGGGTGGTTACTATATAAGGCTTCTGCTCCCTCCTCTCCTTGCTTGGGTTCTCTTCCGGTTTTCGGCCCCGGAAGCACTTTGGCCTTGTTATTCCTGGCGTCCTGCTGTTTGGATCTTGTACCCAGCTGCTTGGAGGTTTTGCTATTCCCTTTTGGACTCCTGCTTTGGCTCATGAGGGGAATCTCTTTTTCTACAAAGGACGTGTCTGTTTCCGGCTGGAGCAGACATTGGATGGAGTGAACGTCCTCTACAGGGTCAATTGGATACTTCAGGAGTCATTTAAGAGGACTGCATAATGCTGTGGTCTCTAGTGGACTCTAGGCAAGAGTATTGTTTACCTTCCCCAATTAGTATATTTTATTTTTTCCAGTGCACTTGGAAAGGAATTGTTTTTGGGACTTCTTGGCGGGTTTTTTGGACACTCGTGTTTTTTGAAGTGTTCCTTTTTTTCCCGCATATTAGAAGAACTTGGTATTACAGAACTACCTTATTGTGGATACCTTACCTACCCCTTTTTGCTTCTGTTCATCAAGATCCCTCAAGAATACATTTAGAGCACACACCACATTCTGTTCTGCGTACGTGGAAGATATAGGGGGTGGGGGTTTGCCGGGGGGAGGAATGTTATTTTATATTACATTCTTTTCAGCGGATTCATCCCTCTATTAATCTGCTATCTCTTTTTGCTTGCTGCAGTATGTTCCTGGTATGGAGATGTGGGATGCCTGCAGTCTAGAGGATGGTCTTATGAATACCTGTATTACCCTAAATATCTGACGTCAACCGGTTCTTCCCTGAGTGCGTTGCCCACTCGGGCGATTGTTATTGAGTATCGCTCGAAGGGTGTAGGCACTGTAGGGGTAGACTCGGACCATCTTCGCTCCTGTATGGTCTGCTCCCTTGGTGGATAATGATGATCCCATTCTATATGACTTTAAGTCCTTTAAGGAGCCGATGCGACGTTTGTTTGCGAAGCATACTTTTATGCGGGCTAGCGATGTGGAGCTCCTTAAGTTACGACAGGGTAAACAGGACTTATTGGTGTATATAGCTACATTCAATCGTTTGGTATCAGAGACACATTGGCCCAATAAAAAGAGAACTTCCCTTTTTTATCAGAGTCTATGTGAGGAGGTAAAAGATGTGATATCCCAGACCGTTGATCCCCCTGAAGACTGTACTGAGTTTATCGACCTAGTGGTCGAGGTTGATCACAGATTATCAGAGAGGAAGGGGGAGAGGGGGAGAGGTATCACTTACCCATGTCTAGGTATCATGCTGGTCGTAGCGAGGTTAAAACTGAGGTAGGAGAAAAGAATCTTCCTGAGCCTATGCAAATAGGGAGTATTCAAAGTCCTTTGTCTAAGGAGGAGAAAGAGAGGCGACGAAGGCTTAATCTTTGTTTATACTGTGATGTAAGCAGGCATTTTGCACGTGAATGTACAGTTAAGCCCTCTTCAGTACCAGTACAAAAGTCTGTAGCTTTTGTGGAACAGGGAGGAATGTTTGAGGTACAAGAAAACGTACATGATTGCAATCCGTATGATGTGGCAGGGTTGGTACCTCGAGTACCGCGTCATTTTACCATTACCATCACCTTAGTTAAATCCGGTAACAAGAGAAACACCTTTCCTGTTCTTTTCGATTCCGGTGCCACGGGAAATTTCATGGATATACAATTGGCTAAGACTTTTGGAATTCCTTGTGTTTGTATGACCCATCTAGAAGAAGCCGTTAAGGCTGACGGGGGTGGCGGAGCACGTCATTGCTCCAGGAGAGGTGTAGGCGAGGCAACTCGCATTCGTCCCACCCAAGCTCTGGGATCTAGGGGTCTACAGTATTCACCAGTAATAGCCTACTAGGGTACTCCCTACCGCATCTGTTAATTAACTCACAGTATTACAATAGCAGACGGTAGTGCATAATTCATATTTGTTGATTTAGGTCCTGACGAAGTGCCAACTGACCTATTTGGGGCGATTGAGGCACGAAACATGTTAACCAACTTCACCTTGATAGCCCCTTAGGAACATTACTCCCACATAGGGGCTCCCGCACCACTTTTTACCAGGCTTGAGCTACCTTAACCATTAAACTTGACCTAAGTAGGACTGCTCCAGCCCTTTTTTATTTTCACTCTCCTGTGCACTACCTAGCCCCCACACCTGTACGCACCTAATGGGTTCTTCAAAAAGATCTCCGATAAAGAGCCCTATTTACGGGAGCCCGTCAGGCATTGCAGCGCCGGCCTGACGAGGGGCAAACGCCCAATGATGAAGCATGACATCCTTCGGGGTGTGTGAGGGCATCATGAAGAAAGACCTCCCTGTCCCCCACACCCAGCCAGGAACTGCACACCCCCTTTAGACTTAGTTAGCTTCCTTGGGAGCCAGTGTGCAGGACCTCATAACTCGGCTCCCTGCCCCTCTCTTGATAAAAAGTGTCAGGAGTTAGGCATGGAGTTTCACTGCAGGATTGTCAGAAGTGCGGTGAGTCTCAGGGGAGATGCAGGGAGTGTCACTACAGGAGCAGGAGTGTTGGAAGGGCTGGGAGTGTCACTTGAGAATTAGGGAGTGTCACTAAAGGGGCAGGGAGTGTCACTAGAGAGTCAGAGAGTGTCACTTTACGGGCAGGAACTGTCACTACAGGAGCAGGAGTGTCAGAAGGGCTGTAAGTGTTAGGATAGAAGTTAAAAATGACGTCCTATGGGATTATTTAAGTATATTGTTTCGTTTGTGCCTTCTTTCTTATATCAAATTCCGACTCCATACACACACTCACCATTCATAAAGGTCACCGCTCAACTGGTGGCTACAATATATTGGCACAAACACCTATTATTCATGAGGTAATGATTGTAATTCATTAAAATCATTTTATACAAGGTTTAAAAAGAATAGTAGAATTTGTTTCAAGTCAAAAACATTTTTATCCATAGTCAGCATGAAAAATATGTAACATTACTAAAAACAATTAATCACATTCACAATAATTCAAAAAATCATAACACAAGAGTTAAAAAGAGACAGTAATCTTTGTCATAAATCGCCATAATCCACGATATAACTTATATACAAACACCCTGATGCCTTGTAGATAATCAATATCTAGGGTGATGTTTGTATAGATGATTTGTGGCAACAGAAAAAGGCGTTGACGCGTTTCGAAGGGGTTCAAGGATAAAACCACATCACAACACTGTTGGCCACCTGGTGAGCTTTGTAAACTTTTGTGTATCTCTGAAAGGGTTATAATACTGGGATTTGTGTATGGTCTTTATTCAGAAATATATGCTAATTTTTACTCCGGAAGCCCTGTACTAAGCCCTTTTGTGTGAGGCGCACTATGAAAGTTTTAACGTTGCTGGTAGGGTCTGAAGAAGGTCTGCAGTAACAAGTTTCATCTTTACTATGTGAATACCGTTCTTTATCCACTTGATGGAAGAATAATACCATTTTTCATAGGATTCCCTTTTTATTTATGAGTATTTTATTTACATGATTTATTCGCATTTACAGAATATTTTAAGCCAGATAAATCTGTAGATGGTGTTTGAGCAACAAAGAACTAACGGAGAGGCATAAGTTGAGGCAGCTGTGTGCCAGGACGGTAAGGGCTAGTGAAGAGAGGAAGATAGGGTGCTCCACTGTGTCAAGTTGTAGGTAGGTCCAGGAGTCAGAGATTGAAAAAAGTGTATTGGTCAAAGGTGCTAAAGTTGGATATGTTACAGCGCTGTTTACCTGCACTGCAGAATACGGAAGCCAGGCTTTAGCAGGTTAAGAAGATCACTGAAGGAAAGATGAAGTGTGAGGCGGCTAATGATACGAATTCTGGAATTTCTCCAGAAGTGCAGGGGTAGTCTTTCTAACCCATGGGTGCAAGGATTTGGTTCAGCGCAGCTACGCGGAGTAAGAACATCCTGGTTGACCTCACTATTAACACTAGCACAAAAAAGCTCTCTTTGCTCAGGCAGTGTTTTCAGGTTACTATCAGCGGTCCCTGTCAACAAATTCAGGGATACAGTGGAAATCTAAAACAATTATTTCATCTTGTGTACCCAGTCAATTGCTGTACTGAGAAACAACTGAGACATTTATTTTTAAAATGTTTATTTTGGAAGTCTTAATCTCGTGCATAAAATACGAACGCTAACCCCACAGAAAGAGAATTAGAGAGCAGTTAATATTGTAAATGTGAATGCGAAAAATAGGGACATCTCCAGCATTTTAGCGAGTTGAACACAATCCTACACCCCCTGCTATTTCTGAAGCTACACTAATTTTGTTAGTTAATCTAATGAGTAGCATCCTAGCCGGTGGAGTTTCTAAGATGGATCGCACCGCATACGTCTGGTAGTTTTTTTTAATCGGAGTTGTGCCGAGAGAGGGAAGCAAACCTGCCTCCATGTAGGACAAGAGTCCCAGCACAGCTCTCAGCTTTCGCAGCTAACACTCCGCGATTGAGAGTGGACCTGGATCAGCAAACCACCATGACCTCTGGCGATAATCTCTAGAGCGAGGACCTCCCCCAATCAATGGCCGAATCCCGGGGTTTTTTAGGGTTTTGACCACTGATTTGATCAAAAGTAAAAAAAATAAAACCAGTTTATTTATTTATTTTTATTTTGAGAGTTTTATATAGCGCTGGCTAGACCCGGAGGTATCAGAGCGCTTTACATAAGGTTCCACAGAAATTACAAAATTGCAACAGTTACACGTTACATCAGTTACTAGAAAAACATTTCAAGAGAGTACAAGACGAAATAAATGGAGCTTAGAAGGGTAAAGGGGTGGGGGTAGATAGGATGGAGAGACAAAGGAGAGTCTGCCCAAAGTCCGGCTGGGTAGGTGACGGCCGAGGGGGAAGTCCATAGCACATCTCCTCTTTAGCTATCAAGTAGCTCCACCGGGCATCGGTCAAAAAGCTAGGTCTCCACGGTCAGAGGTAAGTCAACAGACTTCGTATCCTGATGGGATGGGATCAGGGGCAGCCATTTTGGGGTCAGGCGCAGAGTGATGTTCATGCCCCTTGTTGTTGGAGATAAGTCAGTTCCCAGGATTGTGTTTATGAGCAATCATGAGCTTCCCTGGTGGTGAAGGAAGTGGACCATCAGTTGGGATGGACCACCACTGTCCCTCCTGTAGCTGCAGCAGCATGGGCGCCATGTTTGAATCAGGCGCGGCCGGGGATCATTAAGTCCCCCACGTCTGCTCCCCTGTGCCCCACTTCTACTTTACATGACTATGGAAGTGTCCTCCCAGTGTGTTCTTGTGGTCTGAGAGTCTGCCATTTAGTGCAGTATTATCTTTCTACCCGTGTTTGGTACTCATGTGTAACTTGCACCCGTCACTTTCTCTTGTAACTTACTGTTTTCTACCTCCTACATTTGTTAATTTTCGATTCTTGCACAAGTGCCACCATTGCCTTCGTAACGTTTGTTCTTGTGCTTGAGTGCCCTCCATTTATTGCAGTATTATAGCTTTATGTTTACCGTGTACGCTTTTGTAACTTGCACACGTCACTCTCTCCTCCTGTAACGCACCGTTCGCTCCTTTTGTACTTTGTTGGCTCACGATTGTCATTATTGCTTCATTTAATGTAACGTTTGCTCTTGTATTTTATTCACTTGTTTCATTTCTGTTCCTATTGTGAAGCGCTGTGACACCTTCGGGTAAAGTCCGCGCTGTATAAAAACGCATAAATAAATAATAAATAAATAAAATACCCCCCCTGGGCCCCGCTCCGCCCCCTCCCGAGTTTCCCCCCCAAGTCCGCTCCCTTTGTGCCCCCCCCCCAGGTCTCCTTCCGCCCCTCATGCCCCGCCCCGCTCCTTCCTCCCTCCCTCCCTCCCCGCTCCTTCCTTCCGCCCTCATGCCCCGCCCCGCTCCTTCCTTCCGCCCCTCATGCCCCGCCCCGCTCCTTCCTTCCGCCCCTCAGGCCCCGCCCCGCTCTTTCCGCCCCTCAGGAGAATAACTTCCGCTCCCCTCAGACGTCCCTACGCTCGCGCCTGCATACGTCACACGGCGGACGTGTTCTACGTCGTTGCTAGGGGCGGGTCTCTGCATGGTAGGGCGCCCAATAGACAGAACGCCCTGACGTGTTGACGTGAAAGTCACGTGGCGTGGACGCGTTGCTAAGGGTCTCGTCTCTGGCGTCGGCGCCTGGCCCTGTGGAGCCTTGAAGAGGGGGCGTCTCGGCGCCACCGAGGGGTCAGAGGTCACCGCGGGAGGAGCCCACGAGAGAGGGTCAGAGGTCACCCACAGGAGGAGCCCACGAGATGGGGTCAGAGGTCACCGGGGGAGGAGCCCACGAGTAGAGGGTCAGAGGTCACCCACAGGAGGAGCCCACGAGAGAGGGTCAGAGGTCACCCACAGGAGGAGCCCACGAGAGGGGGTCAGAGGTCACCCACAGGTGGAGCCCACGAGAGGGGGTCAGAGGTCACCCACAGGAGGAGCCCACGAGAGAGGGTCAGAGGTCACCCACAGGAGGAGCCCACGAGAGGGGGTCAGAGGTCACCCACAGGAGGAGCCCACGAGAGAGGGTCAGAGGTCACCCACAGGAGGAGCCCACGAGAGGGGGTCAGAGGTCACCCACAGGTGGAGCCCACGAGAGGGGGTCAGAGGTCACCCACAGGAGGAGCCCACGAGAGAGGGTCAGAGGTCACCCACAGGAGGAGCCCACGAGAGAGGGTCAGAGGTCACCAGAGGAGGAGGAGCCCACGAGAGAGGGTCAGAGGTCACCAGAGGAGGAGGAGCCCACAAGAGGGGGTCAGAGTTCACTAGAGGAGAAGCCCACGAGAGAGGGTCAGAGGTCACCCACAGGTGGAGCCAACGAGAGAGGGTCAGAGGACACCAGAGGAGGAGGAGCCCACGAGAGGGGGTCAGAGGTCAGCGGGGGAGGAGCCCACGAGAGAGGGTCAGAGGTCACCCACAGGAGGAGCCCACGAGAGAGGGTCAGAGGTCACCCACAAGAGGAGCCCACGAGAAAGGGTCAGAGGTCACCCACAGGAGGTGCAAAGGTCAAGGCCATCCTTGGGTGTCATACCAGGAGGCTCCTGGGTGCAGAGGTCAGGACTATCATTGGGCGCAAGAACGACCCCGGGAGCCTCCTTGGGTGAAGGAACAGGGGCCCCGGGCTGCAGGAAGCACAGGCGCCTCCTTGGGTGAAGGAACAGGTGCCCCGGGCTGCAGGAAGCGCAGGAACATCCTTGGGTGAAGGAACAGGTGCCCCGGGCTGCAGGAAGCGCAGGAGCATCCTTGGGTGAAGGAACAGGGGCCCGGGCTGCAGGAAGCACAGGAGCCTCCTTGGGTGAAGGAACAGGTGCTTCGGGCTGCAGGAAGCACAGGAGCATCCTTGGGTGAAGGAACAGGGGCCCGGGCTGCAGGAAGCGCAGGAGCATCCTTGGGTGAAGGAACAGGGGCCCCGGGCTGCAGGAAGCACAGGAGCATCCTTGGGTGAAGGAACAGGTGCCCCGGGCTGCAGGAAGCGCAGGAGCATCCTTGGGTGAAGGAACAGGGGCCTCGGGCTGCAGGAAGCACAGGAGCCTCCTTGGGTGAAGGAACAGGGGCCTCGGGCTGCAGGAAGCGCAGGAGCATCCTTGGGTGAAGGAACAGGGGCCTCGGGCTGCAGGAAGCGCAGGAGCATCCTTGGGTGAAGGAACAGGGGCCTCGGGCTGCAGGAAGCGCAGGAGCATCCTTGGGTGAAGGAACAGGGGCCTCGGGCTGCAGGAAGCGCAGGAGCATCCTTGGGTGAAGGAACAGGGGCCAGGACTGCAGGAAGCGCAGGCTCATCCTTGGGTGAAGGAACAGGGGCCCCGGGCTGCAGGAAGCGCAGGAGCATCCTTGGGTGAAGGAACAGGGGCCCCGGGCTGCAGGAAGCACAGGAGCATCCTTGGGTGAAGGAACAGGGGCCCCGGGCTGCAGGAAGCGAGGCCCTGGTCGGAGCAGAGACATGTCCTTTGTGGACGAGGTCCTGGAGGGGACGCACGTCGACTCTCTCTGGAGGAAGTCTCAAGAGCTGCAGAGTGATTCGGTAAATGAGGCGCCGTACTGCATCCTAATCATGGAGAGGGGCTTGCACCAGGGTCGGAGTCACTAACATAAGGTTATTAACCACCTCACAATCGATGATTGCAGACAAGGCAGTAGTAGTACGTTGTAAGAAGGAGCTATAGCAGGGTGTGGCCTACGTAGCTCCAGAAAGGGTGCATCCTTGTCAGATTTGGCAGCTAACTATTGACGGTGAATTTGGACTCTACTTAGATTTATTATTAGGAAAAAATGTGTAGGATGTCCTGAAAACCTGCCTCAATCCAGTCGAAAACGACTGGATTGAGGCAGGATTCCCTAGGCTAAAATAGTTCACTCCACGTTATTCCCTACCTTGTTCAACATTTATATGTCTTCTCTGGCAGGGATTGCAGAACAACAGGGCTTTGAGATCATCTCTTATGCAGATGATACTCCGCTCATGTTCCCGATCGGCACGGATACAGTAGCTGAGAAAGCACGGTTTGCCAAAGGTATACTTGTAATGTCCAACTGGATGATGCAGAATTGTCTCCAGCTAAATCCGGGCAAGACCGAGATAATGCTAATGGGCAAAGCCGCAGCTAGTTAGTCGGATGACTGGTGGCCTGCCCAATTGGGAACAGCCCCAATCCCGACCCAGTGTGTTAAAAACCTAGTGCTGAAACTTGATTAGCCTTTATCTATGGAAGACCACATTGACGCAACAACTAGCTCATGCTACTATAGCCTGCGTCTGCTGCTCAAAAACCTCACCTTTATGCCGACAACCAAGTGAAAAACCCTGGTCCAGGCTATGGTCATGAGCCAACTAGATTATGGCAATGCTCTGTTGGTAGGGGTTGGAGAGACCGGGCTGAACAAACTGCAGGTGATTCAAAACACTGCAGCTAGAATGGTATTGAATCGCCCAGCGGGTACCGCATCGGCTCCATTACTGCGCTAACTCCACTGGCTACCAGTGAGAAAAAGATTGCACTTTAGGATCTGCTGTCTCACTTATACAGCACTTAAAGGAAGAGGCCCCAAATACCTCCAAAAGAGACTTAACAAATATGTACCTCATAGAAACCTTAGGTCAGGGGTGCAAGATCTCCTACAAATTCCACGCATAAGGCTGTGTCGCTCTGGAGGAAAATCCTTCTCGTACCTAGCTCCAAGGTACTGGAACGAGTTACCAGATTTCCTTTGCAAGATGAACATCTACAGCACATTCGGGAAACAGCTTAAAGCCTTCCTATTCTAGTTTCATTTGCTCCCATTTCAGCTGCAGGAATAATGCTAGGCAGCGCCGAGATGCCCCCGGGCGAGTCGAGCGCTATACAAAAATAAATAAATAACATAACATGTTGTTGGGTGAAATCTCATAGCACCCACTTATTGTGAAACAGTCCTTTCGCTCTTACGGAAATGCATCTTTATCACAAAGGGTGTAGCTTCAGGGCAGTGTTTGGGGTGTGGCAGTCCCCAAATAAACAAAGGAGACCTGTCTATAAAAACAGGCAGAGAACTATACAGGGACAATGGCTAATTAAAGATTCATTTGCCTACACAGATATCTTCCTAATTTTAAAAGGAATCCGATTCATGGAGGGGATCTAAATCAACCTGATCATTACACAGAAGAAAGACTCACTTACTTTGGGAAGTGGCAACACCCCTGAGGTAAATAAAGGCAAGGAGAAATGATCCCTTAAATCGTAATAAAGCAGCTAGGAAAAATCAATGAAACTTAATTCTCACCCCACAGGTACATCAAAACAATCTACAGCTTTAGTCCGGAGAAGGTGCACGGACGGCTGTTCCCTCCCCAGGGGTTTGGCCACAAGAGGAATGGGGTAAGAGTGACATCATGATGAGTGGCAGTCCAATAAGATGGTAGTAGGGTGAATGATATAATGAGTATAAGGGTAACTACATACCTTCTAGCCCCCCTATGTTTCCACACTAAAAAGAAACGGAGGGCACAACCGAATACCACAAGAGTCATGTGAATTACAAAGGGCCAACAAAATGGTTGTAATTTGAACTCTACATAGAATGAGAGTGCAATTGTCTGATCAGCTATATACCTGATGAAAAATAACTGTTCAAAATCATAAATTGATTAAACAGGTGGTATAGCCTGTATAAAATCCCACCTTTCACGAGAGTAAGCATTAGGGGTGTCTGTTGTAATGGGGGACAATAACTAAGACGCTGAAGAACAGGTGTTCTGTAATATGCCCCCAGAAGATTGATATTGTTTCTTTCTCCGTATATCCCCACAGAGACTTTTAAATATACATCCACAAGCCGGTGACCCCAAAGAGACGGCAGGTTCTGATGAAGGTGTTACAACATCGAGTAGTATAACACCGAAACGCGTTGACGCATTTGTTACCAAATCCAAACAAGGCCAAGGGAGTAACAGATGTTAATGTATTTTTAATACTGTCTACTATTCCACCAGTATCTAAGAAAGGGCCAGTGGATTCAAAAAGTGGCAGGAGTATCCTAAGGCCACAGTGTTAGGGGGTTTGTGAATAGGATTTATCCGTCTTTGTATTGTATTTGTGATGATTCTTCTTCTCCTGTGTTGCATAATTTTTTGGTTGTGATATTGTTTTCCTTGTGCAATGAACTGTTATTTATTTGTTTAAATTTTACTGTACTTGTTCAAAGAGCTTCTTCTTTGGATTTTTAATCAATTTCTGTGTAATTTTGTGTAACCAGAGTTTTTTAAAATTTTATTTTATAAAAAATAAACAGACTGTGAACGTTCACTTTTTAGTGTGGAACTCTTTACCTATTGTTCCCCTCCGTGGGAGAATTCTGACCGTGCCAGAATGCTAGAATGAATGGCCGTATGAATGGTTAGAACCTATACAGCAATATAGTAAATAGTTGCTATAGTGCATACCCAGGGATTTCCCTTTGACCTAGTCCCCAAATAAATACATTTTTGACTTAGTGGTTGGGTATGGGGGCCAGAGTTGGGTCTGCTATCTCTGTATCGGTATTTCTTATCCGACCGACGCCAATATTAAAATACAAAATAGTGGCAAAGGTAGACAAGGTTACCAGTTTTATGAACGCTCTTCCATCAACATCTTAAAATGTAATCCCTCCATGTTTAGTTTGTTTCTTTTTTTTCTCTGATTCCAGAAAAGCTGCCAGACCACCCCCATCTCTAGAATCGATGCAGCTATACAGGGACCTCATGGCCGAAACATTGGCACTCAGACTGAAACAAGCGTTTGCCCGAAGCTGGACCTCCACCCAGGACCACTGGGCCACCACCCAGGCTTAGCAGAGTTTCTTCAGCGGGTGGAGGGTGATGTCATCCGGGAGCTGGACAAGAACTGGAAAAGTCATGCTTTTGATGGCTTTGATGTGAATTGGTCAGAACAGAACCTAACGGTAAGCCACAGAGCGCCACCTGTAATCCAGGTCTTGCGACATGTGTAGTGCTGGTTATTACATATGTAAATACTCTGGATTTTTGTTCTGTTGCAAAGAACTGCACTTTAATAGTTTGATGCAGGATCACTTAATGTTTCAAAGTGATTCTTCTCAGTTGGACAAAGCTGGGCAGGGCAGCCTTTCAGTTGTTTTCTGTGTTGGATGGGGTTAATCTACATGAATATTCTGAAATATTTTGCACAGTGCGGATAAGTCTTAGTAAGCAAACCTTTTCATAGGTTTACAACTAGTGTTTCTATTTCAGTCTGCCCATTGCCTTCAAAATTCTACTCCGATTCATCATGTAGCTTTAGAAAACGTACACTTCCAATGGTTTATAGACCACACCTAATTTTGTAGCACTTTTCCAGACTACTGAGCAAAGGTTTGGTACATAATTATGGTCTGGATCATACAAGCTGTGCTGTATTCTTCGAGATTGTTCTCACTTCTTAGTACTTTGTATCATAACACCTGTTTAATAATTCTTATTTTATTTTTTAAGTTAGCTCTTACTTCAACTTTGCTTCTCACTTAAATCGGGGGATGGAAATAGTGTTAACGTCTTTTCCGATTATATCCTAAGGTACATGTTTCTGATTTACTTTTTAATGTCCAATCCGTGCATATGACGTCAACTGCCCTCTTGAAGTATTCTTTACAGAGTGGCGGCTCCTTGCTAAGTCGAAGGAGAGTTGCCCCACTCCTTTCAGCAGTGGAATTAATGAAAAACTAAAATGATAATCACTCGTAATTATTTTATTTGTTCCTGCTAAGGATGGTTGGCTGGGCTCTGACAGAGAGGGAGCTGCCGCCCATACTAGCCAGGCGGTACCTAGGTATGACAGCGAGGCATTGGCCTGTAGAGCGTAAATGTCTGGGCGGCACATAGAACGTGAAGCGTCTCCTAAGATACTTAGGCCCTGCCTTGTAGAGAGCACCGGGTGCCAGTGTAAGAGCCTTAAACAAAATCTGTTGGTCAACCGGGAGCCAGTGCAGATCCCGTAGAGTCTGCCTTACACTAGACCTGCCAGGATTACCCAGTAAGGCTCTCGCCGTCACGTTCTGGACAATCTGCAGCTTTTTTAGCTGATATGCCGGGAGACCAATGTAAAAAGCATTGGCATAGTCCAGACCTGAAAGGATGCGAGCACGGGTCACCCTTTCTTTAGCAATTTAGGCACGAGGGGAAGGAACTTCTTTAAGCGTTTCAGTGTGCCAAAGCACACACCGGCTAGTTTATTGATCTGAGGCAGAAATCTTAATTCCTCACTGAACCAAACCCCCAGATTTTTCGCCGAGCTCCCATAGAGTTAGGCAAGGGGTAACCCACCGGCCAGATGTCCTCTCTGAAATTCGGGGGGAAGGATCCATTGAGGAGCACCTCCGATTTCTCCTCATTGCATTTCAGTTGGCCCTGCGCTAACCATTTAAAAACTTCTGCATGACAGTTTTTGGCAATGGTCGGTGAGAAATCAGTTTTCTTCAACGTGAAGAGGAGCTGGGTATCATCACCATAGGCTATGATCTTAGCACCTAGCTCCTCCGCCAGGTAAATAAGGGGTGTCATGTAGACATTAAACAGAAGAGGGCTCAATGTTGTAGCATGCGAGATGGCGCTACAAGACAGAGGCGCTTCAGGGCGTTGGACGAATGGAGAAGGGAGCTGGCACAGTGCGTACACTCGGAAACAGCAAGGCAGCTGCACTATCACTCAACCACACCACAGCTGTGTCTTGCACTGTCACACTGCCAATGCACTGTACCACAGCCCATTATCGTCCAAACTGCAGCGGCACACTGCGCAGTCACACAGCTAGGGCTCTACATCCCAGGCAGCACTGTCCGTCTGTGCAGCAGAAGCTCGTACTGTCCTGAGGCCTGGGCACAGTACCCCAGCATCAGCACCGCAGCTGCACCCTGCACAGTCACAGTGCAACAGCGCTACACTCCCGCCCCGCCCTGCCTTTCTGCACAGCTGCTGCGCGACCACACAGCAGCTGCACCGCGCAGGGTCACAGAGACAGGGTTCTGTACCACGCACTGTCCCACTCCTCCACTGTTCCCTGCCCACACCAAAGCTGTGTGTTGTACTGTCACAGGCAGGACGCTGTACCCCACAAGGGCCCTCTTCACAGCTGCAGCTTCACTGTCCCAGCCTGGCTGCGCTGTCACACAGCCAGGGCGCAGTACCCCAGCATCAGCACCGCAGCTGCACCCTGCACAGTCACAGTGCAACAGCGCTACACTCCCGCCCTGCCTTTCCGCACAGCTGCTGCGCGACCACACAGCAGCTGCACCGCGCAGGGTCACAGAGACAGGGTTCTGTACCACGCACTGTCCCACTCCTCCACTGTTCCCTGCCCACACCAAAGCTGTGTGTTGTACTGTCACAGGCAGGACGCTGTACCCCACAAGGGCCCTCTTCACAGCTGCAGCTTCACTGTCCCAGCCTGGCTGCGCTGTCACACACCCAGGGCGCAAACCCTGCAGTGTCACACACGTCTGCACGCCCGTGCACACACCTAGCGGCTCTGAGTGCAGAAAAAGAGACAGCAGCAGCAGTGCACGAGAGTCACAATGTGCGTGCTCGGTACTTTATTGGGAAAGGCTTGCCAACTGGCAGATGGCAGGCACTCTCCAATCAGGATTAGAGAGTGTGCCCACTCCCCCACATAGGGTGTACACACTAAGGGTGTAGTCACCCTAAGGTCAGTAGCTCATTGGCTACTGACCTCGAGCCCCCTAAAACTCAGACAAGGAGCGATCGCGCCCTTCCTCAGCAAGTCTGCCACCTCTGCTTCTATGAAACTGTGATCTAGTTGGGAAAAATGGAGAGGTGGCGGGGCTGACGCTTGCGCAGGAGGAGAATAGAATTCCAGCTGGAACCCTTGAATGGTCTGCAAGACCCAAGCATCCTGAGTTAACACCTGCCATTGTAGAAGACAATGCTGCGTGCGACCCCCCAATGGAAGAAGAGACACATCTGTGACACTCACCGGAACTTTGATGAGCCTTGAAACTCGCCCTGTTGTTTCCCGACTGGAATCGTCCCTTGTTGAAGCCTCTTCGAGACGGATAGAAGGTGCCACCGCGGGTAGAGTCCCACTCACCCCGGCCGCGGCCGAAATCTCCTCTCTGGGAGCCTCTCTGGAACCCTCGGCCTGACGAGCGACCCCCGCCTCGCCCGGCCCTGTTGAAAACACCCTGCGTGAGTGCGCGCTTGATACCGCTCTGGGCTTTATCCAATGCGGTGAAAGTACCAACATATTTGGTGACATCTTTAACGAAACGGTCTCCAAAGAGACAACCACCAGCCAGGGGACCCGGCTCTGCTTCCGCAAGTTCCGTCAAATTGCCGTCCATTCGTAGTAGCAAGGACTTGCGCCTCTCCGAAGAGACAGCGCAATTTGCGTTGCCTAGAAAGCAAATCGCGCGCTGAGTCCACTCAGCCAAGATGTCTGGGTCCACCGGTGTCGCCCCTTCCTTGGCCGCTAGGGCCATCTCTAAGATCTTTGCCAGGGGGCCAATAACATCAAGCATTTTGTCCTGACAGCCCCGCCAGGCCCTGTCCAGCCCTCTTTTAGGATCCTTTGAAAATTTCTTTAAAAATGTGAGCATACTAGCGTCAATTTCCGGCGTGTCAGCGACATTGTCCGGATTATCTGGACGCGGGCACTCCGACTGCAGCCGGTTGCGTACTTCCCGTGTGAAACTCTTCCGGAGGTGATCGTGAATGTAGTCTGAGACCTCCGCTGGCGGGACTGAGTCCGAAGACCGAGGGTGAATTATATCGGAAGGATCAAAATGGAAGGCCCTAGGGGTCTTGTCTTCAGCCGTCTTGGGAGCCGGCTTGGCCTTCTTAGGAGGCGGAGGCTGTTCCTCCGAGGAATCAGTGTCCGTATTGGTATCAGTATTAGTGGTGGTGGTATCCGTGTCCACTACAATATGGCGCTTACTCTTCGCCTTACCGCCAGAACGTGGCTGAGCTAGGGCGTCTCGATCCGGCAAGGAAGCCATGGACTGCGCATGCGGCCACAGTTGGCGTTCTTCCGAAACTGCAGTAGAGGTAGATGGATTAGCTCGCTTTTGCTTCTTGTGCTTATCATAACCGTGGCGCTTAGCAAAGCCTTCCAATTGCTTTCTTATGGGGCGCAGGGCCACTGCGAGTGCCTGTTGCACAGTCTGGGGGACCTTCGTCTCCATGGCTCGATTAACTGAAGCCTGGACCGAGGCATCCAATGCTTCGACAATATTATCCTCTAGGACAGCCTCCTGCTGCCCTTCATTAGTTTCCTCCCCATCTGCCTCCTCCTCCTCAGGGTACTTAGCCCAATTCTCCATGGTGCTTAAAGAACAAAGGTAACACAAGGGATTAAACCCTGGCAGATCCTGGGGGTGGTGGGGGGGGTCAGCCCACTGCACACAAGCACAAATAAACGTACAACGGTACCCAAACCCCCTCAGCAAAGCTGTAGTCTACAGGGTCAGAGACCTAGGCCCTTAATATATAGAGCGTGTGCTCACTCTGGACCTTGTAATTATTACAACCAGAACTGGCGGTGACACGAGAGGCAAGCCGGTGTGTGGAACGTGCAAAACGCGCTTTCCTGTAAGCCTTGGTAACGTGCCGAGGCGCGCCGCCCAAAACGCTACCAAAACCTACTAAAACAAGCCCAATTGGTCAGCGTTTTTGGGCGCGCGCGTCGGCCGTGAGCCACCCGGACTCTATGCAGGGCGTATCAGGGAGCTCCTGCGCGCCTTCAGGCTGCCGGTAACGGGGCCCATCTGATGCGCGCGGCGGCCCCTCGCCGGTCAAAGACCGTCTCAATCGCGCTGAAACTCGCGCGCTCCACAGCGGGAGCTGCCCCAGACAGAAGACGGCCCAACACGAGTGCGGCGCGAGGTGAGAGCGCTACTCGCGAGCAGTCCAGAAATACAATTACAATAAACACACACCAGATAGCACCTAAGTCCTCAAATATGGAGCGGAATGACCCGCAGTAACTCCAACATAATCACAAAACAATCTCCCAAAGCACCCCCAAACCAACAAGCAGAGTGAGGGGACAGGGAAGGTGCACTTAACTCTGGCTTGTGAGCAGCAAAGAAAGAGGATGATGGGAGCACGCAAGGGGTTCTTATGGACTGTGGGGGCGTGCCTATACTCATGGGTGTTCATGGGTAATGAAGTTTTTTGTTGATGTTTACTGAAAATATACATTTTCATTGGCTGCTGTGTTTTATGCAGTAAAGATTGAGAAGCATAATCTGAAGCCTCCGGTCCTGTAATAGAATAAGAGGTGAGACATAAAAGTTCATAAAGAGAAGGAGCAGTAGAGAGATGGTTGTTGGTGAGGAAGGGAGAGTGGATTGAAACTGGGAAAAGGGCATAGAAAGATGAGAGAGGGACAGAAAAAAGAGGTAGAGAAGGAGAGGTGTAGTAAGAAAGAAGTAAGACAGTGAGAGAGGTGAAGGGAAGAGTGGTAATTTTTAGGATAACACTCTGAAAATTGTTACAGCGCCACTGGCCTGGGTGCTTTCGTTTGGCATTTTCATGCTTTCTGGCCCGTGTGCCTCTGTGTGACATTTCCATGCTTCCTGGTCTGAGACTAAGTGTGAGAAAGTGGCTCTATATACACTGGACTAGAATCAAGTACAGTGTGTATAGAGTCCACAAACCCCAAAGGTATAACAAAGGTTAAAGTCAGAACTGACCTTACTCTCCAAAGTGGTAGCTTGGTCGAGCAGTAAGGCAGTACCCGAGGACAGTGTGAAGCATTTGTTGTACACACCTAGTCAGCAAAAGGTTTCACACACTCAAGGACTGAACTCTATGCCAATGGTTATTATATCCTCAGATATACAGGTAGATTCATGAAAGAAAAATCGGCTCGCAAAGGGCCAGATTCTGCGAATCTGGCCCTTTGCGAGCGCAATTTCTACATTTGGGATTCATCATCCCAAATGCAAAAATCGCTAATTTGCAAATCGCATATTTGCGAGGAATTGCTTTTAAGGAATCTCTATTTGAGATTCCTTAAATGCAATTCATTAACCAATTTCTATTTGCGAATTCGCTATTTGTTGGTGCTATTTACCACGAAGTCAGACTTCGTGGTAAATAGCGAAAAACTCAGAAAAATGCACTTTAGTGCATTTTTCTGAGTGGTATGTTACACACACACATGTCCTTTGGACATGTGTGTGCGCAACATCTGGCTACATTTGCTTTTCAGGGGTGCTACAGGGTGTCCTTTGGACACCCCTGGCACCCTTGAAATCGCATCCTTATTTGCGATTAGCTAATTGCGAATCGTAAATAAGGAATAACTCCCCATTCATTCCTATGGGCCTGTTTCTATGACAAAGTAAAATAATCTATGTTGTTATCAAAGTTGAGGAAGATAGTCAAAATCTGTGTATTCAGACGTCACACTGACACTCTCACTGGAGTCCTGGTATTTGAATCCAGCGTATTATCACTATGTAGCGTGGTACGCAATACTCAAGTACTGATAATCCACATACAACTGGTATCCTTGCACTAAATAAAAAAGGAGTAGGTAAATCTTGTATAACAATTGCATAGCGATGACTTGCGCTACGATGACTTGTTTCACCATGCTAATAAGTAACATATCTGTTATTTCTCCTAATAGTAATATCTCTCGATAACGAATTCGTAAACAAAAAACGACTATATCGGGTCACCTCCGAGCCCATTACCATATGGCTTGACTTTATACTCATGTAAGTGGATTATCAGTACTTGAGTATTGCGTACCACGCTACATAGTGATAATACGCTGGATCGAATGTTTAGGTTGGAATATAAGACAGGGAATTACCCGTTAGTTTATAACCAAATGTAGGGTTTCAAATACCAGGACTCCAGTGAGAGTGTCAGTGTGACGTCTGAATACACAGATTTTGACTATCTTCCTCAACTTTGATAACAACATAGATTATTTTACTTTGTCATAGAAACAGAGATATTGATCCCTGCTGGACGCACTCCTACCAGTAGTATTAGTCACGGGCCCGGCTGGGTCGGAATTATCACCAGCTGAGCGGTAAGCCGTCATGCAATTAGTGGCGAACAGTCTCATTTGGTGACATTTTGCCTGAATATTACCGTAATTTTAATTAGTGATGAGATTTTTTCGGTTTTTTCTTTCTTTCCTTTAATATATACAGACCTTCTGACGTCGATACGGCCTTCTAGGTATGCTCTTGAAATGACACTTGTCTCTCACTATTTTCACGAAATGACTAGCATGGATGTTGTAAGAGCCGTACACGATTAGGACACTTCGGCCATAATATAGAGCATGTGTCATTGCTTGCCTTTAAGATATACAATAATGATCTCGTCCCTGCACATGTCCATTACTATCACTATTACATATAGTCACGTCATTATAGATAATCGGTAGTATACACCGGAACTCCGACACGGATGTGTTGTGGTGGCACGAGCGAGACATTTCTTATGAAATGATACATTCACTGTATGTCCACTGCAGGAGGAAGTTGTATTGCATGTGACACAACGGCCAGATACTATGGCCTTGTATGTAAATGTTTTTGCTCAAAGAACATGCTAGACGCTACTTATTTGTTTGTTTCAGCCCTGATGAATCGCGAAGGCGATGAAACACGTGTCGGCTGGCTGTAATCTCCATTAAAGACTCCAAGATTCACTCATCTTTTGGATATCTTGTTACTTCTGTCAGAATTGGTGTTTTAAATTTGTCAATTGTAACTGAACAATTCTATTACTCACATTAGAGTGCTTCGGCAATTTGTTTAATAATTAGCAGTAGTTTTTTCTACTCTAGAGAGTGGTTTAGGTTTGTCCACTCGCCGTTTAGCACCTAGGACACCCTAATGATCAAAATCGAATGCGTGTAAACTGGCAGTGCACCCAACTACAACTGTTTAAAAACCTTCGTTGTTCTAATTAGCCTTCAGTTGAGGGTAGCCGCCACGCAATTTTAATACTCGAGAGGGATTTCTAGTATACCATTGCTAGATTAAACCACACTATACAGATATGGATAGAACCAAAATGGCAGAAGAGTTGTTTGAAAACCTAGCAAAAGGGATGTCCACCCAAAGCGCTTCCACCAGCACTAATCCCCCTCGTACTGAGGGACTCAGAGACAAATTTGTTAAATTAGAACGCTTAAAGAAACTAGAGAACTCAAAATGGTGGGATGGCGCGACTCTCAAACAATATCTGAGATTAAAACGCGTTCCCAGAGGTCTTAGAGGCCAAATTTTTCCCACCTACGATGACCTAGATGCCGATCTCATGATCAAATGGGAAGAATCTCTCTCTATGAATTCTATTACCCTTATGGAGATATTAATTGTTAGTGCTGAACGCAAGGGGGCTAAATTACAAGCGGAAATAGCTACCATCGAACAAGAAATTAAAGATCTAAACAGACCTGAGTCTACTGTAAAAAATTACACCATCCTGGATGAAATCATATTAAAACACCAATCAGAAATTAAAAATAGGAAAGCCAGGCAACTAAGAAGGGATGAGTTGGATTACACCTGTGGTCGAATTTTTACTTTTGATGATAAATATGATTCCCTGATCCCGAGCAGCTCTAAAAACATGAACAAGAAATCTCAGGGTTCAGAACCTACCTCTGTCTCATCTAGCAACTCCTCACTTAACTCTATAGGCACCATAGGAGGTGAATCAGACAACCAAGATAGACCAAGATAGACGTGAACACCTATCTCTCGAAACACCTTGAAGCGACGGAAGGCTTGGACCATTCTCAATCTGGGTTCAGGCCTAACCACAGCACAGAATCAGCACTTCAGACAGTGACCAATAACATCAAAATGGCACTGGATGATGGTTGCTCTATGGTTCTGGTGCTGTTGGACCTTTCCGCCGCTTTTGATACGGTGTCTCACAAGGTGCTTCTCCATCGCCTGAAGGAGGTAGGAATAGAGGGAGAGGCTTTGGCATGGTTGGAGAGTTTTCTGTCCGGGCGTTCCCAAGAGGTTAGGCTGGGCTCCCACAAGTCCACCTATCGGGAGCTCAATAAGGGGGTGCCACAGGGCTCCTGTTTGAGCCCGACACTCTTCAACATATATGTGGCCCCCCTTGCCAACCTAGCAAGATCTTTCGGTTTCACCCCTGTATCCTACGCTGACGACACCCAACTTCTTTTTCCCTTCAAAACTCTCACACCTGCAATAAAAAGATCTTTTGCAGAGGGGATGAGAGCCATTGCAGACTGGATGTCATCGAATTGTCTGCAGTGCAATGTCGGGAAAACAGAGGTTGTGTTGTTCGGCCAAGCAACAACACACTGGTCCTCTGACTGGTGGCCTCTGGAACTTGGCCCTGTTCCTACCCCCAAGACTAAGGTCAAGAACCTGGGAGTTTTGTTTGACCAACAACTCATTTTTAAGGACCATGTTAATCAAGTAGCCGGCACCTGCTTCCGGGCTATAGGGATGCTCAGACGTGTCTTTCCCTATCTCCCGGATCACCACAGGAAAACTCTGGTGCAGGCTCTTGTTATTAGTAGGATCGACTACTGCAACGGATTGCTCCAAGGAGCTAATGAAGAGCAAATCAAGAAATTGCAGGTCATTCAAAATACAGCCGCAAGGATTATCATGAATGCTCCTCCTAGGACTCCATCATGTCCCCTATTGTCTCAGCTTCACTGGCTTCCTGTGAAGAAGCGTGTTCATTTTAAGACTCTGTGCACCATACACAAGAGTCTAATGGGGATGGGCCCTAAGTATTTCATAGATATTTTTAAGCCTTACACCCCAGGACGCTCCTTGCGTTCTAGCGACCAACTATTACTTAAAGTACCTAGAATTAAGAAAGCCAGGCAAGGTGGACGTGCACTGGCCCACACCGGACCTGTTTTATGGAACTCATTGCCGCTCGGACTGAGGTCAATCACCAATCACATGATGTTTAGGAAAAACCTCAAGACCCATCTGTTTCCCTGCTACTAACTACCCTCCCATCCTTGGACACAGTCTCTTACTCTCTCTATACTTGCAGTTATAGCGCAGAGATACCCCTTCGGGGGTCTAGTCTGGCGCTCTATAAGCATATAAAATAAATAAATAAATAAATAAATAAGGCATGCCACCTTTTTTTCAAGAGGTTTTACGGATCAGGAAGGGCAACAGATACTCTACAGCAAGAAACCAATCCGATCCAAAACCAGGAAGGGCAGGGGACGGAAACACCGAGGATTACAGAAGGAAGCTGAGATCAGGGGCCAACAGGAATTAGATGGTGCAAACACTAGGGAGGTGCAGGTGATCAACCTTTCTAAAATAAACCTTACTCCAGATATGGTTTCCCTTTTAAGCAAAGGTCTTAGTTTTAACCCATATGCAACGGGGGATATTTGTAGATTGAAAATCGATCTGTTTAAATTTGTAAGGAACCTTAAACTCAAAAAGCATTTCTTTGGCTTGGAGAAAAAGGGCAGAGGGGTTGTCAATCCACCTGTAACTAGCACCACTGAATCTTTATCAATAAATGATGTGCATGCAACTCATCTTCTCTTATCATTGACTGACATGGAGGATTCTCCTCTAGAGATGGACAGACTGCTAGAGGAGTTGGATATAGAATCTGATTTTAGCATTGTTAGTGGACTAAAGTCCAAGTCCAAATGGATCCCTACACTACCTGGTGGCAATGCCATAGACAATTTTTACAAGCGTGTGTTAGAGGATCTTGACAAACTGAACAGTCTACGCAAGGACAGAATGTTCAAATATAAGGATAACCTTAGTAAGGGACAAAGAGTAGCGCTCAACACACTCATGAACGACAACACTATCATCATACGAGAGGCAGATAAGGGAGGGAACGTAGTGATTATGGATCGCATAGACTATCAATCAGAAATTAGCCAACAATTACAAGATGAAGTATGCTACGAACGCCTCACTTATAACCCCATTGGTCCCTTAACAATAGAAATTAATTCTCAGTTGTTAAAGTGGAAGCAGTCAGGTTTATTAAACGAGGAAGAATACCTATACTTGAAAGTTTTTAGACCCACATATCCATGGCTATACACCTTACCCAAGATTCACAAGGAACTCCCATTTCCACCAGGGAGACCCATTGTTTCGGGCATAGGGGGCCCAACGGAAAGGATAGCAGAATACGTGGATCTGTATCTAGGTCCGCTAGTTAAAAACTTGCCGTCCTATATACAGGATTCCAAACACATCCTAAGTACACTAGCAGACATGGAATGGCAAGATGATTTTCTTTTAGTAACAATGGACGTGGTGTCACTATACACCAGTATCAACACAGAGCTAGGCTTCCAGGCCATTAACAAAATTCTATATAACAGACCAGCTACACTATGGAAACATACTGAGATGCTATCAACAATGATAGAATTGGTCCTTAAAAACAACTTTTTTATGTGTGACAAGAACTGGTACCGACAAAAACAAGGTGTAGCCATGGGCTCTAAGATATCACCCTCGTTTGCGAATCTATTCATGGGGGCACTAGAAGCAGATCTGATTTGGGGCACAAAGGGTGCTCAATATATCGACTCCATAATTTTTTGGGGTCGATATATTGACGACTGCATCCTCATTTGGTCAGGCTCAGAGGAGCTATTACAAAATTTCTTCAAATACCTGAATGACAATACATGGAAGATCAACTTCACTATGAAGTGGAGCAAAACGAATATAGAATTTTTAGATATTGAGTTCTATATTTCTTCCAACTGTCTGCACAGTAGATTGTTCAGAAAGTCGACAGCGTGCAATGCAATCTTGCATGCATCGAGCTCACACCCCTCACACCAGATTAACGCCATACCCTTTGGCGAATTTATTCGGGCAAGAAGAAACTGTAGTGAGGACTGTGAATTCAGGAGATGCATTGACAGCATGAAAGAAAGATTTCAAACAAGGGGTTATGCATATAACACCATTAGAAAAGCTGAAAAAAGGATTAAAAGAGTGAGGAGAATAGACACCCTCACCACCAGACAGAAACTTAACTCAGAAAACAAAGAATGCATAAGAATGGTCACGGATTTCAACTCACTCCATCTGGACCTAAGAAAAAGTTTAACCAAACATTGGAGTTTATTGAAATCCGAAAAAACACTGACCCAGTACATTACAGAGAGACCACAAATCTCGTTTAGAAGAGGAAATACATTACGAAACAAGTTGAGTCCCACAGTACCCCGTGACATGAGGAGTACTGACTGGCAGACACAACGAGGTCTGGGTTTTCACAAATGCGGGTTCTGCAGTATGTGTAAATGGGCCAAACATGGAACAACAAATTTCACAGGCCCAGATGATGTATGTTATACCATTAAGAGCAACATTAATTGTACAACCAAATTTGTCATTTACATTATTGAGTGTGAATGTGGCAAGTATTACGTAGGGAGCACAATTAGACCATTGAAAGAAAGAATGATGGAACATATAAGAGCGATTGTAAATTGTGACCCTAAATATCCAGTGGCTTTGCATGTAGCCTCATGCCAAAAAGAGCAACGTAACAAAAATGTGCAATTTTTTGGAATTGAAACCATACCATTGGCAATAAGAGGTGGGAATCGGGAATTGAAATTGAGACGTACTGAAGCGACTTGGATTATGCGTTTGAAATCGGTACAGTCAGGATTAAATTATGACCAAGAGATGCAATTTTTTCTGGGGGACTAGAAATAGGTACTGTTTGTACCACATAGTCGGAATAATGTTTATGAATACTGTAATTTACTGTAGACCTGAATGAATTCGTCTACACTCAAATCTCTCCGAATGCTGGGATGTTTTCTCCTGTACATATGAATACTTTTATGAGACTTCAAAGCAGCTATTTAAGATACTGTAAAAAATGTTAAATGCTAAATGGTCACAGTATGATTGGGCTTTTCACATATTTAGGAAGTTTGAATCATTCACGGTGTGCACTTCACCATCATTAGTCATCTTGGAAACTAATGTCACGCTATATATCGACATTATTCAAGAATCCTTGATATTCGAATTTTCCAGACATCACACACGTTCTCACATTGGAGCGTGTTTATATATTCTTTATAAATCCTCGATTGGCATATTTTTCGTTATTCGGATTACGATCCACTAATCGCGATTGTCCGCTCTACACATCTATAAATACGATAGGTTTTTGGATATACAGAAGTTATATTACACAATACTTCGCGATAATTAATTTTCATCTTCACCACACGGGTAATTCTCTATATGCGATACCTTGCAACATGGTCGGCTAAGACTAGCACCATACGCGGTCTAGTCTCTGGGATACGTCACGTTTAAGCACGCATATACGTCGGTTTAGACAGAATCACGTGTCCAAACAGGAACTGAGCTCGGAGTAGGTGAACCCGCCATACTCGCTGTAGAAGCCAAACACGGGTGAGTTAGGTGTGCGACCGTCTTCAATTTTGGAGGTACAACCTATATTTTTTGACTCTAATAAATATTATTACTCGTTCCCCTCCAGCGCCGAGTACATCGTAATCTGGAACCGCAACTGGTATCCTTGCACTAAATAAAAAAGGAGTAGGTAAATCTTGTATAACAATTGCATAGCGATGACTTGCGCTACGATGACTTGTTTCACCATGCTAATAAGTAACATATCTGTTATTTCTCCTAATAGTAATATCTCTCGATAACGAATTCGTAAACAAAAAACGACTATATCGGGTCACCTCCGAGCCCATTACCATATGGCTTGACTTTATACTCATGTAAGTGGATTATCAGTACTTGAGTATTGCGTACCACGCTACATAGTGATAATACGCTGGATCGAATGTTTAGGTTGGAATATAAGACAGGGAATTACCCGTTAGTTTATAACCAAATGTAGGGTTTCAAATACCAGGACTCCAGTGAGAGTGTCAGTGTGACGTCTGAATACACAGATTTTGACTATCTTCCTCAACTTTGATAACAACATAGATTATTTTACTTTGTCATAGAAACAGAGATATTGATCCCTGCTGGACGCACTCCTACCAGTAGTATTAGTCACGGGCCCGGCTGGGTCGGAATTATCACCAGCTGAGCGGTAAGCCGTCATGCAATTAGTGGCGAACAGTCTCATTTGGTGACATTTTGCCTGAATATTACCGTAATTTCAATTAGTGATGAGATTTTTTCGGTTTTTTCTTTCTTTCCTTTAATATATACAGACCTTCTGACGTCGATACGGCCTTCTAGGTATGCTCTTGAAATGACACTTGTCTCTCACTATTTTCACGAAATGACTAGCATGGATGTTGTAAGAGCCGTACACGATTAGGACACTTCGGCCATAATATAGAGCATGTGTCATTGCTTGCCTTTAAGATATACAATAATGATCTCGTCCCTGCACATGTCCATTACTATCACTATCACATATAGTCACGTCATTATAGATAATCGGTAGTATACACCGGAACTCCGACACGGATGTGTTGTGGTGGCACGAGCGAGACATTTCTTATGAAATGATACATTCACTGTATGTCCACTGCAGGAGGAAGTTGTATTGCATGTGACACAACGGCCAGATACTATGGCCTTGTATGTAAATGTTTTTGCTCAAAGAACATGCTAGACGCTACTTATTTGTTTGTTTCAGCCCTGATGAATCGCGAAGGCGATGAAACACGTGTCGGCTGGCTGTAATCTCCATTAAAGACTCCAAGATTCACTCATCTTTTGGATATCTTGTTACTTCTGTCAGAATTGGTGTTTTAAATTTGTCAATTGTAACTGAACAATTCTATTACTCACATTAGAGTGCTTCGGCAATTTGTTTAATAATTAGCAGTAGTTATTTCTACTCTAGAGAGTGGTTTAGGTTTGTCCACTCGCCGTTTAGCACCTAGGACACCCTAATGATCAAAATCGAATGCGTGTAAACTGGCAGTGCACCCAACTACAACTGTTTAAAAACCTTCGTTGTTCTAATTAGCCTTCAGTTGAGGGTAGCCGCCACGCAATTTTAATACTCGAGAGGGATTTCTAGTATACCATTGCTAGATTAAACCACACTATACAGATATGGATAGAACCAAAATGGCAGAAGAGTTGTTTGAAAACCTAGCAAAAGGGATGTCCACCCAAAGCGCTTCCACCAGCACTAATCCCCCTCGTACTGAGGGACTCAGAGACAAATTTGTTAAATTAGAACGCTTAAAGAAACTAGAGAACTCAAAATGGTGGGATGGCGCGACTCTCAAACAATATCTGAGATTAAAACGCGTTCCCAGAGGTCTTAGAGGCCAAATTTTTCCCACCTACGATGACCTAGATGCCGATCTCATGATCAAATGGGAAGAATCTCTCTCTATGAATTCTATTACCCTTATGGAGATATTAATTGTTAGTGCTGAACGCAAGGGGGCTAAATTACAAGCGGAAATAGCTACCATCGAACAAGAAATTAAAGATCTAAACAGACCTGAGTCTACTGTAAAAAATTACACCATCCTGGATGAAATCATATTAAAACACCAATCAGAAATTAAAAATAGGAAAGCCAGGCAACTAAGAAGGGATGAGTTGGATTACACCTGTGGTCGAATTTTTACTTTTGATAAAAAATATGATTCCCTGATCCCGAGCAGCTCTAAAAACATGAACAAGAAATCTCAGGGTTCAGAACCTACCTCTGTCTCATCTAGCAACTCCTCACTTAACTCTATAGGCACCATAGGAGGTGAATCAGACAACCAAGATAGACAAGGCATGCCACCTTTTTTTCAAGAGGTTTTACGGATCAGGAAGGGCAACAGATACTCTACAGCAAGAAACCAATCCGATCCAAAACCAGGAGGGGCAGGGGACGGAAACACCGAGGATTACAGAAGGAAGCTGAGATCAGGGGCCAACAGGAATTAGATGGTGCAAACACTAGGGAGGTGCAGGTGATCAACCTTTCTAAAATAAACCTTACTCCAGATATGGTTTCCCTTTTAAGCAAAGGTCTTAGTTTTAACCCATATGCAACGGGGGATATTTGTAGATTGAAAATCGATCTGTTTAAATTTGTAAGGAACCTTAAACTCAAAAAGCATTTCTTTGGCTTGGAGAAAAAGGGCAGAGGGGTTGTCAATCCACCTGTAACTAGCACCACTGAATCTTTATCAATAAATGATGTGCATGCAACTCATCTTCTCTTATCATTGACTGACATGGAGGATTCTCCTCTAGAGATGGACAGACTGCTAGAGGAGTTGGATATAGAATCTGATTTTAGCATTGTTAGTGGACTAAAGTCCAAGTCCAAATGGATCCCTACACTACCTGGTGGCAATGCCATAGACAATTTTTACAAGCGTGTGTTAGAGGATCTTGACAAACTGAACAGTCTACGCAAGGACAGAATGTTCAAATATAAGGATAACCTTAGTAAGGGACAAAGAGTAGCGCTCAACACACTCATGAACGACAACACTATCATCATACGAGAGGCAGATAAGGGAGGGAACGTAGTGATTATGGATCGCATAGACTATCAATCAGAAATTAGCCAACAATTACAAGATGAAGTATGCTACGAACGCCTCACTTATAACCCCATTGGTCCCTTAACAATAGAAATTAATTCTCAGTTGTTAAAGTGGAAGCAGTCAGGTTTATTAAACGAGGAAGAATACCTATACTTGAAAGTTTTTAGACCCACATATCCATGGCTATACACCTTACCCAAGATTCACAAGGAACTCCCATTTCCACCAGGGAGACCCATTGTTTCGGGCATAGGGGGCCCAACGGAAAGGATAGCAGAATACGTGGATCTGTATCTAGGTCCGCTAGTTAAAAACTTGCCGTCCTATATACAGGATTCCAAACACATCCTAAGTACACTAGCAGACATGGAATGGCAAGATGATTTTCTTTTAGTAACAATGGACGTGGTGTCACTATACACCAGTATCAACACAGAGCTAGGCTTCCAGGCCATTAACAAAATTCTATATAACAGACCAGCTACACTATGGAAACATACTGAGATGCTATCAACAATGATAGAATTGGTCCTTAAAAACAACTTTTTTATGTGTGACAAGAACTGGTACCGACAAAAACAAGGTGTAGCCATGGGCTCTAAGATATCACCCTCGTTTGCGAATCTATTCATGGGGGCACTAGAAGCAGATCTGATTTGGGGCACAAAGGGTGCTCAATATATCGACTCCATAATTTTTTGGGGTCGATATATTGACGACTGCATCCTCATTTGGTCAGGCTCAGAGGAGCTATTACAAAATTTCTTCAAATACCTGAATGACAATACATGGAAGATCAACTTCACTATGAAGTGGAGCAAAACGAATATAGAATTTTTAGATATTGAGTTCTATATTTCTTCCAACTGTCTGCACAGTAGATTGTTCAGAAAGTCGACAGCGTGCAATGCAATCTTGCATGCATCGAGCTCACACCCCTCACACCAGATTAACGCCATACCCTTTGGCGAATTTATTCGGGCAAGAAGAAACTGTAGTGAGGACTGTGAATTCAGGAGATGCATTGACAGCATGAAAGAAAGATTTCAAACAAGGGGTTATGCATATAACACCATTAGAAAAGCTGAAAAAAGGATTAAAAGAGTGAGGAGAATAGACACCCTCACCACCAGACAGAAACTTAACTCAGAAAACAAAGAATGCATAAGAATGGTCACGGATTTCAACTCACTCCATCTGGACCTAAGAAAAAGTTTAACCAAACATTGGAGTTTATTGAAATCCGAAAAAACACTGACCCAGTACATTACAGAGAGACCACAAATCTCGTTTAGAAGAGGAAATACATTACGAAACAAGTTGAGTCCCACAGTACCCCGTGACATGAGGAGTACTGACTGGCTGACACAACGAGGTCTGGGTTTTCACAAATGCGGGTTCTGCAGTATGTGTAAATGGGCCAAACATGGAACAACAAATTTCACAGGCCCAGATGATGTATGTTATACCATTAAGAGCAACATTAATTGTACAACCAAATTTGTCATTTACATTATTGAGTGTGAATGTGGCAAGTATTACGTAGGGAGCACAATTAGACCATTGAAAGAAAGAATGATGGAACATATAAGAGCGATTGTAAATTGTGACCCTAAATATCCAGTGGCTTTGCATGTAGCCTCATGCCAAAAAGAGCAACGTAACAAAAATGTGCAATTTTTTGGAATTGAAACCATACCATTGGCAATAAGAGGTGGGAATCGGGAATTGAAATTGAGACGTACTGAAGCGACTTGGATTATGCGTTTGAAATCGGTACAGTCAGGATTAAATTATGACCAAGAGATGCAATTTTTTCTGGGGGACTAGAAATAGGTACTGTTTGTACCACATAGTCGGAATAATGTTTATGAATACTGTAATTTACTGTAGACCTGAATGAATTCGTCTACACTCAAATCTCTCCGAATGCTGGGATGTTTTCTCCTGTACATATGAATACTTTTATGAGACTTCAAAGCAGCTATTTAAGATACTGTAAAAAAATTTAAATGCTAAATGGTCACAGTATGATTGGGCTTTTCACATATTTAGGAAGTTTGAATCATTCACGGTGTGCACTTCACCATCATTAGTCATCTTGGAAACTAATGTCACGCTATATATCGACATTATTCAAGAATCCTTGATATTCGAATTTTCCAGACATCACACACGTTCTCACATTGGAGCGTGTTTATATATTCTTTATAAATCCTCGATTGGCATATTTTTCGTTATTCGGATTACGATCCACTAATCGCGATTGTCCGCTCTACACATCTATAAATACGATAGGTTTTTGGATATACAGAAGTTATATTACACAATACTTCGCGATAATTAATTTTCATCTTCACCACACGGGTAATTCTCTATATGCGATACCTTGCAACATGGTCGGCTAAGACTAGCACCATACGCGGTCTAGTCTCTGGGATACGTCACGTTTAAGCACGCATATACGTCGGTTTAGACAGAATCACGTGTCCAAACAGGAACTGAGCTCGGAGTAGGTGAACCCGCCATACTCGCTGTAGAAGCCAAACACGGGTGAGTTAGGTGTGCGACCGTCTTCAATTTTGGAGGTACAACCTATATTTTTTGACTCTAATAAATATTATTACTCGTTCCCCTCCAGCGCCGAGTACATCGTAATCTGGAACCGCAACTGGTATCCTTGCACTAAATAAAAAAGGAGTAGGTAAATCTTGTATAACAATTGCATAGCGATGACTTGCGCTACGATGACTTGTTTCACCATGCTAATAAGTAACATATCTGTTATTTCTCCTAATAGTAATATCTCTCGATAACGAATTCGTAAACAAAAAACGACTATATCGGGTCACCTCCGAGCCCATTACCATATGGCTTGACTTTATACTCATGTAAGTGGATTATCAGTACTTGAGTATTGCGTACCACGCTACATAGTGATAATACGCTGGATCGAATGTTTAGGTTGGAATATAAGACAGGGAATTACCCGTTAGTTTATAACCAAATGTAGGGTTTCAAATACCAGGACTCCAGTGAGAGTGTCAGTGTGACGTCTGAATACACAGATTTTGACTATCTTCCTCAACTTTGATAACAACATAGATTATTTTACTTTGTCATAGAAACAGAGATATTGATCCCTGCTGGACGCACTCCTACCAGTAGTATTAGTCACGGGCCCGGCTGGGTCGGAATTATCACCAGCTGAGCGGTAAGCCGTCATGCAATTAGTGGCGAACAGTCTCATTTGGTGACATTTTGCCTGAATATTACCGTAATTTTAATTAGTGATGAGATTTTTTCGGTTTTTTCTTTCTTTCCTTTAATATATACAGACCTTCTGACGTCGATACGGCCTTCTAGGTATGCTCTTGAAATGACACTTGTCTCTCACTATTTTCACGAAATGACTAGCATGGATGTTGTAAGAGCCGTACACGATTAGGACACTTCGGCCATAATATAGAGCATGTGTCATTGCTTGCCTTTAAGATATACAATAATGATCTCGTCCCTGCACATGTCCATTACTATCACTATCACATATAGTCACGTCATTATAGATAATCGGTAGTATACACCGGAACTCCGACACGGATGTGTTGTGGTGGCACGAGCGAGACATTTCTTATGAAATGATACATTCACTGTATGTCCACTGCAGGAGGAAGTTGTATTGCATGTGACACAACGGCCAGATACTATGGCCTTGTATGTAAATGTTTTTGCTCAAAGAACATGCTAGACGCTACTTATTTGTTTGTTTCAGCCCTGATGAATCGCGAAGGCGATGAAACACGTGTCGGCTGGCTGTAATCTCCATTAAAGACTCCAAGATTCACTCATCTTTTGGATATCTTGTTACTTCTGTCAGAATTGGTGTTTTAAATTTGTCAATTGTAACTGAACAATTCTATTACTCACATTAGAGTGCTTCGGCAATTTGTTTAATAATTAGCAGTAGTTTTTTCTACTCTAGAGAGTGGTTTAGGTTTGTCCACTCGCCGTTTAGCACCTAGGACACCCTAATGATCAAAATCGAATGCGTGTAAACTGGCAGTGCACCCAACTACAACTGTTTAAAAACCTTCGTTGTTCTAATTGACCGTGCAATACCCCACGATGCTTTAGTTACATTCAAAGATTGCCCGCCTCGTGTCAATTTAAGGGAGGTTGGTTGTGAATGTTTGTAGTGTAAACATTGGGTCATGGTTCTAAAACGTTGGGGAAGCACTATTTCTAAACTAGAAGATACAGACTGGAAGAGGATATATAGTTTTGGCAGATTGAGCCCTAGAAATGCAAGATTTAAATGGATATGCTATAAAAGTGAACACAGGGTCCCAGCAAGTAATGCAATCCCTGCAGAAAACAAACCTTGATGAGAATAACTGATGCCCCAAACGTAAAATCCTCTACGATACCCATAAACATTTATGGTGGCAGTACTGGTAGGAAGCACTGGGGTGGGTGTTGAAACCAGTTGGATGCCTATTATGCCATTCCCAAGACTTTATTTATTGGGATTTACAGCGGTCAAGAAGGAAGGGAAACACATGTTGAAATTAATAGGGCTGAGTCTAATTCTAGCATAAGGATTCATAGCTCTGGAAACAAGAAGCTGTATTGTGGTTAAAGCAGGAGCCGCGAACTCAATGACAACGCTAACAGCTGAGTGTACTATTAGAAATCAGAGAACTATCCTTGACAGTGCCCAGTCGAATGATGTGTGATGTGGCTGCGGCAGCAGTGCAGATAGTCTCAGGTAACTTCTTCCACGAGGGCTTTTAACTGTACTTGGATATGGTGCAGAGTCGTGATTGGGAAAACCACATGTGGGTGGTACAGTGGATGTTAAAGTGCATCATCGGGTTATAGCTGCTGTTTGTCTATGTTCACATAACCGGTCTGATTATGGGAAATGCTGAAATTTATGCACCCTACCTCTGCAGCACTGTTGAGCGAAGGTTGTTTCTTGCAGCTGTATGTTGTCTGGTACAAAACAATATATATACCCCCAGACGGGTGAGGCTGCCTACTGAGGCATGAGTATTTATACCCAGATGGGTGAGGCTACCCACTGATGGATGAGTTTTTATACCCAGATGGGTGAGGCTACCCACTGAGGGATGAGTCTTTATACCCAGATGGGTGAGGCTACCTACTGATGGATGAGTCTTTATACCCACACGGGTGAGACTACCCACTGTGGCATGAGTCTTTATACCCAGACGGGTGAGGCTACCCACTGATGGATGAGTCTTTATACCCACACGGGTAAGAGTACTCACTGAGGGATGAGACTTTATGGTTAGGCGGTTGAGGCTACCCACTGAGGGATGAGTCTTTATACTGAGGTGGGTGTCGCTACCCACAGATGGATGAGTCTTTATACCCAGACGGCTGAGGCTGCCCACTGAAGGCGATATGCTGTGAACCCTGGTGTTTTGCGTCATTACACTCTGAGTGGACAAGGCTTGATGCCCAGAAATGGAGCTTCCCATGGAGTTGGTTAGGCAGGCTGTCGTTGTGAATAGTTATTTATGTTTTAGAAAGTACAACTGTACCCAGGGAGTGAGAGCGCACTGTGCAGCAGTACAATGTGAGTGAAAGGCACCCCTTTAGCAGAAACATATGATGAGTAACTTATGAAATAAAAACTGATAAAGATTAAATAACTGTCTCCACAAAAACCATGGAGTGAAAGCCACAAGGGATTATGTCATGAGATGGCACTAAACAAAGTGTTGGAGACTTGAAGAATGAAACCGTGGTGGGAAAGGCATAGCATAGCTCACTTGGAAGCGACAAAGAACCATACGTTTCATGACTGTGAAAAGAAAGAGATGGGAATATCATACAAGAGCTTCATGGAGGTTGAAATTAGACACAAACACTAATGAAGTAGAGCGGGAATGATACCGAGAGTAGAGGATGTCTGGGGGTATTGCACAGGTGGCTAGGCTAGAGTTTACCCAGCATGTGTGTGAAAAGGCAGAACACAAGATGAGGTGGCGGTGAAGACGCAGGAAACTAAGTAGCCAAAAGAGATTAAAAATGTATCTGGAGGGAAGTGAAAGACACTAGACAAAGGAAGGCTAGACCAATAGAGAGAGGTACCCTTGAGGCTACCAACTGAGAGGGTAAGGTTAACTGCCCATGCACTGTGAATCCCCTGACGGGTAAAGCTACCCCCGAGGTGAGGTGTATAATCTTCTTGTCTCTTTGTGTATTAATTAAAAAAATGTGGGTTGCTGGTTCTGATAGAGATCGCAGGTCACCCGGCCAATAATTTCACCATACACGTACCAGGCCCATATACTAATTTCAATTTATCGCATATATTAATCGGTGACCATACTCTCTACTACCAGCAACCCTGATTCCTTCCTGTTTATTTCTAGTGTACCCGACTTACCAATCCACCGTTACGGGTACCTATGACCACAACGGATCAGGGAGCTAGCTGTAAAAGAAAGGCAGGCAAAATATAATACCAACATATACTCTTTTATACCTTCGTTAAATGACCACAGACTACTGGGAAGTTTTAAAGGTTTTATCTAAATTTCAGATTCGGAAAGCATGACATTTATTACAAGCAAACAGTCAATTACCAAGATGATAAAGAGCACATAACTATATATAAAATAAATCAGGGCAACCATTTATGAGTCTAATGGAAGGTAAGAACAGGGAACATACTAAGCAGCAGTTTCAGACTTTAAACTTAGTCTTGGGAAAACTAAAGGCGGGAATGAATAAAGAGCATACTAGAATGTCACAGTGAAATAATTTCCCCATAAAGAGGAACTATAGGTAAAATGCAGATAGACAATGCTAATGAACTGAAGCAATTATTTGCTTTAACTAGAAGGATGGAAAAACACAAAGAACATCTATATTTCATAAACTTAGAAGAGATTTACTAAGGATGGGTAAAAAAAATGGAACATGCTAGAATAACGACAATCTAATGTATGATTTGTTCATTCAGAGATGCGAAAAGCATGGAAATCAATATATGCGCAAAAGGTGTGTCTTTATTAAAGCAAAGACAGAAAAATAGAAAGGTGCAGTATAGACTTTTAGCACTATATATATTTACCTAGAATGGTGTGAAGACCAACCCTGGCCACGGATCAGTCAAGGACAGGAAATACCCCAAGGAAGGACAGTCATCAATGGGACAGCAGGTGCAGAATGGACACCCCAGGACAGGACAGGAAACCAGATTAGGATCAGGACAGGACCACCAAGGCACGACCAGCACCCGCAGTTTGGAAGCAAGGCCTGCGCTCCACCCTCTCTGCAGCTATCAGTCAGAACCCCGATTGGGTTAGCGAAAATCCCAGCAAAGTGCTTCGCCAGCACTTAACGTTCAGTAAAACCTCCAGAGTCTATGGTATATTTCGGACAGAGTGCTCCGCAGCGCTCTGTATTCAGTCACCTATTGAGTGCGTTGGGTCAGTGACAGGTCAGCTATTCAGACAAGTCGGACAATTTCTCTAGCTAAACCTAGGCTAGTTATACTGTTTTCGGGTCAGTGTACCACCCCCCCAAATGTTGCAAGTGTCAGAATCCCCAATTTCGATTGGTCCTCACGTAGGATAGGTTAACACACCAATCAGAACAAACTTCTACAAGCCCAGTTTTACATCTTCTGGGACCGCCTAGCAGATTTGGGGTTCCCATGACCTATTCTACAGAATACAATAGAAAGATATACATTTGTTGCTAATGAAATACATTTCAGTTTCGCCGGCTGGGTGAAGGTGCATCTTCCCAGGCACGTCTTGGCAGGAACCTTCAGTTGGCACTCTGTCAATGCCACTGGCAGAATATTGTCATGCGCAGAACAGCGCTTCAATATGGATTCTGGAGCAGCCCATCAGACCCTCAATACCGCGGTACATGAAAAGTAAGCGAAAACAAATTAAAACATAGAAATAAATGAATTCACTGTATACTATGAGTAGCTACTTTATACTCCTTAAATGGAAAAATATACTATGGCATTATAATTAGTGCAACAGACAAGAACATGAAAGCATCTGCGCAAGCTTCACCACGTTAGGACACAGACAACTTTTTTTAGACGCAAGTGTGCAGGCGCAAGAATTCCCACCAAAACTGCAACTACGTCACGTCACGTGAGTGTGACTAACGCATGCGCAGAAGAAACCCATCAAGCAGCGGCCATTTTAGGAACAAGAGTTAGAGAGTTAGTAAAACACATAGGCAAGCGTCACTACGACACTCAAATATAAAGATAAAGGAAAATTAGTAAGACGCACAGGTTGAGTTACATTATTACATGTTATTCGAAGTTCATGAATTCAAGCAAGTCGCGTAATATGCGAAATCTTGCTTCATCAATCCCCTCTTTGATGATATTTACTATCATCACAAACTAATGGAATCAGATGCCAACTTCTCTCACACTTTGTTCATCTCAATCTCTTCCAGCATTCGATTCAATTTCTCTTTCACATCTTTGTTAGGGTGAGAATTTTTCACCCTTTTGTAAATCGATTATTCAGTTCTTCCAATTCAAGTTCATCCACACTTCGTTTCACACCTCTCTTATTTACAGTGTACTTTTTGGTGTGCTTGCGACATTTGCAACAGACAAATATAAGGAATAGGACGAAGCCTATCACTCCAATTGGCATCAGTACCTTAAACAATAAACTTTTACCTAAGTTAGCAAACCAATGACCTACAGAGGAGAGACCATCAGTAAGTCTCTTCCAGGCACTATCAACCTCCAGTGGTTTGAGTTCCTTTGTAATGTTCCTTACATATTTTTGGATTTGCACACTTTTGTCCGGTATGTAAGTGCAACAATGTTGCGCTTTCAACATCCGGCAGACTCCGCCCTCTTTTGCTAATAAGGTGTCAAGAGCAAGTCTGTTCTGTAAAACCATTGATCTGATCGTAACCATTTCGGTGTTGACCAGCAGGAATCCATGAGCTGTGTCAGTAGACAACACATCCACTATTGTGGACAATTTGCAAATTCTGTGTGTGTTCAGAACCACTCCCACTCCAGGTATCAGTGCACTAAAAATACTACCCATTATTTCACCTACGCTTTCTCTTTTACTACGCACTAAGCCATTAGTGTTTTAATTGCTTCCAGTAATTTCATTCACATGGTATATTTTCGGGAAGAGTAAAGTAGCTGCTTCCATACCAGTGATCCGGCAATTTGAAATAAGCCTTGTTTCCACATATATAATAAATTCCGGGAAACACAGGTTCTGACCCATTTTTGAAACCCCCAACCTCCAATTACCTTGTAATTGTGTTCACATTGACTGGAACCAATGAAAATGTTTTTATAATAACTAGTCTTTTCACGGTGAAGACACAGTTTTCCCTTCCTTTCGAAATCCAGCAACAAAGCAGGGCCACTCCCGCCATTTGAGGTGCTTTCCATGTTTTCAGCCCACTTAGGAGTTTTCTGCCTTTTGTCATTCGCCTTTCTTTGGAAACTCTCCCTTCTTTTCTCTGCCGTGTTTAAGATCATTTTCTCTTGTTCATGTAATGAACAGGTCAAGTTATCCCTGTGTGCGTCATTTAAGTCTATGGTACCTATAGTCAGAAAATATTCTCCCATATAACGTGTAACGTCACTTTTAGTATGTACAGGATTCAGATTTCCATGTATAGGAAGTTCAGAAAATATCACGTCTGAGTTAGAGTAATAGTACTGTAACGGTCCTCTTTTGTAGAATAAGCTAGCTAAAATACTACAAGAGATTCCATAAGTCGAGGGCAGGTGATGGTAAGACACGCCTTCAGCTACAGTGGTAGGTAGCTTCATGCAGACATAGCAGTCTTCTATCTCCATAGTTTCTACGTAACGTACTAAAAGGTTAGCGAATACATTTAAATGAGTCTGGTTCCTAATTCCGTGATAATGTAGTCCTTCCTCATCTGGTGCTTCTAAGTTCGATTTTGTTTGTCTAAGTGCTTTTTCACGTCTTACTATACTTCGTGTTGTCAGTTCTTCAGTATTTTTTGTCACAGTCTCTGTAAGGTCAGTATTAGTACTTTTGCTCACCATATAAGGAATAAAAACTGTTAGTCCTATCCAAATGATTAACACTAGGACTACACTACATATACATACTTTGCAGCATGTTTTGCAACAACTGCGTCTAGGCCTTCCATTCACATTTGAATCAGACATTTTCGCTCAGAAGAAGTTTTCAACCCCTCTTTGTAACTTTGCACAGGTAGCTTACACTGGGCAACTTCAGGTTGGTTCTTCTTCTTCAGCAGACTAATCAGCAATCTGTTCTTCGTCACTTTGGTCAGTTATATCAAGATCCTCAAACTCCTCCAATATCAGATAAGTCCATTCAGGATCTTGGTATTTTTCGTTCAGTCTTTTTATTCGATCACTTCTCCTTTTGGAGCTCTCCCCAGTTTGTTCTGCTACACGCGAACTTCTCCTCCTTTCCTCAAGTTTTTCTCCTACTGTCTTTAGTCTCAGTCTCAATCTTTTAATATATCTTGGTTCGATATTTTTCTTCTTCTTGAGTCTTTTAGCTGGCACTGTGGTTTGGTTTTCTTCTAATACTCTTTTATTTTCGTTTGTTTGTGGCACTTCTGCTTCTTCCCTTCCTGTCTGACTAGTCCCAGGTCTTACTTCTATTTCTTCTGCCTGGTCACTAAGCTGGCCTGGTTCAGGAGTTTTTTGGTTTTGGCTTTCAGGTGTCTCTATTCCTGTGTCCTGAACACGTTCTTCTAGTTCTGTCTGTTCTTGTTCAAGCACTTCGATCCCTTGATTTTCTTCCGCTTGAACTTTGACACTAGTTCTGATCTGTCCCTTTTCAACTTCAGGAGTTTGTGGAGGTGTGTCAATCACTTGCTCTATCCCTGTCTGACCTTCTTCGTCTTCAGATTTTACATTGATTTCGATAATCTGATAGTCTTCGCCTGTGCCTGTCTCTTCCTCTCTGTCCCACTCTCTATCTGCATGTGTTCGACTTCTTGTTCTGATGGGGTTGTCAGTCAGGTCGATTATGGGTATCCACTCATCTCGACTGGTGCTCGGTTGTTCATCGTCAGCTACTTCAGGACCATCATCTGGAGACCCCTCAGCTGGACAACCTTCAGCGTCAGTTTTCTCGTCTGGGATCACCTTCTGTGTATGGCTGGCATGGATCCACTTTGGAACGCCGGCACACTTCACCGCTGTCGTGGTCACCAATATCAATTGGCGTTGCTTTCCCCACCTCGGTGCAAGGCAACTTGAACGAGTATGTTTCTTGAGTACAACCCAGTCGCCAGGAACCAATTTGTGGACTGGGGTTGTTGGATTGGCGACGGCGTCTTCCCCAATCTGGCGAGAGATAGAACGCACTTGGTCACCCAGTTGCTTGCAGTACTCAAGTACCAAATCATCAGAAATGCTTAACAGTTTGTATCCTGGTACCCATGCCTGTCTCATTACTCTTCCCATCAGGATTTCATGGGGGCTCAGGCCTGTTTTTCGGTCTGGAATACTTCTGAGTCCCATCAGAACAAGAGGTAAAGCATTTATCCAGTTCATGCCAGTAGATTCACACATCTTTCCTAATCTTGATTTTATAGTGCCATTTATTTGTTCCACCACTCCAGAAGCCTCTGGACGATATGCACAGTGCAGTATTTGTGTGATCTTGAATGCTTTACAAAGCTGATCGATAATCTCATTCTGAAAATGTCCGCCTCTATCCGATTCAATTGTGACTGGCACCCCGAACCTAGGTATCAATTCTCGCAGCAATAATTTGGCTACAGTTATGGCGTCATTCTTTTTAGCAGGGTAGGCTTCCACCCATTTTGAAAACAGGCAGACAATGACAAGGACATATCTCATTCCCTCACAACGAGGCAATGTGATGAAATCAATCTGTACTCTTACAAAGGGACCTCCTGATTTTCCAATTTTTCCCAATTCCACTACTGTTTTTTTCCCAGCGTTAAATTGGTGACATGTTAAGCACCTCTGGCAGAGGGACTCTGCCACCTTCCTGAACTTCCGATTGTACCATGTTTGTTTGAAAACCAGTACCATGGCGTCCCTACCAATGTGTGAATCTCCATGTATCAACCTGGCCATTGAAGCAAGCAGATGTCTAGGCAACACAGGCATACCATTTGGGCCCACAATGACACCATCCTCACTTCTCGATTGACAACCAAGTTTCCTCTATTTTTCCTTTTCTTTTGATGGAACAGCATGCTGCCAATCTCTCAGCTCGTCCCAGGTAGGCACATTCTCAAACATCATAAGTTGGCAGCTGTTTCCAGGTCCCCCCAATTTGATATTTACAGACATGCGATTTTTGGCACAATGTTGGGCCACTTCATCAGCAAATCCATTTCCTAAGGTTACAGGATCAGTGCCAGATTTGTGAGCAGCACATTTGACTACTGCCAATTCTTTTGGTAATTGGATTGCCTCCAGTAAGTCTTGTACAACTTTTCCATTTCTAATGGGAGTACCTGAAGAAGTCAGAAACTCCCTCTGCAGCCACAATTGGCCGAAGTCATGCACAACCCCATAACAGTATTGACTGTCAGTATATACTGTTATTCTTTTGTTCTTCCCAAATTTACAGGCCCTTGTCAAGGCAATCAATTCGGCTACTTGCGCAGACTTTACTCCAAATAGACAGGATGCCTCTTGAATACGGTTTAGTGGGACTACAGCATAAGCAGCACTTAGGCCTCCAAGTTCGTGTCTCATACATGAGCCATCCACGAACAGTTCTTCATCTTCCACAGGCAAAGGCACTTCCTTAATGTCTGGGCGTGGTTTAGTACTGAATTCGGTCAGGTCAATGCAGTCATGCTCGTCCTCTCCCTTGGCTTCTACAATCATGGAGTCAGGGAGCAGGGTGGCTGGATTCAGAATATTGCACCGAGTAATGACTACATTTGCAGCACCCACGAGAATCCTCTCGTATTTAGTCAGCCGACTAGGGGTGAGATACTGGGTCTTAGTTCTGGTTAGTAAAATTACAACGGCATGTGGAACATATACAGTTACAGGATGTCCCATGACAATAGATTCACTCTGTTCTAGACTTGTGCAAGTTACAGCTACTGCTTTCAGACAGCCAGGTAATCCAGCAGCCACTGGATCCAATGTGGCAGAAAAATATGCCACTGCGCGTCTAGTCAAACCATGCTCCTGAGTTAAGACTGATAGTGCACAATTATCTTGTGTGTCACAGAATAGAGCAAATTCTTTAGAATAATCAGGCATCCCTAATGCAGGGGCTGTACACAGACATTCTCGTAATTTAGTAAAGGCGGTTAAGCCTTCATCATCCCATTCCACGGGATCCTTTGCTCCTTTCTTGGTAATTTTATCAAAGGCTTTGCTAGGACTGCAAATCCCACAATCCATTGCCTGCAATAGCCTACAACTCCAAGGAACATTCTGACTTCTTTCTGAGTACGGGGTAACTGCATGTTCCGAATTATTCTGACTCTCTCTGAGGTGACCTTTCTGATGCCTTTTTCTATCTGGTGCCCCAGATATTTCACTGACTTGGTGCAGAACTGAAGTTTGTCAGGTGACACTTTATGTCCTTTTTCACCTAGGTGATTCAGTAAGGCAATGGTGTCAACAACACAGTCTCTCTGACTTTTAGACGCCACCAAGAGGTCGTCTATATATTGTACCAAAACTGATTTTCCCGGTAAGACTTGAGATTCAAGGCACTGATTAAAGATAGAGGGACTTTCAGTATACCCTTGAGGGACGCGATTCCAAACGAACACGTGACTGTCGAAAGCAAATGAGAAAAGAAATTTGCTGTCTGGATGCAATGGGATCGAAAAGAATGCGTGACATAGGTCAAACACGGTGAACCATTCAGCATCCCAGGGAATCTGATACAGAATCACTGCTGGGTTCGGAACAATAGGACAGCAAGGAACGACAATCTTGTTTACCTTTCTCAGGTCCTGCACTACCCTGTACTTGCCACTAGGTTTCTTGATTCCAATTATGGGTGAATTACATGGGCTACTCATCACTTCTTGTATAATGTTTGCTTCTAACAACCTTTTTATTTCAATGGCAACTCCTGCTCTCACTTCTGCACTCATTTTGTAAGGTTTGGTATTGGGGTAAACTGCATTTTCTTTCATAGCTATTTTGATTGGGTCTACATTTGCCATTAACCCTACATCCTTTCCAGTAAAGTCCCATACTTCTGGTTTCACTGTCTTTTGGAGTTCTTCAGGGACGTCTTGTACAGTCATTTGTTTAATTTCTGAGTCTGGTCTGATTAACATTAATTTGTATATGCCATCTTCGTCAGGGGTCTGAATTTCAATGCCTTTTGGTGTGCAAAAGATGGTGCATTTAATTTTGCACAACAAATCTAGTCCCAGTAAGTTCACTGGACTGGAATCACAAACTACAAATCTATGCATTTCTTTGAAATTTCCTATTGTGATCTGCATGGGCTCAGTAACTGGGGTACTAATCAATTGATTAGATACTCCCACTACTTGGATTGCTTCTCCCGAGAGGGGTAGGTTTGGAACGTCTGCTGTTCTCACAGTAGAACGGGTAGCACCAGTGTCCAATAAAAAGGTGACATCATTTCCGTCAACCTTTCCTTCAATGTATGGCCCTGACTGGTCTACCGGCAAGGAGGCGCCAAGTACACACTCCTCGTCCTCCCCTCTCAGGCCCCGTCAGTATTGGTCGTCACAGAGAAAAGTATCATTCAACAGAAACTGCGAAGTTGCTGCATTTCTATTCTCATTGCCTCCCCATATCACATCACCCTGTGGTGATTTTCCCTTATAATTCGGTTTAGGTGCACGGGCAGTTGACTTGCCTTTACCTGGTGCTGGGTCTTTCTTGGTTTCTCATTCTGCGTCTGTGGAGTTAAATCAGGGGTTTGGGTATTATCATGCTGCAAATATGGACACTCGTCTCTCCAGTGCCCAATTTCTCCGCACTGGTGGCAGGGAAACTTCTTTTTAGCTTCTTCTCTGCTCATTTTTACTTTGGGCTTCCCTCCACCCCCAGAGCCTTGATTTTGGGTATTCTTATTCATTTTATTCAATTGCTTTTCCTGTTGTTCTGCCAACTTCACCTGTGCCCACATAACTTTCTCTTTCAGCGCCTTTCGCTTGTCTGCCATCTCATCCTCGCAATACTTTGCATATCGCAAGACCTCATCCATTTTCTTAGACTGCCAACAAATTTTATTGTCCTTTATCCACTGACAAATTTCGGGTCTTAAACCGTTTACAAACCTGTAAATGAAGTGGGTCATATCCTTCATCTCGATGTTATCTATACCACTGTACGTTTTAAACACTTGTAACAGTCTCTCATAAAAGGAGTGCACAGTCTCGTCCCTTTCCTGCGTGGTTCTATCTATCTTGGTCCAATCAGTTTCCTTTGCAGGCACCTTTTGCTTCAGGTGTAACATTACTTGTTCATATTTTTTCATCACCTCATCAGAGGGAGCTCCTGTTTTAGAGTCCCTCGGGTATTCCTCACTAGGCCAACCAATGGCAATCTTACATTCGGTCCGTAAATCAACAGGAACCACTATATCGAAAAACCCATCCAGGTCTTTCCATAGGCATTTTTGCACTTTTACAAATCTTTCCACCTGCCTGTACCAGTCTACAGGCTTCTCTCTCAGTTTTGGAAAGTCATTGGTAAAGGACACAATATCCTGTCTGGACCATGGAACGTGCACATATTTTCCACCTGGCACTTCGCGCATAGGGTACAACTGTTCTGGTTTGTCAGCTTCCTTTAGAACGAATTCAGGAGTCGCCTGTTTAGATCTAGCCTCATCTTTCTTCTTGGCCCATCTGGCTTTCCATCTTTCTACATCTCCCCATTTTTGCAACACTGTCAATAATTCTCTGACCTGTGCCTTTTTTCCTGACACATTCAGGTTTTCCAAACCTTTGTCTGAGAAATCTGCTCTGTACGGTTTTTTCAATGGTTTTGATTTTGAAATGTCTATTCCCATACTAGCTGCAGTGTCTGTTAATTTCTCATGGAGCATTCTGGCATTCCGGGGAAGACTCTTGACTATAAACAGCAGCTCTTCTTCAGAATAGGTATTTAATCTATCTAAACCTACGTTTCCTGCCATCAGTTCTTCTATTTCTACTCTCAATTTGTAGATATCTAAAGGTTTCGTCTGAGGAGCTTGTTTTTCTAATTCGCGACTCCATCTTTCAATTTCTTCAGGAGTCACTAACGTGACACTCTTGGTACCCGAAGTCGATTCCATTTGAATCTCTTTCGTATTGAAAGGATTATGCCTTTTCTGTAATCTTTTCCCTGTATCCCTAATGGGCAGATCCATTAGCGAGACCTCAGACTCGCACTCACTTGTCTGGTCATCCACTATTAAGGGCTCTGGTCTCGGCTGCGCTATAACTGGGGTAATAAGTGGAGTCTTTGGACTTCCCTGTCTATCCCCATACAGTGGAACCACGGGTCCAATAGTTACCGGGATTGTCAAAGCCTCAGGACTTCTATTTAACTGGGAGATTTTCTGAATTATCTCGGCTCTCTGTTTAGCTAGAGCCTCTCGCTCCTTTTCTTCCAGTAACCTGTCTAATGATTTTTCATATATTACCTGCGGGGTCAAAGTTGGAGCATAACTCGGGGCAGTGGGATGTGTCTCACTTGGTCCTTCACCATAATTCGGTTTTGGGAACAAACTTCCTGTGCTTAAGGATCTTGGTTCTTCCGTATGAGGAAGTCTTGAGAACAGATTCCCTGTATTTGATGGTCTTGCCTCACCTTCATAGGATGGTCTAGAGCAGAAGTCTCTTTCTCTAGAGTATCTTGACTCCCCACCAAATGGAGTTCTTTGACAGATATCTCTAGCACCTATGGATCCTAAACCCTCGTTATAGGGAGGTATTTGACAGCCCTCTCCTACGCTTACAGATCTGGCCTCCTCCCGTGGAGGAGGTCTTCGAGAATTATCCCCTTCACTAGAGGGTCTGTGTCCTTCATTATAAGGAGGCGGACTTCTCATAAACATGTCATCTAATAACTCATCATCCGACTCCCCAATGGGCACCCAATGTTTGCACTTTTCTGTTTTCTTCTCCCCCGCCGGAGGACCACCCATTGGCATCATTGGAAACAGCCCTTCTACAATCATATTCTGTCTCCACTGTTTCATCTTTTTGTCTCGGGTCTCTTGTTTCAGTTTCGGATACCATTTGGTTAAACCTTTATCCATGCGGGGTTTGTCTCTTTCAAAAGCCTCAATTTTCCCATTCCTCTAGTGCTTCGTACTGCGTTAATCTAGGTCTGGGATGTAAATCATTCATTCGGGTTCTCAAATTAAATAAAATCCTACCATTAAAGGTACCTTCTAACGGGAAAGCCAAAATTCCGTCATCCTTGGTGTATTCCGCCCAGTTTTCCAACCATACACACGAGTGGTACCCTTTATCAAACATCATGAAAGATGCAGGAGTATTAGGTGGCGGAATGACAACACCTTCCCTAGTTTTTTTAAGACCTTTATTTGCATCATTAGGATAAACATATGCAGGCCTACAACCAATCCGGCCGGCCACAAGTCAAAGACGATCAAAAATCAAAATAAGCGACACAAGACCAGTTGGCAGGCAAGCAAACATAATTAAACATTGCTAGAAATGGGATAAGCAGCAATAACGGCCCAATATCAGGATCAATGAGGTCTATTTTATGATAAGGGGACAAGGCTCATGACTGACTCACAAACACGGGATAACCCTGAGACAGGAATATACCCATGCTGAAACGAGAGGAGGGGGGGGGGAGAGGGAGGATGTAAGGACACGATTCGATCGCAGCACAAAAAATAAACGTAAAACACAGTGGAGCATACAAGCGCTACCAAGATCTTATGTCCCCCACCCAATAACACGCTAACAGAGGCAAGGGGAACGGATAAACTGTACGAACCGAACCCACTTCGAACAATACGAGCCTGGGGAAAAGGGGGGGGGGGAAAGGGGGATAGAAAAAGAAAAGGGGAAAAAATATGGGGGGAAACAAAGGGAAGGAAACCAAAAAAGGAGAGGGGCAGAAAGGAGGGGAGAAGAAGGAGAAAGAACGAAATAAAGAAATATAAAAGGAGAAACACAATCATGCAAGATGGGCGCCACCCCGGACCAGGCAGCCCGCGGCTAGTAGCACAGAAGAAAGTGGAGAGCTGGCGAATAGAAGGGTATGGCAGTCGCTACGAAACATCGAAACCGGTAAAAGTGCATAGCAACAGACCCCCACCCGCTCATGCCTGAGAAGCGAGGACAGAAGCGGCGCCGCTAAAAAGGGATAGAAAAGGGCCATAGAACCAAAAGAAAACATCTGAAAGACCCCGCCCACCCGTCCCACCCCGCACCCCTGCAGAAGGCTACGGCCTACCCTCCAAACAGCGTGCCTGTCGCCCTAATCCGAAACCCGAAATATAGGGAAAGAAAGTAGAGAAAGAAGACAAAAAAAGGAGAGGAAATACAAAACAAAAATAAAGGTGAGGGAGGAGCCAAAGGATATGAGCAAACACATTCGGCCGCGACCCTCCCCCGACCGACAAATGAATAAGCATCAAGTCAATACTACATCTTCACATACAGCAAAAACCACAGGGAGGGAAGGAGGAAGAGAGTGTAACGATTCACTGTGTCAGGGAATAAACACCTCAGTGCAACGTGCAGATAAACCAGCAAACTATCATGTCGTACGACTCACCCCCAACCCTTCCGAACCACGAAACCAACCCAGTAAAGGAGAATGTGGGGCGGACCACCCAGCACAGAATAATCATAATGTTGTCCAGAGTCACGGCAGTGACATAAATCAGGGAGAGCCTTCGTACGGAGGGAGCACAAAAAGTCAATAAAGCAAGTCAATTGTAATAGCAACGACAGGGCAAGCAAAGGCAAGCCGGAGTCCAGATGCGCAATTCGACAATACAAAGGTACCCCTCCAGGACAAAAGTTCGAATCCAACGAAGCGGGATCAAACAGCGGCCCACCACAAGTCCCAGGCACCCGGGAAGGAGCAAATCTCCGCGGCGTGTGGAAGTCCTCAAAATCCAAGCGGTGAGAAGGCGGAGGGTCAAAAGTCACCGGTCCATCAATCGGCCGAAGAAGAACAACAGCAACTCCTGGCGCAGCTGAAGGGGGCGAAGCAATGGCGGCATCAGGACGATATGGATGCATGGAAGAGCGGCAGCCCAAAATGGCGGCGAGCCGCATGGGGTCGGCAGAGGCACCGGGGGCCAAGGCAGCATACAAAGACATCAAGGCGTCCAGAACATCTCCGGGCGTGGGCGCTCGAGTACACCCCCAGGCCTCCGCACAATCCGGCCGGTAAGGAGCGCCGATGCTGAGCGGAGCATCCCCCGCATTGTCGGTAGCCATCTTGTGAGTTTCGCCGCCCCACACTCCACCGTGGGCCCCCAAACAGTTCCCAAATGGAAGGACTTTACAGATCTCCGGAGACTCCCAACAACGGCCCCACCGGCACAGGATGGGCGAACGCCCGATGGGGGGGGGGTCCCCTCCGAACAGTGGCAGGCCCCACAGGCGAGAGCCAGGCGCGGGGTTCAGGGCCGCCGGACAGGACAAAGGCGAAGGGACCCCTTCAAACGGTCAGCCCCCAACACATCTCGTCCCCCTCCAGCCGCACGGCTCAGTCGTCGGGGCCGGTTCAGGATCTCCGGGGCACACGCATAATGGTTCCCACCAGTGGCTCACTTTCGCGGCCGGGGCCGGCAATCTCTTCTCCGCCGGTCGGGTCTCGCAGGCGAGGTCCCGGTCTCGGGTGCCCGGAGGCCTCAATTTCACCGAGGTCACAGCAGCGGACCCACAGCACACAGGAACCTCCGGACCAGACGGTGAGTAAGAGTGGATCTTTAAATTTCGAATTCTGTATGGAAGTATCGCAGCAGTGCAGGATATATGGCAGGATAGTCGAGGTTAGCCGGAGGGCCGACGGAGCCGAGCTAAAAGGCGGCCATTCCGTCCTCGAGCTAGGCTCCTCCCCCACCTTCCCTAGTTTTAATCGGTTTGTCCTTTTTGAAATAATTCTTCACTTTGTTTACCAGGGACAATTTTCTCTTATTTCCATACATAATGTCGTATTTATTAGTCTTCCACTTATCTTTTCCAAACCCTAGGTATCTTGGATCAGGTCTAGTCTCCGGAGTATACGTATGCCACATACACTTTTCCGCAAGCGACTTTGTTTACAAAATCACTTCCAATCTAAATGCGTCTTATATTTACGTGCGACCAATGAAGTGCACGGTTTCAAATAAGCTCGACCAATGGGTGCGCGGCCTTTCGAGAGACAGGTTCTCACGCTTCGGCACTCACTCCTCCTTTACAATTCCAGCTCCGCTACACACCCGCTGTCTCGACCAATCCCAGCGCGGCACAGAGTGACGTCAGAGCAGCTCCGCAACTGACTCCCTCCTTCACACGGTAACGGAAACTTTTATTTCTTTCTTAAAGTGCAAGTGCTTTAGTTATTTAACAACGTAAACACATTCGCCACTGTACTCGAGTGTCTAGACAGGAAAGAATTGTGTCACTGCAAGTAAACTACTTCCATTTACTTTTCACACACTACGGATAGATCTCTTCTGCCTACCCTTCACGCAAGCATTTAGGGAATCTGCTACTTCTTTGACTTATCCACTTCTTTCCGGGATATATACTAAGTCTAAAGTTTCACCAGTGAACCCCTTTGCTGTCACCCAAGCTCCGATGAACCTGCTACTCCTTCCGGTGTGACCCTTACTAGGTTATATCACAATAAAAGTTTTGCCAGTGAACTCGTTGCTATCATTTATTCAAACATACATTCAGAAAAAACCCTAATTAGTGCTTCCAGTTCTGCCTAACCTGTGCTAGAGATCGCGGGTCACCCGACCAATAATTTCGCCACTTCCGGCTTCGGGCCCATATATTTCAAATCACCAGATACATTAATCGGATGACCTCACAATCTACTACCAATAATTGTGGGATTCCTTTCGATTATTTCTAGTGTACCCGACTTACCATCCACTGTTACGGGTACCCATGACCACAATGGATCAGGGAGCTAGCTGTAAAAGGAAAGGCAGCAAATAATATATACTTCAATAAATGACCTTTACTTTTCATAAAATAACCACGGACAACTAGAAGTTTTATAAAATGTATGTAAAGTTCAAATCAGTGTGAAAATCCAACCTACATTAAGCAGATAGTCAGTAAGCAAGATAACAAAACATTTGGATTCACAAGAAATGCGACTGGGAACCTGCTAAGCTAATAACCTAACCATACAAAAGTGAACATGGGTGATGAAGAATTAACTAGGGCAGGTATCATTTATACTATGGAATGGGAAAACTTAGAAATCTAAACAGTTCGGTTAACGTGGAAAAAGGACACGCTATAACTTCAGAAAATCTCTTCATTCAGTTTAGTGAGAAAATGTATAGAACACATCAAACAAATTATAAACTATAAACAGGAAAATTATTTGTAAAAGGAAGGGTAACATAGGAACACGCTATGAAAATAAATGCATATGTTTCATGAGTTGCGAAGAGCATGGAAAAACTTATCATATGCAAAGATTATGTCTTTATTGAAGCAAAGACAGAAAAATAGAAAGGTGCAGTTTCAAGAGATTTTAAGCGATATTTACCTAGACTGGTGTGAAAAACCAAACCCTGCCCACGGGTCAGTTAAGGACAGGAAACCCTCAAGGAAGGATACCCCTCAATGGACAGCAGGAGCAGAATGGACACCCAGGACAGGACAGGAAACCCTCAGATTAGGATCAGGACAGGACCACCAGGACACGACCAGCACCCGCAGTTCGGAAGCAACGCCTGCGCTCCACCCTCTCTGCAGCTATCAGTCAGGACCCCCATTGGGTCAGCGAACTCCCAGCAAAGTGCTCCGCCAGCACTTTAAGGTTTAGTAAAACCTTAGTCTATGGTCAATTTCGGACAGAGTGCTCCGCAGCGCTCTGTATCAAGTCACCTATTGAGTGCGTTGGGTCAGTGACAGGTCAGCTATTCAGACAAGTCGGACAATTTCCCTAGGTGAACCCAGGGTAGATATACTGTTTTGGGACAGGGTACCACCCCCCAATGTTGCAAAGTGTCAGAATCCCCACATTTTGATTGGTCCTAAGGTAGGATTTGGTTAACACACCAATCAGAACAGAGTATTACAAGCCCTACTTAGCATCCTAGGGTGCCGCCTAGCAAGATTGGGGTTCCCACGAGAAGTCGCAGAGAATACAATGGAAAGAATACAACTTGATACAATAGAATACAATCGTGATGCCTTGGCTGGGTGAAGGTGCACGTTCCCATGCTGGCTCTGGCATCAACCTTCTTTGTCTTGGTTTCAATGTCACCGCACCACGGATGATTCTGCGCAGAAATACCCTCCAAGATGGACTCCCCAGCCCCGTCACCCCTCAGTGTCGAGGATACATGAAAAGTAAGCAAAAACAAATTAATACATAGAAATAAATGAATGTATTACATGTTATAAGTTCGTACTTTAGTTTCATCATTATAAAAATATACTATGCATTAGTGAATAAGTGCAACGAATAACATCACAGGAACAGCAGCACAAAGCTTCAGCACGTTACTGCTATTACGCATGCGCACCTTTTCCCTCTCGAATTCTGACTGCGTCATGTCAGCTGACTATGCCTCACGCATGCGCAGAAACGAAAAGCCAAGCAGCGGCCATTTTAGGGACGAGGATTAATCTTATTAGTAGGACACATAGGCAAGCTTCGCTACCTTTCACGCATCTCCAAAATAAAGATATTAATAATAACGTACGTTTGTTATGAGGTTATGACAAAATCGAGGTTCATGAATCGAGCAAGTCGCGATGCGAAATCTTGCTCTATCAATCCCCTCTTTGATGATATTTACTATCATCACACATAAATGGAACCAGATGCCAACTTTCTTTCACACTTTGTACAACTCTATCTCTTCCAACATGCGATTCAATTTTTCCTTCTCATTTTTGGTAGGGTGAGAATTTTTCACCCTTTTGTAAATCTGATTATTTATTTCCTCCAATTCAAGCTCATCCGCATTCCGTTTCACTCCTCTTGCATTCACCTGATACTTCTTAGTATGTCTTCGGCATTTGCAACAGACGAATATGAAAAATAGGATAAGACCTATAATTCCAATTGGCATCAGTACTTTGAACAATAAGCTTCTACCTAAGTTAGCAAACCAGTGACCTACATTTGAGAGACCATCAACTAGTCTCTTCCAAGCACTGTCAACCTCCAGTGGTTTGAGTTCCTTTTCCAAATTAGTAATGTTTTTCACATATCTTTTGAGCTGCACGCTTTTGTCCGGAATGTAAGTGCAACAATGTTGCGCCTTCAACATCCGGCAGACTCAGCCCTCTTTTGCTAATAAGGTGTCAAGAGCAAGTCTGTCCTGCAAAACCATTGATCTAATCGCAACCATTTCGGTATTAACCAGCAGGAATCCATGAGCTGTATCAGTAGACAGCACATCCACTACTGTGGACAATTTGCAAATTCTGTGAGTGTTCAGAACCACTCCCACTCCAGGTATCAGTGCACTAAAAATACTACCCATTATTTCACCTACGCTTTCTCTTTTACTACGCACTAAGCCATTAGTGTTTTCATTGCTTCCAGCAATTTCATTCACATGGTATATTTTCGGGAAAACAATGCCAAAGTAGCAGCTTCCATACCAGTGATCCGGCAATTTGAAATAAGCCCTGTCTCCACATATATAATAAATTCCAGGAAACACAGGCTCTGACCCATTTTTGAAACCCCAACCTCCAATTACCTTATAATTGTGCTCACATTGACTGGAACCAATGAAAATGTTATTATAATAATCAGTCTTCTCGCGGTGAAGACAGAGTTTCCCTTTCTTTTCGAAATCCAGCAACAGAGCAGGTCCCGCCCCGCCAGTTGAGGTGCTTTCCATGTTCTCAGCCCATTTAGGGGTTTTCTGCCTTTTGTCATTAGCCTTTCTTTGGAAACTCTCCCTTCTTTTCTCTGCCATGTTTAAAAATACTTTCTCTTGTTCATGCAATGAACAGGTCAGGTTGTCTCTATGTGCTTCAGCTATGTCTATATCGCCTATAGTCAAAAAGTAGTCTCCCATATAGCGTATTACGTCAATTTTTATATGTACAGGATTCAGATTTCCACGAATGGGAAGTTCAGAAAAGATCACGTCATTGTTAGAGTAATAATACTGTAACGGTCCTCTTTTGTAAAATAAGCTTGCTAAAATACTACAGGAAATTCCATATGTCAGGGGCAAGTGATGGTATGTCACGCCTTCAGCTACAGAAGTAGGTAGCTTCATGCAGACATAGCAATCCTCTATCTCCATAGTCTCTACATAATGTACTAACAAGTTTGCGAAAACATTTGAGTGTGTCTGATTTCTAACTCCGTGGTAGTGTAGTCCTTCCTCATCTGATGCTTCTAAGTCTCGTTTTGTTTGTCTGAGTGCTTTCTCACGTCTTTCTTCACTTCGTGTTGTAAGTTCTTCAGTGTCAGTAATCTGTGTAGGGGAAATATTAGTATTTTTACTAACCATAAAGGGAATGAAAACTGTTAGTCCTATCCAAACTAATATTACTATAACTATACTACATATACATACTTTGCAGCATGTTTTGCAACAACTGCGACTAGGCCTTCCATTCGTTCTTGACTCAGACATTTTGGCTCAGAAGAAGTTTCTCAACCCCTCTTTGTAAGTTTACACAGGTAGCTTATTCGGTGCAACCTCAGGTGAGCTCGTCTTCCTCTTCTGTAGAGTGCTCAGCAACCTGTTCCCCGTCGCTTTCGTCAGTGATATCAAGTTCCTCAAAATTTTCCAAGATTAAGTAGGTCCACTCTGGGTCCTGATATTTTTCGTTTTGTCTTTTTATTCGCTCACTTCTTCTCTTGGAGCCATCTTCAGGTATTTCTGCAATTCGGGGACTTTTTCTTATATCTGCAAGTTTCTCTTGGACTGTTTTTATTCTTAATTTCAGTCTCTTAACATACCTTGGCTCAATGTGCTTCTTTTTCTTTAGTCTTTTTGCTGGCACTGCGATCGAGCTTTCTCCTAATGCTCTTTTATTTTCACTTGTCAGTGGTGCTTCGGTTTCTGTTTCTTCCCTTTCTGTCTGACTAGTCCCAGGTCTTGTATCTATTTCTTCTGCCTGGTTACTAAGCTGGCCTGGTTCAGGTGAATTTTTGTTTTTGCTTTTGAATGTCTCTATTTCTTTGTCCTGAACACGTTCTTCTAATTCTAACTGATCCTGTTCAAGCACTTCGATCCCTTGATTTTCTTCTGCTCGAACTATTACACTATGTCTAGTCTGTCCCTTTTCGATTTCAGGAGTCAGTGGAGGGGTGTCAATCACCTGATCTGTCCCTGTCTGACCTTCTTCTTCGTCCTCAGACTTGATGTGAATCTCAATGATCTGAGGGTCTTCGCCTGTGCCTTGCTCGACCTCTCTATTCCACTCTGTCTTCTCTTATTCGCTCTCTTGTTCTGAGCGGGTCTCCAGAGAGATCGACTATGGGTATCCAATCCTCTGGCCAGATTCCCGGCAGCTCGTCATCAGCTACTTCTGGACCAGCCTCTGTTGGATGTTCAGCAGTACTGGTGCTTGGCCATGCGTCATCAGCTACCTCCGGGCCAACGTTTACGGGACCCTCCACTGGGTTGGTGCTCGGTCGTCTGTCGTCAGCTACTTCAGGACCAACATCTGCAGACCCCTCAGCTGGACAACCTTCTGCTCCAGGCTCCTCGTCAGGTATTACCTTCTGGGTATGGCTGGCATGGATCCACTTGGGAACGCCGGCGCACTTCACAGCGGTCGTCGTTACCAGGATTACTTGCCGCTTTTTTCCCCACCTCGGTGCTTGGCAACTCGACCGAGTGTGCTTCTGTTAAAACCTGGGTCGGGTCGGGGACAATCGATATTTGCCCGGCGGTATTGCCTCTGTGACCCTCTAGTTATTTAGTCAATGAAGAGGCAGGCGCTGGAGACTGGAAAGCAGGAAACAAGGTTTTTATTCTCTCCGGAGGAGAACACAACGAAACGGACAGAAGGTATCGTTCTGAGGTGCTCTAACTGCATCCTTGAGGCCTGGCCTCTTATACACAAGTTTATCTCTTTATTACATGTAACACATTCTCGTCGATACTTTGATGTACGGAAAAGACATTTCCCGGAACTCCCCTTTGGGCCCGTTCCCACACACATTTACAGTTGAAGTCCCCAACCTAGTCACAACAGGTGATGAATATCGCGCAGCTGGATATTCCGCCGATTCACGGAATGTGGGGGGTTTGATCGGGTCTCATGGAGTGGGGGCTTTGATCAACCCGGGGATCCTTTGATGGGGGAAGCTTTCTATTGTACGGGGAGGGGCAAGGAATGGTATCGGCAGAGCTGGGTGTCGGCCTGGGAACGGGGAAGACAAAACGGGCACACAGGGAAGAAGGGGGGTTTGCATCTAAGGGCCGGAGATCCTGAAAGGGAAGCAGGGAGGTGTCGCGCTGGGAACAGGATGAGGGCCTGGGGCAGAGCAGCGCCGAAGAGGGGTTTATGACTCAAGGCAGGTGCAAGCAGGGGGGGGGGGGGTGGTCAGCGTGCAGGCTTAGTGAAGGCGAAGGGCTATGCCAGGGGCCAGTGGCATGCAAAAGGGTTCGTTCTGATCGGGGCATCTTAAAAAAATGGCGGGCGCGCACGACAAAAGTGTGGCATCAGGGGGAGAGGCAAGATGGCGCAGATAATGTTCACCAAAACGTACTAATTTTCAACAGTCCTCCCTTTAACATATTCAAGACATCTTGCTGGTTCATTTTCTACTCGGTTCTATTGTGGTGGGCATGAGAAAGAAAACGGTAGGAACCCTAGATGAAAAGAGTCGTAAACAATACATTTTAACATTTCTAGTTTTTAGGAGGTGGGCCTATTTGATAAACTTTGATCAATTTGTTTAGCAGGAAAGTCATAGGAATGCAATACAAAAACGATTCTGTAGCGAGAGCAGCAAGTATATTCCATACTGGCAGGTTATTACATATATATCAGGTTCGGATTGGAGCATGATCAATACAATGGCGGCTGGGAGAGAAATGAGGTCTAGCAGAAACGGCGATTGGGGATGTCAAATGTTCTTTGCTGCCTTTCGTTGGCGCTGTTGAGCACCGGCGGTGGAGCTACGAGTCCAGCTCTGTTCTAAGTTCTGCGTTGCAGGGCACGACCCTTTCCTCGCGTTTCTGGTCGGAAAGGTCCTTTTCGCCCTGTGTCCTTTGAGGTGATTGTCAGAAAGTTCAGATGGAAGAAGAGCGTTCAAAACAGTCCATAGGGTAGGTCAGAGGAAAAGGGGGATGGAGCAAGGCCAAATTAGGAACAAACTAGGGGAACGAGAGACTTCAAATAGGCGAGCGTGTGACCGAATTCAGAGAGCGGGGACTTGTCGACAGACACTGGACATCGAGCAGGGGCATCAGGTCGACCCTTTCTTTTCATGTTGTCGAAAACAGTGCCTCGTCCTGCAGCTCTTTTCTGTCGTGGTCTCGCCTTGGCTAATGTCGCAGGTGTTCCTTAGTCTGCAGTCAGGCCTCGTGCTCCCACATCCGGTCCTTTTCTCCTCCAACAGCAGTACCCTTAAACAAGTTTGAAAAGACAGTCTTTAGAGAATTTGCAGATGAAGATAATCAAAAAGTCTATTTCTCTCCCAGCTCCAGGCAAGGAATGAAAAATGTCCGTTATATTAGTGTTCACAACTGGCATATGAATGACCGGTGACGGGCCTGTTGGATTTACTATGACTTTCCTTTACAATTATTTATTACAGTCACGACAGTTCATCAGATAGTGACCCACCTTCGTGAGACGAACCTGGCAAAGATATGCCGTTCTCTAGAGTTTTACATTTACAAAGGGTACTGTGAGTCGTCAACATGGTACTACACAGGTATTTTGCTGAGGGACGAACATGGCTAAACATTTCCTTTCTATCGATGCATCCTGCTTTTCAGCTACTACGGGGTTCATTTTGATGATTTCTTTACCTTGGACTAGTCTGTTAACCTTGTAAAACATCATTCTGGATCCTACGTAACCTTTCACAGCCCGATTACTTAATTAGGAAGGGCAGGGGTTTTATGGGAAACAACCAGGGACATAGGAAACTTGTGGTAAGGGCATAAATCGACCCATCTCTCACAACCGGAAATGAGGGGTAGTTTCATAATTCCAGTTTTTGGGCGGCTGATACAGGGGAGGTAACAGGGGTGATCATTTTTCCGGTTTGGGTATTGCGACAATTCGGGGAGGGGAGGGTCGCGTATTCTGAGGTCCTTGTTTTATACCATAGGAGCCGTTGACATGTAGTTCCCTTATTTCGGGCCAGATTAGGGAACCTCTGTCGCCTTACCTGTCCTTTCCCTTACGGTCCAACCTCGGTTCATTGACTTCTAGCGGAAAAGGAGAGGTAATGACGCGGTCTCAGGGTGATTGTAGTAAAGACAAGTTTTTGTGCAAATACTGACGGTATTTGAAGCCAATTAGGTGGTGTGCTAGGGGTGGCAGTCTGCCAATTTCGGGGCTAATCACTCGGAAGAGTGGGAGTGAAAAAATAGAGGGAGAGAGAGAGAGAGTGAGAGAGAGAGAGAGAGAGAGAGAGAGAGAGAGAGAGAGAGAGAGAGAGAGAGAGAGAGAGAGAGAGAGAGAGAGCGTAACGGCAGGCTAAATAGTACACGTGCAACAGAGAGGGTGGCAGTGTATTCAAGAAAGGCTATTTAGTGCACTACGCAGTAAAGGGCATTCACGGGTTTGCGTTAGAATCTTGTAATCATGCAGTTTGAGCATTAGACAGGGTAGAGGGGACGTGCTTTGAGAAAAAGGAAAGAAGAAAGGAGGTACCATGTTGTCGCACTTCTCGCATTCTCGGTCCTTCGACCAGTTGGGTCGACGCCTCAGTCACACACACACATTCCCTCATAGTTTCGCATCATACGTGACATGGGTTCATTCGTCCAGTCTGGTTTAAGGGTGATCACTTTTTTTTGGTTGTGCCAATTTTTCGGGTTTGTTCGATACGTGGGTAGCTTGCAGGCGCGCTTAGACACCACCTTGCGGCGCTAGTCCGCTTCGTGTATTAGACATGGCAGGGCTTCAGATCTTCGCCACACCTCGGCTGTAATCTCTGATGTAACCTGCAGAGGGAGGAAAAAAGGGGGGTGGGGGAGACAGCATTCGCGCATATTCAAATACATGGATTCATAAGTCCTTTACTTACCTCTTACTCGTCTTTCCTCCTCGGGGCAGGGTCCCCGGGGATATGGTTTCTGGAGTCGAGGGGGGGTAGTGTGTCCATATAGGTCGTGTGCGGGGAAACGTAAAAAGGAAACCAGAGGTGCTTAGTGCGAGGTATCTAGTCAAAGGATGTATCTCACTATCGGGATCCTTAAACCTCTTTCAACGCTGTGGCGTTCTAAGGTTCTTCGGTTCTTGGGTCAGCTCCGTTCCCTGATACTTTGGAACGTTGTACTTTATAACATTTACATTATTTCATTTCACCCTCCTTTTACATTCCCTCATTTACACCGTTCGTTTTACCCATCCTTGGAAGTCAAGGTCTTCCTCTACGCGAGAGTTCATGGGTCAGTCGCGTACTTTGAAGGCGGAGTGTCGTGTTGTCGATCCGATCCGTCCTCCAGGGCAGGGCAACCATCTTCTTTTAACCTTAAAGAGAGAGCAGAGTAGGGTGCACAGAAAAGAACTTTCCCACCGATCCCACATTCTTAAAATAAAGCATGCAATACCCGTCCATAGTTTCAAAAAAACTTTATTTTGCAAAATCATTTCAGCATGTGGATTATGAGGGTGTGGTCGTATTTGGCCGGTCGTGGCAATGGCTAAAGTGCGTACAGTGGGGGGTGTCGTTTGCGGCAATAAAAACATCGGAAAGTTTTACTCATTCATTTGTAAGAAACTAAAACGTCTATTAATTGGCTGGGGGTTCGGGGGCATTTATTTTCATAATTTAGAAGCATAATCATAATGGTTGTAATCGGATTTCCTATATGCATACCGTACGTGTACGTCGTAAATGAGGTTTACATCAGTTATAAAAAATATAATACATTGTACATTTGTAATCAACATTTGTAACGGGGATCCTTTCATACTGTTCGTCGAGTGAGTTCTCCTTGTCTTTTCTAGCCAAGTGTACAAAGGATCATATAAAATCTCAGAACATCAAGTTTATATTAGTGCGAAGGAACACCACGAGGTGTTCGTAAGTTCCGATTGATACCAGCGCCATTTTGGGCGGGGCCGGCTCAGTCCGGAAGCAGCATCAGGGGGAAATGTTTCCCATTACTGGCAGTTTGGACCAGAGTCCTTTTCGGCAGTTCTAGAATTCATGCTAACAGAAGGAGTGGCAATGTCATGTTTGTTTCGTTGGCGATCAAGGCAGCCGTCCCTTACCGGAAGCCTGCAAAGGCCGAAGGTTCCGCCGGGGACCTTTGTAGGATCTTCAAGGCTGCGGAGATGCTGTCGGAGATGGGGGCTCGTGCTCCAGGGGGCAAATGTTCGAGTTATGTTGCTGGTCAAAGTTACTCTAGTGGCCGGGGCCCGCCTTCCAGCGGACCCAGACGCCATTTTGAGGCCCTACAGGGGCCACTCTCGTCGAGTTTGCAAGAGTGGGAGAGATCCTTCGGAGTGAAAGGAAGAGGTCCCTGTTTTGTGAAAGCGGGACGTTCAGCTGGGGTGCAGCTGTGATGCCCCCACCTGGGGGGCGAGGGAGACTGGTTCGCATCGTCTCCTTCTCCCGGTGCACTCCATGCCGCTCCTTTTCATCGCCCCGCATGAAGGTCTCTCCACATCCGGTGTTCCCCAAGTCCTGTGCTCGGTGCTGTGGGAGTATGGCCACCATTGCACGTTCGGTGCTGCGCAAGTACTGGGGTGCCACCATGGTGTGTTCGGTGCTGTGGAAGTATTGGCACCATCGCCTGACTGGGGGTGTTCGGCGTCGGGCCGGGGGCTGGGAAACCTCCTATCGGTGGAGGTGGGAGAGGCTCGTCCGCGTCGCCTCTCCCTCCCAGCCCAACTTGGACAAATTGTTGTGGAGGTACGTGCAGGACATCCCGCCGTCCAGGGCTGCTGCGGCTGTGACGGAAGAGAAAAGGAAGAGGTGCCTCGTTCTTCTCTGGACATGTGGCGGGACTACTTAAGTCTATCCAGGCCCGTTGCGGCTGGCCGAGGAGACATGTGGCGGAACTACCTACAACTGCCCAGGCTGCTGGCTCCTGCCTCTCCTCCGGCTCCCCCATACGTTAAGATTTCCTGACCAAGAGTTGGCGGCCGGGCCCGCCTTATATGGGTTGCCGTTGGTTGGGCGTAGCCGTAACCCTGCCCTACTTTGGAAGGTTCCAGAATGGGGGGGGGGCGAATGTTCTGTTTGACTTTCATTTTCTTACAGTTTACCGTTATTATTCCTTGTTTGTTGTGTTAAATTAAAAAGTTCAAGTTCATTAATGGTCTACGAATTTTGTTTTACCATTTCTTTCTTTTCAGGTTGCTTTTATGCTAAGTTTCTGCTAACAGAGGTTGAGTAACACGGAAACACGTGTAGAGGGATGACGCAGATTTGTACATTACATACACACAAACTCAGACGGGGGACAGTACAAGTACGACATACAAAGACCCAAGACGAATATAAAACAGTTATTGGTCATAATTATCTCTTTCCGTCTGTGAATTTGAAACGAGGCTGGGTTCCCGTCTTGACGTTGCCCGTCCTAGGAGAACTTGAGCATGCCGCTGAAATTGTCCTGGCGAAATCTGTGCCATCGGGCATAATCAAACGTGGTGGTTCTGTCTGGTCTGTCTATGTAAGTCGGGTTCTTCTTTGTCTCGCGCTTTTTCTCGTACTGCCGGTCTGTCGTTCCTGTCGGCCCTTTGCCTTTACTCACGCTCAGCAGAGTCGGGCATTGGGCTTTCCAGTGTCCGACATACCTACAAAAAGCGCATTGGTCTGGCCCTAAGTCTGGTCGTCTTTTGCATAGTGTCGGGGGATAAGTTGTGGGTAGCGGCGTCCTGGGGTTGTCCTGTCGGTATATTTCTCTACTTGGTTTGTCCTCGTCTTTTCTCTGTCGTTGCATAGCCTCTCTGCGCCACATACCGAGACTGTCGAGCATAATTGGCGTTGTCTTATTATTTCGAAGGGCTATTTCTAACGTTTCTATTTTATCAAGGTCAAAGGATCCTGCCAGTGGCCACTGTTTGTCTTGACTCTCTTCGGTATACCTGTGCCACAATTTATTATAGGCTATGGTGACTAATCCATAGTTTATGAACATGTCCTTATTAGGGGTGCCTTCTAGTGGAGCTATATGGTCCACCTCTAATACACGGTCCGGGCTAAACAGGCTATTAATCAGTGGGGAGAAGACAGACATGACGGCTCGTAACGAGGGACTAAAAAGTCAGCACTGCCTATCTTATCACTAGGTGCAAAGACTGTACAGAATATTTCTATTCAACGTTGTTTGCAGGCAGTGAATACCTCATGGATCAAAAAAATAACAAAAATGACCAATAAATAACAATGGGGAGAACGAGTAGGTCCGCAAAGGTCTGCGTTACCTACCCTTTTCACTATCTGCAAAAAGGGTGGTCTCTTCCCTGTTTGCAGACAGGGAATCTCCAGGAAACAATAGTTTTGCGAACAACAGTTCAGTTTCAAGTAATTATTGAGTGGGGGAGAAAAAATAAGCACGGCTACTGCCCTACCTATCCTCCACTGCTTGCAAAGAGAGAGCCCGTTGTTTCTCCGTTTGTAGACAGTGAATCTCCAAATAAATAAAGAGCAATACTAGTATTTTTAAACAATCAAGCAATCAAGCAATTATTTCGCAACTTGTCGTGATTACACGACCTTACCCGGACCATGTGGACAGTTTCTTGTCTTCCGAATCCAGCGCCCGATCGTCCTCTTTTTCTCGTATTTCTCACGGCACTCCTGATGGTCCCCAGTCAGGACCGTAGATCACTCGAGAGAGGTCTGTTCGGAACTAGTGAAGTTCGGATGATCGGCTGCCAGACGAGGGTCTATTGGGCAAGAGCTCTCCCGATCGTTGCAGTCGTTCACTCTGTCGTCGGGACCTCTCCCACTGGATCCACGAGTCGCTGATGGGCCCCACGCTTGGGACGCCAATTGTTAAAACCTGGGTCGGGTCGGGGACAATCGATATTTGCCCGGCGGTATTGCCTCTGTGACCCTCTAGTTATTTAGTCAATGAAGAGGCAGGCGCTGGAGACTGGAAAGCAGGAAACAAGGTTTTTATTCTCTCCGGAGGAGAACACAACGAAACGGACAGAAGGTATCGTTCTGAGGTGCTCTAACTGCATCCTTGAGGCCTGGCCTCTTATACACAAGTTTATCTCTTTATTACATGTAACACATTCTCGTCGATACTTTGATGTACGGAAAAGACATTTCCCGGAACTCCCCTTTGGGCCCGTTCCCACACACATTTACAGTTGAAGTCCCCACCCTAGTCACAACAGGTGATGAATATCGCGCAGCTGGATATTCCGCCGATTCACGGAATGTGGGGGGTTTGATCGGGTCTCATGGAGTGGGGGCTTTGATCAACCCGGGGATCCTTTGATGGGGGAAGCTTTCTATTGTACGGGGAGGGGCAAGGAATGGTATCGGCAGAGCTGGGTGTCGGCCTGGGAACGGGGAAGACAAAACGGGCACACAGGGAAGAAGGGGGGTTTGCATCTAAGGGCCGGAGATCCTGAAAGGGAAGCAGGGAGGTGTCGCGCTGGGAACAGGATGAGGGCCTGGGGCAGAGCAGCGCCGAAGAGGGGTTTATGACTCAAGGCAGGTGCAAGCAGGGGGGGGGGGTGGTCAGCGTGCAGGCTTAGTGAAGGCGAAGGGCTATGCCAGGGGCCAGTGGCATGCAAAAGGGTTCGTTCTGATCGGGGCATCTTAAAAAAATGGCGGGCGCGCACGACAAAAGTGTGGCATCAGGGGGAGAGGCAAGATGGCGCAGATAATGTTCACCAAAACGTACTAATTTTCAACACTTCTTTATTTTAACCCAGTCACCAGCAACCAATTTGTGAACTGGGGTTGTCGGGTTGGCGACGGCGTCTGCCCCAATCTGGCGAGAGATAGAACGCACTTGGTCACCCAGTTGCTTGCAGTATTCAAGTACCAAATCATCAGAAATGCTTAACAGTTTGTATCCTGGTACCCATGCTTGTCTCATCACTCTTCCCATCAAGATCTCATGGGGGCTCAGGCCTGTTCTCCGATCTGGAATGCTTCTGAGTCCCATCAGAACAAGAGGCAAGGCATTTATCCAGTTTAGGCCAGTAGAATCACATATTTTTGCCAATCTATTCTTGATGGTGCCATTTATTTGTTCTACCACTCCAGAAGCCTCTGGATGATATGCACAGTGCAGTTTGTGTGTGATCCCAAATGCTTTGCAGAGCTGAGCCAAGATTTCATTCTGGAAATGTCCGCCTCTATCTGAGTCAATAAAGACTGGAACCCCGAACCTCGGTACTAGCTCTCTCAGCAATAACTTGGCTACTGTTATGGCGTCGCATTGTGTGGCAGGGTAAGCTTCCACCCACTTTGAAAATAGGCAGACAATGACAAGGACATATCGTTTTCCCTCACAACGGGGCATGGTAATGAAATCTATTTGTATTCTCACAAAGGGACCCCCTGATCTACCAATTTTCATCAGTTCAACTTCTGTTCTCTTGCCAGCGTTGAACTGCTGACATGGCAAGCACCTCTGGCAAAGAGACTCTGCTACCTTCCTGAACTTCTTGTTGTACCAAGTCTGTTGAAATACCAGAACCATGGCATCCCTACCAATGTGTGATCCTTCATGTATCAGTCTGGCCATTGGGGCAAGTAGTTGTCTGGGTAACACAGGCATACCATTCGGGCCCACAATGACACCATCCTCACGTCTTGGTCTACAACCTTCTTCCTTCCACTTTTCTTTCTCCTCCCAGGGCGTCACATGCTGCCATTCTCTCACTTCATCCCATGTAGGCACTTCTTCAAACATCCTAAGTTGGCAGCTGCTTCCAGTCCCACCCCGCTTCGGATTTATTCGCATCTGTTCCATGGCGCATTGTTTTGCCACCCGATCAGCAAAATCGTTTCCCAAAGATACAGGGTCAAGGCCCTTCTTATGAGCAATACACTTGACCACTGCCAATTCCTTTGGTAACTGGATTGCCTCTAAAAGGTCCTGAACCACTTTTCCATTTCGAATGGGGGTACCTGATGAAGTCAGGAATTCTCTTTGTAGCCATAACTGGCCAAAGTCATGCACCACCCCATAACAGTACTGGCTGTCAGTATACACTGTTATTCTTTTGTCTTTTCCCAATTTGCAAGCTCTAATCAGAGCGATCAATTCAGCTACTTGTGCAGACTTTACTCCAAATAAATAGGATGCTTCTTCAATTTTCGTTAACGTGACCACAGCGTAGGCAGCACTTAGGCCCCCCAGTTCATGCCTCCGGCACGAACCATCCACAAACCATTCCTCATCATGCACAGGCAAAGGAGTTTCTTTAATGTCTGGGCGAGGTTTAGTACTGAACTCAGTCAGATCAATGCAGTCATGCTCATCATCTCCCTTACCTTCCATTACCATTGATTCAGGAAGTAGAGTGGGGGGGTTCAAAATATTGCATCTGGTGATGACAATGTTTGCAGCACCCATGAGAATCCTCTCATATTTAGTCAGCCGACTAGGGGTGAGATACTGAGTTTTTGTTCGGGTCAATAGAATCACAACTGCATGTGGAACATACACAGTTACAGGATGTCCCATGATAATGGACTCACTCTGTTCTAAACTGGTGCATGTTGCAGCTACTGCTTTCAGACATCCAGGTAATCCAGCAGCCACTGGATCCAATGTGGCAGAGAAATATGCCACAGGCCTTCTGGTCGTGCCATGTTCCTGAGTCAGGACTGACAATGCACAATTGTCACGAGTGTCACAGAATAGGCCAAACTCTTTGGAGTAGTCAGGCATCCCTAGAGCAGGGGCTGTACATAGACAATTACGCAACTTTGTGAAAGCTGTTAAGCTCTCGTCATTCCATTCCACGGGGTCCTTTGCTCCTTTCTTTGTCATTTGAATCAAAGGTTTTGCAAGGACTGCGAATCCCACAATCCATTGCCTGCAGTAACCTACAACTCCCAGGAACATTCTGATTTCTTTCTGAGTACGGGGTAACTGCATATTTTGAATTATTCTGACTCTCTCTGAGGTAACTTTTCTGATGCCTTTTTCTATCTGGTGTCCCAGATATTTCACTGATTTCGAACAGAACTGTAATTTTTCAGGGGCCACTTTATGTCCCTTTTCACTCAGGTGATTCAACAGGGCAATGGTGTCAACCACGCAGTCCCTATGACTTTTGGATGCCACCAATAGGTCGTCAATGTACTGGACCAAAACGGACTTTCCAGGTAAGACTAAAGTTTCAAGACATTTTTTCAAGATCTGATTAAAGATAGAGGGGCTTTCTGTGTACCCCTGGGGGACCCTATTCCAGACATACACGTGACTGTTGAAAGCAAATGAGAAAAGAAATTTGCTGTCTGGATGCAATGGAATCGAAAAGAATGCGTGACATAGGTCTATCACTGTGAACCACTCAGCATCCCAGGAGATCTGATATAGAATCACTGCTGGGTTCGGGACAATAGGGCAGCAAGGAACCACTATTTTGTTTACCTTTCTTAGGTCCTGAACTACTCTGTACTTGCCATTAGGCTTTTTGATGCCCATAATGGGTGAGTTGCATGGGCTACTCATTACTTCCTGTATGATGTTTGCTTCTAGCAGTTTCTGTATTTCAATGGCAACACCTGCTCTTACTTCTGCACTCATTCTGTAAGGCTTGGTATTGGGGTATACTGCATTTTCTCTCATGGCTATTTGTATGGGGTCTACGTTTTTCATTAATCCCACATCCTTTCCTGTAAAGTCCCATACTTCTGGCTTCACTGTCTGCTGGAGTTCTTCAGGTAAGTCCTGTATAGTTAGTCGTTTTATTTCTGAGTCCGGTCTAATTAACATTAGTTTGTAGATACCGTCTTCGTCTGGAGTTTGAATTTCGACGCCCTTTGGTGTGCAAAAGATGGTACAATTCATTTTGCACAGCAAATCACGTCCCAGTAAGTTTACCGGACTGGTATCACAGACAACAAATCTGTGCATTTGTTTAAAATTTCCAATTGAGATCTCCATGGACTCGGTAACAAGTGTACTAATCAGTTGATTAGATACTCCTACTACTTGGATTGCTTCTCCCGAGAGGGGTAGGTTTGGAACGTCCACTGTTCTCACAGTAGAACGGGTAGCACCAGTGTCCAACAGAAAGGTGACATCATTTCCATCAACCTTTCCTTCAATGTATGGTCCCGACTGGTCCACCGGCAAGGAAGCGCCAAGTACGCACTCCTCGTCCTCCCCTCTCAGGCCCCGTCAGTACTGGTCGTCACAGAAGAAAGTGTCGTTCAGTAGATACTGCGAAGTTGCTGCATTTCTATTTTCATTCCCTCCCCAGATTTCTACGTCATCACCTTGTGGTGATTTTCCCTTAAAAATAGGTTTTGGCGCTCTGGGCACTTGGATAGTTTTTACCTGCTGCTGGGTCTTTCTTTGTTTTTCATTCTGCGTCTGTGGAATTAAATCAGGTGTTTGGGCATTATCATCTTGTAAATAGGGACACTCGTCTCTCCAGTGTCCAATTTCCCCGCACTGATGGCAAGGAAATTTCTTCTTAGCTTCCTCTCTACTCATTTTCGGTCTAGGCTTTCCTCCACCCCCACCCCCAGTGCTTTGGTTCGGGGTAGTTTTGTTCATCTTGTTTAACTGCTTTTCCTGTTGTTCTGCGAGCTTTACTTGAGCCCACATAACCTTCTCCTTGAGAGCCTTTTTCTTTTCTGCCATCTCGTCCTCACAGTACTTTGCGTACCGTAGGACCTCATCTATCTTTTTAGTATGCCAACAGATTTTATTATCCTTTATCCATTGACAGATTTCGGGCCTTAAACCGTTTACAAACCTGTAAATGAAGTGTGTCATATCCTTCATCTCGATGTTATCTATACCGTTGTATGTTTTGAACACCTGCAACAGCCTTTCATAAAAGGAATGCACTGTCTCGTCTCTTTCTTGCGTGGTTCTATCTATCTTGGTCCAATCAGTTTCCTTTGCGGGCACTTTTAGTTTCAGATGCTGAATTACCTGATCATATTTTCTCATTACTTCCTTCGATGGTTCTCCTGTTTTTTCATCTCTCGCGTATTCCTCACTAGGCCAAGCTATGGCTATTTTACATTCGGTCCACAGATCTACAGGGACCACTATGTCGAAGAACCCATCCAGGTCCTTCCACAGGCATTTTTGCACCTTTACGAATCTTTCTACCTGCCTATACCAATCCACGTGTTTTTCTCGTAATTTCGGAAAATCATTAGTAAAGGATACAATATCCTGTCTGGCCCATGGAACGTGCACATATTTTCCACCTGGTACTTCACGCATAGGGCATAACTGTTCTGGTTTGTCAGCTTCCTTTAGAACAAATTCGGGAGTTGCCTGCCTAGACCTGGCCTCATCCTTTTTCTTGGTCCATCTGGCTTTCCATCTTTCCACATCTCCCCATTTTTGTAATACTGTCAATAGTTCTTTGACCTGTGCTTTCTTCCCTGAAACATTCAAGTTTTCCAAATCCTTGTCTGAGAAATCTGCCCTATATGGTTTCTGCAGAGATTTCGATTTTGAAATATCTATTCCCATGCTAGCAGCAGTGTCTGTCAGTTTTTCATGAAGTACTCGAGTATTTCGGGTGAGACTCTTGCAGATAAACAGCATTTCGTCTTCGGAGTAGGTATTTAATCTGTCTAATCCTACGTTTCCTGCCATCAATTCCTCTATTTCTATTCTCAGCTTGTAGAGATCTAAAGGTTTCGTTGGGGACGCTTGTTTTTCAAATTCTTGACTCCATCTTTCGATTTCTTCAGGAGTCACCAATGTGACACTCTTAGTACCCGAGGTCGATTCCATTTGAATTTCCCTCGCATTAAAAGGATTATGTCTTTTCGGCATCCTTTTTCCGGCATTTCTAACGGGCAGATCTAGCAGCGATACCTCCGACTCGCACTCACTTGTCTGGTCATCTACAATTAAGGGTTCTGGTCTGGTCGGTGCAATGACAGGAGTAATTACTGGAGTTCTTGGACTCCCTTGACGGTCCCCGTACAACGGAACTACCGGTCCGATAGTTACTGGGATCGTCAAGGCTTCAGGACTTGTATTTAGCTGTGACATTTTCTGTATTATCTCAGCTCTCTGCTTTGCTAGCGCTTCTCGCTCTTTCTCTTCTAATAGCCTGTCCAAAGATTTGTCATGTAACACCTGTGGGGTTAGAGTGGGAGCATAACTCGGGGCAGTGGGATGTGTCTCACTCGGTCCTCCACCATAATTAGGTCTTGGGAACAAACTTCCTGTGCCTAGAATCCTCGGCTCTTCCTCATCCTGTGGCTGTAATAACGGTATTCCTGAACCTAAGGATCTCACCTCACCTCCGTAGGGGGGACGAGAACAAAAATCTCCTTCACGTGAATATCCCGTCTCCCCACCAACGGGTCTCCTGGGGTAAATACTTCTGGTTTCTACGGGTCCTACATTCTCAGTATAAGGAGGAATTAGATAACCCCCTCCTACACTTGCGGACCTGACCTCTTCCCTTTGTAGAGGTCTCCAGGGAATATCCCCTGCACTCGAAGGTCGGTGTCCTTCATTATAAGGAGGCGGACTTCTCATGCACATGTCATCTAATAATTCGTCATCCGATTCTCCTAGGGGCCCCCAGTGTTTGGATTTCTCTGTCCTTTTCCCCTCCCCAGGAGGATCTTCTGTTGGCATCATGGGAAACAGTCCCTCAACAATCATACTCTGCCTCCACTGTTTCATCTTTTGGGCTCGGGCTTCTTGCTTCAGTTTTGGATAACATTTTGTCAATCCTTTATCCAATCGGGGCTTGTCCCTCTCAAAAGCCTCAATCTCCCATTCCTCTAGGGCTTCGTACTGCGTTAATCTAGGTCTGGTATGTAGGTCATTCATTCGGGTTCTTAGATTAAATAGAATCCTGCTGTTAAATGTTCCGTCTAACGGAAAAGCCAATACTCCGTCATCTTTTGTGTATTCCGCTCAATTTTCCAACCATACACATGTGTTGTACCCTTTATCGAACATCATAAAAGATGCGGGAGTATTTGGTGGTGGAATGAAAACACCTTCTCTAGTTTTAATCTGCTTGTCTTTTTTGAAGTAATTCTTTACTTTATTTACAAGGGACAACTTCCGCTTGTTTCCGTACATAATGTCGTGCTTTATGCCTTTAAACTGATCTCTCTGAAATCCCAAGTCTCTCGGATCGGGTCTAGTATGCGGTCTGTAAGAGTGCCACATACGATTCCTACGCTTAACTCTGTTTACAAAATTATTCCCAATTAGAATGCGTCTTGTAATTTCGTGCGACCAATGGGGTGCACGAGTTATATAATTTCGACCAATGGGTGCGCGGCCCTTTCGCAAGACAGTTCTCACGCTTCGGCGCTCACCCCTTCTTTATAATTCCAGCCCCGCTACCAGCCCGCTGCTTCTACCAATCCCAGCGCGGCACGGAGTGACGTCAGAGCGGCTTCGCGACTGACTCCCTCCTTCACAAGGTCACGGAAACTTTCTTACTTTCTAAAGTGCTTAGTGCTTGGTTATTTTACAACAATTACACATTCGCCACCGTGCTCAAGTGTCTAGATAGAAAGAAATTTTTTCACTGCAAGTAAACTACTTCCATTTACTTTTCACTTACTACGGATAGATCTTCTCTGCCTACCCTTCACTCTAGCATCGGAGAACCTGTTACTCCCCTAGACTCATCCACTTTACCGGGATATATTCGAGACTAAGGTTTCCCCAGCGAGCCCCTTTGCTTTCACCCAAGCTCCGATGAACCTGCTACTCTTCCGATGTGACCCTAAATAGGTTTATGCCACAATGGGAATTTTGCCAATGAACCTCGTTACTAACATTTTTTCAAACATGCATTCAGAAAAAAAAAACCCTAGTTAGTGCTTCCAGTTCTGCCTAACCTGCACCAACTTTCCTTAGAGCAGGTGACCTCAACACGAATGGATTCTATTCACCACTCGCTATTCAATTCCCCGGGGATTCCCAACAAAACACTTAACAATTACGGACGAAATAGGTTAATACATATATCAATACAACAATAAAAAACAGTTTAAAACATTTCATAATTTTTTCAAAGCAAACATTTCAAGTGATTGATCAGATCTCCTGAAGTGCCTACTTTTGTAGCAGCATCAGTATACTAGCAGCTTCCGACTTAGCTAGACTAACTAGTCCTGCCTCACCTTTAACTATTCCCTAACCATAACTCTGCTACCAGAAAATTACTGCTAGAGATCGCGGGTCACCCGACCAATAATTTCGCCACTTCCGGCTTCGGGCCCATATATTTCAAATCACCAGATACATTGATCGGATGACCTCACAATCTACTACCAATAATTGTGGGATTCCTTTCGATTATTTCTAGTGTACCCGACTTACCATCCACTGTTACGGGTACCTATGACCACAATGGATCAGGGAGCTAGCTGTAAAAGGAAAGGCAGCAAATAATATATACTTCAATAAATGACCTTTACTTTTCATAAAATAACCACGGACAACTAGAAGTTTTATAAAATGTATGTAAAGTTCAAATCAGTGTGAAAATCCAACTTACATTAAGCAGATAGTCAGTAAGCAAGATAACAAAACATTTGGATTCACAAGAAATGCGACTGGGAACCTGCTAAGCTAATAACCTAACCATACAAAAGTGAACATGGGTGATGAAGAATTAACTAGGGCAGGTATCATTTATACTATGGAATGGGAAAACGTAGAAATCTAAACAGTTCGGTTAACGTGGAAAAAGGACACGCTATAACTTCAGAAAATCTCTTCATTCAGTTTAGTGAGAAAATGTATAGAACACATCAAACAAATTATAAAGTATAAACAGGAAAATTATTTGTAAAAGGAAGGGTAACATAGGAACACGCTATGAAAATAAATGCATATGTTTCATGAGATGCAATGAGTTGCGGAGAGCATGGAAAAACTTATCATATGCAAAGATTATGTCTTTATTGAAGCAAAGACAGAAAAATAGAAAGGTGCAGTTTCAAGAGATTTTAAGCGATATTTACCCAGACTGGTGTGAAAAACCAAACCCTGGCCACAGGTCAGTTAAGGACAGGAAACCCTCAAGGAAGGATACCCCTCAATGGACAGCAGGAGCAGAATGGACACCCAGGACAGGACAGGAAACCCTCAGATTAGGATCAGGACAGGACCACCAGGACACGACCAGCACCCGCAGTTTGGAAGCAACGCCTGCGCTCCACCCTCTCTGCAGCTATCAGTCAGGACCCCGATTGGGTCAGCGAACTCCCAGCAAAGTGCTCCGCCAGCACTTTAAGGTTTAGTAAAACCTTAGTCTATGGTCAATTTCGGACAGAGTGCTCCGCAGCGCTCTGTATCAAGTCACCTATTGAGTGCGTTGGGTCAGTGATAGGTCAGCTATTCAGACAAGTCGGACAATTTCACTAGGTGAACCCAGGGTAGATATACTGTTTTGGGACAGGGTACCACCCCCCAATGTTGCAAAGTGTCAGAATCCCCAAATTTTGATTGGTCCTAAGGTAGGATTTGGTTAACACACCAATCAGAACAGAGTATTACAAGCCCTACTTAGCATCCTAGGGTGCCGCCTAGCAAGATTGGGGTTCCCACGAGAAGTCGCAGAGAATACAATGGAAAGAATACAATTTGATACAATAGAATACAATCATGATGCCTTGGCTGGGTGAAGGTGCACGTTCCCATGCTGGCTCTGGCATCAACCTTCATTGGCTTGGTTTCAATGTCACCGCACCACGGCTGATTCTGCGCAGAAATACCCTCCAAGATGGACTCCCCAGCCCCGTCACCCCTCAGTGTCGAGGATACATGAAAAGTAAGCGAAAACAAATTAATACATAGAAATAAATGAATGTATTACATGTTATAAGTTCGTACTTTAGTTTCATCATTATAAAAATATACTATGCATTAGTGAATAAGTGCAACGAATAACATCACAGGAGCAGCAGCACAAAGCTTCAGCACGTTACTGCTATTACGCATGCGCACCTTTTCCCTCTCGATTTCTGACTGCGTCATGTCAGCTCACTATGCCTCACGCATGCGCAGAAACGAAAAGCCAAGCAGCGGCCATTTTAGGGACGAGGATTAATCGTATTAGTAGGACACATAGGCAAGCTTCGCTACCTTTCACGCATCTCCAAAATAAAGATATTAATAATAACGTACGTTTGTTATGAGGTTATGACAAAATCGAGGTTCATGAATCGAGCAAGTCGCGATGCGAAATCTTGCTCTATCACCTGCACTAACTTTCCTCGAGCCACTGACCTCAACACGGCGTGGATTCTCTTTCCACCCGCTATTCAATTCCCCAGGGATTCCAGACAAACATTTAACGCTTACTAACCAGTGGGTTAATACATATATCAGTATATCAATAAGAAAAACAGTTTAAAAGATTTCATAATTTTTCAAAGCAAAGCATTTCACGTGAGTGATCAGTTCACACAAATGTTTACCTTTTTAGCAGCAATAAAATTCCTAGCAGCAACCAACCTATCTAGCTAACTAGTCGTACCTAACTTTAACTAGTCCCTAACCATAGCTCTGCTACCAGAAAATTACTGATAGAGATCGCAGGTCACCCGGCCAATAATTTCACCATACACGTACCAGGCCCATACACTAATTTCAATTTATCGCATATATTAATCGGGTGACCATACTCTCTACTACCAGCAACCCTGATTCCTTCCTGTTTATTTCTAGTGTACCCGACTTACCAATCCACCGTTACGGCTACCTATGACCACAACGGATCAGGGAGCTAGCTGTAAAAGAAAGGCAGGCAAAATACAATACCAACATATACTCTTTTATACCTTCATTAAATGACCACAGACTACTGGGAAGTTTTAAAGGTTTTATCTAAATTTCAGATTCGGAAAGCATGACATTTATTACAAGCAAACAGTCAATTACCAAGATGATAAAGAGCACATAACTATATATAAAATAAATCAGGGCAACCATTTATGAGTCTAATGGAAGGTAAGAACAGGGAACATACTAAGCAGCAGTTTCAGACTTTAAACTTAGTCTTGGGAAAACTAAAAACGGGAATGAATAAAGAGCATACTAGAATGTCACAATGAAATAATTTCCCCATAAAGAGGAACTATAGGTAAAATGCAGATAGACAATGCTAATGAACTGATGCAATTATTTGCTTTAACTAAAAGGATGGAAAAACACAAAGAACATCTATATTTCATAAACTTAGAAGAGATTTACTAAGGATGGGTAAGAAAAATGGAACATGCTAGAATAACGACAATTTAATGTATGATTTGTTCATTCAGAGATGCGAAAAGCATGGAAATCAATATATGCGCAAAAAGTGTGTCTTTATTAAAGCAAAGACAGAAAAATAGAAAGGTGCAGTATAGACTTTTAGCACTATATATATATTTACCTAGAATGGTGTGAAGACCAACCCTGGCCACGGATCAGTCAAGGACAGGAAATGCCCCAAGGAAGGACAGTCATCAATGGGACAGCAGGTGCAGAATGGACACCCCAGGACAGGACAGGAAACCCAGATTAGGATCAGGACAGGACCACCAAGGCACGACCAGCACCCGCAGTTTGGAAGCAACGCCTGCGCTCCACCCTCTCTGCAGCTATCAGTCAGAACCCCGATTGGGTTAGCGAAAATCCCAGCAAAGTGCTTCGCCAGCACTTAAGGTTCAGTAAAACCTCCAGAGTCTATGGTATATTTCGGACAGAGTGCTCCGCAGCGCTCTGTATTCAGTCACCTATTGAGTGCGTTGGGTCAGTGACAGGTCAGCTATTCAGACAAGTCGGACAATTTCTCTAGCTAAACCTAGGCTAGTTATACTGTTTTTGGGTCAGTGTACCACCCCCCAAATGTTGCAAGTGTCAGAATCCCCAATTTCGATTGGTCCTCACGTAGGATAGGTTAACACAACAATCAGAACAAACTTCTACAAGCCCAGTTTTACATCTACTGGGACCGCCTAGCAGATTTGGGGTTCCCATGACCTATTCTACAGAATACAATAGAAAGATATACATTTGTTGCTAATGAAATACATTTCAGTTTCGCCGGCTGGGTGAAGGTGCATCTTCCCAGGCACGTCTTGGCAGGTACCTTCAGTTGGCACTCTGTCAATGCCACTGGCAGAATATTGTCATGCGCAGAACAGCGCTTCAATATGGATTCTGGAGCAGCCCATCAGACCCTCAATACCGCGGTACATGAAAAGTAAGCGAAAACAAATTAAAACATAGAAATAAATGAATTCACTGTATACTATGAGTAGCTACTTTATACTCCTTAAATGGAAAAATATACTATGGCATTATAATTAGTGCAACAGACAAGAACACGAAAGCATCTGCGCAAGCTTCACCACGTTAGGACACAGACAACTTTTTTTAGACGCAAGTGCGCAGGCGCAAGAATTCCCACCAAAACTGCAACTACGTCACGTGAGTGTGACTAACGCATGCGCAGAAGAAACCCATCAAGCAGCGGCCATTTTAGGAACAAGAGTTAGAGAGTTAGTAAAACACATAGGCAAGCGTCACTACGACACTCAAATATAAAGATAAAGGAAAATTAGTAAGATGCACAGGTTGAGTTACATTATTACATGTTATTCGAGGTTCATGAATTCAAGCAAGTCGCGTAATATGCAAAATCTTGCTTCATCAGTTCTGTGTGGGGTACTATCTTGTTTTTGTCTCCGCTTTTTACTTTTGTTTCACAGTGTCTCTCAAAAGCACATTCTCTTGTTTTTAGATGAGTCTTTACTTGTAATTTTTTCTCTTTCAGGTTTCTTGTTTGCAGAGCCTGCAGTTCCCAGAAGCAGTCGAGCAGAGCCTACAGATCACTGGCGTGTCTTGGAATTCTACAGGGTCTGTTGTCGCTTGCTCCTATGGCAGGTGAGAATCTGGGCTGCTTGAGCTTCTGCTTGTGGGGATCTCAGTGAAGCAGAGGAATGAATGACAAAAAAATGGCACTTTTGGAACAGCAATCGATGATGGGAGGCGTTGAGATGCTGATGTGGGAATCCAGCAGGACTGAATTTTATAACCATCAAGCCGATAAGTTTCCAACATTTGAAAAAGAAATTCATCGGTGCTGGCCGCCTGTGGTTCTTATATGTAATTCTTATGTTTGTGTGACCTAAACAGGAGGTGATGATTGTTATTTTGCTGCAGAGATCAGTAGCCAGGCTGCTGTTAAAAGAACCCATCTGTCTGATTAGTAGTTCCGTCCAATGCACGCTACGTGGGTGTTTGGGGACTCAAGCCGCTGGTCACCACACCGACCCACACAGCTGGACACACGCTCAACCTTCTCTTTTCCATCTTCTGCGTGGGAGGCAGCGAGTATGCTTGTGTGCAGTGGGTTTTCTAAAGGAGAAGTGGATGCAGTGGTGGTCCATCCAGGGCAGGTCCGAGGTGTGGCTGAAGAAGACGCAGTTTCCTCCTGCGAAGACTGAGTTGAACGTGTGTCCTGCTGTGTGAGTGGAGGTGGAGAAGAGTTGCTTTAGTCCTATTTTGGTGAGGGTCTCTAGGAGGGTGGTGGTGTTAGGGTCTTCGTGGGTGTCCAGGTGGAAGTTCAGTTCTCAGAGTAGTATGTAGTCTGTGGCCGGTGAGGGTGTGAAGAGGTCGGCAATGATGTTGGTTAAAGGAGCGCGAGGGCCATGCGGTCTGTAGACGAGTGTTCCGCGGAGAGTCGTTTTGGGGTTGGTCTAGATCGGTAAGTGGAGATGTTCCGTGGGGGGGGGGGGTGATGCGTCATCCGGGTCAGGGGTTGTCATGCGGAGGAAGCTTTTGTGGACAGTGAGGATGCCTCTCCCTGGGCAGGTGTGGGGGTCTTTCCTCAGGATCTTGTATCTGTCTGGATTGGCTGTTGCGATGTCCGGTGCGGAGTTGGCGTTGGTCCAGGTCTCTGTGAGGAAGGCGACGTCTGGCGTGTTAGTGTTGAGGAGGTCCCAGATTTCTATGGCGTGTCTGTGCAGGGAGCGCACGTTGAGGAGGATGCAGTTCAGTGGTTTGTGTGCGCTGGCATCCGGTGGGCTGGGGGGCTACTGCTGGGGTCCAGAGGTGGGTGAAGGTGCAGCGGTAGTAATTAGTGTCTGCAGGAGATCGGGTCTTGGCTGCTGCTCGGCGTCGAGAGCTGGCAGTTTTTGCTGCCTCTGGGGTTGAGGGCGTGGAGGGTGCTGTGGTTGTAGTGGCAGCAGGTTGGGGGACCAGGGTCCCTGCGCTGGTCACGGACGGGCGCAGACTGGTTTGCCTTCGGCACACCAGTGCCGCAGCCGCCACCTTTAAGTAGGAGTCGGGGGAGGGCAGTCATCTGGGAGGCAGGAGTGACACACTGGGGGTGGAGGGGCCATGGGCAGTGCGGGAGAGAAGGGCGAAAAAAGGATCAGAATAGAGACAGCAAAAACAGAAGGAGCAAGAACAGAGAGAACAGAGCCAGAAAGAGCAAAAAAAGGTAGATGGGCACAGAGGACCCAGAGCAGAGCGGGACAGCAGAAGAGCAGAGTGCTCTTCCACTAGACCACCAGGGATGAGGCGTGGGCAGGTGCCTGCGGGTAGAGGAGGGCCTTGAACACCTACCTGGCACTCAAGCTCTAGACCAGGGCAGTCCCTCAACGGTGGAGCTACACGGGGGAAGAGCAGTGACACTGGCCAGGAAGATCTGCTTTGTTCCATCTGATAGATCTGTGGTAGATCATGTGTTCTTTGAGTAACCGCTCTTACTTGGCTGCCTCTCTTTTACGCAGGTTGGATGATGGGGACTGGAGCACTGAAAAATCCTTTGTTTGTACCTGGAATTTGGACCGCAGGGGGTTAAATCCGAAACACCCTGATGTGGTTCTGGATGTTCCTAGCTCTGTCCTGTGTTTGACTTTTCACCCTATGCAGCCGTCGCTGATAGCAGGTGTGTATGTCTTTCTCTGCTGGTACTTTGGTTGTGTGTGTGTGTGTGGTGTGTCGTGTGTGGTGTGTGTGTGTCGCGTGTGTGTGCGCCGCGCGCGCGCGGCCCAGTGTTAGTTGCATGTATGTGTGCCCCTCTCCTAGCGATGCGGTGCTGTGCCCAAAACTAATTGTATGTTTATGTGATGTGTGCCCGTCTCCCAGTAATGCAGTGCAGTGCCCAGTACTCGTTGTGTGTAAATGTGCCCCTCTGCCGGTGATGCAGTGCTCAGTACTGGTTGTGTGTCTCTCTCTCTCTCTCTCTCCTGGTGATGCAGTGCCATGCCCAGTACTGGTTGTGTGTATATGTGGCCCTTTCCCAGTGAGACTGTGCAGTGGCCATTACTGACAACAGAGGTGTAGTTGTGCCCGCCGCCCCTGTGCAGAGCTCATTGCTATAAACTGGTTATCCCAATAGTTGCTTGTATTGTTACTGAAGAGATGATCACTTCTCGGTCCTCCGTGACTGTGACTCCATTAGGGGAATACGTGACTCCCTGTTCGCGGACCACGTGAAGTTTATGTGCATTCTTAGCCCCATGTTGGAAGGCCCGTCTCCTGGCTGGTCTTCTTATTGTTCTATTTGTCCCTGCCTGAGTGCACACCTTGTCACCCATGCACCCAAGCTGTAGATTCTACATCAACATGTGGTTTCTGATTCATCTGAACAAATCTTTTATGGTGTTCGGGTGCTGCTTCCAAAGTCTATTGCTGGCAGGCTGTTGGCACCCCACCCCAACGTCTGCTGCAGTGTGCGAATGGAACCCAGTCTGTGGCCTTCTGCCCTCCGTGCACACGCAAAGACTTGAGCTAGCACACTTATATGGTTTGTGTCAATGGCTACCAATTGAGTTCCCCCGCTCTGTGAAACATATCTGCCCATGGCCCCTTTACCCTCAGTGCCCCTTAGTGGCAGCTACAATATGGCCTCTGTGATGCAGTTCTCATCATGCTCATGGTACCGAGTTTCGAAATGGTGACTGGATATAGTGCACATTGTTGCAAACAAGCTTTTGGGGTTCTGGATATGTTTGTGGGAGTTGTAATTGCTTGCAGAGTCATACGTTTGTCCCTAGAATAACGTTTCTTCAAAATAAGTACAAAGTAAACTTGCTGTGCCTAAATGAAAGGCCCTAAGTCTTAGTCAATCTGTGTACATTGGTTCCCTCCTCGTATTAGGGAAGTCTGATAACTGAGCCCCTTGTCAGCAAGGCAACACATCACATGCTACAGTTGCTGTTGCATCTACAAAGATCATCACTGTCACATGGGCTGTCTAGGTGTGTCTTTAGGAGCCCCAGATGCCAGCTGACACTCAGGCGTTCTTGTAAGAAGGTGTGTCTTCCAGCAAACAGTGCATTGGTTACAGTGCATGGGCTATTTTCAGAAGAAATCTAGGCCAGCCATCCAGCGGAGCCCTTCGGTTGGTTCCTGGACATGGGCTTGGGCTGTGCTCAACCCTTCTCCTAGTTGTGTTCACAGAAGGCCAGTCTGGCCTGGAGGCCCGCTCCTTCCTCTAGCTTTGCACTACTTCTGTGTTCTGCTGTGCTCCGCATCGCCGCCTCATGTTTGTATTCATAACACATTTGATTATTAGTTGTGAAGTGTGTGAATGCTGCACATGAATTAGTCCACAATTGTCTCGTTGCTGGAAACGAAGTACCCCACTGTAACACTTACCTGTCCCTGAGTAGTGAAACAGGGCAGTCCAAGGCCTCCTGAGGGCGGTGGTGTGGGCTAGTGACCCCAGCTCACTGGCAGCAACAACAGCTCAATAATTCATTGTCCACTCTGTGCTTTTTCATATGAAAATGAAAAGTAGTTTTATCACGCACTACTAAATACTATGCATTAAATTACAAACCTGTGCATCAGGTAAATGGAAATACCTTGGGTTACCCTCTCATATCACGGTATGCCCCTAGTGGGTCCTGAACGCTACGGCCACAGAACCACCACCTACACTAGATAGAACATCACAATATAAGGGGGTGTTACTGTCAATAAGGAGGGCCTACTGAATGTTCAGGGTGTCACTGCATCATTGAAAATAGAGAACATGTTACACTTCATAAATAAAACTCCAATGAAATGAAAGGGTCCAGTACAATAAGCAATGCATATCAAAACCCCCCTTTGAAGTCAATGGGGTCGTATCAACTTTTAATAGCCTTCATTATAATGGCAAACCTTCCATTGTTAGCCATCAACAGTTGTCAATAAGGCATTGTATTCTATAATGTTTCACTTCCACCCACCTGGCTGCTAATGCAATCTTTGAACCCACCACTAGGGGTTTTTCTCCCTTCCAAAGTAACCTTTTGGGCCAATGAGCTCTTGGGCTGCTCCCCGCCCTCCTCTGGTGATGACCCGTGGACTGCCTTAGCCAGGGTCAGCCTCACAGGTCAACCTTGTTGTTTACCTACTGGATTACAAAGGGCTGAACCCTGCACCTCCCCATGATCAATCAGTACCATGAATGGGTATCGCCCATGCTACCTGGGCTCCGAATCGAATGTAGGTTCTCCCTCTGCCTGACGCCCTGCAACTCCGCGACATCCCTGACTATGCCCCAAAGTAGGAATCCCCCGAATTAACGCTTGAACCACTCCTGCAGCCTATCAGAGTTCGCCCTCCTGGCCTCACCGATCCCCTTCTCTCACCAGTATGGCAGGCTCTTGCCTGAATGCAACAGGGGGCAACTCCTACATCATCGTATACCCTCCTAACCTCTCCAGTAACCTCTGCTCCTCCAAACATACCCTCCTGAGCAGACACCCTGGGACTCTGATCTCGATCTGTACTTTAACGCCGACAAGGACACAATTATCAATGACCTTATTTTCTACTCAAGAAAAACAGCACTATAACGCGCAGCCATATCTAACTTACTTGACGTACATGAATGCAGGAACGTTCCGTACAGCGCCAAACTCACGATCGTGCCCTCCCATAATCTAAGAGCTGACCGTACCAATACCCCATACAAAAACGACACCGTTATGATCCAAGCGCCAAACAAAGATCTCTACAAATGTGCTGACTTTTATACCTGCCTTAAAAAACATGTGCATAACTCCTATCCATCTATGCTCCCCCAACGCCTGCTGTCGCCATCTGACTCTTCTCATAGCTCCGGTCAATGCAGCACTAAGGACAAGGCGAAGGGCTTCCCATTAATGTCCAACAAAGCTACAGCCACTCCCCCTCTCATAAGGTTCAGACTGACCCGACTCTACCCAGGGTGTTCCCCACGCAAGATGACACTCTGGGCAGCATCTCCCCTATATCTACTAGGGAACCTCCCTCCACTCCCTCCACCATCTCTCAATAAGACGCCGCCGTCGCCCTCTTCCAACCCTCACTCCTCTCCATCACTCATAGTGACTAACACACTAGTCACTCACTGCCCAGCGGACACCCACCCCAATAGTCCTATGTCCACCCTGCTGGGCGTGCCTAGCCCTTTGCATACCCCTCCTCTCAGGAACCTAGACACAGGGTGGTTGAGCTCCACTACCAGGCTACCCAACCATGCCAGCAGAACCAGTCCTGACTCACTGGTCACCTTCCTGCAAGTTCAACCTTCACTTATGGACCTTGAAACTCTGAACCTCAGAGCAACCAATGTAGCTCAGAGCATCCATAACCCCGTTCTTGAACTGAAAAGCATCCTTAACCTTACGGAACTATCGATCTAGAATATCTAGCTCTCCCAGAACTCAGTTCTTCCCCCCACTCACCCAGCCCTTCCTTCAACCCTTGCCGCTAACCTTAAGACACCTTCGCCCTCGCAAGAATCCCAACTACCTATCGGAGGATGAAATTCAAGCCCTCCCCTTAGCCTATAAGTCCTCTCCTGAAGCCCCCAGTCCTCCAGACAAGAAAGATAAATACCTAATTCCCACGATTGCAATCAACTCTAATAGACCATCAACTCTCCGTAACAGAGGAGTAAACAGCAACAACTTAGAGCAAGTACCTTATCCTCCTTAACTCACAAGACCTGTACCGACCCTCATCTCTCCGGCCTCCAAATTAACTGGCGATCAGCAGCAAAGCATGCCTCCGACATCGCCGCTCTGATCCTGAGCCAAAAATCTGACATAGCAATCATAACCGAATCATGGCTTAATGAATCATTGTCACCTTACCTAGATTTATTGGTCCCTTCAAATTGTAGTATTGTAAAGCTTGACAGACAATGAAACCAAGGGGGCGAGGCATTGCTTGCATCTACCGCTCAGACCTCCTCGTCACTGACCTTCACGCTGACCCCACCGACTCCTACGAATATCTTGCACTCTCCATATGTAACAACGCTGCCCAGTTGTGCAAACTGCACATCTTCTACCACCCCCAGCCAAGAACGACACCTTCGTCGACCACCTCATGGAAATCATTACAGCTAAGGTCTCTCCCCACTCCAATGACATTTTCTTTGGAGAATTAAATCTCCACTGCAATAACCTCAATGACCCTCAGGTTAACGCCCTCAGAGTTCCTTGCTGACCAATCACTTACTGTAACCTGCACATTACAAACTCACACGAATGGCGCATCACTGGATTGGAGCATTGCTAATGTGGAGAAGTGTGGCTCAATGGTTAGAGCGGCAGACCCTGATGCAGAGGTCTAGCCCGGGACCAGGGTTCAATTCCCCGCCTCGGCGGGTCTTGGGCTCAAAATTCCACGGACCTGATCATTCTCGCATCGGTGCCTATTCCAATCATGGGTCCCACTCTGCAACTCTGGGCAATAGCTTGCTTAATCTCCACAACGGCCCCCACAACGCTAAGGATGCCTGGCCTCCACCCTGGGGGTGCCCAGGAGTGGACACCTCACAGGGAAAGCCAGGATGGGTTCCACAGCGGTATTCGTACAAGCGTCTTGAGACCCTTGGGGGTGAGTAGTGCGCTATACAAGTATCAATTTACATTTTACATTTTTTTTTTACTAAGGCAACGGTGGTCAGGCTTAACTCAATAGATCCATGCGACTTGTCTGACTACCATGCTATTACCTTCCTATTGCCTGGCACCCACAAGACAGGGCCAACGCAATCTGTGAAACCGAAACTCTGGCTCAGGGACACAAAGAGCCTAGACCTTGAGACGCTGGCTGCACGTTGTGAGAATGACCTCCTCCCCCTCCAAAACGACCTTACAGAACACTACAACTCGACTGTATCTGACATAATTGATGATCTTGCCCCGCTAAAGCTAAAAAGATCCAGAGTTAAAGACAAAAACCCCTGGTTCAACGTATCCCTCAACAATGAAAGGAGAACCCTCCGGCTAACAGACAGAACCTAGAGACAGCACCCCTCGGCCTCCCAACTAAAACGTCTCTGACAGACCAGAAATGCTTACATCAGGAACATCCTCAAATCAAAAAAAGAGTTCTTTAGATCGGAACTGGAAAACGCCAAGAACAGACCTCTTAAGCTCTTTGGAATGGTCAAACACCAATCTAACCAAGTGCACTATGTAAGAAAGTGGCTCTGTATAGACTGGAACAAAATAAGGTACAGTGTGCACGGAGTCCACAGTCCATAGAGGTTTTGCAGAGGCTAAAGTTAGATGTAACCTTACTCTCTACAGTGGTAGCTTGGTCAAGCACTAAGGCAGTATCAGAGGACAGTGTAAAGCATTTGATGTACACACTCAGTCAGCAAAAGGTCTCACACACTCAAGAACTGAACTCTAGGCTAATTGTTTTGTATCAAAAGATAAAGTTGTTTTATTTTAGAACCAACAAGGTATCAAAATAAACTTTCTCATAATGAGTTACTTTAGTTTAAATACTTTTCAAATAGGCAATAGACTTTTGAATACAATAGCTACAGCTGTTGCAATAGTCAACACAATTTCAAACACAATGCAACATTGTGCTCAATTGGAATTTCTAGTTAAATGCAATTAGTTACTTTATGGATTACTTTTCTAACCGCAGGACTGGATCCTAGATTCAGTCCTGGGACATCTCCTGTAAACAGTTGAGTAAAAGCGTTTTGGTTACAGTAGTGATTTTTAAGGAATATTATTGTATTTTAAAAGTAGACACTTGAAATCTTTTTCAGTAAAAACCCAGCAATGTTATCCTATGAAGGAAATTCAAGTCACCGGTAAGTACAGTTATAATTACTTTTCAGGGTCAGTGCTGGGCTGAAAGATCCAGCACTGGGTTCTCTCCTGATAACAGGTGAGTAAATCGGAATTCGTTGTTTGGCTGATTTTGGATGAATATTTCAAAGTTTCAAAACTCCACACACAAAAGAATTTCCAAGTGAAACCAGTCAATGTTACCCTATGGAAGAAAAGTGAGTTATCTGCTTTCGGGTAAGTACTCGACTGGCAGAGTAAAGGTTCTGGGCATAGACTCAGGGGTCTCCCAGGGTAGGATAGGTACAGTTGTTACACCCTCAGCAGCACAGGGGCAGCTGGGTGCAGAGAGAGTAGGCCCAAAGTTTTCCTATGGAGGATAGGGAGCCTTCGGTTGGTGGCTGCTAGCAGGCAGGCCACGCGGCTGTGGGAGCTGAGCTCCTGGTCACTTACACAGGACAAGTGGGGAAGTAGGGTAGGGTAGTTGCTGCACTTCCAGGGGCACTCTGGCAGCTGGGTGCAGGGTGCTATTGAGCCGTCGGGCGCTCAGTGTTATTCAATGGGAGACTTTAAAAATGAACAAAAGCTTCAGGCTCGGGGACGGAGATTCTTCAAGTGCGACCACCACTTCAAGAGGTAAGTTGGGATTGTGTAGGATAGGTAGACACCCAGATGTTGGGCACAGGCAGATGTGGGGCACAGGGTGCAGGGGTGTCTTTTGGTGTCAGGAAATCTTACCCTCAGCTGGTCGTGGTTGGGGGCCTCACTGGTTGTGAGTCTGCAGGTGTCGTCTGGTTCGTCGAGGAGGGTCTTTGGGCACTGGATTCCAGGTCACGGTCGCCGGGGGGACGTCCTCGTGGTCTTTGTTCACCCAGGCACAGGCCGGGCTCGGCGGTTGCAGAGTGTGCTGGCTTTGCGTTCCTGGCTGGCACCAGGGGTGTTGCTGTTTGAGCAGAACACCTGCTCATGGGAGTCCCAGTCTTTTAGATGATCAAGGCAGGCAGGTCCTCCGGGGTTTTCGAGGTTGCTGTCCGCAGGAGACGCTGGGGTTAAGCAGGAGCAGGTTCAAGGATCAACAGGCCTGTAGGGTTCTGGGGCCAAGTCAGTTGGTGTTGTCCTCTTGTTAGCAGCTGCATGGCAGGTCTTCTTGTTTCTTGTTTCAAGTCGGGATCTGAGGAAGGAAGGTTCAGGGTGCCCCTAAATACTATATTTAGGGTGGTTACAGGTAGGGCAAGGGCAGGGACCAATGGGTCCCTGTCATGGGGCGAGTACACCCCCTATACTGCTCCTCTCCTGTGGGAGGGGGGCAGGAGCCTGTCTTTGATTGGGCAGGGCTCCCTATCTTCAAGATGGCCGGAGCCCGAAGTTGTGCTTCACCTCGCTTCTCCCAAATGAAGGGGGGGAGTTGGCTTAGGCTGGCACACCCCCTTTCCTCACTTAGGGGTTCCAGCCGTTCTTCCCATCAGAGTGGGGGTCAGAACCGGTGGGGGCCAGTTGCTGAGTACAGCCACCGGCCTGGAGGAGCTCACAAAAGCCGACATGCCTTTGAAGCTTCCCCTGCCCATCCTGGGGGAGGAGGCTTGGCACCTCGACCCAGAATGTGCATTGTTTCAAGCCCCCGAGAGCGGCAGGCTCTCGACCCAGGGGTCCGGAAACATGTCTGTTGGTGGCAGCCTCGGTAGCCATGCCGTCAGGACACTGGGAGTTGGTTAGGTTTCAGGGGGCACCTCCAAGATGCCCTCTGTCGTGCATTCTACATTAAATCCCACATTGGCATCAGTGCGGGTTTAATGTGCTGAGAAGTTTGGCACCAAACTTGTCAGTCTTCAGTGAAGCCATTATGGTGCTGTGGAGTTTGTAATGACGACCTCCCAGCACCATATACTCTAATGGCATCACTGCACTTACAGTGCCCAGGAATGGCCCTGGGTACTGTAGGGGCACAGGGCTCATGCACCTGTGCCCACACCACTAGCATAGGGCACCCAGCTAGAGGGGTGATTGAAGTATGCCAGTGCAGTGTGTTTGTGGGCATGGCACACAGGGATATGTGCCATGTCGACTCTTTGTTTAGTTCTGCACCAAGACACTCAGTCTGCAAAGTCTGTGTGTGTGTGTCAGGGTACAGGGCCCCTAAGGGTGGCAAAATAAGTGCTGCAGCCCTTAGGGGTCTTCTCAGGTCACAGTGCCCTGGGTACCTAAGTACCATTTACCAGGGGCTGACCTGTGGCCAGAGATGTCAATTGGGTTTAGGCTTCAATGCAGAAGGAACACAGGCCCTGGGTACCTGATTGGCAGGAGCCTAGGGCACACTCAGTCAAAGCACATCAGCAATTCAGCAAAAAGTGGGGGCATACCATGCAAGAAAGATGGCACTTTCTCACACACTTGCCCAACTTCAAGTTATATGATGACCATTCCATCTCGAACATTCTATCCTCCTTAAATCCGAATAACCACTTTAATGACTCACTCCCCTCCAGCTGCGTGGCCGCGACCTCCCAATTTATCATTCCCATTTGGACTACAATAATCAACGCTTCCCTACTACAAAGGGTCCATACCTGACTCTCTAAAAGCCGGTCAAGTTGTCCCCAACTTTAAAAAAAAACACTTTTTCCTTCATCATGGACATTACATCTTTCCAGGGTGGGTGCATTTTCAGATTCAGATTTTTTTTACCATGCCCCAATGTCCCCCTGAATACTCACAACTTGAATCCTGGTTCAGGAACATTGTTTCCACCTTTGCTCCAATCTTCACCTGGATGGCTACATTTGAATCTCTTAGATGAACACTGGTCATGGGGGTCCGCCATCTGACACCCATTTCCATTTTATTTCACTTGTAAAGCGCGTAAATCACCCAAAGGTCTCAGAGCGCTGGCAGCTGACAAGGGTCCTAAAATTCAGTAGATTCAGGGGGGCGGGGGCTCGATAAGCTAGAGATTGAAAAGGCAGGTTTTTAGTAGTTTTCGGAATTTGACATGATCTGGCTCTTCTCTCAGTGGGGTGGGGAGGGAATTCCATGCTTCTGGGGCGGTTTTGCTGAAAGCTCCGTCTCCGTTTCTAACTGTTCGAACTCTGGGAACGGAGAGGAACGTAGTGTCCTGTTTGGGATATGAGCTTTGAGTTTCTGTTCAAGATAAGCAGGTCCATGTCCATTTACTGCCTTATGGACTAAGCAGCAGAGCTTGAACTTTATATGCTTTTGTACGGGGAGCCAGTGCAGTGATCTGAGACATGCTGCTGAGGGGGTGCGCGGAGGTAGATCTAGTACCAGCCTCGCGGCTGTGTTTTGAAGGACCTGTAATCGGTTCCGTAGTGTTTGGTTGATGGCCGAGAACAGGGCGTTCCCATAGTCCATCCTGTTGACAACAAGTCCCTGGACTAGGGGCATGCGTGCTGAGAGAGGGATCCATTTAAAGATCTTCCTCAGGCTACGCATCTGGCCATAGCTGCTTCCCACTGTTTTTTTTATGTGTTCAGACATGGTAAGCTTGTTGTCTAGAATTACTCCCAGGTTCCTGACATATGGCTTAGGGATGGGGCAGGCGCCAAGGGAGTCAGGCCACCAGTCCGATGACCAGATCTGGTCAGCTTTGCCAAAGAGCATGACTTCGGTCTTCCCTGCGTTCATCATCAGGTAATTTCTAGTCATCCATTCTTGTATATTAGTCATACAGTTTTTGAACCTATTTTTAACGTCATCATGGTTTTGGCTGATGGTGACGAGGATTTGAGTGTCGTCAGCATAGGATATAGTCCCAAAACCATTTTCTCTGATGATCTTGGCCAAGGGGGAAACATAAACGTTAAAAAGGGTCGGGCTTAGAATAGATCCCTGTGGAACACCTTTATCATTCTTGTAGGAGATAGAGGTGTGGGGGCCTAGTTGGACCCTGGATCGCCTGTTTCCAAGGTAACTTGATATCCATTTGAGAGCGTTACCTTCGACACCAATCTCAGCAAGACGCTCTAACAGAACACGATGCGAGATGATAGCTGTACACGATGGTCGCGGATGCGTGCCTATGGTATGGATGAGTGATGTCCACTTGTGTTGGGCCTTTGCTGAGCTGCGGCCCTCCGTAAAGTGACTGCAGTTGTACAGTAATACTATTTAACATGCCTGCGACTCATGAGAATCCACAAATATCTTACTTAAAGATGATATTCTGGGGTTTGGTGGCCCCTAAGTTACATCACTGACACCCCTTCCAGCGTGTGTAGCGCATCAGCAGCCGGAGCTTCTTGGCTCCCAGATCCATTAACCATGTGTGGTGTCTGAAGCTGCTTCCCCTGGAACGGTTTCTTCTAAAACGTGAATGTGCAGCACTGTGTGGTCGCCCAGAAGAGCTGCATGAAAGAGAGAAGACAAAAAATAAGAAAATAAATGAATGAATTGTTCAAAATGTGTTCATGACCTGCCCTCAAGGGCATGGATGCTGGAGCCTGTCTGGATATAGTTCATCAGAGTCTCCAAATTAAATCTTGGGTTCATGATTTGCAAAGTGTGTTTGCAGAAAGGCGGCCGTGAATCGAGGCGTTTCTCGTTCCCTCTCCAGTGAAAGGTTCCTCATTGACCTCCGGGCAGTGAAGTTTAAGCAGTGCCGGGGAGCATTATATTTTTATAAAACCCTCCTGACCCTCTGGTTTGTTATTCGGTTGCGTCATTCCTGTGGGCTTGCATGAGGAAGAGGAAAGGGATAGTCTGTAGGATACCGAGTCTGTGAAAATAATACTTCAAGCACACCGAGCATGCACATGAAATGGAATTATTTCCTTTTAATATTTCTTATGTATTTTCGTCTCTATCCTAGAGTTGTGATGAAATATTTTTATTAAAGATAGAAATTTGAAATAATTGTAATGACTTATTGATATGTGCTTTTATGACCTTTTAACATGATCGAATAAAGACGAATTGATTGATTGATTGACCTCCGGGCAGTCTGACAGACAGTGCTAATGTTGGATGAGTCGTCTTTGAACCCACTGTTACAGCTTCTATGATTTCCATCTCTGCATTACAGGTGGACTGTACACTGGGGAAGTCCTGGTGTGGGACACCAGTCGGACGGACGACTCTTTGCTGTGGCGGACCGGACTCACAGGGGACACGCACACAGATCCCGTCTGCCAGGTAAGTGATCAGAGTCACAAAGGTGGGAAGAGCATTGCAAGCTTTTTCTGGTCTTCCAGTCTGGTGCTCAAGGGTGTCTGCTCTAAAGCAGTTCGTAGGTAGGGACTCCCTTCTTTAACCTGCTCCTCGGCTTCTCCAGGCGGCCTCAGCCGACACTGTGAATCCCTCCTCACTCTCTGGTTCTGGGCTTTGTGTTGGCAGGTCGACTGGCAGCAGGACGGGGCACGGAGTCAGCGTTTCCATGTGCGGAGCGGGTCCACGGATGGAAAGATTCTGGTCTGGCAGATGGCAGGAGAGGGCGTGCTTGCCTTGTCTCATGGATTTGCCTTGGTTGCTCAGCAAATGCCCCGCAACACCCACGTAAAGAAGGTGAGTCGTAATTCATCCACATTTCGTGAAATAGTGAGGAGCGAGAGAACATAGAAAACTTTGTTACCATCTCACCAACCTCCTGTTGGAGCAGCACTGATTGCAGCTGGTAGCTCAACCACAATTAAGACAGCAATCTGTAACACCAGTAGGAACTGGAAGTGTCTGGTGTCAGGACCTCAGGGAGGAGGACTGAAGTGTATTCCTCAGTGTCTAGGAGGACAGACAGTCAGTCTTCTGCAGAGGCCTCTGTGTCTAGGAGGACATACAGTCAGTCTTCTGCAGAGGCCTCTGTGTCTAGGAGGACATACAGTCAGTCTTCTGCAGAGGCCTCTGTGTCTAGGAGGACATACAGTCAGTCTTCTGCAGAGGCCTCAGTGTCTGGGAGGACATACAGTCAGTCTTCTGCAGAGGCCTCTGTGTCTAGGAGGACATACAGTCAGTCTTCTGCAGAGGCCTCAGTGTCTAGGAGGACAGACAGTCAGTCTTCTGCAGAGGCCTCTGTGTCTAGGAGGACATACAGTCAGTCTTCTGCAGAGGCCTCTGTGTCTAGGAGGACCTACAGTCAGTCTTCTGCAGAGGCCTCTGTGTCTAGGAGGACATACAGTCAGTCTTCTGCAGAGGCCTCTGTGTCTAGGAGGACAGACAGTCAGTCTTCTGCAGAGGCCTCTGTGTCTAGGAGGACCTACAGTCAGTCTTCTGCAGAGGCCTCTGTGTCTAGGAGGACATACAGTCAGTCTTCTGCAGAGGCCTCAGTGTCTAGGAGGACATACAGTCAGTCTTCTGCAGAGGCCTCTGTGTCTAGGAGGACATACAGTCAGTCTTCTGCAGAGGCCTCTGTGTCTAGGAGGACCTACAGTCAGTCTTCTGCAGAGGCCTCTGTGTCTAGGAGGACATACAGTCAGTCTTCTGCAGAGGCCTCTGTGTCTAGGAGGACATACAGTCAGTCTTCTGCAGAGGCCTCTGTGTCTAGGAGGACCTACAGTCAGTCTTCTGCAGAGGCCTCTGTGTCTAGGAGGACATACAGTCTGTCTTCTGCAGAGGCCTCAGTGTCTAGGAGGACATACAGTCAGTCTTCTGCAGAGGCCTCAGTGTCTAGGAGGACATACAGTCAGTCTTCTGCAGAGGCCTCTTTGTCTAGGAGGACCTACAGTCAGTCTTCTGCAGAGGCCTCAGTGTCTAGGAGGACATACAGTCAGTCTTCTGCAGAGGCCTCAGTGTCTAGGAGGACCTACAGTCAGTCTTCTGCAGAGGCCTCTGTGTCTAGGAGGACATACAGTCAGTCTTCTGCAGAGGCCTCAGTGTCTAGGAGGACCTACAGTCAGTCTTCTGCAGAGGCCTCTGTGTCTAGGAGGACATACAGTCAGTCTTCTGCAGAGGCCTCTGTGTCTAGGAGGACCTACAGTCAGTCTTCTGCAGATGCCTCTTGTTCAGGAGGACATACAGTCAGTCTTCTGCAGAGGCCTCTGTGTCTAGGAGGACATACAGTCAGTCTTCTGCAGAGGCCTCAGTGTCTAGGAGGACATACAGTCAGTCTTCTGCAGAGGCCTCTTGTTCAGGAATGATTAAGGTCGTCTTCCCACTCTTTACTTTAACTCCTAGTCTTCTGGTGCTAGTCTTGTGTGCAGTGGTAACTTGGCCACTGTCCAAGAGTGGCACCAACCTCTCGGTTATTCTATATTTCACCCTCCAGGGCAACAATATGAGTGTTCTGCTCCTCAATCTGAGGTTATTGGAAATATCGGGTGCAAAACCAACAGGTTTAGTAATGTTATCGAACAGGGGAGCTAGTGACCGCGCTCTCTGGGCGCTTGCTTTCCCACTAACTACTACTCCTGAATATTCATCAAATTGGTACATCTTGATAGTAGTAAATTTAATCTGCAATAGGGAAATTCAGTGAATAAGGATTTGGGAATTACGTTTGGAAAAATAACATTATACTTTTGCACCTTGCACTTATCTGTGCAATTTTGTTGTGAATCGTCCCTATAACAGAATTGATCGTCCGTGCCAATCTTGCGGCTTGTCACCCCTAGATCCGCTGTTCCCACATCAGGTAACCTGCAGCCTTCAGCTCTGAACAGTAGGATTCTCACTCGTTTAGGTATTTTGTAATTTGAGTGTTAAACAGTTTGGATATTCTAACCATATGCCATTCTTTTTCCCTCCTTTCCCCAGCACGGCCGAGGGGACACAGCAGTAGGTGTGACCTCCCTCTCATTCTCACACTTTGACCCCAGCTTGTTTGTGGTCGGGGTGGAAGGCGGCTATCTGCTGAAATGTTCTTCCATGGTGGAGAAGACGGCTCTTACCAGTGCTGCCTGCTCCATCCCACTGAAGGCCCCAGCGCAGTTCACCTTCTCCCCCCACGGGGGCCCCGTCTACTGTGTCGATTGCTCACCATTCCACAGGTAAGTGGTGTTGGCAGGATGGTGCAAATAGCAGGTTGGGGAAACACTTGGGTATGTAAGAGTGCTTAATTTCTTAAAGTGCGGGCCATGCATGTATTGCAGGCCCTAGAAATGTACAAAACTGTTAGAACAAATACTTCAGGACGCAGTGAGAACAGTGAACAAGTGTCAGTACTGGAAGGTAGATTAGGCACTAACTAGTTCTTGGTGTAAGAGGGTGAACATACATTTTGGTGTGAAAGCTGCAGAATGAATGCTGGCTGAATCATGTCTTTGATGCACGTCTTGTTCTAACCTTTCAGATGTAGTTGATTGCTCAGGCAGACCCCATCAATGCTGAGTCTGTATTCTTTTCTTCAGCCCACCACATATGCTTGTGTTTTTACAACTGCCTGTGATCATGAATAAACAAAATACATAACAAAATTATGTGTACATGATAAAATAACATTCCTAAATCGCTGCATATGTTGAATAACCATGGCCATCTTTTAAACCGATCAAGGATGAGTATAGACCTGACGCGCCCAGACCTCTGAAAGATGAGAGTACAGCCCTCGCAGCACCCAAATAATCAAGGACCGGAGTATGTAACTGGTGGCGCCCAAATCTCCATCAAACTGAGGTACATTCCTGGTGCAACCCCGACCTCTCAAGGATATGAGCATGTTCGTGTCTGGTGTTACCCTGACCTCTCAAGGATATGAGCATGTTCTCGTCTGGTGTTATACACACCGCTCAAGGATATGAGAATGTTCGCATCTGGCGTTACCCACACCGATCAAGGATATGAGCATGTTCGTGTCTGGTGTTACCCACACCTCTCAAGGATATGAGCATGTTCGCGTCTGGTGTTACCCACACCTCTCAAGGATATGAGCATGTTCGTGTCTGGTGTTACCCACACCTCTCAAGGATATGAGCATGTTCTCGTCTGGTGTTACCCACACCTCTCAACGATATGAGCATGTTCTCGTCTGGTGTTACCCACACCTCTCAACGATATGAGCATGTTCGTGTCTGGTGTTACCCACACCTCTCAAGGATATGAGCATGTTCTTATCTGGTGTTATACATACCGCTCAAGGATATGAGCATGTTCCAGTCTGGTGTTACCCACACCGCTCAAGGATATGAGCATGTTTGTGTCTGGTGTTACCCACACCGCTCAAGGATATGAGCATGTTCGTATCTGGTGTTACCCACACCGCTCAAGGATATGAGCATGTTCGTATCTGGTGTTACCCACACCGCTCAAGGATATGAGCAGGTTCTTGTCCGGTGTTACCCACACCGCTCAAGGATATGAGCATGTTTGTGTCTGGTGTTACCCACACCACTCAAGGATATGAGCATGTTCTCGTCTGGTGTTACCCACACCGCTCAAGGATATGAGCATGTTCGCATCTGGCGTTACCCACACCGATCAAGGATATGAGCAGGTTCTTGTCCGGTGTTACCCACACCGCTCAAGGATATGAGCATGTTTGTGTCTGGTGTTACCCCCACCGCTCAAGGATATGAGCATGTTCTTGTCCGGTGTTACCCACACCGCTCAAGAATATGAGCAGGTTCTTGTCTGGTGTTACCCACACCGCTCAAGGATATGAGCATGTTCTTGTCCGGTGTTACCCACACCGCTCAAGGATATGAGCATGTTTGTGTCTGGTGTTACCCACACCGCTCAAGGATATGAGCATGTTTGTGTCTGGTGTTACCCCCACCGCTCAAGGATATGAGCATGTTCTTGTCCGGTGTTACCCACACCGCTCAAGAATATGAGCAGGTTCTCGTCTGGTGTTACCCACACCGCTCAAGGATATGAGCATGTTCTTGTCCGGTGTTACCCACACCGATCAAGGATATGAGCAGGTTCTCGTCTGGTGTTACCCACACCGATCAAGGATATGAGCATGTTCTCGTCTTGTGTTACCCACACCACTCAAGGATATGAGCATGTTCTCGTCTGGTGTTACCCACACCGCTCAAGGATATGAGCATGTTCGCGTCTTGTGTTACCCACACCACTCAAGGATATGAGCATGTTCTCGTCTGGTGTTACCCACACCGCTCAAGGATATGAGCATGTTCGCGTCTTGTGTTACCCACACCACTCAAGGATATGAGCATGTTCTTGTCCGGTGTTACCCACACCGCTCAAGAATATGAGCAGGTTCTCGTCTGGTGTTACCCACACCGCTCAAGGATATGAGCATGTTCTTGTCCGGTGTTACCCACACCGATCAAGGATATGAGCAGGTTCTCGTCTGGTGTTACCCACACCGATCAAGGATATGAGCATGTTCTCGTCTTGTGTTACCCACACCACTCAAGGATATGAGCATGTTCTCGTCTGGTGTTACCCACACCGCTCAAGGATATGAGCATGTTCGCGTCTTGTGTTACCCACACCACTCAAGGATATGAGCATGTTCTCGTCTGGTGTTACCCACACCGCTCAAGGATATGAGCATGTTCGCGTCTTGTGTTACCCACACCGCTTAAGGATATGAGCATGTTCGCGTCTTGTGTTACCCACACCTCTCAAGGATATGAGCATGTTCTCATCTGGTGTTACCCACACCGCTCAAGGATATGAGCAGGTTCTCGTCTGGTGTTACCCACACCGATCAAGGATATGAGCAGGTTCTCATCTGGTGTTACCCACACCACTCAAGGATATGAGCATGTTCGCGTCTTGTGTTACCCACACCACTCAAGGATATGAGCATGTTCGCGTCTGGTGTTACCCACACTGCTCAAGGATATGAGCATGTTCTCATCTGGTGTTACCCACATCGCTCAAGGATATGAGCATGTTCGCGTCTTGTGTTAACCACACCACTCAAGGATATGAGCATGTTCGCGTCTGGTGTTACCCACACTGCTCAAGGATATGAGCATGTTCTTTTCTGGCGTTACCCACACCTCTCAAGAATATGAGCATGTTCGCGTCTTGTGTTACACTGACCTCTCAAGGTTATGAGAATGTTCTAGACTGGTGTTACCCTGACCTCTCAAGGATTGGAGCATGTTCTTATCTTATCTTATCTTAGGTGCAATTTATAAAGCGCACTGACACCGAAGCTTCCTGGTGCTGATAGACAGCAAATGAGGGGGAGCACAGAGGCGAAGTTCTAGCTAAGGGTGGGGAAAAGATGAGTTTTTAACAGTTTTCCGAAGTTCAGGAAGGAAAGGGATGATTCGATTGAGAGAGGAAGGAGGTTCCAAAGGACAGGAGCTAGGTAGGAAAGACGGCGACCGCCGAATTTCTTAGTTTTGTTTTTAGGGGTGACTAACAAATCACGGTGGGCTGAACGGAGGTTACGTGTTGGGCAGTGAGGGCGAATGAGAGATTTGAGGAACGTGGGGCCAGGACAGTGAAGGGCCTTAAAAGTGAGGCAAGCCACCTTAAAGGCGGCCCTTCGGTCGACTGGAAGCCAATGGAGGCTGATGAGCAGAGGCTTGGCAGATTGCCATCTGGGGGTTCCATGAATCAGACGGGCAGCTTGATTCTGAACAACTTGGAGACGTTGCATCAGGAATTGTGGGAGACCGTGATAGATGGCGTTAGAAAAATCCAGGCGGGAAAGTACCAGTGAAATGACAGTTTGGGTAAGTGCTGCAGGGGGAAGGAAGTGACGAACTTTGCGGATCCTCCGAAGTTGGTGCATGCAAGAGGAGACCACCGCTCCAACTTGAGCCTTGAGGGAGAGTTCGGCGTCAATGATTACGCCCAGGCTCTTTACTGTTTTAGCTGGGGTAGGGGGGGAGCCAAACTCCGGAGGCCAGAACTGCGGGCCCCAGTAGGTGTGACTGAGTCCAGGAAGGAGGAGCTCGGTTTTACCGGGGTTCAACTTCAGTTGGTTCTGGTTCATCCAGAGTTGGATGTGGATCATGGCTCCGTGGAAGGTTTTAATGGCGTGTGGTGAGTTGAGAGAAAAAATGATTTGTAGATCGTCTGCATAATTATAAGTGACGATGTCCCATTTCAAAAGAGACTGAATCAGTGGCCGAAGGTATAAATTAAATAAGAGCGGGGAGAGGGAGGAGCCCTGGGGGACTCCGCAGGACGTGGGAGTTTTTTTGGCAGTGTAAGGGCCCAGGCGAACCGCCTGTGTTCTTCCCGTAAGGAAGGATTTGACCCACTCAAGAGCAATGCCCTGGATGCCTGCCTGCTCGACACGGCGGAGAAGGATGTTATGATCCACCGTGTCGAATGCGGCCGACAGATCCAGTAGGACGAGGGCTTGGGGGATACCTGCGTCCGCATTGCTCCTGAGTGTGTCAAGGACTGCCACAATGACGGCCTCTGTGGAATGGGCAGGTCTGAAGCCGGCCTGGGTCGGCTCGAGGTAGCAGAAGGATTCTATAAAGCTTGATAGGCATCGGGTAACATGTGCCTCCATGAGTTTGGAAAAGTATGGGAGGAGGGAGATGGGGCGATAATTTGACGGCTCCGTCATGTCAGCACCGTTTTTTTTTTTTGGGGGTACCAGGATGGCCTCCTTAAAGGAGATGGGACAAATGCCGCTGCTGAGGGATCTGTTAAGTAAGAGTACGATACAATCTGGCAAATTAAGACAAATGCTCCGCAGGACAGACGGTGGACAACAGTCGTTCAGAGAGCCAGATTTCCCACGAGTGGCTAGTTCCGCTAAGGAGGTGGAATCTAGAGCAGGAAAGGTGGTAAAGATCGAGGGTTTGTTGGAGGAGTTATCCGGTAGTGGTGATTGGGGAAGGGGAGGGATGGATTTTTTGATTGTTATAATTTTTTCTAGGAAGAAGGAGTTCAGGGTGTCACAGGCCTCCTGAGTGGGGGTCTGGGCTGGGAGGGTTCTGTCATCTGTAGTTAGCTCATTCAGGACTCTGAACACCTCCTTGGATTTGTCGGCTGCCGAGGAAATCCTGTTGGAAAAATGTTCGCGTCTTGTGTTACCCACACCGCTCAAGGATATGAGCATGTTCTCGTCTTGTGTTACCCATACCGCTCAAGGATATGAGCATGTTCTCGTCTGGTGTTACCCACACCGCTCAAGGATATGAGCATGTTCTCGTCTGGTGTTACCCACACCGCTCAAGGATATGAGCATGTTCTCGTCTGGTGTTACCCACAACGCTCAAGGATATGAGCATGTTCTCGTCTGGTGTTACCCACAACGCTCAAGGATATGAGCATGTTCTCGTCTGGTGTTACCCACACCTCTCAAGGATATGAGTATGGACCTAGCAGCACACAAACCTCTCAAGAGCAGGTGGCAACTGACAGTGAAGAGCACTGTTCGAGGCTGTTAGCACACTACAACCGTCTCAGAAGCCGACAGTGAAGAGCACTGTTCGAGGCTGTTAGCACACCACAACCGTCTCAGAAGCTGACAGTGAAGAGCACTGTTCGAGGCTGTTAGTACACCACAACCGTCTCATAAGCCGACAGTGAAGAGCACTGTTCGAGGCTGTTAGCACACTACAAACATCTCAGAAGCCGGCAGTGAAGAGCACTGTTCGAGGCTGTTTGAACACCACAACCATCTCAGAAGCTGACAGTGAAGAGCACTGTTCGAGGCTGTTAGCGCACCACAACCGTCTCAGAAGCAGACAGTGAAGAGCACTGTTCGAGGCTGTTAGCGCACCACAACCGTCTCAGAAGCAGACAGTGAAGAGCACTGTTCGAGGCTGTTAGCACACCACAACCGTCTCAGAAGCCGACAGTGAAGAGCACTGTTCGAGGCTGTTAGCACACTACAACCGTCTCAGAAGCCGGTAGTGAAGAGCACTGTTCGAGGCTGTTAGCACACTACAACCGTCTCAGAAGCCGGTAGTGAAGAGCACTGTTCGAGGCTGTTAGCACACTACAACCGTCTCAGAAGCCGGTAGTGAAGAGCACTGTTCGAGGCTGTTAGCGCGCCACAACCGTCTCAGAAGCCGGCAGTGAAGAGCACTGTTCGAGGCTGTTGGCTTCTGAGACGGTTGTAGTTAATGCACCAGTCCAGTTTTACCATCTGTCTTCCTTGACTCTATACTTTAGTCCACATTCACTTTTTCTGTCTCTCAACACACTTTCAAACCTGTCCCTAACAACTACTTGACTGCATTCTCCAATTCCCCAAAGTTATGGCCTATGCAGAGCCTCCTACTTTCTTTTCAAGTCCATTTTCCTGATTCCCACTGCTCACTCCCAGTTTCTGTCTCCGAACTGGCACCTTTCGATCTTTTCTGAAATCGTGTGAACCACGTCTAGACCCTGGCAATCTTTCCACCCCCAGCCATATCATCCACGCCTTTCTTCCACATCAAGTTCCTTGAAGGAGCAGTTCCACTGTAGCTGTACACCTACATACCATCAACACCTTTGACTAGTGGCCTGGCAATTCAGATTCTGCCTGTGCCTCAGCATCAGAATGACAACATCGCATGTCTTAAGTGACTCCCAGCAAATCAAGAGACAAAGGAGTCCCTCATCTCCTGGTCTCCTTACCACTTGGCCGACATCAACAGAATTGATTATCAAGTTGTACTCTACCCCCGCGCCGCCTGCATGTTTCACTCCAAAACTGGCTGTTAACTTTATTGGCCAATTAAACACAGTACTCCCATATTCACTTGTCCAAATCCCACTCTCCCTTATGCATAGGATTTCCCTTTTTATTACATGAGGTTTTGATCTTATTCTGCCTGTAGGGCAGAAGAAGGACTCCTTGACTACACAGTATGCGGATGCAGCCTCGTACATACTTATTAGTCCAGTTAAGACGTGTGGGGCGTTCAGTACAGAGGCTCTAGAACAGAAGGAAGTTAAATGATCACTTCTGCCACCTTTGATTGGACTTGTAGTTGTGTGGAGGGTAGTAGTACTAAAGCCAGGAAGGACATCGCCTACAGCAGTGTGTTGCTGCGCTCCAGCCTTTAATTCAACCCTGACCCTGAAGGGTCTGGATTCTTGTACTTTTCTTCAATATTGCTGAAGTTTATAATTCTTCATTTTCACTTTTATTGTATTCATAATGGGATAGTTCATGATGGTTGCTGTGTTTTCATACAGTGCCCCTGCCTTCCTCTGTTCCTCAGTCTGGGTGCTGGCATCGTGACCCTTGAATTGGTGGTGGCTGTTTGGGGAGACAGTCCCCTCCAGCCACGGCCACTGAATCTGTCTTCCGCCCTCCGCCCTTTCGAAAGCTTCCTCTTGCCAGCTGTAGGACGGTATCTACCAATGGTTGAGCCACATTGCACCCACCCTGTTGAGTCCTGGGGATGGGGGTTATGGGTGCAATGTTCCATTGGATGCCTCTTTTACTTCAGGTCAGCTTGAGCACAAAGATTGGGCATCCGTTTTGTAGACTGACTGGCCACGCCCCTGCAGTGCTTTGGTATTTGAGAGTAAGAGCTGTGTTTGCAGCAGCCCAGGTTCAGGTTACCACAGAACAATCCTCTCCTCAGCCCTATTATTGTTTTCACAGTCATCCTATCTTTTCTCCACAGGAACCTGTTCCTGAGTGCTGGCACCGACGGACATGCACACGTGTACTCCATGCTCCAGGCCCAGCCCCTCCGCTCTCTTCCAGTGTCTTCCAAGTACCTGTTTGGTGCGCGTTGGTCTCCAGTACGACCTTTGCTCTTTGCTGCTGTTTCTGGGGAAGGTGAGTTCTTTTTGCTCTAAAACAGTGTAAATGGTCTGACGGAGGCTAAGGACTCCACCATAGTCTTCTGAAGGAGAGGCGTTGTCACAGTCTAACCTTGACACAGTGGCCGCAGCTGTGCACTAATGCAGTGTAAGTGGCCTGATGTAGACTAGGGATGTCCCATGTTCCTCGGGAGGGTAGGCGTAGGGCGATACAGGAACCTACGTAGAGACGTAGGCACGATGGTCACAGCTGTCCTGCGACCTGTGGTAAAGCCAGATTGAAGTCAGCCAGAGGTGAACGTGCAGGAAGGCGTAGGTCTGCACCCGACATCAGGTGCAAGAGCTTAGATCTGTACGGTCTGAAGAAGAGCACGCGGATAAGATGACGCTGAGATTCCTCCGGGGGTAGGAGGTGAAGACATTTAGACTCTGTGCGGTCTGAAGAAGATCACGCGGATAAGATGACGCTGGCATTCCTCCTGGGATAGGAGATGATATTCAGATATTGTTCTGCTTTTAGTGCAAGACATCACATGGTAAGTCTCATCAGGGAGACTCAGGAGACACAGATCTATATCACTGAAAGCATGGAGAATGTAGGAAATGTATAGCCTTCATACAGAGAAGCTGTGGACGAACTAAGTAGCCGGATTAAGAATAAATTGGGAGATGCAATGAGTTCTGGGGATATGAGCTCCAAGACATCAGGAGAACCAGTCGCTGCAGTGTTGTAGCAAGCTGGGCCTTGGGCAGACCTGATGGGCGTGGGGGTCTTTCGGTAGGAAATGGCCAGACTCACTGGATTCAGCAGTCTCTGTCTATAGGGGATGGCCTGCTGATCTGTAGGGATATGGGGATACCTAGTAGGCTTGGCAGTCATCTACAGCAAACTAGCAGGCTGGACAGGGGTGGTGGTGGTCGGAATCGCCAGGAACTAAAGGAGACTGAATTGGCCTTGTCATCACCACCAGGCACCAGGAGAAATATGGGCTAGCTGAGTGTGCCAGTGGTAACCATCTGCAGGTATGTGGGCAGGCTCACGGAGTCTGGTGGCCACCACTTTCAGGAACATGGGGCAGGATCAATGTGTCATCCGTGCGTGTGTAAAATGTGACATTTATAAATGCTTGAAGTGCTTGCTTTATTGCGGAATTTCATTCTTTCCCTGTAGGAGAAGTTCTACTGTATGATCTTGGAAAAAGTTCTCAGAAACCGGCGGCTGTGATCAAGCAAACCTCTGATGGTCAGCCGGTGCACTGCCTGGAATTCAACCTGAAGCAAACGCATCTGCTGGCTGCAGGCGATGCTACCGGGGTCCTGAAGATCTGGCAGCTGAGCTCTGAATTCACAGAACAGGGACCAAGAGAAGTGGACCAGTTGGAACTACTAGCAAACGAGGCTATGGACTGACGCGGTTCAACCACTGAAAGGGAACCTCTGCAGTGCCATTCTGCTTTCAGTCAATCTGACTCTACTGAAAGGTAAACACAGTCGGTTCTCTTTTGAGTCAGTGGAACTCTGCTGAAAGGTAACCTCACTGTGCTGCACTGACGGTTCTCTTCTGAGTCAACCAGACTCTTCTAACCAGTAGACTCACTGTCCAGCACTTGGAGGTCTCCCTTGAGTCAATGCAGCTCTAGCGAAAGATTAACTCGCTGTTCAACACTAAGTGTTCCTGTGAGTGAATGGGACTCTTCAGAGAGGTAAACTCATTGTGCGGCGCTGAGTCATCTATGAGTCGGTGGAACTCTACTGAAAGTTAAACTCACTGCGGAGCACTTAGTGAGTCAACAGGACTCTACTGAAAGTAAACTCACTGCGTAGCACTTAGTGAGTCAACAGGACTCTTCAGAAAGGTAAACTCTGTGTACGATGCTGAGAGTTTTCCTTTGAATTCAGCAAGATTCTAACAAAAAGAGGTTTTTTTCTGCAACAGTGACAGTGCTGCTACTTCTTCTCCTTTGCAATAACGAGTCGCTACTGAAAAGTAAACTGATTGTGCGGGGGTGTGCGGTGCTGCCAGTTCTTCACTGAGTAGACAAAGAGTCTCAACAGAAATAAACATCTCTCATGTCAGACTCCTCTGAGGGAACAGGAAGACCACTTTGAACCTCTGCATTTGGTGGCACTAGGTCTTCTGAGTGGACAAGCCTCCTCTAAAAGGTCTTGGAGGAGGGATGGCGTCCCTACAGAATAGTGAACTTGGGTTGTAACACGGTCACTCATTCCAGGTCTCCATGGAGTGACCGTGTTGTCAGTGTACGGAAACGGTATGTCTGCTGGGCTGGAAGGGATGTGGCGGAGTCTGTCGTGGTCATGGTGTATCAAGGGTGCAGACCTTTTTGAGCATCTCCTGGGATTTCCTTGTACGTTATTCATTCCACATGGTGGCTTTGCTCACACAAGGCACGTGCTCCAGAATGTTCGATGCTTGGAATCATCACTATCTCTGAATTTTAAGCAGCCTAAAGATGTAAGTGTGTTCCTGTAACTCCGCAGGAACCTGTACCTCAAATAAAATGCACTGACCTTACCCAGCAGATGAAGTCCTTTGTTTCCTCTACTACATCCAGTAGAGGCCTCTTCAATGTATGAGCTGTTTAGTTTCCAAGTCGAGGCTGTCAGTGGTTGTTGCATGCTAATGTTATTCTGGAGACCTGATCAATTCTTCTAGACCCAGTTGGTGGGAACAGTTTCCCAAACCTCTTGAATAACAGCTTGGCAGCCAGCTATCGCAGGACCTGCTCCTCCCATGCAGCCCGTTTACTCCCCTCCCCGCCCTCCTCATCTTCTGCTCCTTCCATTGGTCGGATGTGCCTGAACCTGGCCTCGTCCTGTTGATTTCTGCTAGCCTCAGGGCTACACTCCATGTTGGTTTTCATCAATGTTATGTGTTTCCTCCAGATGGTCGGTTTGGCAGGGGCCTGAATTCACTGTCTCGCTCAGGCAAACCTCTGAGCTGTACCTTCATGCCCCTTCAGCTGCAGGGTCCCCGAAGAGCCCCTTCCACCACACATCCCTTGAGACAGCGGACATCACCCATGTGGACGGAGCCCGCAGTACTGCTGGCGGTGCTGTCGAGGAGAGCGCACCCCAGTTCATTAACCCCTGTTCCAAATGATGTGGGTAGTTTAGGGGCACACACTGAAGGGTTGCTGAATTTGTCCCACGCTGAAAAGCCTGCGGCGCGGGCACAGTTTCAGGGTGTGTTAAAATTGGACATGAACACAAGTAGCAAGCTCTGCCTCACATACTGGTTCTTTCAGGTTGTGTTCAAGCTCCACTGATACTGATACATTCGTTGTCAAAGTAGATCCACCCTGCAATCCCAGAAAGTCACCCATGGTAGGCATAAGAGAGAGAAGTGGTGTTTGCAGACAGAAGCCTGATGCTGGGGAAAAGCTCTTCCTTCACAATACCCTTAGCTTGTGTTAATACTCAGAGGGCCAGAACTCAGAAGACTGCTTTAGCGAAATAGAATATGATTCCCGGAGTAAGGCACACTGGTCTGGGCTACACACAATGCGTGCATTTCTTAGCAAGTCCGACTACTGACCCCTTTGCAGTTCACATGAGCTTGGCAGTGGTGGCAGGGTGTGTTTTTTTAATCACAGTTACAGAGCAGATCTTTTTGCTGTTCTCTGTATTTGAGTGAGTGACCTCCTAGCTTCATCTCTAAAGTTCTGCTTATTTCCATGTGGCTGGGTCTGTTTCCACACCCAGTGTGCCTCAAGAAGGCCTGCATGTATCGGAGACTAATGATTGTATGTGGCTAGTCTGTGTGAATGTGAATACACTGGAATCCTTCTCAGTTTGCCTCTGAAAGCATGTTCCGCAAGATGGGGGATAAAAGCAGTCAGCCAGTCTAGCATTATGTATTGCTAGATTTCCTGACACTTTTTAATGTAGCATAAGGCTGAAGTATGGGGAGGATAGAAATGGGGCTCCTTTTGAATTTGAACTTTTGCTGTGTCTTGCCTTTTTTAGGTCTCGCCTGGTGTAGCGCTGCTCGCTCTGCGAGGCTTCTTGTAATCTATATCCTTTGAGAAGTGGAGTTTAGGCTCCGCCTATTTTTTTGATTGGCTTGCGTCATAGTTTATGGTAAACAGTGGCTTTTCATTGTGAGTGAGGCTTTTTAGTCCCTCCTGGTTACCGCCCTGTCTCCTTTTCGCCCCGCCCACCCGGACTGGATCTTTTACTGGCGGCAGTACACGGAGGGGCATATTACCAAGGAAGTGGCGGAGAGAGGGGCTAGCCATCTTGGCTTAACGCCTCTCTCTGCCACTTCGGAAACGCCAGGCTGAACCATATTAACAAGGTTGCCCCAGTATTGGAACTTTCATAGATTCCCATGCTTTGTATCATTCCCCGTCGTCGGAATGGGAGCCTCGGTAGTATAAAAACCATAGAAACAAAAGAGAAACCTAGGCCTAGGCCTCATCTCATTTTGTATCCTATCACCCTCTTTTTGTAAAAAGAGACCAAACTTTTGCCAAGACCAATCAGAACAGCCTCACCCTCTAGAACCTTCCTGAGAAAGCTCGGAGCCTCAGATTTTTCTACCGCACGTTGTGCTAGGGAGTCTCCTCTGAGCTCTGCTCAGTTTTTCTCAACTTTCTGGTTGTTTCTTCAAATTTTTCTTCAAAACTTCGAGATGTCTGACAAGGAGAAGAAGGCCTTGTTTAGGGCCTGTGCCTCTTGTGGGAAAAAACGCCTGTTTGTGGAAGATAAGCATGAGAATTGTATTTATTGCTTATATCCGGACCACAAGGCCACATAGTGCAAGATCTGCAGGACCTTCTCCACCAAGACCCTTCGTGACAGAGAAGGTCGGCTGTTAACCTGGCTGCAGAAAATGAAGACTCGCAAGGAGGTGATCTCTTCAGACGAGGAGGATTCCACATCTTTTGCTTCCTCCCACAGATCAAGAAAGAGGGGTAGGTCTCCTACTGCTGCTTCTACTTCGGAGGCCCCTCTTCATGCCTCTCACAAGATCTCTGATAGGTCTGAGAAGGCTGGTCCCCTTCAATCTCCTCACGGCAGTGAAAAGGAGAGGCAGGGACAGGCTGCTGGTGGTGTTACAGCCTTAAAGGACAAAAAGGAGGTTGCTCTTCCTTCTCCGTCCAAAAAGAGTAAATCCAGTGACAAGCACCCTACTGTCACTTCTGGATCTGGTCAAGACAAAAAACAGCGTCCGTCGACGACGAACACACCAGGTACGTCGACGACGGTTACATCTGTGAAAGTTCCCGCTGTTTCTGTTCCGCCGTCGACGGGATCGTCGGTAGCAGGTTTGCCCACGACGACGACTTCGTCGACGTTCAAGATCCCGAGTTCGTCGACGCTGACGACTCCCACGTCGACGACGATGACAGGCAAGCTACTGTCGACGGCCGCGTCGACGACGAAAACTACGTCGACGACGACCACCACTTCCACGCCGACGAGAATGGTGATGACGACGAGTTCGTCTACGAGATTGTGTCGACGAAGAATGTGATACCGTCGACGATTCCGCTGGTGGCTCCGCCGACGACGGCGGCTCAGGTGACGACGGCACCGTCGACGAGCCCGTCGACGAGCCAAAAGGTGGTGTTGACAATTCGGAAGATGAAAATTACGCCGGAGATGACTTCTCCACGACGAGTCTCTTCCCATCTCCCAACAATGCTGCTGGATGATGATTCTGAGGAGGATGAGATGGAGGAAGATGATAATTATGGCCCTGCATATAGTCCTTCAGACTTGCATGTCAAGATGCAGGACACGGACACGGAGGAGTATGGTGAGCGGTCTGATGGCCAGCAGTTCCATCCGTATGTTCAGGATGAACGACGCACGCCTGTCTTGGGACAGGGCATGGTGGCCATGCCCTCTTCGCTTATCTCTGATTTGCACATGATGATTCAAGATTATCGCAAACGGTTTCCGTCGGAACCGCTTGGACACTCTGCATCTCCTACACCTCCAATCCAGCCACAGGTACAACCGAATACTAGTCTTCCAGTGGTATCCTCTTCACCACCGCCAAGGCCATCGTTGGTGCGGGTCCGTACACCAGACCCCTTACCAGTTCAGCCGGTCCCTCAGGATACCTCTTCGGATGAGGAGGCGATACAGGTGGATCCCGTGGTTGATCCGTTGCAGGACCCAGACTTGGATCAGGGGGACAGTGCACCACATGATCCGGACGCCTCTGGTCGTGCCATGTCCGTCTCCCCTCCGGTGGATATAGGGGGTTTTCATCATCTGATGGAGCGGGCAGCAAAGAAGTTTGGTTTACCTATTTCGAAAGAGGAATCGGAATGTTTCCTTTATGACTTTAAGGAACAATATCAACGATCGGTCAAGTCTATTCCCATCATTGAGCATGTATGGGAGGAGGGCATGAAGATCATGCAGAGTCCAGCCACGGTGATCCCAGTACTCCCCAGGCTGGAAAAGAAATATAAAGCTCCGGAAGGCGGTCCAGCTTGCCTTCTTGGTCAAGCGAAGCCTGACTCAGTGATTTCTCAGGCGGCACAAAGCAAGTCAAAGAATCCGTCCACACCGTTGACCACACCCCCGGACAAGGACGGCAGACGTCTGGATAATGTTGGAAAACGGTTTTCCTCTATGGCCAGCTTGCTAGTTCGAGCGGCGAACGCTCTTGCCATCTTAGGCCGTTACGACCGCCAGATGTGGTGCGACATGGAACCCTTCGTGGAACTATTACCAGAGCCCACAAAGGAGGAAGCCAAGAAGGTGCTGGCAGAAGGGGAAAAATCTTCTGCAGAAGTAATTGACTGTGCAATGGACATTGCTTCCACGGCGTTTCGGGCCTTGGCCGGCTCCGCTGTGTTACGGCGTCTGAGTTGGCTGAAGGCCACCTGGTTTCGTCAGGAGGTCCAGAACAGAATCCTGGATCTCCCATTTGATGGGGAGATGCTGTTCGGGAAACATGTGGACGATACCCTACAGAATATAAAGAAGGACACAGACATGGCAAAGTCCTTGGGCTCACTCTCCTATCGCAAGGTCCCCTTTAGGGGTGCACGAGGTAGAGGATTTGCGTCTTACAGAGGAAACCAACAGCGATATTCCTCACAGTCTTCCCAGTCCTATAAACCACAATACTCGAATCAGCGACAAGGGCAATCAGCATCTTTCTCTCGCAACCCTCCGCGAGGCCGTCAACATCGACAAGGTCGTGACAACACCAAACGACAATAGCGGCCTCCCGGCTCTACCTACTGTTCCTCCCCTCCCAATCACATCAGTGGGGGGCAGGATATCACTTTGTCTGGACAGTTGGAAGTCAATCACATCGGACCAGTGGGTCCTAAACATCGTAGAGAGTGGCCATACGTTGGAGTTTCACAACTTTCCTCCAACGCGAGCTCCGGGCGCCATTTGCACAGGACATCTAAGATTACTCCATCTAGAAGCCCATCAATTGTTCCTCAAAGGAGCGATAGAACCGGTACCGTTCTCTCAGAGGGGTCGGGGGTTCTATTCAAGATTCTTCCTGGTGCGGAAGACTGCAGACACTTGGCGTCCCATCCTCGATCTTCGGGAGCTCAACGCCTATCTCGTAAAGCTCTCCTTCAGGATGGTCACTCTCCAGGAAATTCTTCCTCTCTTGAATCCGGGCGACTACTTGGCGTCGCTGGATTTAGAAGACGCATATTTCCATATTCCAATACACCCAGCTCACAGGCAATACCTTCGCTTTACAGTGGGAAAGAGCCATTTCCAGTTCAAAGTGCTTCCATTCGGCCTTCGGTCGGCACCAAGAGTGTTCACCAAGGTATTGGCACCGGTGGCGGCTTTTCTTCGACGACAATCTCTCGAAGTTTTCCCTTACTTGGACGACTGGCTCGTCAAGGCACCATCTTTCCAGGAAGCTTCGCAAGCAGTGTCTACTTGCCTCCATTTGTTCCGTTGCCTGGGCCTTCAGTTGAACGAACGCAAGTCAGTCCTACTGCCTTCCAAAACTGCCAGATTCCTGGGGTCCGTGTTGGACACCACGCAATGTACGGCTCGTCCCTCAGAGGAACGGCAACAAAAGTTGATGGTTTCAGCTCAACTACTCTGCCGCAGAAAATTCCTGTCGATCCGCCAATACAAATCCCTTCTCGGATCGATGTCATCCTGCATACCATTAATACCGCATTGCAGGCTGCGAATGCGTCCTCTGCAGGAGGAGCTAGACAAGCAATGGCGCCAGGCAGAGGGGTCGTTCAACGACAGAGTGGTAGTGACATCAGCAATGAGGACAGCGAGCGAGTGGTGGCTTCTGCAAACCAATATCGCCCAAGGTCTGACGTTCAGGACTTCGCCTTCGCCCATGGTAGTGACCACAGACGCTTCATTGGAGGGCTGGGGTACAGTTCTCCGAGAGCTTCAGGTCAGTGGCCACTGGAGTCCAAGACAGCGCCAGTGCCATATCAATTTCCTGGAGTTGACGGCCATTCGGTTGGCCTTGCAAGCTTTTCTGCCCAGAGTTGGCAACCGTTCAGTGCTGGTCCGGACGGACAATACGACGGCCATGCACTATGTCAACAAATAAGGAGGTACCAAATCGAAGACTCTGTCCGCAGAAGATTAACGGATTTGGGATTTCGCGATTCTCAACAACATCACTCTGAGAGCCGAGCACCTGGCGGGAACTCTCAATGTCAAGGCGGACGCCTTGAGTCGACAGACGGAAGTGACTCACGAGTGGGAGTTGAATCAATCCATTCTAGACAGTGTGTTCTCGGTTTGGGGGCAGCCAACCATCGACCTCTTTGCTTCGCCGGAGAATGCCAAATGCCGGTTCTACGCAAGCAAAGTTCACCATCAAGGGTCCCTGGGGAACGCTCTTTCGATGGCTTGGTACAGCGCGTTCTTTTACGCTTTTCCTCCAATTCCCCTCATTCCTCGAGTTCTCAAGAAATTGAAGGCAGAACCCTGCAAGATGATTCTAATTGCTCCAGCATGGCCCAGACAGTTCTGGTACACAGAACTCCTGAGGCTCTCCCAAGCTCCTCCAATTCACTTGACGCCCATTCCGTCACTTTTGTCCAGGAGTCAGGGGCAGGTTTACCACCCGGACCCGAGATCGCTTCACTTGACGGCGTGGCTCCTGAACACAGAGAATTCAGTCATCTAATACGCTCTCGGGAATGCAGAGAGGTCTTGGCTCAAGCCCGAGCACCAAGTACCAATAAGACTTACAAAGCAAAATGGAGGAGATTCTGCTTGTGGTGTCAACGGGAGGGTCTCCATCCTTTCACTTCCCAACCTCACCAATTGTTGCCATATTTGCTATCTCTGGCTAAGTCTGGCCTGGCACATTCATCGCTCAAGGTACATCTGGCAGCCATATCACGGTATCGGCGCAGTTCTTCAGGTCCTTCCTTATGGTCCTCTAGGGTTGTTAAACAATTCTTGAAGGGATTATTCCGGATGTATCCGCCAGTCCGCCCTCCTCCACCAGTGTGGCAGCTCAACATTGTCTTGGCGCAACTCATGAAAGCTCCGTTTGAGCCTGTGCACAAAGCAGATTTAAAGTTCCTATCTTGGAAACTAGCCCTTCTTGTGGCTCTAACATCGGCGAGGCGAGTGGGTGAGCTTCAGGCACTCTCCATAGTGCATCCATTCCTGCAATTTAAAAGAGAAGGTCTTGTTCTTCGGACCAATCCCAAATTCATACCTAAGGTGCCATCTGAGTTCCACTTGAATGAACCCATGATTCTGAAATCTTTCTTTCCGCACCCTTCTACACCTGCGGAACGTACACTACATTCTTTGGACGTTCAACGATGCTTAAAGTTTTACTTGGAGCGCACACGTCCCTTTCGAAAGTCAACTCAAATGTTTGTGTCCTACAGCGCACCTCGTAAAGGGTTGCCTTTGACAAAGAGTGGCATTTCCCGCTGGATCTCCAGTGCGATTCAATTCTGTCATCAGGAAGCAGGCAAGCCACTGGACGGAAGAGTCCGTGCACATTCCACGAGGTCGGTGGCATAGTCTGTGGCTCTCTTTTCGGGAGTTGCCATTAAGGACATATGCAGGGCAGCAACGTGGAGCAGTACTCATACCTTCACGAAACACTACTGCCTGGAGTCTGCAGGACGAGACGACGCGGCTGTTGGTCAAGCAGTCCTGCGGAATCTTTTTCATTGAGAGGTGAGCTTTCCCTACAATCCCTCCATCCTGGTGAGCACATTTTGTTTGTTTTGCTATGCTATATGTATTGCTTATATGGTTATGTGTTGCCATGTATTTACAAAATGTGTTCTTGGGAAATTACTGCTAGCTACTCTGATACAAAGCATGGGAATCTATGAAAGTTCCAATACTGGGGCAAGAAAACAAGTTACTTACCTGTAACTTTGGTTCCCCAGTATTGGTAACTTTCATAGATTCCCATGCGCCCGCCCGCCTGTGGTATATAAATAAATAATACCGGATCTATTTTTGACTGGATATAGTAATAACAGATAGCTCAATAAATAAGAGTCAAGATTCGAGGTAGTAGGAGTTTGCAGGTTTAATACAGCATAAGGACAGGAACAGGACAACCTGCACAGGACTAGGATGGCAGCGCTGCCGGGGGCAGGATCGGAGTCGGCGTAACATTTAATAACAGTGCACAAGTATATATACTAAAACAATTGCATTACAGTACATACAATAGGCGGAGCAGTGGGTGTGGTCAATAGCAGTCGCGAAAGATAAGGGTGAAAGTAGGTGTAACAAGAGGCGTGAACATAGACATGTGATGTAAACGTAACAGAATATGTCATAAAATGGGGCGGAAACATGGAGGGGGCTTCCTAAGGAGCTGGAACCTCTAACCTAGTGGTGCGCGCAAACTGACAATGACGTGTTACTAGGAGAAGCTGGGGGCTATGACTTCTGCGCTAGGAGCAGAAACTGAAGTCTGGAGAGTCAGGGCGACATGTACCTAAACACTATCTAGTATCTGATGTTTAGAGAACATGTTGATAGAATCCAAAAGTTATCGGGGTAAAGGCTAACAGACACTAAGACTGGTGCATGCATTATTCTACATGTAGTGCGTGTTGAAGAATATTAAATGACCATAAATACAGTATTTCTCTTACATGGAGACGTAAAGGCTAGACCATGACGGAAACTATTGATGCGATTCAGTAGCTTAGGAATGCAGAGAAGGAGGGCTGGACTGATAACTAGAATCATAACATACTTTTGGCAGACTAGCAGGCAGAGAGCCAGGCCGAGCCGGGCACTGTGAGGCAGGAAGTAAGTGAAGGGTCAGGAATACAGGTGGGGGCTGTATCGCTCCTCAGCGAGGGCTCAGGAGACAGGAGCTGAATCTGGTGTCCGGGCCCTTTTGAGGCCTAGAAGCGGGGACTTTACAATGAAATAACGTGCACACTGAGAAACGTGGCAACGTAACTTTACATAGGCCTAATACTCGTAGCTTTCACGAGAACTGGAAACTGGCATACTAGAGATGGACACAACTGTAATTGCGTCTTTAATCGATCACGGAGAATACATATGCATATTAATCATGCACATACAACATAGGATGGGGAACACGTAGGGACACAGAACATGGTAAAATTTACTTTTCCACATTCCCTCCTTGTCACTACGTTTCCATCAGGAAACATCAATATTCATGATACCATCTATCATCTCATAAAGTATCATTTGCTCGTCTCGAATTGTCTTGGAACGGGATTTAGGACGGGACTTGGGACTAGGAATACAAGAGGTAGCACAAATGCCGCAAATCGCAGGGCCACATTGTATACAGAGGCAGCAACTGAATGTGATCGCTACTGCAATACCTAGAAAGGACAACACTTTCCATCCCCAGGCAGAAATTATACTCCAGAACCAACCGGACCACGTCCAGGTGCCTGGATTTTGGTGTAACAGATGGGCAATTTTATGCAGTCTGGTTATAGCTGAATAAACGGACGGCGCGTTATTAGGAATGAAAATGCAGCAACTAGATCCGATGACTCTACATGCCCCGCCCCTATCGGCCAGTATGACGTCAAGGACGAGACGATTCTGGAGCACGACAATTCTCATAAAAGATTGCTCTTCGGTTAAGTTACCTAGAGCAGAGGTAGTCTCAATCACTACTGCTTCAAGTGTTCTGGTCAATCTACGTATCAATTTACTATTCACGACAGTACCTAAGTAGGGAAAGACACCTTTATTGATATCTATGTATTGTTCTAGAGCAGTTTCAGTATAATCGACAATCGGGAGGTCTCTCTTGTGTCTAGTATGTACTAGGTGGGAGTTCCTATGATAGTCAGGTGGGGCTAGAAAAACTGGTGGCAGTAGGAAGGCAATGTAACAGGTTCCCTCCCAATCGAGGGGCAGACGAACATATGCGGTCTGACCACAAACAAAATAAGAATGACGTGAAGCTTTGAAAATAGATTTCCCACTGTCACTATACTTGACAATAGTAGTACAATCACTATGTCCTACATGTACGGAACCATTATTTCTGACACATAATTCGCCTTTGACTGGTAGTACTGACATAGCAGGTAAGTCTGGAGAAGAATCAGACTGAACATTCAGGACCATAAAATTCGAAGAATAATTACCCAAATTATAAACTTCATTTTCTAGATCTAACCCTGTTCTGCGGGGAAGACCTTGCTTGTCTGGAAAACATGTACTGTTCAGGAAGGACATATCAGTTGAGGATGACGTTAACGTGGACCATGCTCCACACGAACCAGTATGTGAAAATGGATAAGGAAAGAGTGGCAGAACTCCCTTCGGTGTCTGGAAAGGGGGGAGTCGACCACACACCCAACAATTAGTGGCATTGCTGGTCTGGTGTGAATAATGTAACATGCGGATAAAGGAATTATTTCGCATAGCAAGACGATAAGATAGTTCATGAGGAGGCAGATCACTAAACGTATGCTCTACTGTAGTATTAAAAGACTTATTTACATGAGAAATTGGAAAACATAAATGCAATGCATAACTCGTGCAGGTAATCATAAGGCTGAGATATAGCAGGAAACATAAAATAATAATGCAACTTTTAGAGTTCTCACTAACTCTCTCTCTATGGGGGTCTATTTTATACATGTCAGAAACCGGTCTAACCGTTTCACCTAGGGGAGGACTTAGACAATCAAACTGGCTGACTTATTTTACTAGACCTTAATTTCAACTTATACTCCTGCTGCGGAGTTTTCTCTAACAGGGAGGGTTTTGAATCAGTGTCTTTTGCGGGACAGTCCTTGAGAATAGTACTTTGGCAGTCTTTAAAATCCTCGGAAATGTTCTTGGAAACAGTCTTTAGTCCATAAAACTTCTTTACATGCGACAAATGCACCCAGCTCTTCCTGCCTTCCAGCTTGACGGCAGTACGGGTGGCCAGGAGGACTTGCTTGGGCTCCTTCCAGCGGGGCTCCAGCGGACTTGAACGATCAAAGTTCCTTACGAGAACCAGACTTCCGGGAACGATTTCATGCGGTGCCACCTCGGTATTGTCTGGAAATGCGGCGGCAACCTGTGAACGACAAGAGTGTAGGGCAGACATCAAGGAAGCTAGGTAATCTGTCAGCATATTACTTGAAACATCTGTAATACTTCGGGGTCTAGGTGTACCCCACATATTCGGGGGGCGGCCCAAAACGACCTCGTACGGGGACAGACCTGATCTGGAATGTGCGACCATGCGCATATAAAACAGAGCGACTGGCAGAGCTACTAGCCAGTCCACACCTTTCTCTTTACAAACTTTAGCAATGCGGATTTTCAGGGTCTGGTTATGTCTCTCTACTAGACCGGCTGCTTCAGGATGGCGTACACAATGGAACTTCCACTGGTATCCTAACAACAGGGAAACGTGTTTCATCAGTTCAGATGAGAATGGCTGGCCGTTATCAGAATATACGACCCTAGGGAGTCCATAGCGGGGGAAGAATTCACGAACCAACTGTTTGGCAGTGGTCGCGGCTGTGTAATCTGGGACTGGATATGCTTCTGTCCACCTGGACAAAGCGCATACAACTACAAGGACATACTTGAAACCTCGACATCGCTCCATCTGAATATAATCCATCTGGAGGGCTTCAAAAGGGTGGTCAGGGGGCTGGAATCCACCTTGTTCCACCGGGACACTTTTACCTGGATTAAACTGGCAACATATCATACAGGTACGGACTTTCTGCTTGGCTGCAGCTCGTAAATGCTTGTTAAACCAAATGTTCTGGATACTGTCTAACATGGCTTTTTCTCCTAAGTGTGCTGGACTATGTGCGGTATTGATAATGACTTGAACCATTGAGTCGGGGAGAAACCATGTGGCTTTTCCCTTCGTTACCCATCCCTGATCTGTCTGGACCCCTCCTTGTTCGGACCATTTCTTGATTTCATCGGGAGTAGCATGTAACTGGATATCTATGACATCTTGAGTGGGGTCCTTAACTGTCATACTAGTAGTCGGATCTGGAGTGTGTGTCTGTGTCGGATTAACTGACATGTCTGGAGTCTGTGCTGTAAGCTTGGCTGTTCGATCTGCTAGATCATTACCTTGGGAAATAATGTCTGTAACTTTCGTGTGTGCTTTGCATTTCATGATGGCAATGGATGTCGGTAAATGTATGGCATCTAACAGAGCTTGAATAAGGAGACCATGCTGAATCTTGGTTCCATGAGAAGTCATGAAACCTCTCTCCTGCCAGAGCACTCCAAAGTCGTGTACGACTCCAAATGCGTAGCGTGAATCTGTGTAAACATTGACTTTCAGGTTCTTGGCGTGTATGCAGGCTTGTGTCAGAGCAACTAGCTCTGCTGCTTGAGCAGACAGGGTGTCAATACGGTGTGTTTCTATAACTTCAGTGTCAGTAGTCACTGCATACGCGGCTACTAGTTCTCCTGTACTTGTTCTCATACATGAACCATCCACATAAAGTGTCAGGTCAGGATCTGGTAATGGAATATCTGTCAGATCTTGTCTTGGTTTAGTCATAGTGTTAACTACTACCACACAGTCGTGTGTGGCAGGATTCGAATTAACTGACGGTAACAGTGTAGCGGGATTTAGAACGTTGCAGCGTCTGATTTCTATGTGTGGCTGGAACAGTGTCAGTTCATAACCTGTTAAACGTGCAACTGTCAAGTGCTGAGTCTGTGTTCGGTTTAAAAGAACTTCCACGGAATGTGGAACTTGTACTGTCAAGGAGTGTCCTAATACTATGGAATCACTTTGTCTGATAGCTAGTGCTGTGGCTGCAACTGACTTGAGGCACGCAGGCAGAGCCTGGGCTACTGGATCTAATGTGCTCGAAAAATAAGCACAGGGCTTGTATTGTCCTGCTTGATCTTGTGTGAGAACAGATAATGCTGTACCATCACGTTCTGTAACAAAAAGTGTAAAAGGCTTACTGTAGTTTGGTGTAGCTAGAACAGGAGCTTGACATAGAGCTTTCTTTAACTCATTGAAGCTAAGTGTATGTTCAGATGTCCAAGGGAGGACAGTCGATACGGCTGCCTCCTGTGTCGTTAACTGTATCAGTGGCTTGGCTAGAAATGCATACTGAGGAATCCATTGTCTGCAATAAGAAGTAAGGCCGATAAAAGCACGTACCTCCTTCTGTGTCTTGGGCTGAGGAAGACTCGCTATTAACTGGATACGATCGGGTGTCAACTGTCTACCCCACTTGGACAGTAAGTGGCCTAAGTAGATCACTTGCTGGACACAGAATTGAAGCTTTGAAGGGGACACCTTGTGCCCCATCTCGGCAAGGAAATACAAGACTGTAAGTGATGCTCGCTCGCAAGCACGTTCAGAACGGGCTGTGATCAGTAGATCATCGACATACTGGAGCAGGGCAGTGTCAGTTGGCATGTGAATGTTGTCTAGTTGTCTCTTAAGTGCTTGACTGTAAATGCTAGGACTTTCTGTGAAACCTTGAGGAGCTCGTGTGAATTTATAGCTCCTTCCATTTAAACAAAAACCAAAAAGGTACTGGCTATCTGGATGAATTGGGACACTAAAAAATGCGTTCTTGAGGTCTATGACTGTGAAAAACGTAGCTTCGGAATCAATGGCTGTCAATAAAGAAGAAATATCTGGAACAACTGGATACTGGGGAATAATACATTTATTGAGTTCTCGAAGGTCAATCACTAATCGATATACTGGGGGTGCATTTGGATCAGTACGTTTCATGACTGGAATGATCGGAGAATTACATACATTGGAGTCAGTTTCTACAACTACTCCTTGAGCCATGAGCTTGTCAATTATTTTAGATAAGGCCGCTACAGCCTCAGGTGGTAATCTGTACTGTCTGATTCGTGGCAAGACTATACCTTGCTTGAGAGTCACACGATGGGGTGTGATTTGCATAAAACCGACATCAGTTGGACCTTGTGCCCATAGATGCTGGGGGACATTCAGTAATCTTGGATCAAAATCTCGTAAAACATAGTGACCCTTGAAGTCACGTAAAAACAAACGTATTCCCTCTGGGGAACAGCAAATAACTGCACCTAGTTCTTTCAGTGTCTTAATGCCTAACAGATTTTCTGGACATGATTTTGTAAGTAATAGATCAGTAGTGCGGGACAATGGACCTACTTCTAGAATAACTGGCTTTGAAATCTCGTTTACAATAGGCTTTCCTGAAAATCCAAGGGAAACATTTCTAGAGCCTGAGAGCGGAGCCCCTGGAACCTCGTCGTGACTTATGGTAGTCCTACTTGCCCCTGTATCAATCAGAAACTTTCTGTCTTTTCCTAATACTTGACTATGAATATAGGGACCTTCTTGATCTACAGGAATCTCGATGAGAGGCAAGCCTACCTCCCTCTCTAGGCTGTTTCATGAGTATTGTTGGTACTCTGGATACTCTGTCTGAGCATACTGGTACATCTGCTGTGCAACATGCTGTGTTGCAGCGATAGGCTGCGGCGCTGGAACTGTCTGTTGTGCATTCTGTGGCTGAGAAGTCTGTGAAACTTGTTCTTGTCTAGGCGGACGTGGTCTTTCTTTAGTCTTACCAGTGGCTATATTATGTTTCAGAACTGCACACTCGTTTATAAAATGACCTGGCTGTTTACAATAATTGCATGTCCCTTTAACGGGAGCTGCAGGATGACTGGCTTGATTCGGACCCCTCTTCTGACTGTCTTGTGGAACAGATTGTGCAACTAGTACTTTAATTTTCGTGTCTTTCATACGTCTTCTCTCGTGTTCTTGCTCTTCTCTGATTCTATTCTGGTGATACTGGAGCATCTGTAACATCTGGGACGGGGTACTAGCTTGCCATGTACTTTCGACTTTCAAAACTCGATTCTTAACTTGTGGACTTGAATTCTCGACTAGTTTAGTAACAAAAAGATGAGGGTATGACTCGCTACTCGTCTTCAATCCACTGTTTATAATGAAACATTTTTCAAATCTAGAATAAAAATCACTAGCGTCTTCATCTTGTTTCTGTTTACAGGCTGAGATTGCATCCCAGTCTTCCTTTTTAGTGGCTAACAATCTGGGCAAAACTTGTATTAACAGTTCTGGTAATTCTTTACATTTCTCTCCAAGACCGGTACCTGGTACTCGTATCTTATCTTCAGCTTCTAGAACTGCCCAATCGATCTTTTTCTCTCCCACCTCCCATTCTTTTTCCTTGAGTTTTTCGTATACCCCTGCGGGCAACAGGACCTTTAGCATTTTAATAATATCTGGATACGTATATTCTCCCATACGGAGCATGTCCTTTAACTCTCGGTGGAACCCTGCTGGATCTTTGTCGTGACAGGGGATTAATTTCTTCATCTCTAAGAGTTCCATCTTTGTAATCGGGGTGTAAACAAATACTCGTTGCATTTCACCATCTGCTGTCCTGACTGGGTGTACTTCTCGTAACGGATTCTGTCTATCTATGTAAAACGGTTTACTTTCTGGAGGTGAGACATGAACAAAATGCGGGTTCAAAAACATACTATATTTATGACGCTGTTCTAGAATGACACTAATTAAATCGGTACCTAAACCTTTCCATCTATACTGGAGTAACTCGTTCAGGACATCATGTAACGGACCTGGATCAGAATGTTGACCTTCATACAATGTAATGAGGTGCTGAATCATATACATACCCACCAGTCGCTGCTCGGCTGGGGGCAGTTTCAGAAACATTTGTGCCACTATTTCGTCTGGAAAAGTGGTAGAATCAGTAACCCATCGGACTGCTGATCGGACTAGTTCTTGTTTATGCATAGTACTTAACTCACTATAACCGATTCGTGATTTCAGAATGTGATCGGTAGCTTGAAACACTTGTTCTAGAGAGCCTTGTTCTGGTGCTGGATGATGAAAGACTTTCTTGTGTTCTAGGCGTAAATGTCGGCCTGGAAATCTAGATTTACCTACATACGCTATTCTGGCGGGATTCTCGTCCTCTACCTCTTCGGTAGGAGAGTCATTCTCTTTCTCACTTACTTGTGCTGTTTTACGTTGTTCGTGTAACCTTATTATTTCCTTACGAATTTTCTTGTACATACTCTCTATACTACTGATGGTTCTGTGCTTACCCTCGGCTATATTATCACTCCACCTGGTCAGGGTTCTCATTTCGGCCGGATCTTTGGTCGGATAATCTTGTTCCCTTATTAAACAATTAATCAGAAATTTTAATATCATGAGCTGGATCTCAGCTTTCCTTTGAGACATGGCTTCGCCAATACTTTCTGGATCATCCCCTGTACGGATGAAACGATATATTCTGTCTAGATCTTCTTTCATATCCGGTAGGGTGTCCAAATACCCGGTCACCCGTCTTACACGTATGGAATATATAACCGTACTATCATCGCCTGTGACTGGATCATAGCGGCATTCAGTAAGAGCTCGTCGGATTTCTGCAACGGACTTATATTTGGGCGTACGCTGTAACGCACGTTCATGTAACTCGACTAACGTTACACGTTGGTGTGGCGGCGGGGTACCAGGAGGACCTCCGCCTGCGGCCCCTAAACTGGAATCGTCGACTGATACTCTTCGTGCTGGCAGAGTGACTGATGTGGCGGGAATTTGTACTACGGGCTGGACCGGGGGTACCGTAGCAGGTACTGCAACAGGTGCCCTGGTGACTGGAGGAGCAGGAATTTCATCATTTACAGGAACTGACGGAACAGGATTTGCATATTCTGGGACTGTGTCGTCCAAATAGGACGAGATAAAAATATCAGCTGCGGTCGGTTTGTGACGTAGCTTGGTCGGAACTAATGGTGGCGGAAAATTACTGGATGCCTCCGGGGTCGCTTTTGGCAAGCCCTCGGCAAGAAGAGGATACATACCCTTAATGAGGGCATTCCTCTGTCTGTCTGACTGTTCGGTTTTAACTTGTTCACCTATTTCGATTAATTCCCTTTCTTGGGCTCTTTCTATGGATTCTCTACTTAATTCTGACTTTCTGATTTCTTTTTCGGTTCTTTTATGAGATTCTTTGCGCCATAACTCGATGGCATCTTTCTGTGACTGTCTGGCTTTCCTTTTCCATAATGCTTCTTCTACTCGCATGATGCACTCGGCATCCCACGTACCTGATACGGGCCATCTATACTTTTCCTCTAACTCTTTGGTGTACTCCACCCATAAATCTAGATACAATATGGCACTTATGCCATGCTTTTGATACATAAAATGACCTGGACTGTCCCTAGGCGGGACAGGAACTGCTTCTTCTAACAGACCTTTTCTAGTTTTTAACTGACGTAGTTTGGAAAACAAAGGCATGACTGGACTGTAATCTAGACACAATACAATACACAATGAACATGATAATTACACCACTTTCATTCCACGACATTAAAATACATGAATGACATTTTAAAATAACAGTCTTGACAAAATACTACCTGGAATACTGAAAACAGAATACATGAATTTTCTCGAGAACAGAACTGACTAGAACAGAAACTAGATGCACTGCTGAAACAGTACGAAACTTACCGGTCTCATAAAGAGACGTGTCAGGACCCGCATCCACCTAAGTGGACACTTCGTGTTGGATCTGTGTACCACCAAACCCACGGACCAGAGTCAATTAGATTGACCCTGTCTAGATACTACCCCAGCAACGGTACTCACCGGGCAGCAAGAACGGAAGGCCTCGGACTGGACTGGACTGCTACGACGCCGGACGGACACACTTCAGATTTCTGTTACGGGTGGGCCTCCGGATACCTCGGACCTTGGACTCTCGGCTTGGGCTCTGGTCGGGACTCGCCGCGTTCCTCCACCGCCTCGTCTGGATGCTGGACCGCAACCTCCGTCTCCTCCGTGGGCCTGAGGGATACTTGAAGCAGAAATATCTGCACGTGGCCGGTATGGTTCCGTCACGGCTGCAGAGGATCAGGGGGCTTGCGTGGCTTCACCGGCGCGTGGGGAAAGGGCAAGTCCCTATTCGGGCGCCATTATGTGGTATATAAATAAATAATACCGGATCTATTTTTGACTGGATATAGTAATAACAGATAGCTCAATAAATAAGAGTCAAGATTCGAGGTAGTAGGAGTTTGCAGGTTTAATACAGCATAAGGACAGGAACAGGACAACCTGCACAGGACTAGGATGGCAGCGCTGCCGGGGGCAGGATCGGAGTCGGCGTAACATTTAATAACAGTGCACAAGTATATATACTAAAACAATTGTATTACAGTACATACAATAGGCGGAGCAGTGGGTGTGGTCAATAGCAGTCGCGAAAGATAAGGGTGAAAGTAGGTGTAACAAGAGGCGTGAACATAGACATGTGATGTAAACGTAACAGAATATGTCATAAAATGGGGCGGAAACATGGAGGGGGCTTCCTAAGGAGCTGGAACCTCTAACCTAGTGGTGCGCGCAAACTGACAATGACGTGTTACTAGGAGAAGCTGGGGGCTATGACTTCTGCGCTAGGAGCAGAAACTGAAGTCTGGAGAGTCAGGGCGACATGTACCTAAACACTATCTAGTATCTGATGTTTAGAGAACATGTTGATAGAATCCAAAAGTTATCGGGGTAAAGGCTAACAGACACTAAGACTGGTGCATGCATTATTCTACATGTAGTGCGTGTTGAAGAATATTAAATGACCATAAATACAGTATTTCTCTTACATGGAGACGTAAAGGCTAGACCATGACGGAAACTATTGATGCGATTCAGTAGCTTAGGAATGCAGAGAAGGAGGGCTGGACTGATAACTAGAATCATAACATACTTTTGGCAGACTAGCAGGCAGAGAGCCAGGCCGAGCCGGGCACTGTGAGGCAGGAAGTAAGTGAAGGGTCAGGAATACAGGTGGGGGCTGTATCGCTCCTCAGCGAGGGCTCAGGAGACAGGAGCTGAATCTGGTGTCCGGGCCCTTTTGAGGCCTAGAAGCGGGGACTTTACAATGAAATAACGTGCACACTGAGAAACGTGGCAACGTAACTTTACATAGGCCTAATACTCGTAGCTTTCACGAGAACTGGAAACTGGCATACTAGAGATGGACACAACTGTAATTGCGTCTTTAATCGATCACGGAGAATACATATGCATATTAATCATGCACATACAACATAGGATGGGGAACACGTAGGGACACAGAACATGGCAAAATTTACTTTTCCACATTCCCTCCTTGTCACTACGTTTCCATCAGGAAACATCAATATTCATGATACCATCTATCATCTCATAAAGTATCATTTGCTCGTCTCGAATTGTCTTGGAACGGGATTTAGGACGGGACTTGGGACTAGGAATACAAGAGGTAGCACAAATGCCGCAAATCGCAGGGCCACATTGTATACAGAGGCAGCAACTGAATGTGATCGCTACTGCAATACCTAGAAAGGACAACACTTTCCATCCCCAGGCAGAAATTATACTCCAGAACCAACCGGACCACGTCCAGGTGCCTGGATTTTGGTGTAACAGATGGGCAATTTTATGCAGTCTGGTTATAGCTGAATAAACGGACGGCGCGTTATTAGGAATGAAAATGCAGCAACTAGATCCGATGACTCTACATGCCCCGCCCCTATCGGCCAGTATGACGTCAAGGACGAGACGATTCTGGAGCACGACAATTCTCATAAAAGATTGCTCTTCGGTTAAGTTACCTAGAGCAGAGGTAGTCTCAATCACTACTGCTTCAAGTGTTCTGGTCAATCTACGTATCAATTTACTATTCACGACAGTACCTAAGTAGGGAAAGACACCTTTATTGATATCTATGTATTGTTCTAGAGCAGTTTCAGTATAATCGACAATCGGGAGGTCTCTCTTGTGTCTAGTATGTACTAGGTGGGAGTTCCTATGATAGTCAGGTGGGGCTAGAAAAACTGGTGGCAGTAGGAAGGCAATGTAACAGGTTCCCTCCCAATCGAGGGGCAGACGAACATATGCGGTCTGACCACAAACAAAATAAGAATGACGTGAAGCTTTGAAAATAGATTTCCCACTGTCACTATACTTGACAATAGTAGTACAATCACTATGTCCTACATGTACGGAACCATTATTTCTGACACATAATTCGCCTTTGACTGGTAGTACTGACATAGCAGGTAAGTCTGGAGAAGAATCAGACTGAACATTCAGGACCATAAAATTCGAAGAATAATTACCCAAATTATAAACTTCATTTTCTAGATCTAACCCTGTTCTGCGGGGAAGACCTTGCTTGTCTGGAAAACATGTACTGTTCAGGAAGGACATATCAGTTGAGGATGACGTTAACGTGGACCATGCTCCACACGAACCAGTATGTGAAAATGGATAAGGAAAGAGTGGCAGAACTCCCTTCGGTGTCTGGAAAGGGGGGAGTCGACCACACACCCAACAATTAGTGGCATTGCTGGTCTGGTGTGAATAATGTAACATGCGGATAAAGGAATTATTTCGCATAGCAAGACGATAAGATAGTTCATGAGGAGGCAGATCACTAAACGTATGCTCTACTGTAGTATTAAAAGACTTATTTACATGAGAAATTGGAAAACATAAATGCAATGCATAACTCGTGCAGGTAATCATAAGGCTGAGATATAGCAGGAAACATAAAATAATAATGCAACTTTTAGAGTTCTCACTAACTCTCTCTCTATGGGGGTCTATTTTATACATGTCAGAAACCGGTCTAACCGTTTCACCTAGGGGAGGACTTAGACAATCAAACTGGCTGACTTATTTTACTAGACCTTAATTTCAACTTATACTCCTGCTGCGGAGTTTTCTCTAACAGGGAGGGTTTTGAATCAGTGTCTTTTGCGGGACAGTCCTTGAGAATAGTACTTTGGCAGTCTTTAAAATCCTCGGAAATGTTCTTGGAAACAGTCTTTAGTCCATAAAACTTCTTTACATGCGACAAATGCACCCAGCCCTTCCTGCCTTCCAGCTTGACGGCAGTACGGGTGGCCAGGAGGACTTGCTTGGGCTCCTTCCAGCGGGGCTCCAGCGGACTTGAACGATCAAAGTTCCTTACGAGAACCAGACTTCCGGGAACGATTTCATGCGGTGCCACCTCGGTATTGTCTGGAAATGCGGCGGCAACCTGTGAACGACAAGAGTGTAGGGCAGACATCAAGGAAGCTAGGTAATCTGTCAGCATATTACTTGAAACATCTGTAATACTTCGGGGTCTAGGTGTACCCCACATATTCGGGGGGCGGCCAAAAACGACCTCGTACGGGGACAGACCTGATCTGGAATGTGCGACCATGCGCATATAAAACAGAGCGACTGGCAGAGCTACTAGCCAGTCCACACCTTTCTCTTTACAAACTTTAGCAATGCGGATTTTCAGGGTCTGGTTATGTCTCTCTACTAGACCGGCTGCTTCAGGATGGCGTACACAATGGAACTTCCACTGGTATCCTAACAACAGGGAAACGTGTTTCATCAGTTCAGATGAGAATGGCTGGCCGTTATCAGAATATACGACCCTAGGGAGTCCATAGCGGGGGAAGAATTCACGAACCAACTGTTTGGCAGTGGTCGCGGCTGTGTAATCTGGGACTGGATATGCTTCTGTCCACCTGGACAAAGCGCATACAACTACAAGGACATACTTGAAACCTCGACATCGCTCCATCTGAATATAATCCATCTGGAGGGCTTCAAAAGGGTGGTCAGGGGGCTGGAATCCACCTTGTTCCACCGGGACACTTTTACCTGGATTAAACTGGCAACATATCATACAGGTACGGACTTTCTGCTTGGCTGCAGCTCGTAAATGCTTGTTAAACCAAATGTTCTGGATACTGTCTAACATGGCTTTTTCTCCTAAGTGTGCTGGACTATGTGCGGTATTGATAATGACTTGAACCATTGAGTCGGGGAGAAACCATGTGGCTTTTCCCTTCGTTACCCATCCCTGATCTGTCTGGACCCCTCCTTGTTCGGACCATTTCTTGATTTCATCGGGAGTAGCATGTAACTGGATATCTATGACATCTTGAGTGGGGTCCTTAACTGTCATACTAGTAGTCGGATCTGGAGTGTGTGTCTGTGTCGGATTAACTGACATGTCTGGAGTCTGTGCTGTAAGCTTGGCTGTTCGATCTGCTAGATCATTACCTTGGGAAATAATGTCTGTAACTTTCGTGTGTGCTTTGCATTTCATGATGGCAATGGATGTCGGTAAATGTATGGCATCTAACAGAGCTTGAATAAGGAGACCATGCTGAATCTTGGTTCCATGAGAAGTCATGAAACCTCTCTCCTGCCAGAGCACTCCAAAGTCGTGTACGACTCCAAATGCGTAGCGTGAATCTGTGTAAACATTGACTTTCAGGTTCTTGGCGTGTATGCAGGCTTGTGTCAGAGCAACTAGCTCTGCTGCTTGAGCAGACAGGGTGTCAATACGGTGTGTTTCTATAACTTCAGTGTCAGTAGTCACTGCATACGCGGCTACTAGTTCTCCTGTACTTGTTCTCATACATGAACCATCCACATAAAGTGTCAGGTCAGGATCTGGTAATGGAATATCTGTCAGATCTTGTCTTGGTTTAGTCATAGTGTTAACTACTACCACACAGTCGTGTGTGGCAGGATTCGAATTAACTGACGGTAACAGTGTAGCGGGATTTAGAACGTTGCAGCGTCTGATTTCTATGTGTGGCTGGAACAGTGTCAGTTCATAACCTGTTAAACGTGCAACTGTCAAGTGCTGAGTCTGTGTTCGGTTTAAAAGAACTTCCACGGAATGTGGAACTTGTACTGTCAAGGAGTGTCCTAATACTATGGAATCACTTTGTCTGATAGCTAGTGCTGTGGCTGCAACTGACTTGAGGCACGCAGGCAGAGCCTGGGCTACTGGATCTAATGTGCTCGAAAAATAAGCACAGGGCTTGTATTGTCCTGCTTGATCTTGTGTGAGAACAGATAATGCTGTACCATCACGTTCTGTAACAAAAAGTGTAAAAGGCTTACTGTAGTTTGGTGTAGCTAGAACAGGAGCTTGACATAGAGCTTTCTTTAACTCATTGAAGCTAAGTGTATGTTCAGATGTCCAAGGGAGGACAGTCGATACGGCTGCCTCCTGTGTCGTTAACTGTATCAGTGGCTTGGCTAGAAATGCATACTGAGGAATCCATTGTCTGCAATAAGAAGTAAGGCCGATAAAAGCACGTACCTCCTTCTGTGTCTTGGGCTGAGGAAGACTCGCTATTAACTGGATACGATCGGGTGTCAACTGTCTACCCCACTTGGACAGTAAGTGGCCTAAGTAGATCACTTGCTGGACACAGAATTGAAGCTTTGAAGGGGACACCTTGTGCCCCATCTCGGCAAGGAAATACAAGACTGTAAGTGATGCTCGCTCGCAAGCACGTTCAGAACGGGCTGTGATCAGTAGATCATCGACATACTGGAGCAGGGCAGTGTCAGTTGGCATGTGAATGTTGTCTAGTTGTCTCTTAAGTGCTTGACTGTAAATGCTAGGACTTTCTGTGAAACCTTGAGGAGCTCGTGTGAATTTATAGCTCCTTCCATTTAAACAAAAACCAAAAAGGTACTGGCTATCTGGATGAATTGGGACACTAAAAAATGCGTTCTCGAGGTCTATGACTGTGAAAAACGTAGCTTCGGAATCAATGGCTGTCAATAAAGAAGAAATATCTGGAACAACTGGATACTGGGGAATAATACATTTATTGAGTTCTCGAAGGTCAATCACTAATCGATATACTGGGGGTGCATTTGGATCAGTACGTTTCATGACTGGAATGATCGGAGAATTACATACATTGGAGTCAGTTTCTACAACTACTCCTTGAGCCATGAGCTCGTCAATTATTTTAGATAAGGCCGCTACAGCCTCAGGTGGTAATCTGTACTGTCTGATTCGTGGCAAGACTATACCTTGCTTGAGAGTCACACGATGGGGTGTGATTTGCATAAAACCGACATCAGTTGGACCTTGTGCCCATAGATGCTGGGGGACATTCAGTAATCTTGGATCAAAATCTCGTAAAACATAGTGACCCTTGAAGTCACGTAAAAACAAACGTATTCCCTCTGGGGAACAGCAAATAACTGCACCTAGTTCTTTCAGTGTCTTAATGCCTAACAGATTTTCTGGACATGATTTTGTAAGTAATAGATCAGTAGTGCGGGACAATGGACCTACTTCTAGAATAACTGGCTTTGAAATCTCGTTTACAATAGGCTTTCCTGAAAATCCAAGGGAAACATTTCTAGAGCCTGAGAGCGGAGCCCCTGGAACCTCGTCGTGACTTATGGTAGTCCTACTTGCCCCTGTATCAATCAGAAACTTTCTGTCTTTTCCTAATACTTGACTATGAATATAGGGACCTTCTTGATCTACAGGAATCTCGATGAGAGGCAAGCCTACCTCCCTCTCTAGGCTGTTTCATGAGTATTGTTGGTACTCTGGATACTCTGTCTGAGCATACTGGTACATCTGCTGTGTAACATGCTGTGTTGCAGCGATAGGCTGCGGCGCTGGAACTGTCTGTTGTGCATTCTGTGGCTGAGAAGTCTGTGAAACTTGTTCTTGTCTAGGCGGACGTGGTCTTTCTTTAGTCTTACCAGTGGCTATATTATGTTTCAGAACTGCACACTCGTTTATAAAATGACCTGGCTGTTTACAATAATTGCATGTCCCTTTAACGGGAGCTGCAGGATGACTGGCTTGATTCGGACCCCTCTTCTGACTGTCTTGTGGAACAGATTGTGCAACTAGTACTTTCATTTTCGTGTCTTTCATACGTCTTCTCTCGTGTTCTTGCTCTTCTCTGATTCTATTCTGGTGATACTGGAGCATCTGTAACATCTGGGACGGGGTACTAGCTTGCCATGTACTTTCGACTTTCAAAACTCGATTCTTAACTTGTGGACTTGAATTCTCGACTAGTTTAGTAACAAAAAGATGAGGGTATGACTCGCTACTCGTCTTCAATCCACTGTTTATAATGAAACATTTTTCAAATCTAGAATAAAAATCACTAGCGTCTTCATCTTGTTTCTGTTTACAGGCTGAGATTGCATCCCAGTCTTCCTTTTTAGTGGCTAACAATCTGGGCAAAACTTGTATTAACAGTTCTGGTAATTCTTTACATTTCTCTCCAAGACCGGTACCTGGTACTCGTATCTTATCTTCAGCTTCTAGAACTGCCCAATCGATCTTTTTCTCTCCCACCTCCCATTCTTTTTCCTTGAGTTTTTCGTATACCCCTGCGGGCAACAGGACCTTTAGCATTTTAATAATATCTGGATACGTATATTCTCCCATACGGAGCATGTCCTTTAACTCTCGGTGGAACCCTGCTGGATCTTTGTCGTGACAGGGGATTAATTTCTTCATCTCTAAGAGTTCCATCTTTGTAATCGGGGTGTAAACAAATACTCGTTGCATTTCACCATCTGCTGTCCTGACTGGGTGTACTTCTCGTAACGGATTCTGTCTATCTATGTAAAACGGTTTACTTTCTGGAGGTGAGACATGAACAAAATGCGGGTTCAAAAACATACTATATTTATGACGCTGTTCTAGAATGACACTAATTAAATCGGTACCTAAACCTTTCCATCTATACTGGAGTAACTCGTTCAGGACATCATGTAACGGACCTGGATCAGAATGTTGACCTTCATACAATGTAATGAGGTGCTGAATCATATACATACCCACCAGTCGCTGCTCGGCTGGGGGCAGTTTCAGAAACATTTGTGCCACTATTTCGTCTGGAAAAGTGGTAGAATCAGTAACCCATCGGACTGCTGATCGGACTAGTTCTTGTTTATGCATAGTACTTAACTCACTATAACCGATTCGTGATTTCAGAATGTGATCGGTAGCTTGAAACACTTGTTCTAGAGAGCCTTGTTCTGGTGCTGGATGATGAAAGACTTTCTTGTGTTCTAGGCGTAAATGTCGGCCTGGAAATCTAGATTTACCTACATACGCTATTCTGGCGGGATTCTCGTCCTCTACCTCTTCGGTAGGAGAGTCATTCTCTTTCTCACTTACTTGTGCTGTTTTACGTTGTTCGTGTAACCTTATTATTTCCTTACGAATTTTCTTGTACATACTCTCTATACTACTGATGGTTCTGTGCTTACCCTCGGCTATATTATCACTCCACCTGGTCAGGGTTCTCATTTCGGCCGGATCTTTGGTCGGATAATCTTGTTCCCTTATTAAACAATTAATCAGAAATTTTAATATCATGAGCTGGATCTCAGCTTTCCTTTGAGACATGGCTTCGCCAATACTTTCTGGATCATCCCCTGTACGGATGAAACGATATATTCTGTCTAGATCTTCTTTCATATCCGGTAGGGTGTCCAAATACCCGGTCACCCGTCTTACACGTATGGAATATATAACCGTACTATCATCGCCTGTGACTGGATCATAGCGGCATTCAGTAAGAGCTCGTCGGATTTCTGCAACGGACTTATATTTGGGCGTACGCTGTAACGCACGTTCATGTAACTCGACTAACGTTACACGTTGGTGTGGCGGCGGGGTACCAGGAGGACCTCCGCCTGCGGCCCCTAAACTGGAATCGTCGACTGATACTCTTCGTTCTGGCAGAGTGACTGATGTGGCGGGAATTTGTACTACGGGCTGGACCGGGGGTACCGTAGCAGGTACTGCAACAGGTGCCCTGGTGACTGGAGGAGCAGGAATTTCATCATTTACAGGAACTGACGGAACAGGATTTGCATATTCTGGGACTGTGTCGTCCAAATAGGACGAGATAAAAATATCAGCTGCGGTCGGTTTGTGACGTAGCTTGGTCGGAACTAATGGTGGCGGAAAATTACTGGATGCCTCCGGGGTCGCTTTTGGCAAGCCCTCGGCAAGAAGAGGATACATACCCTTAATGAGGGCATTCCTCTGTCTGTCTGACTGTTCGGTTTTAACTCGTTCACCTATTTCGATTAATTCCCTTTCTTGGGCTCTTTCTATGGATTCTCTACTTAATTCTGACTTTCTGATTTCTTTTTCGGTTCTTTTATGAGATTCTTTGCGCCATAACTCGATGGCATCTTTCTGTGACTGTCTGGCTTTCCTTTTCCATAATGCTTCTTCTACTCGCATGATGCACTCGGCATCCCACGTACCTGATACGGGCCATCTATACTTTTCCTCTAACTCTTTGGTGTACTCCACCCATAAATCTAGATACAATATGGCACTTATGCCATGCTTTTGATACATAAAATGACCTGGACTGTCCCTAGGCGGGACAGGAACTGCTTCTTCTAACAGACCTTTTCTAGTTTTTAACTGACGTAGTTTGGAAAACAAAGGCATGACTGGACTGTAATCTAGACACAATACAATACACAATGAACATGATAATTACACCACTTTCATTCCACGACATTAAAATACATGAATGACATTTTAAAATAACAGTCTTGACAAAATACTACCTGGAATACTGAAAACAGAATACATGAATTTTCTCGAGAACAGAACTGACTAGAACAGAAACTAGATGCACTGCTGAAACAGTACGAAACTTACCGGTCTCATAAAGAGACGCGTCAGGACCCGCATCCACCTAAGTGGACACTTCGTGTTGGATCTGTGTACCACCAAACCCACGGACCAGAGTCAATTAGATTGACCCTGTCTAGATACTACCCCAGCAACGGTACTCACCGGGCAGCAAGAACGGAAGGCCTCGGACTGGACTGGACTGCTACGACGCCGGACGGACACACTTCGGATTTCTGTTACGGGTGGGCCTCCGGATACCTCGGACCTTGGACTCTCGGCTTGGGCTCTGGTCGGGACTCGCCGCGTTCCTCCACCGCCTCGTCTGGATGCTGGACCGCAACCTCCGTCTCCTCCGTGGGCCTGAGGGATACTTGAAGCAGAAATATCTGCACGTGGCCGGTATGGTTCCGTCACGGCTGCAGAGGATCAGGGGGCTTGCGTGGCTTCACCGGCGCGTGGGGAAAGGGCAAGTCCCTATTCGGGCGCTATTATGTGGTATATAAATAAATAATACCGGATCTATTTTTGACTGGATATAGTAATAACAGATAGCTCAATAAATAAGAGTCAAGATTCGAGGTAGTAGGAGTTTGCAGGTTTAATACAGCATTAGGACAGGAACAGGACAACCTGCACAGGACTAGGATGGCAGCGCTGCCGGGGGCAGGATCGGAGTCGGCGTAACATTTAATAACAGTGCACAAGTATATATACTAAAACAATTGCATTACAGTACATACAATATTGAGAGGTGAGCTTTCCCTACAATCCCTCCATCCTGGTGAGCACATTTTGTTTGTTTTGCTATGCTATATGTATTGCTTATATGGTTATGTGTTGCCATGTATTTACAAAATGTGTTCTTGGGAATTTACTGCTAGCTACTCTGATACAAAGCATGGGAATCTATGAAAGTTCCAATACTGGGGCAAGAAAACAAGTTACTTACCTGTAACTTTGGTTCCCCAGTATTGGTAACTTTCATAGATTCCCATGCGCCTCCCCTGGGAAAGCTCAGTCTGTTACAGAGTTAGTGGCAGTTTGCACAACGGCTACGAAAATCTGAGGCTCTGAGCTCTCTCAGGAAGGTTCTAGAGGGTGAGGCTGTTCTGATTGGTCCTGGCAAAAGTTTGGTCTCTTTTTACAAAAAGAGGGTGATAGGATACAAAATGAGATGAGGCCTAGGCCTAGGTTTCTCTTTTGTTTCTATGGTTTTTATACTACCGAGGCTCCCATTCCGACGACGGGGAATGATACAAAGCATGGGAATCTATGAAAGTTCCAATACTGGGGAACCAAAGTTACAGGTAAGTAACTTGTTTTCATATGGTGCAGCCTGGCATTTCCCCCTGCGATGGCGCTAAGTTACACAACTCGGCGCCAGTGCAGGCACCCTTGCACCAAAGTAAAAAGGTGTCTGCGGGCAGGGAGGTTTGTTTATGTGTAGGAAGGAGTTCCTTCCTGCACATAAACAAACCTAAAATGCCATTTTGTAACTTTCATGTGTGCTGCTTTGTGCAGCACACATGGAAGTAACAAAATGGCATTTTGTAAAGCGGTTTATTCATGTACAGGAAGGGACACCTTCCTGTACATTAACACACCGTGGCATTAAGCTTTTTCCATGTGTGCTGCACAAGGCAGCACACATGGAAAAAGCAAAAACGAGGAGAAATAAAGCATTTCTCCTTGTTTCGCCACCTTAAGACCAGGATTTTTCTGATCTTCAGTTCGGCGCTGACACCTATTATCGCCTCTCTTGATAATAGGTGGCAGCGTCGACTTCAATGGGTGTTGCGCTGGAACTCCCACCGGAACACCTACTCCATGCCCCTTTCACGCTAATTTTAGCGTGAAAGGGGCCCTATTATCAAGGCAGTGTTAAGCCACTTAACCAATTATCAAGTTAAGCCACTTAACTTGATAATAGGGCCCAGACCCTATCGCCACCACAACGTCACAAAAAGTGACGTTGTGGTGGCGATAGGGGCTTGGTAATATGCCCCCTAGTCTATTGGGTAAGCCCTTTTTTTTTTACCATTCGTGTAATGTCTACCTACCATTGTGGTCGCTTCAATACTTATAATGGCTGAATTTTTTGGGGGGGGGGGGGGTGGCGGGGGGGGGGGGGGCTTTGTTCAAGTAACTTGTTATAGATTTTTTTTATGGCCACGTGTATTTCCGACGGTATGTATGTGCGGTTTTGTGGATTTATGTTTCAAATGTATGTTTATTTCGGAGTGCGGCGCCTTCTTTACGGACAACACGCTCCGTTTATTTATTTTTTTCTTTATTTCGGAGCGCGGTGCGCGCTTCAGGGACACCGCGCTCTTTCTTTTCTCTCAGGAAGATGGCCTGCTGGGGATTTGGAAGAACCTTTATGGTTCAGCAAATTAACTCTCTAAACTAAATTTCTCTAGTTTCCTCTACATTCCCAAATTAGAATAATTCCGTGTGGGCTTGTGACATGACTAAGAGCGCTGCTGGTGGTCTTGTTTAGTCCTCGTCCTACTGGAGTACCAAGTTTCGGTACATATGACTAGTCCATCATTGCCGCCCCGATTAGGAGCCGCGGTACAGTTCTGCCTGCTGGTGTCCCTTTTCTATTTCCATGGTTGCAGACTGGCTTAACTGTGGATTCAGCAGCTACAGGTGGTGTTGCAATGCATCTTGTGTCGCTCCCTGGTCTTTAGCTGCTGGTCTTTTTATCCTTTTCTGACCCGTTATCCTCTGGGTTCGTCACCTCTGTTCCCCTCGTAAGATGGCGTCACTTGGGCTCCAGTGGAGGGCAGGGAGGGCGTGGCCTGGTCCTTGCGAGCTACCGTAGCACAACAGTGCCAGGTGGCCTGGGTACTGGGAGTTGTAACGGGTCAGCTGTCCAGGAATAGAGGGAGCCAGAGCCACTGACCGCCCGGGTTCATGTCCGGCTGCGTCATGGGCTCAGCGGGGCACAGGAGTGGGGTTCACTCTCTGCCCAGGAGACTGCAGGTGAACCGGCCGGCTTCTTGCGTCTGGGTGTGATGGAGAGGTTGGTGGACAGCAGACTGGAGACGAGCTGGTGAGATACGTTTCTTTCCGAATATTCTGCAGCATTTAACATATCCCCGCTTGTGTCTCCAGTGACTGTGCCTCTCACTCCTGCTTCCCCACTTGTGCAGACACCAAACCCCCTTTACCTGCCACCCTTTCGTATGTTTCCCCACCTCTCTTCCCTCCCGCTGAGAGGCTCGCCCTTATCACTGACAGCCTCTCCTCTGTTGTATCGAGTTTTAACGAACCTACATACACTGCAAATAACTCGGCGATACCTTAGAATAGAAGTTGGCACGGAAACTGGAATACAAAAGATACGTTTATGAAGACCCCATGGGGTGGTGGTACATTCAAACCGCACCCTTCGATAATGCAAGAAGTATCAACCCGAACAGAAGGCACATGGTCCTTTTATACCCATACAATGGTTTGAAAAGTGGGCGGCACACACACAAGACGATTTCATGTACATATAAGGACATTTTTTTGGAACACATCCAACATGTGGGAGGAGTTCAATAACTTGACCAGTTGGGGAAACATCTTTCAACAGTGATCGCTTAGTAACAGATGTGGGTTGATTGCACATGCGCGAACCTTGACCATAAGCTAAATATAGCCCTTTGCTAGGCAGACCATGCGGTCGACTAGCGAAGGGGTAGGGCAAAGAGCATGGTGACCACGAGGTAGTGTAGGTACTCAAAATGGAGGCCGTGAATATGAAATGGCCTCTGAAAACCGGTCAACATAACAATGAAAACTCGCGTAGCTTCAGCGAATGCTAACCTAATAGCTGCCAATTTACAACACCTCCTTCCTGCTGACAGCATCTCCTGCCGGGAGGCTCCCCCTTATCACTGACAACCTCTCCTCCTTCCTGCTGACAGCATCTCCTGCCGGGAGGCTCCCCCTTATCACTGAAATCTTCTCATCCCTCCTACTGAGAGCATCTCCTCCCGCTGACTTACAGCCTTGCCTCCCTCCCACTCACAGCCTTTCCTCCCTCCTGCTCACAGCACCGCCCTTCTACTGACACCACCACCCCTTCACTGACAGCCTCTACTCCCTCATGCTGACAGAACCGCCCTTCCAATGACAGCACCACCCTTTCACTGACAACCTCTTCTCACTCCTGCTGATACCCTCGTCTCCATCCTGCTGACAGGACCGCCCTTCCAATGACCGCATCATCCTTTCACTGACTGCACCACACTTTCACTGACAGCCTCTTCTCCCTCCCGCTGACTCTCAGCCTCACTTTCCTCCCACTCATCGTGTCTCTTCTATTTGTCAGACTTCTTTTTCCTACTGCTCGACTCTCCGCTGTCTGACTCACGGCCTCTCCTGCACAGAGTCTCACTACTATCACTGAGAGCATTTTCTTTCTCCTGCTCAGCCGGTCTGGGGCAGTGAGACAGTAACACACTTTTGTTGGAAGAACCGATAAAGAACTCTGTTAAAAAGAACTATTATTTCAAACACTGCACAGCTCTACAAGTAAATCTGAAACCGGGAACTTCACTACACACCACATACACTCCATAATACATGGTTAAAAGACATTGTCATTTACAACGCCATTTACAACGCCAATAGCTCTCACTTAAGCAAATGCGAGACTTATTGCATTACTAATGCTTGTTTTTTCCTTCCTGGAGCACTACCGTTAGATGAGATGGAGGGTTGGAGGGTTGGGGCGGGGGGGGGGGGGGAACGGGGGGGGTCGGCGGGGACTCTGGACACCGTGGTCACCTCTGGAGTATGGGATTTTTACAGGGCTTACTTCTTGTGTTCGCTCGGATTCTGCTCCGAAAGGCTGGTGGGTGTCGGGCTTCTCTGCTTTTTGCGCTCAGGTTGTGTTTTTTCCCAGTGGAGACTCCCATCATCATCATCATCTTCATCCCCATCATCATCACCTGCTGCTGCTTGTCATCACCCGGATCTAAGGGTTTCTGTGCAACGGAAGAAGAGGGATAAACAAACTGAAGGAACTACTTTCAGCCGTCTCAAGGACAGCACATGTGGAATACACAAACCATGCCTGAGAAAGGAGATTAGGAGAAGAACTGAAATTACCAGCTATCAGTTTTTTTTCCTCATCTCACTGACCAGTAAATGTGGCGCCCTGCAGGGCGTCTGAGAAATATGCTGAGAACCAGGGTTGGTGCTTTTGACAGCCAGCTTCCCAAAGGTCAGGGGAGCTCATTTGAAGGAGTTTGTATCTGTTTCTTGGAGGAACTTTGTATTCGTAGCATGTGTTGGCTGCAGATACACATGCTGTGAACACTCCTGCCATCTACGGTTGGGTTCGGACTCTACAACATTGTTTTTCTTGAATAAGTCTTTTTATTGCTGACGTGACGTCGAGCCTCTTCGAGAGAATGCGCATGTTCAACAACTCCAATGTTAGAGTGAATTTTTTTTCGCCACCTTGTCCGAACGGGTTGCGCAGGAGCTCTGCATCTTCGACGCCTACGCAGTCCATGGAAGTGCAACATACTCGCAGCGGTTTCTACTCAAAGAATCCAACTCTGCTTCATCATCATCCTAAAAATTGCCTGTATGACACACAAAGCTCTCCACTTCAATACCCCTAGATATCTGCTCAGAAACTAGAACTCTCTGGTGGTTCCAGATCATCCAGAAGCTCCAACTCTTTACTACTGAAACCTCAGAGATTCTGCAAGATGAAAACCTACCTACAACCAATCTTTCCCTGGGATTGCTCCAAGAATTAATTTTTTTTATTTTTATTTATTTTATTTTCAAAGGTTTTATATAGCGCTACTGGACCCAAGAGTATCAGAGCGCTTTACAAGGATGGTGAACATAATGAGATAAAATGAACAATTAACACCTTCGCTGCGGCAGCTATTCCGCCGCAGCACTAAGGGGGTGGGGGGGCCGCGCGGCGCTCACATGCTGGTGACGGAACCGCTCCATCACCAACCTCGGGTGAGCTGTGCTGATGACGGAGCAGTTCCGTCATGGCCCCGCCCGCTCAATAGAACGCGCCGCGCAGGCGCGTCGGGCGGGCCATGACGGAACCGCTCCGTCATCAGCACAGCGCCACCGCGGCTGATGACGGAGCGGTTACGTCATCAGCGTCGAAGGTGTTAAGCGAATAAGAGTTACAGTATGATAATGAATTCAACAGAGCTAAGGGGGCAAGAAACAAAGAGATAAAATTAAGTGGAAAATGAATATTAAAAGTTAGGAGAGAGAGGGGGGAGTGAGAAAATGAAGGGATTGAGAGGGGGTGGGAAGAGGAGTGGACAAGGGACGAGAAAGGAGTGGACATGTTCAGAGTCAGTAACATTCGATACCCCAGTATTTGTTGAGAAGGAGTACTTTGAGTTCCTTTTTGAAGAGAGGGTAAGAAGGGTTGCAGCGAAGATCCTTAGGGAGAGAGTTCCAAATTGTAGGAGCGTTACCAGAGAACGCACGGGATTGGGTCTTTTGACATTTGAGTCTGGGTGGGAACAAGACAAGGGAGAAGCTTTTTTCCCCTTAAAATTAGAATGAATCCCTCAACTATAGCCTTCAGGAAAGTAGTCAGAACACTCCTTCTGAACAGATTTCTTGCTTGAGCCTACAATACCCATCCCGATTCTTCAATTTTCCTCATGACTTCGGCATACCGACGACCTGGTATTTTCGACTTCTCAGTCCTGACTCCTCACTTTTCTCAACACTACATGATCCTGCAGTTTTCTTGACTATGATAAATCAGTTCTAATTGGTTTATCTCTTGCTCTCTGATCAATGTAAAGCTTACATTTCCTCTCTGGTCACTACTTTATCTGGTATTTTTTCTCGAATATATTATTGTTGTTATTGCTCCACTCTATGTATACCTGTAAAGCGCTCGGATACCCACAAGGGTCATGTTCACGCTCTATAAAACTATAAAAATAAATAAATAAAAATAAAGTTTCCAGCAACTATTTGGTTTGGGTCGGCTTCAACACGAGGGCCCCCCTCCAAGTTCCGCCTGGAATGTTCGGCTCCGGATGATGAAAGGTAAAAAAGAGAGACTCTTTAGGAAGTGCAGTCGATGCTAGGCAACATCCGCATACTCTGACCAGCACGACGTCTGCAACCTCTGCTTGTCACTGGAGCACAACGAGCAGGACTGCACAGCCTGTTCAAAAATTAGAAAACCTTACGCTCTAGACGTGGTCAACGCTTAGCTCATACCATGGTGATGGCAGCGGAGGATGAATACTCTGCAGATGAGGAGCCACAGCTGGAGATCAGCGACAAAGAGGCCATTCCCGTAGAATAGGGCACCATCTTGTGCAGTCCGCACTATGTCGCTTCCAATGGCTCCGGGCAACCTGAGAAAGAACACTGCAACAAGGTGATGATGATGTTGGCTATGGAACTTCTGGAAGGTCAGAAAACATTGGGGCCCAGGACCAAGAGAACACGAAGGGCTATGAGTATCCCAGGTCCACAAACCCCCGCACATACTGTGAGAAGTTGGCCTGATATGCAGTGCTCACTATTCTAGTGATCACTATGTATCAGTCCAAACAACCCTTATTGATGTTTGGTTGTAAGTCAACCTGATAGACCAGCTATCCTAGTAGCATGGACACGTGCAGTCTTTAGGCTGAACTCTAGAGGGCGTGTTAAGCCAGCTGTTTTATCATCACATTTACCCCTTGAACACCAAGTGAAAGGACACCACACAAGTTGTTATCAAAAATAAAGTATATTTATTTATAACAAGACTACCCTGGCTCTTTATGAGACAGGGAGCTAAGCACACAACAAAACTCTTAAGAAAATACTTCAAGTCGCACAATTTACACAAATTCCCGAGGGGCACGAAAAACCATATACACAAAAAGTGGAATGCGAAATTACTAGCAGGTAAGTAATACTTTTCTAGACTGTAGAAATGCTAGGCCTACGATGCTGAACCCTTAGATTAGGAGTGGGAGGCCTAGGAACGCCGTGTGCAGAGTGGGAACTCTCACGCGTAATGCGGGAACAAGTCTAGGAATGCTAGCAATTACAAAGTTACTGTTCTCGGGCGAACCCGACTAGGTGGGTCGAAAACGAGAGTGGATCCGAACACTTGGAGTGTTGGACTATGGGCAAGTGACCTGGACAACGCGGTGAGCAGCAAAGAGCAGAAGGGCCCCACGCAGATCTCGTGGATGCAAGGGGGCTGGACTTCGGTGCTGGAGCTGCTCAGGGTCGGGGCTTCTCGGGCCCCAAAGTACTCACGTGAGGATTCCTCAGAAGTCGTGCTGGGCAAGCGTCGTGCAGTTTTGAAGATGGCCGGTCCCTCGAGGTCTCGTCACACCCAGGGATCACAGCTGGGCTGATGATGTAGGTTGAGGTCAGAGGTGCCAGGGAAGCCGGTTCTCGTCGTGCTGGGGCAGTCTTGATCCGGAGGAGAGACTTACTGCAAACCGCGATGCTTGGATGGTGCCTGCTGCTGCAGGGTGACTACTCCTTAGTCACAAGGGAGAAAACTTGAGACGAAGTCTTGAGTTCCTTTCGTGGAAAGTAGTTTCAGGATTCAAAGATGATCTAATTTGGAAGGGGGCCTGCTCCTGCCTTTATCCTGCAAAAGGGGGCTGGCACGCGACTAAGTCCTGCCCTATGGGTGGGACTAGGAAGGGGGGTGGTTACACCCCTCTCCCATGCCGGACTTTCCCCAGCTCAGGGGCTGGTGTGCCCCTGGAACTGGTTCTAGCCGGCATATGCACAGTGAGCACCGGGGTGCCACTTGCAGTCACCTTCCTCTATAGCCCTGCCTACCTGGGATACACAAAACCCTGTCTGGGACGGTGCTGGCACCGCCCCTGGCAGGAAACCCTTTGTCCTTGCCTCCTGCTCTGGGAGGACTCCCAGCAGCAGGAGGGCAGACTTGTGTCTCGGTGGCAGCATCCATCTTGTGGAGCTGAGGCTATGTTCGACTTTAACCGGGGTTACAGGTTACCAACATGTCTTCTCCCTCTAGAGGGGTGGAATGCTACCCCCGTCGCCAGAATTGGCGAGGGGGTAGTATTCCAAAGCGTATGACACCTTACACGACATGTTTTGATAATGTTATACCAAAGTTAGCATTTGACCGCGAGGATTATAATGCACTTAAGAGTATATGGTATAGCGTTATCATGGAACAGCTATTAGGACTTGGTTCCGCAAGCTGCAAACGGGCTCAGCTCATGCCAGAGCACCATTTCACATTATTCCAAGCACTCTGCCTTCAGGATTGTTAAGGCCTGCCATAGGAGTGACTGATAGGAATATATGTGTCCATTTTAGGGTTAGATATAGGAATACTATATCTAAAGCAAAGGGTGATTACACCACCTTGCCCCCAGCTGTCAAGCAGCCAGTTGTGTCTGTTTAGTTAGTCAGCCCAGGGGTGGCATAATACATGCTGCAGCCCCTGGGAGACTTTTGGGTGCACCTCAGCCCTGGGTACAGGGACTCAGAGAGGGCCCAGTGCCAATTCAGTACCTGGGTACAATTTGGATAGAGAGAACAGCTAGGCTGTGGGTCTGATTAGCAGGCCCACAGCCAGGGAAAGTCGTAAACCAGTGAAGCAAAAAGCAAAAATCTGGGTGATCATAGGATTGCAGACCCTACTCTCCTACACATATTAATAGACTACCCCCACAGCCCTCCCACCATTGCTTTAGTGCCCCACAACCTTTGGGTTCTAGCCAAAACAGAAAGCATGCCTTGAAACCGAGACAGGTTGAGACTGCGCTCAATACCGATGGGGCTCCAGGCTACAGGGTCAGATATGGAGGGGACACACAGCCCTTGCAGCTGCAACAGCACTCGTTGCTGACAAAGTCATCAATGGCTTGCGCAGCCTATGGCGCTGACAAAACCTTCGATGCCCCACCCTCTATAAGGGTCTCCAAAGCCGAAACATATGGCATCGACACAGCACACCCCGTCGGAGCCGAGCCGTATGTCGACTCAGAAGTAACCATCGGAGCAGAGCGTACGTTGACTCCAAAGAAACCATTAACATCGACATTCCACACGCTAGTGGAGCACAGGAAGAAGGCAACTGATAAGGACATGGTGCCCAAGCAAAGTAAAACAAAAACCAATGCGGATATGGTGGGGAATGTTTTTGAAAACCTTCAATAACTGATGGTTAAAAAAGTTCTCTGGAGGAGGAGGAACATTTGCCCGAGAGGGGCCACGAATGGAAAAGGCTGGACATTGAACTCCCACAGCCTCTTCCAAAGAAGAAGGGTATGGATCATAAACACTATTCCTGTGCCACTTGACATTACACCACCGCCACAGCCTATGTCGCCATTATCCACATATTCAGACAATGCAGATCTAGGCAGCCCTAGTCATTTTACTGATGACACAGACTCACAGGTCGCCCCTCCCCACAGCCCCGACCCTTGGGACGCATATGACGTAGACCCAGACTTCGGGGTGCCAGTCTCAGTTAAAGCATTACCGCCTGAAGATACTCCCTCCTATCATAGTGTCATTCAGCGTGCTACTGAATACTATAAAGTACAGATGCACACTCCAGAGGAAGAAACCGACTTCTTCGTCTAGACACTCTCCAAGACAGAGCGCTGCGTTCAATATTTACCAATGATCGGGTCAATGCTGAAAGTCTTCAGAGATATTCAAAGACCTGGTAAAATCTAGGGTACTAACACCACACATTGAATGGAAATACAAGCCTTCCCCTATTGATCCACTTAACATCAGAGGACACCCAAAAGCCCCTGGATATAACAAAGGCAGAGGGCGGCCTCCCAGAGTACTGGAGATTCGCCTCCTCCTGATAAGGAAAGCAAAGGCACAGATGCGGCAGGAAACCGGGTCACAGTGGGCCATGCAAATCATTGGCGCATAGCCAACTCTGAGCGTTGGCTATCACACTGTAACAGGGTCCCTTGGGGTTACATGGAAGAGTTGCTACAACCTCTCCCAGAGCAGTACAAAAAGAGAAGAGTTAGTCGCTGAAGGTAGGCAAATATCAAAGGCAGCTATACGCTGTGCCCTAGGCAGCGCAGACACTACAGCAGGAGGGATAAACCCCGTAATCCTTTTGCGTAGGCATGCCTGGCTGTGCATCTCCGGGTTCAAACCTGAGGTGCACCAACACCTGCTTAATGTCCCGTTTGATGGGGAATATCTCTTCGACCTGGAGATAGACTCCTAGTTAGAAAAAATAAAAAAAGGATACAGAGACTGGAAATTCATTGGAGCACTGCAGTCCTTTCGTCTCTATCCAAGGCCACCACCTCTGACACCCAGACATATCAAAAGCCGCAGCGAACATATCACCAGCAAGGGGGTAAAAGTTACTACAGAGGAGGTTTCGGGGAGTTGAATGCACAGAACCAGACAGTGGATCAACTCCTCATCAGGCACCCTAAACGCAGACAAATTTGCCAATAAATCAATACAGTGTATTTTTTGTGTGCAAATCTTTAACAATGCTCACTGTCCAAGAGCACCACCCTAAGCCAGGGTAAAATAATGTTATAACACTTGCATTAAAGTTGCACCACCTCAGTATATAATTTCACGAGTGTACATGAATATATGTAAATAAAAGAAAAAAAGAAGAAAAAGATTCGTCCAATTAATACAATTCCTTCCTTCAGGGTGTGTATTCTTTTCTTTATTTAAGTGTTCACAGCCAGCGCGTTTCGTTCTGAAACCAGAACTTCTTCAGGGCATCCAAAGCCGTATAATGTCAATAGGATCATGGAATCAAATTCATTCCTTTTTACGTGAGTGCACAATAAATCATGTAGCGAGAGCAATTCCACTATTTTGCAGTAGATTCTGACAATAATATGTCGTTCTCTGGATCCAAGGGTCAAATTGAGGTTTCAAATCCACCTCCTTAGTGTCAAGAAGTGATGTATTTAACCAACTATGTTCATGGTCCGCCATAATAAGGCTCCTACAGTGTATCTTCTTGGCAATGTGGGCGCTTATTTCATTCAAATCGACCGCCAGATACGCAGTCCTATGGAGCCAGACATATCAAAAGCCGCAGCGAACATATCACCAGCAAGGGGGTAAAAGTTACTACATAGGAGGCTTCTGGGAGGGATAACCAGAGAGGCAGAGGTAGGGGAACTCCAAGGAAGGGAGCCTCTACCTCCAGCCAATGACTTATCACACATTCCCGCCAGACACACAACACCTTTCCGAGAAGGGTACAGCAGCTCACCACCTGTGGCTAGAGAAAGCATCAGACCAGTGGATACTGTCCAACGTCCACCATGGATACTGCCTGCCCGCCCAAACATTCCTCAGATCCTCAACCCTCACCATCATCACCTTCTCAAAGAGGAAGTAAAAGCTGTTTAAAGGTTTGCAATACAAAAAATGCCTCTCCAACCATAGATAATACGTACTTTTTTTAGCCTCAGAAGTCCTTTTTACCTTTTTATTAACTCTGCGCTTCATCAATTAATATTCCCTCATATTTGTAATGTTTTTCCTATATTTTGAATTAGAACATACACCTCAGTATCATTTTTAATATTCACAAGAAACAGTGTAGGCAAGCATTAGAATATTAACATGACGCACAGACAATCTAGTGTTCAATCAATAAACCGCTACACATTTGATACATTGTTAGACATAATACATAAACAAATCAAAAGAGACTGTCCTTCAATCTTTTGTATAGTACCGGGACCTATTGTATTTAGATCCTCAATACTAATCTACATCTCTATGTCTGCGCTTATTCCGTCAAGCCCAGACTCTACGTTGTTCTGTATATTAATTCCTTTGTGGTTACGCTTGGCCTCAAAGTGAAAATGCCAACGCGTTTCACCCTTCATGATCGAACCAAACGATGGTTTAATTGAAGATCTTCATCAGGGCGGAAAAGAGTTCTTGTAGGACACTATAGGTTTCCTAAGACAGAAATAATGAGGTTTGTTTGAGTATATCTACTCCTAATTACGTGCAACACTGAATCTTACTCATCTTATTAATGGTGTTCATTACATACCGGATATTGCTGTCTTTCTGAAGCAATAGTGTGTGGTTCTGAAATTCTGGACCCTACTGTTATCACGATATCGAGATCCAATACCCGTGCCACAAAATATCAACGTACCATGACGAATTTGGTGTCAACAGACCGATAATGATTAGGACATCATCCCTATGCATTTGCGTCATGATTTGGGGATGCCAACACCCTTAAATCATAGTTTCCGTTCCGAACCCTTAGACTCCATTTTGTGAATGGCATCCATCTTGTGTCTTGCCCTCATGATAAGTCAATTAAGTAAGGCCGAGTCTGATCTAAAAGGACACGTCCACCTTTCCTTGACTTCCCCCTGACCTGTCCCAACTGACTCCATTGCCTCCAGCCAAACCTGTTTGGGCAGCTCCTCACCCAGTGGCCGAATACGATAGCATCAATGCACGACATACCACAAACCATTCACTACATCCAGATCATGTTTTTACACACACACACACCTGTCCCCGCACCCTGTTTATGGCCAGTTTTATGACTAGGAGGTGCCTTTCTTTATTGGGGTTTCGTCGATATCTGATGGGAGTTCCGGGCCTGGCTGGGTAATCTATCACGAACTGGACGTCTAAAATAGGGGCTTGCCTACATGACTTCGCTCTTTTGTATTATTGTAGAAATATGTGTATAGCCATATCATAAACTCAGGAATTCTTGCTTGCAGCTATTATTTTTGTATATAAGGAGACGGCTGGTTCTGTAAAAACGAACAGTCTCCTGAGAACACACGATCCGCGTTTGTCGTGCTTCTAGGACACATGTTACTTGGTAGCTGCCAATAAAACTTGATCTCTGACTGTGACTAGAAGACTCTGTGTTTCTGTGGTCCGGAACAAGGGAGAACTCAGAGGACTTCGGGTGTTATCCCCTGGCACCAGCGGGTTCCTAAAAACCCGTTACCTCAGTTGGCGCCCAACGTGGGGCGGTATCAAGCGGCGACGGTCCAAGCCAGATGTTCGTGAGGAGCTTCGTGTGAAAATTCCAGAGGACGGCCAGCCACTACAGCGACCCCTGTATGTCGACGTGGTTCCGAAGGTCTTTGCTGCGAGGTTCCCCGCGTCCCGACGGCTACGAAGGACTGCTGCCCTGACTATCGCCTTGTTTTGGACCCAGTGATCCTTGGTAGAGCGAAACGATAGACGAGTCTTCTAGCGACGTCACAGATCTTCAAATACGTCAGTTAAGTATAAGTGGAGCGTCTCCCAGTCCTTAATTTGTCCTTAGTTTTTGGTATCCTTGAGATACGCTTTGATTTGGTACTTGCAAGCCCCAAAGCCGAAGGACTCGTGTTTTCACGAGAAATATCGTAACAGATAATCCTTTGAAGTTTGAAGCTAGACTAGTGAGCGAAGATGCCTGGTTTTAGCAGACTTGGAAACTTGTTTTGTCTTGGTTGTAGTAAGGACTCCCGATTAGAGGATTCTTGTCCGGTTCCTCCAATTGGAACTCCAACATATGAGCTCTATGTAAAGCACGGTGTAGGTCCTATCACATATAATGAAGTGTGGATAAAATACACCCGCAAGGATGGTGTTTTAAAATGGCCCCAATATGGTAGTTTTGATTCAGAAATATTAGATAACCTAGAGGTCAAATTGTTCAAGAAAAAAGCCCGGCCGGCGATGTTTGACTCCTTTCGCTTATGGCGCAAAGAAGCCAAACAGAAAGAAATAAAATTAGCAAAAAAGAATAAAAGAGGAATGTCAATGGTGCAAGCTGCCGTTGCATATAGGGATAACGAGGAAGAGCAAGAAAACGAACAAATGCTTAGGAGCAAGAAACTAGCAGTAGATAAATGCTACCCGATGTTACCACATAAGGGACAAGGTCAAGAAGAGAGATCCAAGAAAGATCCATTAATGTCCCACTTATTAAGCTCGCCTCCACCGTATGCGTTAGACGCTATGGCACCCCCAAAGCATTTTACTATACCGCGCCCCGGCGCATGTAACACAGCTCTTGCACAAACGCCAGCTACTGTTCAGCTGGTTCCTACTTCACCGGCGCAGCCTTCTCAAAGGCCGCCGTCTTTGCTGCATACTCCGTCTACTTCTACCACTTTGCCTACGGCTCCAACTGTTCCCTATGATACTACGTCTGCCACTGTTTCAACTTCCTCTGCTATTGCCTCTACTTCTTCTTTGCCTCAGCATGTCTTTTCCGATGCACTTGCCCTTCCGCAAGGTTCTCCTTCTACTAGACAAAGAGTGACAGGTACCGTCACTAGTCTGTTTTCACCTTTCTTCGGGTCGCCTAAAACGACCCCTAAAACAGAACATAGACAGTCACGTAGTCAACTGCCTGATTACGAGGAAAGAAAAGTGTTGAATAAACTAGCCCGCCAATGGATTACGGATACTGTTAGATATGATGTTCAGCATGTTATGGACGTTTTTCGTCAATGGAATGCACCCACTCAGAGATACGTATTCGAAGAGATGTGTGTATATCTGTGCGAAGATGTGAAGACAAATGATCCCAAATGTACAATGGACGAACTATGGCGTACGCGCTTTAAGTTCCATGAAGGTATGATTGTAGGTGCAGATGTTGAGAAAGCGATAGAGTTATTGCTCTCTTATAGGAGTAAGGGAAACGTCTCTAGATCATTGCACGAAGACGACGTATCAGGTAGGAAAAGAGCGAGACAGTACCCCATGAGAGAGGTTCCTCCGGTTTGGAGGGAAGGTGATGCGAATGCAAATCCACCAATTCTGCCTCATTTCCAGCGTGTATTGGTACATGTCCCCTGGAAAAGATCAGAAGTTTTAGCGCTCAAGCAGACACTACCTGATCCTCGTAAAAACCCGACTGGGTATTATAAGGAGTTATCGCAAACTGCAAGCTCATGTATAATGAATTTAGCGGATGTAGACATGTTGTTTGGGAATGTTGTCCCACATCCTTTATGGAGTAAAATTCGTCATACGAACCATGACCAAGAACTAGGTGACTCATGGGCAAACATTACCGCTACAGATGCTAGACAAATTGGTGGTTTTAAACCTGAGCCGTTAATAGCCGAACTTCCCGGTAGGATTATCGCGTACATGAAAACAATAATGCCTGAAGTACGCGTAAACTGGGATAAGCTATCTGCGTGTAAGCAGAAGAAAGATGAGAATGTGTCTGACTTTTTCACGAGATTTGAGGAGACTTTCACCGATCATAGTGGTCAAGATATGGCTACCGAGGGTGGTCAAAGATTGTTTGTAGACAAATTCGTACATAACTTACTTCCTGAACTGTGTAATAAACTAAAAGATTCAGAGAGTGCTTGGGCTGTCTCTACGTCAGCGCAGATTTTAGCTACAGCCCAGTACTATGAAAATAGGCGCAAAGACGAGCTAGATAAGGCAGACAAAAAGACGAAAGATTTAAAAACTAAAGTTCTTCTCCAACAGGCCTATCCGCCTCGTATGGCTAGTCAGCCCAATTATCAGCAACAACAGCAGTATTCGAGAAACGCGCAAGGAAACGAGTTTTCCCATCAACGTCTTCCGTATGGCCCGAATCAATGTGCGTATTGCAAGGAAGAGGGTCACTTCAAAAGTAATTGTCCGGCTCTTGCGCGACGCTTAAACGGCGTTTCGGGTGTAAGGGGAAGAGGTGTTCAACATGCCCCTAGAGGTAGGGGTCGTGGAAATTTCTCCCAGAACACAGTTTCTTTTCCGCCTCAGAATTCCATGAACAGCTTTGACCAACAGAATAATGCATTGTCTAGGTCAGCTCAGTACTATGCTGACAACTATTACACCGAACACGACACTGAGGGTAATGATTGCTAGGACAGCCATGGACAAAGAGAGGAAGTCGTTTCAGTTCCAGTAGATCAGAATGGACCTTATGTCGAGGTAATTGCCTCAGGAGTGTCAGAGCCATTTCTGCTGGATACTGGTGCTACAAAAAGTTCTATTATGCACTCGAAACTTCCTGGCACACCTTTGTCTGGCGAAATGAATGTCTCAGTAGGTTTCTCTGGCGCCCCTGTTAGAAACCCGATCTCTAGTCCTATATCACTTTCTGTTGGCCCATGCGAATTAGAAGCACCCCTCATTTTGACAACAGGTTGCGGTGAAAATTTGTTAGGTTTGGATTTACTAAAGAGGTTGTATGCGACTTTATACTGTTCCCCCTTGGGAGTACAACTTACTTTAGGTAAGAAAGTCATTTCTCCAATGTATTTGTCAAAGGAAAATATTCCAACTGAATTGTCATCACTTCCTGATATACTTTGGGCTAATGGTTCTAATGATGTCGGTCGTTTGGAGATAGCACCGTATGTCATAACTTTGAAAGCCAACGTTAGGTTGCCACGTATTCCCCAATACAAAATATCTAGCGAATGCGAAAAGGCGTTGTTGACGATCATTTATGATCTGATCGATAAAGATGTTATCGAAGAAACAACAGGAAATGTTTGTAACAGTCCAGTTTTGCCCGTCTGAAAACGCACTGATCCTTCACAACCGCCTGTGTACAGGTTCGTGATTGATCTCAGAGAAGTGAATAAGGTAGTTATCCCGCAGTTTCCAGTTGTCCCCGACATTACTGCTTTATTGACAATGGTTCCAGCTTCAGCAGCTTGGTTCTCGGTGATTGACCTGAAGAACGCTTTCTTCAGCATCCCGATTGCTGAGGAGAGTAGGGATATTTTTGGATTCAATTTAGGAGGACGAAGCTTCCGCTTCAAGTGCGCTCCTCAAGGCTACTGCGAAAGCCCATCAATATTCAGTCAGGCCCTGAAAACACAACTAGACACTATTGTTCTGCCAGATGGGTCAACTCTGATTCAGTATGTAGACGATCTGCTGATCGCTGCAGACACGGAAGAAATTTGCAGACGAGCCACGTTGTCATTATTGCGTCACTTATGTGACATGAAGCACAAAGTCTCCCTTTCCAAACTACAATTTTGTCGACAAGAAGTTACCTACCTAGGTCACATCTTATCGAAGGAGGGAAGGAGACTGACACCAGAAAGAATACAGGCAATTGCAGAACTGAGTGCCCCAAGGACACAGAGAGAGGTTCGAGCCTTCTTGGGCATTACATCGTACTGTAGACAATGGATACCGAATTTCTCACTACTAGCTAAACCCTTGCTGGCACTACTCTGCAAAGATACGCCAAATCCTATGCCTTGGTCTGAAGATTGCCAGACGAGTTTCCACGAGTTGCGTGATGCATTGTGTTCGGCTCCTGTTTTGGGAAACCCCAACTACAGTAAGCCTTTTACATTATACGTCCATGAGAAGGAAGGTTGTGCATTATCAGTCTTAACACAACACTTTGGGAACAAACAGCGCCCATGCGCGTATTTTTCGGCAACTCTAGACCCTGTGGCTAAAGCCCTACCAAGTTGTCTGAGGGCTACCGCCGCAGCAGCTGTCTGCATTCGACAGTCTGCTGGATTAGTCATGAATAATACTCTGATCGTTATGGTCCCGCATGCGGTAGACATTTTGCTAAACAGGACGAAGACACAACATCTCACTAGCGCTCGACTATCCAGTTACGAACTTACACTGTTAGCAAGTCACATCCACATAAAGAGGTGTGATACACTCAACCCCGCTACGCTACTACCCATCCCGACAGAAACAGACGAGATTGATAAACATGACTGCTGCTTTAGGACAGAAGAAGAGACAAAAGGGAGAGTAGACTTACAGGACACTCCCCTTCCCGAATGCAATGATACTTTATGGGTTGATGGTTCATGTTTCAAATTGCCGAATGGTGATACGACTGCAGCATATGCCGTAACGACATTACACACCATTATAGAGACCGCGCGCATTTCCCACAATTCTGCACAAGCTGCAGAGCTGATTGCGCTTACAAGAGCATGTGTGTTGGCGAAAGGAAAGCGAGTGAATGTGTACACTGACAGCCAATACGCCTTTGGTGTGGCTCACAGTTTTGGGAGATTGTGGCGTGAACGTGGGTTCCTTACGTCACATGGTGCATAGATACAACATGGTCAGCTAGTTAATGAACTCCTTGAGTCACTGACCTTGCCACTACAAGTTGCCATTATGAAATGCAGTGCACACAAAAAGATTCAGGATGATGTTGGCCGCGGGAATGCATTTGCAGACGAGGTTGCGAAAGAGACTGCAAGGAACACGATGAGTCGGATGTATGTTGTAGGTCCCGCTAGATGGATTACTGATGTGGGAATGTGTGAGGACACCATTGAAAGCGTGAAATCTATACAAGCCGAGGCGACTGAGAAAGAGGTGAATGAATGGAGAGAAAGTACAGGTAGATTAGATCCGAATGGTTGTTGGGTCGAATTGTCGGAACACCAGCGATGGCTATTACCTAACGCATATGTACTTGCAGTAGTAACAATGGCTCATGGAATTGCACACATCAGTTCGAGAGGAATATGTAAACTATTGGCCCCAGTATGGCAGAATAGCAATATCCCAAAATATGCAGAGAATGTGGTCAAAAACTGTATGGTGTGTTTAAAGTACAATCCCGGTAGGGGAACCCCAACTCCAGCTGGTCATTTTGCGCCTCCAACATATCCGTTCGAGGTTTTGCAGCTTGATTTCATCCACATGGAGAGGTGCAACAATCTGAAATATGTGCTCGTTGTTGTTTGCGCTTTCTCCAGGTGGGTGGAAGCGTACCCCCTTAAGGACAATACCGCCTTGTCAACTGCCAAAGCCCTTGTCAAAGAGTTCTTCCCTAGATTTGGTATGCCTAGAATTGTCTGGAGTGATAATGGAAGCGAATTCGTAGGACGTGTGATGAAGAGAGTGTGTGAGTGTCTAGGCATACACCAAAAGTACCACTCTGCAAACCACCCCCAATCAGCTGGACTAGTAGAGTGCTACAATGGCACGTTAAAGCTCAAATTAGCCAAGATCCAAGCCTGTACAGGTCTTAAATGGCCTGACGCCTTGCCTCTAGCACTCTTGTCAACCAGAACGACCGTCCATTCCAGATTAGGACTTAGCCCCCATGAGATAGTGTTTGGCCGCCCAGCCAACGTCTGGGGCGTGCCAAGGCCAAAGAAACTCAGCGAAATAGACCACCCCGTACTGCTTGACTATTTGTGCGAATTAACAACTAAATTGCGTGTCTTACACCAACAGGTTCACAGTTCCTCTCCGCCAGCCTCTGACGATGCAGGTCACTCCATCGAACCCGGCACGTGGGTCTTGGTGCGGAACTTCCACCGCACAAACAACGGACAGCCGAGGTGTACCGGACCGCACCTGGTACTTCTTTCCACGAGATCAGCTGTTCGGGTGGAAGGCAAAAAGAACTGGGTGCATGGGACCCATTGTAAACGGGTCCCTCTACCCCTCCCATACGACCGATGGGTCAATGAAGGACTTGCCGACTCTGAGACAGAATCCGTACCTCGCTTCATCCCTTTCAGCGATGCACGTTTGAAAGAGACTGGTTCCGAAAAGGAGAGTGATCATATTTTGCAAGGACTTGTGCCACCGTCTATGCAGTTGGACACTACCGAACCTGAGACATTGTTTGAAGACCACACCGTACATGGGAAACGACGATACAATCTAAGGTCTAGACAAAGGGACTAATAAAAAGCAAACTAATGTGAATTTCTTTTCCCCTAAGAACTATTTTTGATTTTTCAGCTCTCTCACTCTCAGGAAACTTGCTAATTTTTGATTTTCGAACCGCCATCCGGTTCTGCTGCTAGGGTCGCGGTTGAAGTCTGGGGAGTACAACTGGGGACGTTTAGGTCAACGGTTCTGGTTGGTCCACGGGAGTTACCCCGGACTGAACAGAGCGCACTCCCTGGCAGAATCAACCTACCACCGCGGGCAGCAACTAGAGGATGGAGTTTCCTAGGGTAAAGAGACCTATCAGATTCACGAACTTTGAAAAACAATTATGCACGATACTGTCCAAAAGAAGGTTCCTGATAATGTGTGTTTTAATGCTGTGTAGCATAGCGATGTTCTTGACTGGTTATGCTCTATTCGTATTTCAAGTTTCCTTGTTTTCAAATGACACTCGGCCAACGCCTCCTCCCACTCTCTCTCCGCACTCCTTTCACCCTCTACCTGAACACGAGTCTGCCAGAAGACTCGAATTTGTAAATAACTCATTCATTAAACTTCTGCACCAACACCAGTCCGTAATGAACACATCGAACTGTTGGATATGCGGACTCATGCCACACACAACTGATAAGGGTATCCCATACTTTATCCTGCCATTCAGTTATTATGGTTCTCTGTGGGCTTTCCAGACCATGTTCCTATTCGCCCTAGAACCATACCCGACCCGTTCCACTGAGCGCGATTCCAGTAACAAGGCACTAGTGGCAGGGATAAGAAATATGAGTAGGGAGTTCGACACTTATCTTGAGATCCCAAAAGACGAACTCAGTCCCTACACTCGTTGGAACGTAACTAAATATGGGGTTTACCTGAGTAAGAGCCAAGCAGCAGAGAAATCCCGCCCAGTTTGGATAGTGCCCCACCGAGGTCACTTATGTTTACAAGGTATCGGTAGGGATCCCAAAGCACAATTAGGAAAGAGCATATGCACGGAAACATATGTGTTCGCTTCCCGAACTTCCCCTATACTCTTAGCAGCCAAGGGCACGTATTTCATCTGCCACGACCAAGCCTATACATGGTTGCCCCCTGACTTCTCAGGTACGTGTTTTATCTCATTTCTGCTGCCTCCCACCTACACGGCCAGAGCAGATTACCATCGGACAAGGACAGCTAGGGGTGTCGTGAGTAAAGACGACACCGCAAGTCAGGAATTCGCTGACTTTGCAAAGGGTTTTCTGCCATTTTGGGGGCCTATGGTGAACAGCAGGAATATTCGTCAATTAGCAAGGATAGTTGAATCCGCCGTGATTGAAACGGCCGGAGCCCTTGGAAATTTAACAACCGAGCTTCAGTCGGATCGACTTATGACCCTTCAGAACCGAGTTGCCCTAGATATCATACTCGCCGATCGTGGTGGTGTGTGTAGAGTGATCCAGTCCAGTTGTTGCATTTTCATCCGTGATAATGCGCCGACAGTGTACCAGGCCATCTCTAAGCTACATGAAATATCTGGTTCCCTTCACGTAGAAAAAGGGGACTGGTCCTTGCTAGGGTGATTCTGGGAACTGATTACTGCCTGGGGATGGAAAACACTGAGCTTCATTGGGATGATCTTAGCGCTTCTGTTTATGTTCTGCCTGTGTGTACAGTGCGCTCCTGCACTATGTGGCATCTGTGCTACCCCATGTGTACGGAAGCCTGTGTCAAGGGACGAACTGAGCAACAGAATGATGCTACAGCAGCATCTCCACGAATTTCTTCATACAGATTTGGACTCAGATTGACCTGAGTTATTGCCTTACATAAGGGCAAAAGGAGGGTCTGTGGTTCTGAAATTCTGGACCCTACTGTTATCACGATATCGAGATCCAATACCCGTGCCACAAAATATCAACGTACCATGACGAATTTGGTGTCAACAGACCGATAATGATTAGGACATCATCCCTATGCATTTGCGTCATGATTGGGGGATGCCAACACCCTTAAATCATAGTTTCCGTTCCGAACCCTTAGACTCCATTTTGTGAATGGCATCCATCTTGTGTCTTGCCCTCATGATAAGTCAATTAAGTAAGGCCGAGTCTGATCTAAAAGGACACGTCCACCTTTCCTTGACTTCCCCCTGACCTGTCCCAACTGACTCCATTGCCTCCAGCCAAACCTGTTTGGGCAGCTCCTCACCCAGTGGCCGAATACGATAGCATCAATGCACGACATACCACAAACCATTCACTACATCCAGATCATGTTTTTACACACACACACACCTGTCCCCGCACCCTGTTTATGGCCAGTTTTATGACTAGGAGGTGCCTTTCTTTATTGGGGTTTCGTCGATATCTGATGGGAGTTCCGGGCCTGGCAATCTATCACGAACTGGACGTCTAAAATAGGGGCTTGCCTACATGACTTCGCTCTTTTGTATTATTGTAGAAATATGTGTATAGCCATATCATAAACTCAGGAATTCTTGCTTGCTGCTATTATTTTTGTATATAAGGAGACGGCTGGTTCTGTAAAAACGAACAGTCTCCTGAGAACACACGATCCGCGTTTGTCGTGCTTCTAGGACACATGTTACTTGGTAGCTGCCAATAAAACTTGATCTCTGACTGTGACTAGAAGACTCCGTGTTTCTGTGGTCCGGAACAAGGGAGAGCTCAGAGGTCTTCGGGTGTTATCCCCTGGCACCAGCGGGTTCCTAAAAACCCGTTACCTCAAGTGACGTAGGTCAAGTGATGATGTAAAACACCCTCGTCAAATGGGTATAATTCTTAACGCTTCTAGTCGCCTCAATGATCATGGTTTCGGACATTAGCATGGGGAGGGGTAAGGAAAACATACTTTTAGTTTGTATCAAGGAAAAGTTTTAATTTGCAGTTAGCGTGCGGGGTTCGACATGCCGTGCTGTCAGGGGCTGTAATTCTAAAACAAAAGTCTTTTGCGTGGGTAAGACCACAGGCCGGTTGCCCTGAGTTGTGCAGATAATGGGTGGCATTTAGACAAGTGTGGCTCAATGGTTAGAGCGGCAGACCCTGATGCAGAGTTCTGGCCGGGACTAGGGTTCAATTCCCGCCTCGGCGGGTCTCGGGCTCAATTTCCTCGCACCTGATAATTCTCGCCTCTGTGCCTATTCTAATCATGAGTCCCACTCTGCACCTCTGGGCAATAGCTTGCTTAATCTCTACAACGGCCCCAACAGCACTAGGATGCCTGGCCTCCACCTTGGGGGTGCCCAGGAGTTGGCTCCTCACAGGGAAAGGCCAGGAAGGGTTCCTCGGCGGTATTCGTACAAGCGCCGAGATGCCTACGGGTAGTCGTGCGCTATACAAGTGCGTAATCATTTCAATTCATTTCATTTCATTCATTTAAAAATATCTAGTGCCGGAAGTGACTTGAAATCACGGCTCATGCAACGGTACTTAGCGACAGACGTAGGAGCGTGGGGACCTTCATGTGACTAGCCCAAGTCGTTACAAGACCTTACTTTTGAAACGTAAAGTTAAGTAGATAGTTTTGGAATTAGAACTTCTGGTGAAATCATCGTGACGGGCAAAGTATCGGGTCTGTGCTCAACTCCCCAGTGGCTTCATTTGCTCAAGCAGGTCGTACAAGAAGTCGTACCGTGCAGCATCTTTACCTTCATGCTAGTGGAGGTCTCTTTCTTTACGCAGTGCAGTGTGTAACCTAGGGCTCTGAGCTTCTCCGTTGTAGTCATTCAGCTATTGTCTACTGGTGGTGCTGTTTTTAAACGGGATCACTTCCTCTTCAATCCCACGTGTGACTCGATGCTTCTGACGCGTATACTGGAGTCTGTGCGTGGCCTGACCTTGCATTTCTTCACGTCATGTGAAAACGCTCCCAGGTTGTCATGGATGCGTGTATCTTACAGCTTGGACTAAGACGATTCAGCGTTTGACAGCGTTGCTCTTGTACGTGTGCTGTAGAAGTGACTGACTCTTAGAGCATTCTGCTCATGCATTATCCTGCAGTTTCATCTCTTTATTGTCAATTCCAGATGACGAACAGCCCACTATTGTACACAATACATGATCTCATTTAGGCCGTTTTCTATAGCCTACAGTGCATAATGGTTTTGGCTTCAAATCTAGACAGCAAGCTATCAATATTGCTGCCTTGTTACATGTTTTAAAACTGTACATTTAATATCGTTGAGACCCTGACCAAGTCATGTTTAAAGGTTCCATAGAGCCCGTTCCACACAGACATAGTGGCAAGGTAGTATACTCCCTATATCCAAAAGAGGCGGAATGCTCCGGCTGATACTGGCAACCGTTACATTCTGTCAGAACACTTTCATATTCGACGATTGGCTGATCAAGAGCTCAACGAGACAGAAGTGCCTGCAAGATACAAACTACCATCAATCTGTTACACAAATTGGGGTTCACAATAAATGTCACCAAAACGCATTTACAGCCTCTTCAGATATTCCCCTATCTGGGAGCAATCCTCAATTCAGTTTCAGCCACAGTATACCCCAATGCCCAGAGGGTTCTCAATCTCAACAACCAACTGGCTCTTTTTCAGCCAAATCGTTGCCTGCCAATCAGAACAGCAATGCGCCTTCTGGGCAAGATGACCTCTTGCATAGCAATAGTTCCTCATGCGGGTCTTCACATGAGCCCTTTGCAGGAGTGTCGAGCATTGCAATGGTCACAAGCAGGGAGAAGTTAAGAGGATCTAGTGTTGGTTGCATCACTCATTGCACTGGTGGGGCACAGAGAATCTCTTCAAGGGCAGACCTCTTTTGGTCCCAATCCTGCAAGTGACTTTCACCACAGATGCATCACTCATTGGTTGGAACGTGCATATGGAGTACATGACGGTCCAGGGCTCATGGACCAGTCATTAGCAAACACTACGCATCATTGTGCTGGAGCTCATCGCAATTCAGATGGCTCTAAAAGCCTTACTCTCCAATATAACTGGGAAAAACGTTCTTCTTTGAACGGACAGCATGATGGCAATGTATTACATTAAAAAACAAGGAGGAACACACTCAATACAGTTATTCCCGCTGGCACAGGACATTTGGCCCTGGGCTATTAGCCATCACATCTGCCTCTTAGTGGGGTTTTTGGGGGGGGGGGAGGGCACTGAACGTGGATCTCTTCGCCACTGTAGAAAACACAAAATGCCAACACTTCGCCTCCAGGTTCCACCATCACAGTCCATGGGCAATAAATACTCTTTGGATGAATTGGTCAGGGATATTTGCATACACTTTTCTGCCTCTCCCACTCATTCCCTATCTTGTTTGGAAACTCAGACAGACATATCTCAAGATGATTCTATTAGCTCCCACCTGGCCCAACAACCCTAGTTCATGACGCTCTTAGAGTTGTTCGTGTTACCTCACGAGAGTCTCACCAACATCCCAGCCTTCTCACTCACAGCAAGGGCAAGATCAAGCATCCAAACCCCAAACAACTCAACCTGCCGATCTGGCTTCTGATGTCGTAGAGTTTGGATACTTGCAATTGCCTCAGGAGTGTATGGCCATTCTACAGAAGGCAAGACGTCCACAAGAGTTTGTTATGCAGCTAAGTGGAAACACTTTGCACACTGCTTTATAGCCCAGCACTTAGACGTGTGTGCGCCTGCTGTACAACAGATAGTATGTTACTTGTTATACGTACAAAAAGTCACATTCAGCACATACTTCCATGCAAATGCACCTTGTGGCTTATCTGCAAAACCGTAGACATCAGTAACTTTTTCGAGTAGCTGTCATTAAGGCCTTCATGGAAGGGCTGAAAAGAAGAATTCCACCAAGTGCACCACTGGTACCCTCGTGGAATTTAAATGTTGTTCTTACAAGATTGATGTCCACACCTTTTGAACCACTGCGTGCTTCTCCACTATAGTTCCTGTAGGAACTGGGGTCACCAGTTCCCCGGGGGGTAGCTTAGCTTGAGCAGTTAGGCACCCGAAAGCCTAGGTGTAAAGTGACCATACAGCACACACATCCGCTGTGTTAGAAAACGCACACAATGACTGACGCCACACTAGTGAGTTTGAGTAAACATCAAATAGCTTTTATCTAGAGCAGAGTCAGGGTAATCAATAATCGCGGTATCTCTATTTCATCAAAGCGTTTCCTCAAAACATTTCATCAGAGCATTTCATCAAAGCATTTCATCAGAGATAAACATGTCATTAGGTCATTGGAGGCAATTCATCAACATCACCCTATGCAAGAACGAACAGCTCCTTTTGCAGTACTAAACATTTCATTATAAGTCAGGCATGACCTCTCTTTAGGCAAGAATAAAACATTTTGTCAGGCGGGAATAAACATTTCATTTAACCTGGGTAGCATTAGCTCTCTCAAACAGGATTTCCCTTAGGCAGAAATAACCGGCTCATCAGGCAAGGATGAGCTTTTCATAAAGCAAGAATATCCACAGTCCCTGGGGCAAGAACGACTTTTCTCTGATCAGGGCCTAGCATTAGCCTATAAGGAACTATGCCCCAATCAGGGGTTAACTTTCATTAATGGAGGTCCCCACGGTGTCTTTTGAGGCCCTGGCCCCGTTCCAGCACTTACAGGGGGCCAAGGGGCCCAGCAACAGTCTTTCCCAGGGGAGGGGCGGCTCCGGGGCTTCCTCCTCGCTCCGGGGAGGTCCCGCTTCTGTGCCGGTTCTCCGCCCTCCCCTGGGGCTTTACCTGCAATCTTCGGCTCACACAGGAGCCCTTGCGTGGAGTATTTGGCGAGGAGGGGGGCCCTGACTCTCCTCAGAACCCTCCGGCCTTGTCCGACGATAGCAGGGTTAACTGGGGCCCCAATGCAGCAGCGGAGGCTCCGCGTTGTTGAGGGGCTGTCCCCGGGCCTCCCGCAGCTCCAGATCGAGGTCAGGCCCTTCTGGGGCTGGTGCGGGCAGGTGGGGGCTCTCTCCCTGGTCCCGGGCCTGGGACCAATCGGAATACGGCGATGGGGGAAGGCACGTCGCGGCCCTCGGGCAGGCACGCCTCCCTTCCAATAGCAGGCCTCAATGACGGTGGCGCGGCCGGTGACGCGGCTGGCGTCCCCGTCACGTGATGGGGGTATTCTTGGCCTGAAAGGCCTAGCGCGGCCTCCCCGCAATCCCGCAGCGGCCCTCCTCAGGCTCCGGGGGCCGCAGGGGGGGAAATCCCAGACAGAGCAGGACGACTTCAGGGCCCAGCGCAACCTCGGCAGTGGGCGCCCGGGCTGTGGCGGTGAGTTGACCGGCCAGCGCTTTCTTTCCTGCCACGCTCGCCGGGGGGTGGGGGGGGCACAACACGTGGGGACAAGCGGCGCTTCGTCACCAACAGTCTCTGGGCCCACAGAGGGTCTTGGCGTTGCAGAGTTCAGGAGGCATACAGCGCAGCAGGTCGGAGTTCTAGCGCTACGCAGAGGGAAAGCTCCACAGACAGTTCTGGTCAAGCTAGCGCTCGTGGAGACAAGTACAGCGCTTCTAAGGCACAACAAATCTGGCAGTTTACAGCGCTGGATAGGTAGGGCAGACAGCTCAGCAGTGGAGATAAGGCAGGACAGCACAGGGGTCCAGGTGATGACAGAGGGGCGCAGAAGCAGCATAGCCCGGTACCTGGTTGATCCCCAGCAGTCCTGTGGGCAGTTAGAGGGTCTTTGTGGCGCTTGTTGGCTCCTGCGCCCTTAGTAGACAGTTTCTTGGGGGGGGGGGGGGGGGGGGTTGAGTTGAAGGCTGCTGACAGAATCTCTCAGCAGGTCACTGCAGGTGGTCCCTGGGTTCCCCTCCCGCCGGGCCAGATCAGTGGGCTAGTTCAGTGTTCTCCTGCGTAGGTTCCCCCAGGTCAGTGAAGCCCCAACTGACTAAAAACTTTCCCTCCTTTCTTTATATATGCCCAGGTCAGGTGACCACACTCTAAGGCGGCAAAATCAGACCCCGCCCTTATTCTGGAAGGTTCCAGGAGCTTTCCTACTCTAGCTATGGGCAGGCAAGGCAGGCTGGTATTGCAACAATGTTTAAGGGTTCCAGCCAGCTCCTGGCAACTAGGGTGCAGCTAAAAAGACCACTCCGCAGTAGCAGGGGCCTGTGGCAGCCATGTTGGAAGTAGAGAGCACCTACACCTTAGCATTGATTAGCAATGGGAAGGCGCTCGGAGACCTAAGGCCAACAAAAAAGAAGGTGGGAAAAATGAGGCAAGGGCGAAAAAAATAGGGAAATACCACCCTAGGGCTGACAGATCTAACAGTTCCTCTCTTGAAAAGTTGCTTTCCTTGTAGCTAGCACTTTCCAAAGAAAGTTAATGAAATTCATGCCCTTACCATAGACTTTACAAGTCTTTCAAGATAAAGTACGATTGTGGACGAATCCCAAATTTCTTCTGTAGGTCGTCTCTCCTTTCTATTTAAACCACACCCTTTATTTGCCGGGTTACTTCCCTAGGCCAGAGACTGTGGCAAAGAGAGCACTTCATTCACTTCATGTTAAAAAGCATTGCTGTACTACATTGAGAGAACTAGACCTTTCAGGAAAACACATCAGCTTTGTGTGGCCTTCTCAAATCCATAAAAGGGTAAAGCCATTTTAAAGCGGGTATTGCACAATGGATTGTGAAATGTATTCAAATTTGCTACATTAAAGCCAAACCTACTTTACCAACAGTTCCATGCGCATATTCTACTAGAAAGAAAGATGCTTCAATGGCTTTCTTGGGCAATATCCCTTTAGCTGATATTTGTAAAGTATTTGCTCGATCAAATCCACATACATTAACTAAACACTTTTGCATGGATGTCCAGGCAAGACCGCAATCTCTTGTTGGGCAAACAGTTCTACAGACGCCATGTCACACGAGGGGAGTACTGCTTTATGGGCTATGCATAGCATGTGTATCTGCAGCCAACACAGGCCACGGATGGAGTATGTTACTTACTCTGTAAGTATCTATTCGTAGAGAGTAGTGATGCAGATTCGCATGCGCCCTCCCGCCTCTCCGGCAGGCATACACTGGTGTCAGATTTACATTAATTATATATGCAAATATGTACATTTATTACACACACATTCATTCTTTTAGAATATCTTCACTAACTCCATCCTCACTCGCCATTATCACGGGGGAAAAAAATGAACAATCTAACAATCAAGCGGTTGAACAGACGCGTTTTCTCGAAGAGGAGGAGACTCGACGTCTCGTTAGCAATAAAAAGAAGTCTTTGAGAAAAACAAGTTGTATAGTTTGAGCCCAATACTAGATGGCAGGAGTGTGCATAGCAAGTGACTGCAGCACTACACGTTGCAAATAGATGCTTACAGGGTAAGTGACATACTCCTGCTTGCAAGAGGATTATGCCTGGTGTGCTGGAGGAAGGAGTCTGCCTTGAGGAGAAGCCTTCCTTGAGGAGAAGCCTTCCTTGAGGAGAAGCCTTCCGTATCTGCCTGAAGAAGAGGTGCCAGGGAGTCAGACTCAGCTAGTCCTCTTGGCGACACCGCGCCTTGCATGACAGCGGTGCTGCTCGCAGTCTGTGGGGGGCTGTGATGCCCCAGTGCGCCACCAGTGGTCCCCATCAAGCCATAGGGTTAACTTGGCCTCCTCCCTGGCCTGGGCTGACCGGCAGGGTTGCTGGAGGGAGAGAAGAGTGTCATCAACTAGAGAGGCCCAGACCACCTCCTCACTGCTGATTCTTACTACAAGCATCCGCACCAAAGCTCGTTTTTATTTGGACTTCAAGGACGGTTGTTCGCGCACACTTAGTGGCTGATCATAAACTAAATAAGGACTGCAGCTCGTGGCTTCATCCACTGCATTATAATCTTTTTCTGGCCTCAGAAGGAGCAGAGATGCTGAACGGTTGCTGCTGCCTAACTTATTTCTGAAGTTGCAAGGCTGTGACTCAGCACCCACTGTAAGTCTGTGACTCAGCATCCACTGTAAGTCTGTGACTCAGCACCCACTGTAAGTCTGTGACTCAGCACCCACTGTCAGTCTGTGACTCAGCACCCACTGTAAGACTGTGACTCAGCACCCACTGTAAGTATGTGACTCAGCACCCACTGTAAGTCTGTGACTCAGCATCCACTGTCATTCTGTGACTCAGCATCCACTGTCAGTCTGTGACTCAGCATCCACTGTAAGTATGGGACTCAGCATCCACTGTCAGTCTGTGACTCAGCATCCACTGTCAGTCTGTGACTCAGCACCCACTGTCAGTCTGTGACTCAGCACCCACTGTCAGTCTGTGACTCAGCACCCACTGTAAGACTGTGACTCAGCACCCACTGTAAATCTGTGACTCAGCACCCACTGTAAGTCTGTGACTCAGCACCCACTGTAAGTCTGTGACTCAGCATCCACTGTAAGTCTGTGACTCAGCATCCACTGTCAGTCTGTGACTCAGCATCCACTGTCAGTCTGGGACTCAGCATCCACTGTCAGTCTGGGACTCAGCACCCACTGTAAGTCTGTGACTGAGCACCCACTGTAAGTCTGTGACTCAGCATCCACTGTAAGTCTGTGACTCAGCATCCACTGTAAGTCTGTGACTCAGCATCCACTGTATGTCTGTGACTCAGCATCCACTGTAAGTCTGTGACTCAGCACCCACTGTCAGTCTGTGACTCAGCACCCACTGTCAGTCTGTGACTCAGCACCCACTGTAAGTCTGTGACTCAGCATCCACTGTAAGTCTGTGACTCAGCATCCACTGTAAGTCTGGGACTCAGCATCCACTGTCAGTCTGGGACTCAGCATCCACTGTCAGTCTGGGACTCAGCATCCACTGTCAGTCTGGGACTCAGCATCCACTGTCAGTCTGGGACTCAGCACCCACTGTAAGTCTGTGACTGAGCACCCACTGTAAGTCTGTGACTGAGCATCCACTGTCAGTCTGGGACTCGGCACCCACTGTCAGTCTGGGACTCGGCACCCACTGTAAGTCTGTGACTGAGCACCCACTGTAAGTCTGTGACTCAGCATCCACTGTAAGTCTGTGACTCAGCATCCACTGTAAGTCTGTGACTCAGCATCCACTGTAAGTCTGTGAGTCTGGGACTCAGCATCCACGGTCAGTCTGGGACTCAGCACCCACTGTAAGTCTGTGACTGAGCACCCACTGTAAGTCTGTGACTGAGCACCCACTGTAAGTCTGTGACTGAGCATCCACTGTCAGTCTGGGACTCAGCATCCACTGTCAGTCTGGGACTCAGCATCCACTGTCAGTCTGGGACTCGGCACCCACTGTAAGTCTGTGACTCAGCACCCACTGTAAGTCTGTGACTCAGCATCCACTGTAAGTCTGTGACTCAGCACCCACTGTAAGTCTGTGACTCGGCACCCACTGTAAGTCTGTGACTCAGCACCCACTGTCAGTCTGTGACTCAGCACCCACTGTCAGTCTGTGACTCAGCACCCACTGTAAGTCTGTGACTCAGCATCCACTGTAAGTCTGTGACTCAGCATCCACTGTAAGTCTGTGACTCAGCATCCACTGTAAGTCTGGGACTCAGCATCCACTGTCAGTCTGGGACTCAGCACCCACTGTAAGTCTGTGACTGAGCACCCACTGTAAGTCTGTGACTGAGCACCCACGGTAAGTCTGTGACTGAGCATCCACTGTCAGTCTGTGACTCAGCACCCACTGTCAGTCTGTGACTCAGCACCCACTGTCAGTCTGTGACTCGGCATCCACTGTAAGTCTGTGACTCAGCATCCACTGTAAGTCTGTGACTCAGCATCCACTGTAAGTCTGTGAGTCTGGGACTCAGCATCCACTGTCAGTCTGGGACTCAGCACCCACTGTAAGTCTGTGACTGAGCACCCACTGTAAGTCTGTGACTGAGCACCCACTGTAAGTCTGTGACTGAGCATCCACTGTCAGTCTGGGACTCAGCATCCACTGTCAGTCTGGGACTCAGCATCCACTGTAAGTCTGGGACTCGGCACCCACTGTAAGTCTGTGACTCAGCACCCACTGTAAGTCTGTGACTGAGCACCCACTGTAAGTCTGTGACTGAGCACCCACTGTAAGTCTGTGACTGAGCATCCACTGTCAGTCTGTGACTCAGCACCCACTGTCAGTCTGTGACTCAGCACCCACTGTCAGTCTGTGACTCGGCATCCACTGTAAGTCTGTGACTCAGCATCCACTGTAAGTCTGTGACTCAGCATCCACTGTAAGTCTGTGAGTCTGGGACTCAGCATCCACTGTCAGTCTGGGACTCAGCACCCACTGTAAGTCTGTGACTGAGCACCCACTGTAAGTCTGTGACTGAGCACCCACTGTAAGTCTGTGACTGAGCATCCACTGTCAGTCTGGGACTCAGCATCCACTGTCAGTCTGGGACTCAGCATCCACTGTCAGTCTGGGACTCGGCACCCACTGTAAGTCTGTGACTCAGCATCCACTGTAAGTCTGTGACTCAGCATCCACTGTAAGTCTGTGACTCAGCATCCACTGTAAGTCTGTGACTCAGCATCCACTGTAAGTCTGTGACTCAGCATCCACTGTAAGTCTGTGACTCAGCATCCACTGTAAGTCTGTGACTCAGCATCCACTGTAAGTCAGTTACCTTTTGCCAGTGATTCCCCTTGTTCTGCAGAAACACTTGGATTACAATACAGAACAAACTCCAGAACTGTCTGTGTCTGTTGTGTTCTCTCCTGCCTGCCATTGTCCGTCCCTGAGTGGCCTGCCTCTCTTCCACTTCAGTGTGTGAGCTGTAAGGGAAGCTCCACAGATGCCCTTCTTGGACAGAGGTCAGGCAGGCGGCTTGGAGAAAACTTGGAGGCTATTCAGAGAAGCAGCCAAGCACAAACAGATAGTATGTTACTTGTTATACCTACAAAAAGTCACATTCAGCACATTCTTCCATACAACTGCACCTTGTGGCTTGATTTCAGTTGCTGCTGGAGTGCATACCAACACTGAACTCCTGCTCAGAAACAAGCAACTGAGTGCAGAGAGCAAGGCAGCCTCATCAGTCGTTCGAAGAGGCCTACATTCCCATCTGCAAAGGATGCAACATCATATCAGGAGTGACAAATTGTGAGATCAACAAACTAAAGTGAGTCTCAGAAGGCAACTTCACAGGTGCTGTGAATCCCCCTCTCCAGGACACAATCAGCCCAGAGGGTCTTCACTGCCCAGGGAAGGGTGGGAAGACCAGGTACAAGACAGCAATTTGTCCAAATGGATTTTAGCAAACATAACTCCCCAAAGCTGAAAAATACAGATAGAAATCTCACAAACACCAGGACAGTTAAGGCTTGACTGGATCCAGCTGCTCAACTGCATCAAACCTGCCCCTCTGCTGATACTTCGACAGGTGGACATGGCGCTAGATCTAACCCCAGCGGTTAAAACTCAAGAAATGGAGCTCACACTGAGAGGGGGACAATCTCAAACCAGAACAAATGAGTTCTCAGCAAAAAAAATCCTGCTTTCTCTAACCACTGACAGCACCTCTCATAAGGAGTAATAGCAAAATAGCATTTCTAACACCAAAACCCCTTGCAAAGCTCAAAAGTAATTATTAGCTCCAATCCAAAGATAAGCTCATGGAGGGCCAGAAACCCCCCAAGCACCAGTGATTGTTCAGAGCATCCTCTCAGAACTCCATACAGTTAACTTTGACTGCTAGATACTGGTGTAATGGCTCTGAAACTCTTTGATCCTTAAAATACCGCACGTTTAATTGGCTTGTCCCCGAATTGGCATAGCCTAAATTACTTTAAGTCCCTAGCATTTGGCGTAGGAAACTAGCACTATATATAGTGGACCAAAACGAGGTGCACTGTGTCGAGAGTCCAGGCAACCCTTTTGGTTTACAGAGGCAAAAATGATAACACTTAATGCTTTCTTTTGTGGTAGTGTGTGCTAGCAGTTTAGACTTATCAGAGAGTACTGCTAAGAATAAATCCGAGACCAATTTTCCAAGAAAGGATTGTAGCATAAGTTACTTACCTTCGGTAACGATATATCTGTAAGAAACAGTAGTTAATGTTAGATTCCTTACCTTAGAATATCCCAAGGCGTCAGACTGGATCCGGAAAGTTTTGCGTAGCAGTACCCCTGCGCGTCGGTAGGCGTTGTCTGCGGCTACGCGTCCAGCGTTGTGGTCGCCGGGATGACGTCGTCTGAGTACATAGATGCCGCCCTCGCGCGCTGACGTCAGTTCTTGTACATAGCTTTCCGCGCCAGGAACGCAGAGACGTGCCAGAGACCGACACTGCCATGAAACTAGGGCCCTCAAAGGAAAATACCTTAACCCTAGATATCGGTTCGCAGAACGGGGAGGATGGGTGGGGCGGTAAGGAATCTAACACTAACTACGGTTCTTACAGATATATCGTTACCGAAGGTAAGTAACTTGTGCATCTGAAAGAAACAGGTTAGTGTTAGATTCCTTACCTTAGAATAGATACCCCAGCAATACCAACCCCGGTGGTGGGTCTGCGAACCAAGATCACACCAGAAAGTCCTGGAGAACGGAACGGCCGAAAAAGCCATCTCTCCGGACTTGGCTGTCCAGGCAGTAGTGTCTTTCGAACGTGTGCAGCGAGGCCCACGTAGCTGCCTGACAGATGTCCTGCAAGGGGACTCCCCGGCCCAGGGCAGTAGAAGCCGCCGTGGCCCAAGTGGAATGGGCTCTCAGCCCAACAGGAGGCTCCTTTTTAGCCAAGGAGTAACAGACCTTGATGCACAACACGACCCACCAAGAGATGGTCCGTTTGTGCACCACCCGTCCCTTCTATTCTTCGCGCCCACGTAACCAACAAAGAGCTGGTCGTCCACCCGGAACTGGCGTGAGCGGTCTAGATAGAAGGAGAGCGCACGTTTTGGGTTCAGACGGGGGAGCCTCTCTTCTTCTTTCGAGAGATGCGGAGGCGGAAAGAAGGTGGGCAAGGTGATGGACTGCCCGATATGGAAGGCTATAAACACCCTTGGGCAGGAAAGAAGGACGAGTCCTCAAGACAACCTTGTCCGGATGGACAGAGAGGAAAGGAGGCTTAGAAGATAGAGCCTGGAGGTCACTCACTCTCCTGGCAGAGGTGATGGCAACCAGGAATGCAGTCTTAAGAGTCAGAAGATGAAGAGGGCAATTGTGAAGTGGCTCGAAAGGAGCGCACATCAAACAAGGTTCAATCCCACTGAGGCATCACGAAAGGAACAGGAGGAAACATGTGAGTGATGCCTTTCAAGAATCTATTTACAACAGGGGACTTGAAAAGAGAAGGCTGATCAGGAAGCCTCAAGAAGGCTTTGATAGTGCCCAGAGCTGAGCCCTGCTGGGCAAGAGAAAGAAGAAAGAGGAGAACCTCCGAAAGGGGGGCAGTGAGTGGATCCACAGCCTTTGCTGTGCACCATGCCACAAACTTATTCCACCGGCAGGCGTATACCGATTTTGTGGAGGGACGCCTGGCTGCCAGAATGACATTACAGACTTCAGGAGGCAAGTCAAATGGCCTCAACTGCCGCTGCTCAATCTCCACGCATGGAGGTGGAGGCTGGACAGGTTCGGGTGGAGGACCGTCCCCTTCTGCTGCGACAGAAGGTCCTCCAGAAGAGGCAGACGAATCGGGGGATCGACTTCCATGCTGAGTAGCTCGGGATACCAGTATCTTCGTGCCCAGTCCGGAGCCACAAGGATGACTTGGGCCCGGTCGCGCCTGATCTTCTTCAGCACTCTGGGCAGAAGTGGTATAGGTGGAAAGGTGTACAACAGACCGCAGCTCCACTCGCGACGAAAAGCGTCTCCGAGCGAGTGCCGCCTTGGAAATTCCAACGCGCAGAACTGATGACATTGCGTTCTCTTCGGTGGCGAATAGATCTAACCAAGGCTCTCCCCATTGCTGTAGAAGAACGTGGCGAGGGAGTTGCAGAGGTCTTGCGACGGTGTGATGTCGTCGTTGCTGGCACTGGGGTTGGAGAGCTCTTTTACGATGTTGAAGAGTTCCTTGCTGTTGTGGGTGTTGTTGTCGAAGGGGTGTCGGACGATTTGCAGCACCTACCTGTCCGATGTGATGGTGCACCAGTGGAGTAGGTGATGGCGAACCCTGCCCCTCACTGGCGTCGAGTGGCCCTGAAAGCACGGACTAGGAGTGCTTTGAGGCGGATGCTGCGGGGGTGGATGTGGACTGGCCTTGCCGTTGTCCCCTGGCACCATCACGTTGGTTACCATGTCCGCCACCACGCTGAGGTTGGTTTTGCGGCCTGTGGCTGGCAGGACGTGTGGGGGCGCCCCTTCCTTGGCCACAAAAGGGGCGAAAGGCAGAAGTTTGCTGGCGCTGGCCCGACAAGCCCAAGGACTTGGCCATAGCCCTGGAGTCCTTGAAACGCTCAAGCGCACTATCTGCCTTGTCGCCAAAAAGGCGACGGCCATCAAACAGCATGTCCATGAGCGGGGCCTGGACATCAGCCAAAAAGTTGGCAGACCTGAGCCAGGCGTGGCGACGAACCGCCACCGTCGTAGAAATCGCTCTACCTAGCGAGTCCGTGGTATCCAGTCCACATCGAATGGAGTAACGCGCTGCATCCTGCCCTTCCACAAGGGCTTGAGAGAGCTTTGCCCGGGCCTCCGCCAGGCACTGCGGCAGCACGTCCGCAACCGTATCCCACAGAGCGTAGGTGTAACGGCCCAAAAGGCAAGCGGTGTTGACAGACGGCAGCCCCACACTGAGTGAGGAGAACAGTTTCTTACCAACCTGGTCATACCTTTTGGATTCCCGATCTGGTGGGGCAGTCGGGAATGCGGTCTGGGAATTGAAGGCCTGGATAACCAGACTTTAAGGTGGCGTCAGGCCATGTTCCGATCTACAGGAAGACCTGTAGCGGGCTTGGACCAGGTGCCCATCAGAACGTCGGAGAGGGCTTTGTTAAATGGCTGGAGAGGCTCCGAGGAGCTTGCCTGCGGTTTGAGCACCTCAGTGAGGAGGTTAGTCCTCACGGCCGCGACAGGGAGCTCAAGGGCCAAGGCCTTGGCCGCCCTTGTCAACACCACGCTATAAGCAGCCCCCTCCTCCGTAGCCACAGTAGGAGGGGAGACAAATCCAGTGTCGGGCGAAGTGTCCAGACCACTGGCCTCCCCTAGCTCAACTGCCCAGTCCTGATTCGACTGGCACTCCTGGGCCAGAGGGTCCTCAGACCCCTCCGAGTCCTCCTCGTCATCCATCTCCTGATAGTCAGGGTAAAATGATGGATCCGGATCGTAGATGAATTGCTCATTGTAGGAGAGTAGGGTCTGCTTCCTATGGTCACCCCCACTTTTTGCTGTGATTCTCTGTTTTTTTTACTTTAGACTGGCTATGGCCCTGCTAATCAGGACCACAGCCCAGCTGTTCTCTCTCTAAATTGATACCATGTACTTTAGGTACATACCAGTTTGGGTATTGGGTGACCTTTGTGAGTCCCTGTACAGTGTACCATAGGTACCCAGGGCATAGGTGCATCCAAGGCCTACCAGGGCTGCAGCATGTATTTTGCCACCCCTGGTTTGCCACCCAAACTGACAACACAGGTCTGTTCACACAGCCTGGGTAAGGTGGTGTAATCACCCCTTACTTAGATATAGTATACCTATATCTACCTTATATATAGACACATAGTAACCTATAAGCCACTCCTATGGCAGGCCTTAACAATCCTGGAGGCAGAGTGCTTGGTTTTATTTGAGAGGGTGCCCTAGCATGAGCTGAGCCCCTCTGCAGATTTTGGAACCATCTCCTTATAGCTGTTCTATGATATAGCCATACCATATTCTCTTAAGTGCATTATAATCCTTGTGGTTAATGCTAACTTTGGTTTGTCTTTATCAAAACATATTGTGTAAGGTGTCAAACACTTTGGAATACTACCCACCCGCCAGTCCTGGCGGCGGTGGTAGCATTCCACCCTTCTAGAGGGAGAAGACATGTAGTTACTGGTAAACCCGGTTAAAGTTAAACAGAGCCTCAGCATCACAAAATGGATGCTGCTGCCACAGACACGAGTCTGACCTCCTGCTGCTGGACGAAACTCCGGCAGGGGAGGCCTGGACAATAGGTTTCCTGTCCAGGGTGGTGCTGGCACCTCCCCAGACATGCTGTAGTGTATTGGGGCAGGGAGGGCTGCATTCAGCAAATGCTTTTCCAGACACTGCCTGGGGCACACAAGGTGCTCCATGCATAGCCCGCTTCAAACCAGTTGCTGGGGCATTCCAGCCCTGGTCTGGCGCGAAACTGGACAAAGGGAAAGGGGTGTAACCACCCCCTTCTCAGGTCCACCCATAGGAGGAACCTTCCAGGTAGATTACCCTGGACGAATCTTTGAAATACATATCCTGGACCTTCGACGTTCCATTTCGACTGGAAGACGGAAGACATCTCCCTTGTGGTCAAGGAGTGACCACCCTATGCAAACAGGCACCACCAGTAACTTGCCGGTCTGCATTGTCGAGGCTCCTGCCGGAACTCGAAGACTCTGCGACACAGGACACGGACTTCCAGACATCTCTCACCCTGCTCGACGATCCCAGCAAAGCTGAGACCCGTGGCGGACACGAGAGACGTGGGACTGGAACTCCTGGACATCCTGCATTTTGCTAACTGCATCGACTCCAGAGGTATCTCGCAGTTGTGCATTGGGGTACGAGAAGCCCCAGACCGGAGAACCATTTGCACCGAAGATCAGCCCTCCACACTCCAGGAGTGCATTTCAGCTCGACGCTTCTTCCCGGTTCCTAGCCCGCAGCCCCCTGAAGACTTTCTTTAAAATCTAACTTGCTTTCCTGGTTGCTCCAGGCTTGCTCCTGCTTCCCTACAAAGGAGAAGCACCACAGACCTTGCTGGTCTGCACCGAAGCCAATCTTCATCTCCTGCGTGGATTGCATTTGCCTAGGCTTGTGGGGTCCAATCCAGATACCGACACCACAGTTAACTAGATCCTTTGTGGGACAGCTCGAATCCAGCTCCTGGTCGTTGTCGACACCTCCTGGACCTCGTGGCTGCAGAGACAAGCTTCACCTCTTCACCTGAGATCAACGCGACATCGCCTGGTTCCTTCCTGGTCCCTGGCTAGTGACCCAGACTCTGTCCCTTCTGCTTTCAGGTTCTTCAGATCTTCTATCCACCCGGACACTTTTCCTCTGGACGCCTGCAGCACTTCTTTGCAGATCGCCATTGAAAACGACGACGAAACCCGACACCAAAAGGCCCCTATGTTTTGGTGCTGTTTAAATAATTAACACTTGTTCAGTTGTGTAAGCCTTGCTGCTCAGTGCCATAGCTACCCAGGGTTGGGCTGAGGGTTTGACAGATGAAACTCAAGGGTCCTAAAGGAGTTAATAAGTATTACACTGTGAAGTTCCACACCATATAATACACCCCATTATCTCACACTGGTGAACTTACATTGTTTTTTTTTTTTAACAATCCTCGACATAGAAGCAATTATCAAAATAAATCAAAATCAATATATAAGCATGACAATTAGAGGCAGTACATCTCGACATTATACACAGCAAGGACGCATCTAGAGGAGACACATCATTGGGCACGGTACACGGTGTGGGAGCGCAGATGTCTTCACGCTATGGGTTTTGCAGCGATCTTATGAGGGCCACGTTCCAGGACAGGCGCAGCCCACACATCCCATCCCCCTCCGGCCAATGTCAACATAAGCATGGCACTTAAAAAACAAACATTCTTCACATTATACCCATTGATAACATTTCAAGGAGGAAGCAGATCATCGAGTTCAATACTTTGCGGGGGCGCAGATGTCACCTCGATATGAGTTCCACATTGACCATATATGGGATCATTTTCTGGGGCAGCCTCGGGCAGTGTACACTGTCTCTTCCCTGAACATATGTTTCAAGCAATGGACCAGGTACTTAAGTGAAGGGGACTCTGCGCACCAACGAGTATTCAGTATGTATTATGCAGTGGTTGTGTTGAAGTGGTGCTGCTAGGTAAAGGGGTGACCTGTACAACCCCTTAACAATGTAATGCGCCAAGCACATACATATAAATTTGTGAGGAGAAAGACCTGAGCACACACAGACTTGATACAAATTATAATACATTTCTTTGGTCCTGATTGTACAACAGCAACGAGGGACGGTTGGTAAGTACAGCAATAATATTTATTGCGCCAGCCGACACGTGTTTCATTGGAGTGGAATGCACTCCAAATCTTCAGGGCTGGAAGACAAACATAACAAAAAACAGAACTTTACTGGTGGTATTGATCACCACTCTTGTTTGCGAGTCATCTTAGAGCATGCACAACAATAATTGCATAAGAAGGCTCAAATTATACATTTCATCACCAAAGAACAAGGAAAAGAGAGCGACTCTAAGTGAAGTGAGGAAAGGAAAAGAATGTGGGAGGGGAACAGAATTCCTAGTGATTGATAATATAGTTGGCACACATATTGTAGTCTCATCAATACCAAAGGCTATAAGTAAAAAAGTTACTACAAATTTAATCTGGTTTACCATTTGTTCATTTTAATTGGATAATTAAAAAAATTAGTTTTATTAAAAAACGAGTATGAAATTTACTTTAATTGTCCAAAGTAGACTTGCTAAAGGGCAAATAACATCACACGCACCTCAATAAATTAATTGTCATACACAATGCTCGTTTCGTACACAATTGAAATGTACCCATGACAAAAATAAAAGTGGTGCACAAGTGAAAACGGGGAGATAGGTGAAAAGAGAGCCAAAAAGAATGGTGGAGACCGTGTGTGAACCTATTGGTCATCATATTGGTGAAGGAATCCTAAACAACACTGTCATGATTAAAGTGACCACTCCAAGTGCAAAAACAACATGATAGAGTAGGGAAGTGTCATTGTAACAATAGAATAAGAGATAATACAAATACACAAGTCGGCAAAACAATGTGCCATTAGAGAATAGGGCACGCTAACATACCTATCTCCAAATGGAAAGAATATGTGGTCCCTGTGGGTAATGGGAAATAAAGAAGCACTGGTAAGATCAATGACCCATAGATTCCTATCTGCCAAACTACCTTAGAATACTGGTTCTAGGCGAAGAAAGGAATTGGAGACATCTAAGCCATCAAGGAATATGAAAGGGAGTGCTGTAGATAGGTGGTTAATTCCAACCGATAAATTGTGAAATTGCGGAAAAGTCTACAAAATGGTCATATATGGGTTTTGGACTGGTACAGTTGAAACAGAACGATATATCCATGGTGTATTGAATCCTGGTTCACCCAGATAAGCATTAAGTGCCAGGGACCAGTATGGACTGAAAGTTTTTGTCTCATTAGACCAAGTCTGCTTAATCACCCGAAATAAATAATACAAACACTCACACTTACGTAGTCAATTGTTTAGAGAATCACAATGAAGTCTAAGGGCCAGGAACAGCAAGGGCTGTCGGTTGGAATTAACCACCTATCTACAGCACTCCCTTTCATGTTCCTTGATGGCTTAGATGTCTCCAATTCTGTATAGGCCCCAATTATTCTCTTACATCAATCTATGAGAAAGAATTTGGCACATTGTTTTTGCCCTATGATTCTCGCCGCCCTGAAATGATCTAAGGTCTAAAGAGCATGGGCTTATTAATTTTCTTGTATTTTCCCTGGACAGTAATCAACACTTGATCGGCGCGCCTCACTAGAAGACACTTTGTACCCGGACTGGGTTGGAATTATCACCAGTCGTGGGGTAAGTCCTTTCTTCGCCTAGAACCAGTATTCTAAGGTAGTTTGGCAGATAGGAATCTATGGGTCATTGATCTTACCAGTGCTTCTTTATTTCTCATTACCCACAGGGACCACATATTCTTTCCATTTGGAGATAGGTATGTTAGCGTGCCCTATTCTCTAATGGCACATTGTTTTGCCGACTTGTGTATTTGTATTATCTCTTATTCTATTGTTACAATGACACTTCCCTACTCTATCATGTTGTTTTTGCACTTGGAGTGGTCACTTTAATCATGACAGTGTTGTTTAGGATTCCTTCACCAATATGATGACCAATAGGTTCACACACGGTCTCCACCATTCTTTTTGGCTCTCTTTTCACCTATCTCCCCGTTTTCACTTGTGCACCACTTTTATTTTTGTCATGGGTACATTTCAATTGTGTACGAAACGAGCATTGTGTATGACAATTAATTTATTGAGGTGCGTGTGATGTTATTTGCCCTTTAGCAAGTCTACTTTGGACAATTAAAGTAAATGTCATACCCGTTTTTTAATAAAACTAATTTTTTTAATTATCCAATTAAAATGAACAAATGGTAAACCAGATAACATTTGTAGTAACTTTTTTACTTATAGCCTTTGGTATTGATGAGACTACAATATGTGTGCCAACTGTATTATCAATCACTAGGAATTCTGTTCCCCTCCCACATTCTTTTCCTTTCCTCACTTCACTTAGAGTCGCTCTCTTTTCCTTGTTCTTTGGTGTGTGGTAAATAAATAAATAATACCTCTATTTTTGACTAGATATAACAATAACAGATAGCTCAATAAATAAGAGTCAAGATTCGAGGTAGTAGGAGTTTGCAGGTTTAATACAGCATAAAGGACAGGAACAGGACAACCTGCACAGGAATAGGATGGCAGCGCTGCACAACACTTAAAAACAGGGCACAAGCATATATATACTTAAACAAAATACATGAAGTTCAATACAATAGGCGTAACAGTGGGCAGGGCCTGTAGCAGTCGCGAAAGATAAGGAAGAAAGTAGGTGTAACAAGAGGCGTGAACAGGGCGTATACATAGACATGTGATGTAAACGTAACAGAATATGTCACAAATGGGGCGGAAACATGGAGGGGGCTACCTAAGGAGCCGGGACCTCTAACCTAGTGGTGCGCGCAAACTGACAATGACGTGTTACTAGGAGAAGCTGGGGGCTATGACTTCTGCGCTAGAAGAAGAGACTGAAGTCTGGAGAGTCAGAGCGACATGTACCTAAACACTATCTAGTATCTGATGTTTAGGGAACATGTTGATAGAATCCAAAAGTTATCAGGGTAAAGGCTAACAGACACTAAGACTGGTGCATGCATTATTCTACATGTAGTGCATGTTGAGGAATATTAAATGACCATTAATACAGTATTTCTCTTACATGGAGACGTAAAGGCTAGACCATGACGGAAACTATTAATGCGATTCAGTAGCTTAGGAATGCAGTGAAGGAGGGCTGGACTGATAACTGGAATCATAACATACTCTTGGCAGACTGGCAGGCAGAGCCAGGCCGAGCCGGGCACTGTGAGGCAGGAAGTAAGTGAAGGGTCAGGGATACAGGTGGGGGCTGTATCGCTCCTCAGCGAGGGTTCAGGAGACAGGAGCTGAATCTGAGTCCGGGCCCTTTTGAGGCCTAGAAACGGGGACTTTACAATGAAATAACGTGCACACTGTGAAACGTGGCAACGTAGCTTTGCATAGGCTCAATACTCGTAGCTTTCACGAGAACTGGAAACTGGCATACTAGAGATGGACACAACTGTAATTGCGTCTTTAATCGATCATGGGGAATACATATGCATATTAATCATGCACATACAACATAGGATGGGAGACACGTAGGGACACAGAACATGGCAAAATTTACTTTTCCACATTCCCTCCTTGTCACTACGTTTCCATCAGGAAACATCAATATTCATGATACCATCTATCATTTCATACAGTATCATTTGCTCGTCTCGAATTTTCTTGGAGCTGGATTTAGGACGGGACTTGGGACTAGGAATACAAGAGGTAGCACAAATGCCGCAAATCGCAGGGCCACATTGTATACAGAGGCAGCAACTGAATATGATCGCTACTGCAATACCTAGAAATGACAATATTTTCCATCCCCAGGCAGAAATAATACTCCAAAACCAACCGGACCATGTCCAGGTGCCTGGATTCTGGTGTAACTGATGGGCAATTTTATGAAGTCTGGTTATAGCTGAATAAACAGACGGCGCATTATTAGGAATGAAAATGCAGCAACTAGATCCGATGACTCTACATGCTCCTCCTCTATCAGGAGGACCTCCTCCCGCGGCCCCTAAACTGGAATCGTCGACTGATACTCTTCGTGCTGACAAAGTGACTGATGTGGCGGGAATTTGTACTACGGGCTGGACCGGGGGTACCGTAACAGGTACTGCAACAGGTGCCCCGGTGACTGGAGGACCATGAATTACATTATTTACGGGAGCTGGTGGAACAGGATTTGCATACTCTGGGACTGTGTCGTCCAAATAGGACGAGAGAAAAATATCAGCTGCGGTCGGTTTGTGACGTAGCTTGGTCGGAACTAAGGGTGGCGGAAAATTACTGGATGCCTCCGGGGTTGCTTTTGGCAAGCCCTCGGCAAGAAGAGGATACATACCCTTAATGAGGGCATTCCTCTGTCTGTCTGACTGTTCGGTTTTAACTCGTTCACCTATTTCGATTAGTTCCCTTTCTTGGGCTCTTTCTGAGGATTCTCTACTTAATTCTGACTTTCTGATTTCTTTTTCGGTTTTTTTATGAGATTCTTTGCGCCATAACTCGATGGCATCTTTCTGTGACTGTCTGGCTTTCTTTTTCCATAATACTTCTTCTACTCGCATGATGCACTCGGCATCCCATGTACCCGATACGGGCCATCTATACTTTTCTTCTAACTGTTTGGTGTACTCCACCCATAGATCTAGATACAATATGGCACTTATGCCATGCTTTTGATACATAAAATGACCTGGACTGTCCCTAGGCGGGACAGGAACTGCTTCTTCTAACAGACCTTTCCTAGTTTTTAACTGACGTAATTTGGAAAACAGCGGCATGACTGAACTGTAGTCTAGACACAATACAATACACAATGAACACGATAATTACTCAAGATACACCACTTTCATACCACGACATTGAAATACATGAATGACATTTAAAATAACAGTTTTGACAAAATACTACCTGGAATACTGAAAACAGAATACATGAATTTCTCGAGAACAGAACGGACTAGAACGGAAACTAGATGCACTGCTAAAACAGTACGAAACTTACCGGTCTCATAAAGAGACACGTCAGGACCCGCATCCACCTAAGTGGACACTTCGTGTTGGATCTGTGTACCCCAAACCCACGGACCAGAGACAATACAATTGACCCTGTCTAGATACCACCCCAGCAACGGTACTCACCGGGCAGCAAGAACGGAAGGCCTCGGACTGGACTGGACTGCTACGACGCCGGACGGACGAACTTCGGACTTCTGTTACGGGTGGGCCTCCGGATACCTCGGACCTTGGACTCTCGGCTTGGGCTCTGGTCGGGACTCGCCGCGTTCCTCCACCGCCTCGTCTGGATGCTGGACCGCAACCTCCGTCTCCTCCGTGGGCCTGAGGGATACTTGAAGCAGAAATATCTGCACGTGCACGGTATGGTTCCGTCACGGCTGCAGAGGATCAGGGGGCTTGCGTGGCTTCACCGGCGCGTGGGGAAAGGGCAAGTCCCTGTTCGGGCGCCATTATGTGGTAAATAAATAAATAATACCTCTATTTTTGACTAGATATAACAATAACAGATAGCTCAATAAATAAGAGTCAAGATTCGAGGTAGTAGGAGTTTGCAGGTTTAATACAGCATAAAGGACAGGAACAGGACAACCTGCACAGGAATAGGATGGCAGCGCTGCACAACACTTAAAAACAGGGCACAAGCATATATATACTTAAACAAAATACATGAAGTTCAATACAATAGGCGTAACAGTGGGCAGGGCCTGTAGCAGTCGCGAAAGATAAGGAAGAAAGTAGGTGTAACAAGAGGCGTGAACAGGGCGTATACATAGACATGTGATGTAAAAGTAACAGAATATGTCACAAATGGGGCGGAAACATGGAGGGGGCTACCTAAGGAGCCGGGACCTCTAACCTAGTGGTGCGCGCAAACTGACAATGACGTGTTACTAGGAGAAGCTGTGGGCTATGACTTCTGCGCTAGAAGAAGAGACTGAAGTCTGGAGAGTCAGAGCGACATGTACCTAAACACTATCTAGTATCTGATGTTTAGGGAACATGTTGATAGAATCCAAAAGTTATCAGGGTAAAGGCTAACAGACACTAAGACTGGTGCATGCATTATTCTACATGTAGTGCGTGTTGAGGAATATTAAATGACCATTAATACAGTATTTCTCTTACATGGAGACGTAAAGGCTAGACCATGACGGAAACTATTAATGCGATTCAGTAGCTTAGGAATGCAGTGAAGGAGGGCTGGACTGATAACTGGAATCATAACATACTCTTGGCAGACTGGCAGGCAGAGCCAGGCCGAGCCGGGCACTGTGAGGCAGGAAGTAAGTGAAGGGTCAGGGATACAGGTGGGGGCTGTATCGCTCCTCAGCGAGGGTTCAGGAGACAGGAGCTGAATCTGAGTCCGGGCCCTTTTGAGGCCTAGAAACGGGGACTTTACAATGAAATAACGTGCACACTGTGAAACGTGGCAACGTAGCTTTGCATAGGCTCAATACTCGTAGCTTTCACGAGAACTGGAAACTGGCATACTAGAGATGGACACAACTGTAATTGCGTCTTTAATCGATCATGGGGAATACATATGCATATTAATCATGCACATACAACATAGGATGCGAGACACGTAGGGACACAGAACATGGCAAAATTTACTTTTCCACAGGTGATGAAATGCATAATTTGAGCCTTCTTATGCAATTATTGTTGTGCATGCTCTAAGATGACTCGCAAACAAGAGTGGTGATCAATACCACCAGTAAAGTTCTGTTTTTTGTTATGTTTGTCTTCCAGCCCTGAAGATTTGGAGTGCATTCCACTCCAATGAAACACGTTTCGGCTGGCGCAATAAATATTATTGCTGTACTTACCAACCGTCCCTCGTTGCTGTTGTACAATCAGGACCAAAGAAATTTATTACAATCTTCCCTGAACATACACCAGTCCATACTCGTCTCCCGTGCTTCTAGTGTGGGAGGTGTTGCTGCTCCCCAAGCCTGAGCGATGGTTCTTTTGGCAAACATGAAGCCCAAAGTGGCCCACTGTGTTTGATAAGTGTCTAAGTCAGTTGGTTCCCATATATTTAGCAGGCATCTACGTGCCTCAGGGTGAATAGGAACATTTAGGACTGTTTTCATCACCGCGTGTATCTCTCCCCAAACATTTGAATGAGCGTACACTCCCATATAATGTGGATAAAGGTGTCAATTTGCCCGCATTTTCTGCGACAGTCCCGTCTCCGCTCTTCCCATCTGCACAAGTCGAGGGCCAGTCATATATATCCTTTGCAGGATTTTCAGCTGTACTAACCTTAGTCGGGCTGGAATAGCCACCACCCGAGGAGAAGATATCGCCTACTGCCACTCCTCATCATCTATTTCTATGCCATCCGCTACCCATTTCTGTCATAATAGTGAGAGGGGATCCTCCATATTATTTATCAGTATAGATTAAAGAGATGGTCTTGTCCAGTACGTGGCCATCTAGTATTCTATCCTCCAACGGGGATGGTTCAGGGAGGGAAGAGCCCTTTAGGAGGAGTGAATATAGTGCATGGCTAACCGGCCTGTAGCGGAAAATCTCAGTGTCAGCCAGCTCATGTTCAATGTGGAGAGCGGCAAATGGCTTCACCTCTTCCCTGGCCCATATATCTTTTATTTGTGAGATACCAATCATGTCCCACTTATCAAATCCTTTCGACGTCCAAAGATTGCCTAATTGTGCAGAATCCCATAAGGGGGTAGCTAATGTCAATTTACGTTCCCATCCGAGAGATTTAGTTGCAGCATGCCAGACACCTACTGAGTGACCAGTGGGGCCTGTTAGTTGAGGTCGGCCAGGTTTTGAATAGAGTGATCTATTATAATTCCCTCCCGGGAGAAGCCACCTATCCATAGGACAGCCTGGGTCATCAGGGCCACCGTACGTGCCATGATTGATAGCTGCCAGGTGCGCCGCCCAATAGTATTTTTTTATGTCTGGAAGACTGATGCCACCTGCCTACCATTTTAGTGTAAGTTTACCCAAGGCTCTGCGAGGCGCACCATACCATAGCAAGTTCTTCTGGAGGTGTTCAATTTCTTTCAAATATTTCAGGGGGACAGGGTCGAGTGAGTTCTGCAGGGCATAAAAGAAACAGGGGAGTGACATTTTAAAAAGAGCTGCTTTGTCCAGAAGGGAGAGAGGAAGAGACTTCCAGCGGGCTATGTCCCTCTTCAGGCGGAGCATAGGGTTAAGGAGTTTTTTTTCGTATTGAAGTGTGGGATCTAAGGAGATGAATATACCCAAATATTTGAATCCCATGGTGCTCATCTGAATTGGGAAATTGCGGGACAGGTCGGGTAGGCCTCCTTGTAGGACATACAGGTGGGATTTAGTCCAGTTGATAGTAAATCCAGAGTATTTGCAGATTATTGCCAATATGTCCAATACTGCAATTAGGGACTTTTTAGGAGAAGTTAAATAGAGTAATATATCGTCAGCATAGAGCGAAATACGGTCCTCCCATTCATGTGTCCAATGCATACCTTGGATAACTGAATCCCGGCGGATCCAAGCCGCCAGAGGTTCCAGTGCTAGGGTGAATAGGAGTGGGGAGAGCGGGCATCCCTGTTGGGTACCCCGGCTCAAAACAAACGTGTCTGACTTTTTATTATTGACCACGACTTGCGCCAGTGGTGTTGAATGTAGGAGGTGAACCCACCGAATAAATTCCTGGCCGAACCCCATGTTCCGAAGGACAGCTATAAGGTAGGGCCATTCAATAGCGTGGAACGCCATGGTGGCATCCAAGGAGACAAGGATAGCTGGTTCCAGGATCGTGTCCACTCTACCTAAGACTCTGTGTACTCGGCGTAAATTCAATGCAGTATTCCGGTGTGGTATAAAACCGGATTGGTCTGGGTGTACCAGATCAGTGATTATTTTAATTAGACGGTTAGCTAATACTTTGGTAAGAATTTTAGGTTCTGCATTAAGGAGGGAGATCGGCCTATATGAGGTACCCTCCGTTTTGGGCTTGCCTTCCTATGTATAGTGACCACAGTGGCTATGCGTTGGTCTATTGGTAGTTCGCCCACGTCTCTTCTCTCCTCGAACATACCCTTAAGATAAGGGGATAATTTATCAGGGTTGAGTTTATATAGTTCGATTGGTATGCCGTGGGGCCAAGGGCTTTTCCCGAGTTCAGTGATCTGATTGCTTGCGCAATTTCGTCTGCCAACAAAGGGCTATCTAATAGTTGCTGGTCTGCCGAGGAGAGGGAGGGGAGCGCACTGTCTCTTAGTAATTCTGCCTAGTCTTCCTCGGTGTAGGGTGCTACTGAGGTATATACCGCTTTAAAATGTCTAGCAAAGTGGTTTGCTATGTGTTGGGGGTCAGTAATGTGAAAATGTTTAGGGTCATGCAGAACTGGGACTAATCTATTCGCCCACTCCCGTTTATCAAGCCAAGCTATCAGTTTTCCGGCCTTATCCCCCAGGTCATAAATCCTACTGAGTTTCTCCCTCCTCGGCGTTTTAGCTTTGTTGGTCACTAATGCCCTGTATTCCTCCTGTTTAAGACACAAAAGGTGTCTGGCGTTGTCGTTATTGCTACGTCTTGCTCCAGTTGGTAGATATCGTTCTCTATATCAGACATTTCCTTCTGCTGTTCCCTCGTCTGTCCAGATATCAGTGACAGAGCGTCCCCTCTAATTACCGCCTTGAAGGCTTCCCAGAGTGTTTGGGAGGAGTCTACCGTACCTGCATTTTCATCTAAATAGGTGTCCATTACCTTGGTGAGTTCTTTACGGATTTTGGGGTTACGAAGATACCAGGGATTCATTGGGACAATCCTACCCACTTTAACCTGATCAAGAAGTAAATGCACCCATACCGGTGAGTAGTCAGATATGCCCCTAGTGAGGTGTCTGATTTCATGAATATAGGAGATATGGGGGCTTGATATAGTCCAGCCTGGACAGACTGCCATGGGCACCGGAGGGGAAAGTGTGTTGAATCCCTTCAGGTTTGTAGGCACCCCAGCTGTCCACCAACCGCATGGCCTCAAGTAAGTCCGGCAACCATCTAGTAGAAGGCCCCAACTCTCGCAGGGGTGACGATAGAGTCTACCTGAGCCCACAGAATTAAATCACCTCCCAGTAATAACTGCCCTTCCGGTAATGAAAGTAGAGTAGTGCGTAGGTCCTGAAACGTAGTGGAGGCCAGGAGGGACATAGACAGACACTAGTGTAATGGTACGTCCCTCCCAGGACCCAGTGATACCTACATATCGGCCACTGTCATAAATCCAAGTGGAATCCACGCTGAGGGGGAATGTGTTTTTCAGCATAATACCCACTCTTCTTGAACTTGTTGTGAACCCAGCATGCTCCACAAGTTTATATCCCAACCTGCACAGTGCTTTGCACGAGCTACCTATCGAGTGCGTTTCCTGAAGAAGAACAACGCCAGGGACCTGCTTCCTAATATATTGGAGGACTATACTGCGCTTAACCTTGTCCCCTAGCCCATTGACATTCCAGCTCAAAATTCTGGCACTCTTATCCCACTGTGTATGCATTGGATCTTGTAGCAAAATCTAAGGCCTCAGTCATGCCTATTGCATTGCTTGTCGATGTAACAACAATAACAGAAATCGAACACAAATCCCTTTCCCAATAACCCCCCTCCCTGCTTCCTTGCTTCTTGAATTTACAAAGCAGCAACATACTCCCCCCCACCCCCCCAACAACCCCCCACCCTGCTTCCCTGCCCTCTGGACTTAAAACTTCCCATTCTGAACTGGCAGAGTGCTTGTCACCCAACTGTAATACTAAATGAAGAAAATTGGGGTGTGTGATGCCCCGGTGCCCCCCCCCACCTGCAGGTACAACGTATGTCTCTGAGTGTAAACAAACTGTTATTAGGAGGTCTAACGTTCAGGCGGCCTCACATCTGTCACCATAGCCGTTATGTACCATATCGTCTGTCGGAGGTTCTACTCCGGGCACTCATTTGTCCAATGGAACTCTCGGGTGATCAAGATTGCATGACCTTCCCACAATGTCACTAAATCTGTTACCTCGGCTCTGTCGTTCGGAACTCACGCATTGCAGGACTCCAACCAATTCGCCGCCACCTGTGGGTGGTCAAAGAACCAAGCCCTCCCATCTGCTTCCACTCGAAGTTTAGCAAGGAAAAGCATTGCATACTTGAGGCCCTTGTCTCTAGGGAGTTTCTTGATACCCAAAAAGGATGTCCGTTGTTTCTGAACCATCTGGGTGAAATCAGGGAAAAAGGTAACATGAGCACTTTCAAATTCGGAGTGGAGGCCCCGTTCTGGCTTGCTGGAGTATGGCGTCACGGTCTCGGTAGTGTAGGATCCTGGCCAGGATCGGGCGTGGGGGCCCCCCGGCTTGGGACGCCCTCCCTTGGACCCTGTGGGCCCGTTCTATTACAAAGAAGTTGCCTAATCCCTTGGGTTTGAGGTGGCAAAGGATGAGGTCCTCCACAAACAGATCCACCACCTCCCCTCCGCTTTCTCCGGAACTCCTAATACACGAACATTGTTGCGTCTAAGACGTCCTTCATAATCGTCCATTTTGACCTCTGCAAACTTTCGGAAGGATTGTAGTTCGCTAATATCAGTCTGTGTCTGTGAACTTACAATGTCAACCTCTTCGATGCGTCGTACGGCCCCTGGCCGTCCGCCACACAGCGGTGGAATTTGAGCCGCGTCGAAGAGGTTAAGGAAATAAATTTGTCTAGAGCAGTTCAGATTGTCTGTAAAATAAACAATGAATATTACTTGTACCCTTTGGACACACTCCGACGTTTTGAAGATTCAAACAGATACCAATGTTCAGATCATCAGGGACTCCAGCCATGTCAGTACACATAGCTACATTGAAAGTATTTGGAACATGGTTCATTTCAAATATTTGGTGGCAAGCATTCAGCACAATTTTTTCTGATCTCAAAACAAAAAATGAGACAATAGAAAAATGCACTTCATCATCTTAGTCTGTTGTTTACCTGTTGGGGATGGGTCATTGAAACTCATTAAAGTGCAGTTCCAGGGCACATTATTATAAGTAAGAGTATTTAGTGAAGCGTAGATGGAAGGGGAATAAAAGGGGGCAGGTTTAGGGTGAATATGATTTTTTGTTGTTGTGAAGATTACTATATTTTTATAATCTGAATTGTTAAAAACAGCCAGTTTTTATATTGTCTGTGGGTAACAGGACACATAGTCCCCTCAGTACTAATAGCCTCAATAATCAACAAGCATTTACAATGCAATAGGTCTCGCATTTGCGAGAGTTTAAGCTATTGGCATTGTAAATGACAACGCCTTTTATTGATCTGTTTTGATAATTTACGCATAAATAAAAGGCATTGTTATTTACAATGCCAATAGCTTAAACTCTTGTAAATGCGAGACCTATTTCACTTCAAAGAAGCGGCAGCTATTGTCCCGGGCTGCCTTGATAGTAAAACGCGTATGACGTGCTGAATGCTGCACGAAAGCATGTTGTACCTGCAATAGGAGAAACTCATTAAAGAAAATAGTGCTTACAGACATGCAGTGTAAAAACAGAAGTAAAAGGGCCAGTCCTCATGGGAGGTTACAACTGAAGACAAGGAGGTACTATCGAAAGACTAACAAGCCTACCAACAAATCAGAAGCCAGCCTTTACAAAGGACAATGGCACAAGCCAATGAAAATTAACGAAGGATCTCCCGTCATCAGATACCGTGCCCCTACCAGACACCTCCATTTGTCAAGCAGCAGCACATCTCGCGCAGTTCAGTATATGCCCATTGTGCTGCATGCACCAAAGGCACACAGGGCTTACCGTTGTAAGTGTCCATGTCAAGATTACAATTGCGCACGTGCTCATATCAGTGTCACGCATACATATTTTTACCTCACTGCAACCACTCCAGTTTTAATTGGACGCAGATTCCAATTATTTGTGGATAACATTGAAAACATTTGTTTAAGTAGCAGACCCGGGGGTCGTGGGCTTTGGAAACCGTCTGAGGCGGCGCTGCGCCCTCATGCGTGTCGCCTCCTTTCAGAAGTGCGCCACCCCGTGCCGGAGGGTGTCCGTGGAAAGGTGCAACCTTGTAAAGGGGATACACGAGGCCTACGCGGGCCTCCTCCGCCCAGGCCTGGTTGGGGTTCAGTGCCAGTGGATTCGCTGCACACTCGGTCCTGTACACCGTTCTCGCTTCTCCTGGGGCCATGAAATACCGGTGCTGACTGAATAGAGCCGGAGCAGCGCTGGTTACCACCGCATAGAGCGGTAAATGCTGTTATTGGCTAGAAATGTAGCAGAATTAGTTGTTTATATCTAAGATAAATAACACAAATAACGCACAAAACAAGGTAACGGCACAACAAAACAGAATGCAACAGAAAACCACAGTACAACCAGACAATATCGCACACGGTGCACTATTTAATACAATATGTGGGAGGTGTCTGGATCAATAGGAAACTTGTATTAGTATAGAGGCCTGGCGCATAAATGCAGATGGTGGGTCTTAGAGAACACAAACCAGCTCCTCTGCATCACACACGGCGAGATTTTAACAAAGTCACTTTTGATACAGTGAAAGGTTCGAGTGCTTTCATAGGTGAGTAGCTTCAGTTCTTCCTCAAGGGAGCAGCTCCGGTGCTTTCACAGGTGAACAGCTCCAGTCCTTTCACTGGTGAAAGGCTCGACTGCTTTCACATGTAAACAGCTCCAGTGCTTTCACTCGTGAAAGGTTCGAGTGCTTTCATAGGTGAGTAGCTTCAGTGCTTCCTCAAGGGAGCAGCTCCGGTGCTTTCACAGGTGAACAGCTGCCCAGTGCTACCTCAGGTGAGTAAATTCAGTGCTGGTGCAGGCGAGGTGCTCCCCAGTTCCAGCACTGCTACAGGTGACACGCTTCACTGCTACCACAGGTGGGCAGCTCCTGAGTGGAGTGCCTCTAAAGACGCAGCACACTCACCTGGAAGCAGGCTCCTGACGGAGAGCCGGTGGTATCAGAGGGCCGGGCCGAGCCGAGCCTGGGGCGTCAGAGGGCCACAGAGTGAGAGCCGAGCCGGGGCGTCAGAGGGCCGCAGACTCCTGAGAGAGAGCCGAACCAGGGGCGTCTGACTAGGACCGCAGACTCCTGAGGAAGAGCCGAGCCGGTGGCGTCAGGCTCGGCTCCTCCAAGAACTCTCCATAAGCTTGAGGCACTCGAGGAAGTCCCAGGTACCAGAGTCAGGACCCGTGGGCGGCGGCACCGGTGAGAGCCAGTCAGCTATAAATAGCCCCGAAGACACACCTGCCGCACCTCGGTGGCCGCGCGCCCTCGTGTGACAGAAGACACGTGGGCGCGAGCACAGGAAGCAGCGTGCCAAAATGCAGGTGCTTTCACCCTTGATAGATCTGGAGGCGGGACGGGTCCGAACGGCAAACCCGGCAGCCTGGGGGCTCTCAGTCGGCATTCAAACACATGGGGAGCCTGGAGCGGCGGCTTGGGTGGGTGGGGGTGGGGGGGCCTTGTATGTATGCGGCAGCGGCCGGGGGGGGGGCTCTTCTATGTATGTGGCGGCGGCTCTTCTATGTATGCGGCGGGGGGGGGGTGTATGAGCGCTTCGATGTATGCGGCGGCGGCTGGGGGGGGGCTCTGTATGTGTGTGTGTAGGTGCGCTCCTGTGTGTGTGCGGCGGGGGGTGCCGGTGAGTGCGGGGAAGTAGGGGGGTGCGCGTGTGTGTGCCTTCCTGCCTGCGGGTGCATGTGTGTGTTCAGGGAATCTGTGCCAGGGGATGTGCACGGCGCCGTGCTGGGCGTGCCCGCCCACGAGGTCAAATCTCGGCCAGAAAAAGCTTGTGACAGTCTGCTGTCCACATTCCCCCAAAAGTAACTACATAAGTTGTCTCGCATAGACAGCAAAAGCTTTGCTTTTGCTTTCGTCTAGCGAGACCTAAAAAAGAAGACATCCATTGTCTCCTGGTTTAATGTTTGTAATATTTTAAGCACTTTTTAGTGTGAACAGACCTGAGCTGGATTTAAACAAGCACACGGGTGTTATTATCCTTCCAGCTCCAAACATTTTAGATTATGTAACTAGAATAGCAAACAATGAGAATGGCCACTGGATAGCCTTGACGATCCAGTGGCCAAAAGATATTTTCGTAGCATAGTTTCATACTATGGTCCTCGAGAAGACGGCGCTATGGCTCTTTTTGCTTTCACAGACACCTCATTAAGAGTTCCCGAAACTATTGTAATCAGAGGTGACCTCAATTATCTCCAATCTGTAAATCTAGATACTGCTTATCTTTCTTTAACTTCAGAAAACCCCGAGTGGCTAGAGCAAGGAATACTTAAACAAAATAATTCAGTTTTGTGATCACTGCAGGGCTAAGAAACCCCCAAAAAACAATAGACTTACTTTTCAAAATGCTATCAGACTGCTTCCAGACTAGATTCTTTCTTAATGTTTTCCAAATAACTAAAACTGAAGTATGTTTTATACTAAATTGTTTTAATGCTCACACAGCGTTAAACCTCAGTATAGAACTAGCAATCATCAGTAAAGTCCCTCCTGGGTGGTAAATGGGCAAAAGCGTGCTAAATGATTAACAATGAATACATAGTACTAAAACACAGATTTGCCAACATTGCATCTTTTATATATTCACATGCTTAACTCATCCCCTGTCATCCGGCTGGGAATCCCTGTTACACTGAAATAGCAGCACACAGTGTAAAATGTACAGCATACTATATACAGTTTTAAAAAAAGCATAGAATCTTTAGTAGCACGTCCACCTCATTTGAAAAAACTGAACCTTCGGCCAATGAGGTGTAAGCTTAAGCTCTCCTACGTCTCCAAGAGGCCACCATAGTTCAGATTTCTACCGCACGTCGTGTGTGAGGGAGTCCCCTGTGAGAGCTCTGCTCCAACCTTTCAGTGAACTTGAAATTGTTACTATATTGGTCTGCCCTGGATTTGAAGCAGCCCTGTTTGCAACACTGCTTGCTGCATCGTGAGTTGTCTTTAGGGAAGATTTACACTGTTGACCCGCACACTCCGTGTATCTATCACCTTTATCCTAAAAATGTCAGCTGAATGTAATATTTGTAAGTCTTTCTCCACTAAGTTTCGCTGAAACTCTGCATTCCGAGTGGAACACTGTGTGGGCAAAACTCCCCGAACTCCACTGGTGGAGCGGCATTTTTCACCGACCCCTACTTAAAACTGACTCAGCAAAGGCGTTAGGACATTTGTAGTATCTCTGATTTGTGATGTATAGTTTCCGAGGCCCACGAAGGTCAAAACATTTCCGAGCAGGATTCAATCAGTATGGCGGTCGAGGACATTCATATTATCGCCAAAGACAGACTGGATACGATCAAGGATACGATCAAGGATACGATCAAGGATACTCCTTCAATTAGAACCAAAGACAGTCTTACTGGAGGCCTTCATGAAGGAAGAGAGGTTCTTTACAAACACAAAACCATGACAATCGGAAAAGACTCCCAGCTCTTACGCCCTTTTTCGCCTGGTCCTCAGAAGTCGGAGCGAAAATTTCAGTTTTTGCTTGTGCATGGAAGACCATAACATCAGACAAATGGGTCTTGCAAATTGTCCAATCAGGACATGTGTTGGAGTTCATCCAGAGACCCCCGTTTGTCCACTCAAAAAGGTACATCATCATTTGAAGGAGCTTCAAATGGAAATCCTCACGCTTCTCCTACCAATACAAGGCGTTCCCTTTGGGCTAAAATCAGTGCCTCGACTATTCACCATATGTCTCGCCCCAGCTGCTGCTTTTCTCAAAGAGGAAGGCCATCAGGCTTTTCCCTCCCTGGACGACTGGCTCCAGGGAAATAGCAGAGACTCTCACAAAGGTCTTCACCAGTCTTTTTCTGCTCAGATTGGGTCTCAATCTGAGCAGAGAGAAGCTATCAGTGAAGCCCCAGACAAAAATCCAGTTCCTGGGAGCAATACTTGACAAGCAGTTGGGAATAGCTTTCCCATCAGCGGAAAGGGAGAGGAAGTGGCAAAGACTATTACTGCAAGACAATCCGTCTCAATGAAGCAATACAATGCCCTGCTGGGCCCAATGGCATCATGTATTTTATTAATTTGTAAAGCGCACCTAAAGCCGATAGGTGTCTTGGCACTGTAGGAAAAGATTAAATTGCTTCAGTAGAAGTCCAAAGCGAGTTTGGCCAGTGGCCAGGTGCATACTACTCCTGCGGGAACAGCCAGTTCTTTAAGGCTTTTCTGAAAGTAAGTAGGGAGGGAGCAGATTTTAGTATCAATGGGAGGCTGTTCCAGAGCACAGCAGTGGCCCTAAAAAAGCTCTTCCCACCCCAGTTGGTTCTCCTGAAAGGGGGGATAAGCAGGTTCATGGCGGAGCGTCCTTGCCAGGATGTACCAATTGAGGGCCATATTATCAAGAAAGGCGATAACATTAACGCCGCTTTAGCAGCAGGAAACTGCTGCTAAAGCGGCGATTAGGGGCTTGATACTTTGCCCTTGTGAATTCCCATAAAAGCCTAGGTTCACACCAGAACCAGGGCTTCTATGGGAATTCATAAGGACATATTTTCCTGCCACAAAGGTGGCGATAATGTTATCGCCGTTCTTGATAACATGGCCCTGAGTTTCTCTCTGAAATGGGCTGGCCTCAATCCATGCTGTGCTTTATAGGCCAGACAAAGAGCCTTAAGCATACATCGTTGTTTAACCGGCAGCCAGTGTAGTCTCCTTATGGCTCCTCGTGCCGATCCATGTTTGGGGATTTTGAAGAGAAAGCAGGCAGCAGCGTTTTGCAGAGTCGGGAGCCTCTTTCAAGGCTCACTGCAAGAGAAAGATAGAGGCTGTTGCAATAGTCTATCTTAGTGAGAACCAATGCGCTGATAGCTGTTCTCTGGAGTTCAGAGGGCAAATATGTTTCAATCTTTTTTATAAGCCTTTACAAGAAGAATGAGGCTGATGTAATGTTATTTACTTGGTCCTTAAACTTCAGTTCTTTATCTATCAAGAAGCCTAGATTTTTTACTTTGTTAGAGGGTTCAGGAAGGGAGTCCAATTCGGGTAGCCATCATTGCGGCTTCCAGAGAGAGGAGTTGTTACCAAAAAGGATGACCTCAGTTTTAGTGGCATTTAATTTAACCCCTTTGATGTTGGCCCGTTTCTGCCGCTGTGCGGTAAACAAACGAACAGGGCGGGGCCGTGACGAACCCCAGTCGTCATCCGCACACGAGCACCGCGGAGCGTGACGGCTGGGGTTCGTCACCAGCATGGAAGGGGTTAAGGTAGTTGTAGTCCATCCACTTACTCAATAATAATAATAATAATCCACATTTGTAAAGCGCACAATCACCCGTAAGGGTCTCTAGGCGCTGGGGGCCGTCAGGAAGATTACGCGAGCTATTGCCCAGAGTCACATGGTGCTGGGCTAACCTGCCGCCGGAGCCGGGGATCGAACCCTGATCCCCAGATTCCAGCGTCAGTCGCCCTGGCCGCGGCGCCACACCTCTCACTCACATTGCTCATGCATGTTCTGAGTGCCGTGCCCAAGATATTTTCTGGCGTAGCCTCGTTCTATTTTGCAGGCGTCATATGAGACTTGACTAGCAAGACATGAATTCGCAATGGCAACAGATAGAAGGCTCGTGGGAAGATACGGTTTATTTCCTAAGGTGCCTAAAACAAGCATTAATGCGATGGAGGACCCCAATGAACCTAAATGCAGGGCTTTCTTTTTTTACCGATTACAGAAAAAATAAGACTCACTACATATGTATTCGTAGACAGACGGGTTGCTCGCCTGCAGGAACTTTTAACCGAAACTGTTCAGAGGCAGAAAAGAAGCTCCACAGCAACATATAGGAAATCTGTACCATACAACTAGGTTCACAAGCGTTTCTCCCCAGATTCTTGAGACAACCAGGTCTATTCAGGACGGACAGCACAATGTCTATTTTCTACATAACCAAGCAAGGAGGAACACGGTTCACGTTCGTTTCAAAATAAGCTCAGCAGTTGTGTCACTGGACCGTTTTTCACAAGATAGACGTTGGTGTGGAACATTTGCCGGGCGGCCAGAACAATCAGGGGGCTGGATGCACCAGGCTGGCAAATGTCTGATTATCACGAGTGGGAACTAGAACAGAAGGAGTAGTTTCTGTCCTGTAACTCCAGTTCTGTACTAGGGGTATCTCTGTTATAGACATAATCTAGTGAATAGTCCCGCCCATGTGCGTGGACCCCGGCAATCAAAAATAATCTCTTAAGCTGTCTTCATTGCAGTCCTGCATAGACACTTAAGAAACAATTAAAGACAATAATGCAGCCTGTACCTACAAGGCTACACTGTCCAGTACTTCAACTAGAAATGCCAAGGATATAACACCAATATCACATTTAACACAATCTGTCAAGTTTCACCCATGGAGAAACTTTCCTCCCCTCACCAAATCCTTGAAATGATAGAGAGGAAGGTAAGGACAGACAAGCCCAATAGGCTGCCATTATGTGTCTGGAAAAGGGATACCGTGCCTTTAAGGAACTCTAAAGAGACCCTCGGTATCCCAGCATGCACAGCCCCTTCCTTTTACTTGCAGTTCTTTTTGAAGGTGCATAAAGCAAGGCCCATAGCATACATCACAGTACCATTTTCTCCACCGGGGAGGAGGGCGGGCGCTTATGACTATAACAGAGATACCGCTACTACAGAACTGGAGTCACATGTAAGAAACTACTCCTTCTGTAGTAGGGGATCTCTGTGTATAGTCATAATCTAGTGAATAGAATGGCAAGCCCATCCAACAACAACCCGGCGGTAGAGTAAAATAGGCAACACCACTATTGTGCGAACAAATTCCGCAGCGAAGCCTGCCCAACCCGAGCATCTGCCCTGGCATCAGAGTCCAGACAGTAATGCTTAGCAAAGGTGTGGACCGACTTCCAAGTGGCCGCCTTGCAGATTTCTGCAATTGGAACATTACGAAGCAAAGCTGTTGTAGCTGCTTTGCCCCTGGTAGAATGAGCCTTAGGCTTACCCCCTAAGGTCTTATTCGCTTTCTGATAACAGAGCTGGATACATGACACAATTCACCTAGAGATGGACTGTTTCGAAGTAGCCAGACCAGTTCTAACCAACCCATAGATGACAAACAATTGGTCGGATCTACGAATATCCTTGGTCTTATCCAGATAGAATTTCAACACCCTCCTAACATCCAGGTAATGAAGAGACCGTTCCGCTGGAGTGGAAGGGTTCTGGAAAAATGTTGGTAAAGTTATAGTCTGATTAACATGAAAATCAGAAATCACCTTGGGAAGGAACTTAGGGTGAGTACGCATAACAACCTTAGCAGCATGAAATACAGTATAAGGTTCTTGGCAACACAACGCCTGAATTTCACTCACCCTGCGGGCCGATGTAATGGCCACGAGGAACGCCGCCTTCCAAGACAGGTGCTGCAACGAAGCCTTATGAATAGGCTCGAAAGGTTCCTTCATCAGCCTGGACAGCACCACATTCAGTTCCCATGCAGGCGAAGGCAGCCGAACAGGAGGGAACACCTTCTTCAACCCTTCCAAAAAATCCTTAATCACAGGAATCTGGAAGAAGGATGTCTGCGAAGGGCATTTTCTGTAAGCAGTCAATGCAGCCAGATGAACCTTAATGGAATGGAAATTAAGGCCAGACTGAGCTAGATGCAGAAGGTATGGAAGGATAACATCCTCCTTGCAGGTCGTCGGATCATAGTTCTTAGACATGCACTGTAGGAGAGTAGGGTCTGCAATCCTATGATCACCCAGATTTTTGCTTTTTGCTGCACTGGTTTACGACTTTCCCTGGCTGTGGGCCTGCTAATCAGACCCACAGCCTAGCTGTTCTCTCTATCCAAATTGTACCCAGGTACTGAATTGGCACTGGGCCCTCTCTGAGTCCCTGTACCCAGGGCTGAGGTGCACCCAGAAGTCTCCCAGGGGCTGCAGCATGTATTGTGCCACCCCTGGGCTGACTAACTAAATCTGACACAACTGGCTGCTTGACAGCTGGGGCAGAGTGGTGTACTCACCCTCTGCTGTAGATATAGTATTCCTATATCTAAACCTAAATGGGCACACAGATCTCCTATCAGTCACTCCTATGGCAGGCCTTAACAATCCTGAAGGCAGAGTGCTTGGAATCGTGTGAGATGGTGCTCTGGCATGAGCTGAGCCTGTCTGCGGCTTTCCGGATCCATCCCTTAGCCGTTTCCATGATATCGCATACCATATACTCTTAAGTGCATTATAATCCTCGCGGTTATATGCCAACTCTGGTATCGCTTTATCAAAACAGGTCGAGTAAGGTGTCATACGAATTGGAATACTAACCCCTCGCCAATTCTGGCGACGGGGTTAGCATTCCACCCTTCTAGAGGGACACGACATGTATGTAGCCTGTAACCCCGGTTAAAGTCAAACAGAGCCTTAGCTCCACAAAATGGATGCTGCCACCGAGACACAAGTCTGCCCTCCTGCTGCTGGGAGTCCTCCTAGAGCAGGAGATAAGGACAAAGGGTTTCCTGCCAGGGGCGGTGCCAGCACCGTCCCAGACAGGATTTTGTGTATTCCAGGTAGGCAGGGCTTTAGAGGAAGGTGACTGCAAGTGGCACCCCGGTGCTCACTGTGCATAGGCCGGCTGAAACCAGTTCCAGGGGCACTCCAGCCCCTGGCCTGGGGAAAGCCCACCAAAGGAGAGGGGTGTAACCACCCCCCTCCTAGTCCCACCCATAGGGCAGGACTTAGTCGCGTGCCAGCCCCCTTTTTCAGGATAAAGGTAGGAACTGGCCCCCTTCCAAATTAGATCATCTTTGGAATCAAGACACGACTTTCTACGAAAGGACTTCAAGATTTCTTCTTCAAGATTCTCCCTTGTGACTAAGGAGTAGTCACCCTGCATCCGCAGGCACCATCTTACGAACACTGCGGTCTGCTGCAAGTCCTTCCTCCGGAATCCGACTGCCCAGCTCGACGAGAACCGGCTTCCCTGGCACCTCTGACCTCTACCCACCTCTGCAGCTAAGCTGAGAACCGTGGGTGCGACGAGACCTCGAGGGACCGGCCATCTTCCAGACTGTACGACTTCTTTCCAGCACGACCGCCGAGGGATCCTCTGGTGAGTGCTTTGGGGTCCGAGAAGCCCCGACCCTGAGCAGCCCCAGCACCGAAGTTCAGCCTCCCAGCATCTCCACGATCTGCGTGGGGCCCTTCTGCTTTTTGCTGCTCACCGCGTTGTTTGGCTACTAGCCCGCTGGCTTGTGGCCTTCTTAACGACGCCCGAAGACATCACTGCTGCTGGTCTGGTTGCTCCAGACTGGCCCTTGCTCCCTCCCAAGAGAGGAGCACCCCGGAGCCTCCTGGTCCACTCCAGACGCCATTTTAGGTCCACCGCGTGGGCATGAATTTGCCAAGACTTGTTGCCCCAATCCTGGGTCCAGCGACGTCGACAGCATCATCCATCGTGGGACAGCTCGCACCTCCATCCTGGTCGCCGACAACGCCTCCTGGTCCGTGAGACTGCAGAGCCCAGCGTCGCCCACTCACCTAGTCGAGGTGACTACCATCTGGTGCCCTCCTGGTGCCACCTGACTACTGGCTAGTAGTCACGAACTTGGTCCCCTCTGCTTTCAGGTGTCATCCATCTTCGATCCAGGCTTGGATCACCCTAACAATCTTCACTGGTCGCCTGCCAGCAACTCCTTTTCTTCAGGCTCCTGGTTCGTCAACGAAGAATCCCGACGTCTTTTCAGACCTATGCAGCCGCAGCCCCTGGGCTAGGTAACTTCGGCATTTCGGTGCCCCAGCATAGCCTCACTATCCAAGGGTCCAGATCCACTGTCGTTTTTGACCTACCTAGTCGGGTTCGCCCGAGAACACTAACTTTGTCGTTACTAGCCTCCATAGACTTTGTCCCGCTTCCCGCGTGAGAGTGCACACTCTGCACCCGAGTCCCCTAGGCCTCCTATTCGTAATCTAAGGGTTCAGTAGTCCAGTCCTAGCGATTCCAAAGCCTATTAGTCCAGTACTTACCTGCTAGTAATTTCGCATTCCACTTTTAGAGTATATGGTTTGTCGTGCCCCTCGGGCATTTGTGTAAATTGTGCAACTTAAAGTATTTTCATAAGAGTTTTGCTGTGTGCTTAGCTCCCTGTCTCATAAAGAGCCAGGGTAGTCTTGTTATAAATAAATACACTGTTTATTTTCATAACAACTTGTGTGGTGTCCTTTCACTTGGTGTTCAAGGGGTAATGTGATGGTAAAACAGCTGGCTTAACACGCCCTCTAGAGTCTTAGCCTTAGACTGCTCGTATCCATGCTACTAGGATAGCTGGTCTATAAGGTTGACTTACAACCAATCATCAATAAGGGTTGTTTGGACTGATATATAGTGATCACTAGAATAGTGAGCACTGCACATCAGGCCAACTTCTCACATGCACCAGATGCAGAATCTCTTCCACTTGTAAGCATAAGAGGTCCTAGTAGACGGCCTCTTAGCCTCCTTCAGTATGTCCAGGCAATCCTCAGGAAGATTCAAGTGGGCATATTGCACTATCTCAGGAGCCATGCCGCCAAACTCAACGATGAGAGGTTGGGGTGCACCATCTGCCCCCCGAACTTCGTGAGAAGGTCCGTCCGACACGGCAGCCGCCGATGAGGTAGGATCGACCGGTGAAGCAGGTCCGTGAACCACCACTGCCTGGTCCATTCCGGCGCAATGAGGATCATCCGCGCCCAGGATCGCGCCAGCTTGATGAGCACCGCCGGAATCAGGGGAATGGGTGGAAAAGCGTACCGAAAGCTGTTCGACCAGCTGATCAATAACGCGTTCCCCAGAGTCCCCGGCTGGTAATACCTCGAGGCGAAGTCGCGGCATTTGCTGTTTTCGGCGGTGGCGAACAGATCCACATCTGGAGTGCCCCACATGGCGAAGATGTCGTCTAGCACCTCGTCGTTTATGACCCACTCGTGGTTTTCGTGAAGCAACCTGCTGAGGGCGTCCGCCTGAACATTCTGCACACCTGGCAGATGAGTTGCCGTTATCGTCAGTCCTCTGGCTAACAGCCAGTGCCAGATCGCCTGCGCTTCCTGTGACAGTGTGCGCGATCTCGAGCCCCCCTGCTTGTTGAGGTAATACATCGTGGTCGTATTGTCCATCTGCACAAGCAAGGAGTTGGTCTGGAAGGACGGATGAAAGGCCTTCAGTGCCAAGTGAACAGCTCTGAGTTCCTAGGAAATTGATGTGATACGTGGACTCTGTCGGAGACCACGTTCCCTGGATTTGTAGATGGTCTGAATGCGCTCCCCAGCCCAGGAGAGATGCATCCGTAACGATAGTCTGAGTCGGGATGTCCTTGTGGAAAGGAACCCCTCTGAGGAGATTCTCTGCTGAGCACCACCATCTCAGGGACTGCTGGGCGTGAAGAGACAACTGAATACGGTCGTCCCAACACCCTTTCCTCTGGTCCCACTGGTCCTCCAAACATTCCTGTAGCGGCCTCATGTGTAGGAGCGTGTGCGGAGTAAGGAAGATACAAGAGGCCATCGATCCCAGTAGAGAAGACACCGTCCTCACTGTTGTGGATGGAGCAGCTATGAGAGCCTGAGCCTTCCGAAGGATGGATAAGCGGCAACCAATCGTCCATGTATGGGTAGACAAACACCTTGTTCTTTCTCAGGTGCGCTGCTACCACAGCCATGCATTTCGAAAAGGTCCTGGGTGCAGACTTCAGTCCAAACGGTAGTACGGTGTACTGATAGTGATTGGTGCCGACGAGGAAGCGCAGGAACTTCCGATGTTTCCGTGCATTGGGCACATGGAGTGGTGTGGCTCACTGGTTAGAGGCGGCAGACGCGGAAGCAGAGAACGGCCCGGGACCAGGGTTCAATTCCCGACGCGGCAGGGTCGTGGACAAGGGTCAGCGGACTCAATAATTCTCGCCTCGGTGCATACTCTAACCAGGGATCACACTCGGCAACTCTGGGCATTAAGCTTGCCTCATCTCTACAACGGCCCCCCACAGACGCCGGGGATGCCTGGTTTCAACTTGGAGATACCCAGAAGGGACCATCTCACAGGGAAAGCCAGGACGGGTTCCCCAGCGGTCTTCAGCGCCAGGACGCTTACAGGCAGCAGTGCGCTTTACAAGTCCCACACATTTACATTTACATGGAAGTACGAATCTTGCAGATCTATCGCACACAGCCAGTCTCCTCTCTGCATCTGAAGATAAATCTGGTGTAAGGACAGCATGCAAAATTTTTCCCTGCGAATCCACTTGTTTGCTTGTCGCAAATCCAGAATGGGTCTGAACTCGTGCTTGTCCTTCTTCTGTACTAGGAAGAAGCGTGAGTAAAGACCCTTTTCCCTTTGAGAAAGAGGGACGTCTTCTATCGCCCTCTTTCTTAACAGGGTATCGGCCTCCACCTGGAGCTCGCGCAGTTGGAACTGCGAGCCAACCGGTGGAATTGCTGGAGGCGGGCTGGTGAAACGAAGACTGTATCAATTGCAAACAATATTCAGCACCCACTTGTCCTGAGTAATGTTCCTCCACTCTGCCAGGTAATGTCGAATGCTTCTCCCCACTGGAGCGGGTAACGGATGAAGGGGAAGTAGCACCTCAGGGCCTAAACCAGACCAGGCCTTTGGTCGCGGAGGAAGACTGTTGACCACCTCGGCCCCTCTGGCGCTTTTGGAACGGTTTCCGCTGGAACTGCTGCTGTTGCTGTTGTTGTCCAGCCTGTCGACCTTGCCCTCTGCCTTGCGCCCCGTACCGCCTCTGGAACGGGCGGAAGGTCTTTATCTGTTCCTTAGGCTTTTCCCACCCGACAGCCGTCAGGGTTTCCGCCTCCGCCTTCATGCGGGCCATCTCGTCGTCCGCATGTTTCCCGAAGAGGGTTTCGCCCGAAAAGGGTAGGTTGGCAACTCTCTGCTGCACCTCGGGCTTCAAGGATGTAAGGCACAACCAGGCGTTGCGCCTCAGGTTGACTGTGAGAAGTCGGCCTGATGTGCAGTGTTCACTATTCTAGTGATCACTATATATCAGTCCAAACAACCCTTATTGATGATTGGTTGTAAGTCAACCTTATAGACCAGCTATCCTAGTAGCATGGATACGAGCAGTCTAAGGCTAAGACTCTAGAGGGCGTGTTAAGCCAGCTGTTTTACCATCACATTACCCCTTGAACACCCAGTGAAAGGACACCACACAAGTGTTATGAAAATAAACAGTGTATTTATTAGAATCACAACAAACCTGTACTCTTTATGAGGACAGGGTGCTAGGCACACAACAAAACTCTTGCGAAAATACTTAAGTTAGCACGTTATACACAAATGCCCGAGGGGCACGAAAAACCATATACTTTAAAAGTGGAATGCGAAATTACTAGCAGGTAAGCACAGTACTAATAGGCTTTGGAATCGCTAGGACTTGACTAGGGAATCGTTAGATTACTTCTAGGAGACCTAGGGGACTCGGGTGCAGAGTGTGCACTCTCACGCGGGATGCGGGACAAAGTCTATGGAAGCTAGTAAAGGCAAAGTTAGTGTTCACGGGCGAACCCGACCTGGTAGGAAGAAAACGACAGTGGATCCTGACCCTTGGATAGTGAGGCTATGCTGGGACACCGAAGTGCCGAAGTTACCTAGCCCAGGGGCTGCAGCTGCATAGGTCTGAAAAGACGTCGGGAATCTTGTTGCCGGACCAGGAGCCTGGAAGAAGGAAGTTGCTGGCAGGCGACCAGTGAAGGAAAGTTCGATGGATCCAAGCCTGGATCAAGGAAGAAGGAAACCTGAAAGCAGAGGGGACCAAGTTCTTGAATCACTAGCCAGTGATTGAGTGGGCACCAGGATGGCACCGGGCGAAGTCACCGCAGTCAGGTGAGTGGGCGCTGCTGGGCTCTGCAGTCTCTCGGACCAGGAGGCGTTGTCGGCGACCAGGATGGAGGTGCGAGCTGTCCCACGAAGGTTCTTGCTGTCGACGTCGCTGGACCCAGGATTGGGCAACAAGTCTTGGCAAATGCAAGGCCCACGCGGTGGACCTAAAATGGCGTCTTAGTTGGACCAGGAGGGTCCAGGGTACTTCTCCGATGGAGGGAAGCAAGGGCCAGTCTGGAGCAACCAGACTAGCAGCAGTATTGTCGTCGGGCGTCGTTCGGAAGGCCACAAGCCAGCGGGCTAGTAGCCAAACAACGCGGTGAGCAGCAAAAAGCAGAAGGGCCCCACGCCGATCGTGGAGATGCTGGGGGGCTGCTCTTCGGTGCTGGAGCTGCTCAGGGTCGGGGCTTCTCTTACCCCAAAGCACTCAGTCGAGGGTCCCTCGGGAGTCGTGCTGGGCAAGCGTCGTGCAGTCTTGAAGATGGCCGGTCCCTCGAGGTCTCGTCACACCCACGAATCTCAGCGTGACTGATGATGTAGGTAGAGGTCAGAGGTGCCAGGGAAGCCGGTTCTCGTCGAGCTGGGCAGTCTTGATCCGGAGGAGAGACTTGCAGCAGACCGCAGTGTTCTTAAGATGGTGCCTGCGGATGCAGGGTGACTACTCCTTAGTCACAAGGGAGAAATCTTAGGAAGAAGTCTTGAGTTCCTTTCGTGGAAAGTAGTTTCAGGATTCAAAGATGATCTGATTTGGAAGGGGGCCAGTTCCTACCTTTATCCTGTAAAAAGGGGCTGGCACGCGACTAAGTCCTGCCCTAGGGGTGGGACTAGGAGGGGGGTGGTTACACCCACTTCCTTGGCGGGCTTTTCCCCAGCACAGGGTCTGGAGTGACCCTGGAACTGGTTCCAGCCAGCCTATGCACAGTGAGCACCGGGGTGCCACGTGCAGTCACCTTCCTCTAAAGCCCTGCCTACCTACAATACACAAAACCCTGTCTGGGACGGTGCTGGCACCGCCCCTGGCAGGAAACCCTTTGTCCTTATCTCCTGCTCTGGGAGGACTCCCAGCAGCAGGAGGGCAGACTTGTGTCTCGGTGGCAGCATCCATTTTGTGGATGCTAAGGCTCTGTCTGACTTTTAACCGGGTTATAGGTTACATGCATGTCGTGTCCCTCTAGAAGGGTGGAATGCTAACCCCGTCGCCAGAATTGGCGAGGGGTTAGTATTCCAATTCGTATGACACCTTACTCGACATGTTTTGATAAAGCGATACCAGAGTTGGCATTTAACCGCGAGGATTATAATGCACTTAAGAGTATATGGTATGCGATATCATGGAAACGGCTAAGGGATGGATCCCGAAAGCCGCAGACAGGCTCAGCTCATGCCAGAGCACCATCTCACACGATTCCAAGCACTCTGCCTTCAGGATTGTTAAGGCCTGCTATAGGAGTGACTGATAGGAGATCTGTGTGTCCATTTTAGGGTTAGATATAGGTATACTATATCTAAAGCAAAGGGTGATTACACCACCTTGCCCCAGCTGTCAAGCAGCCAGTTGTGTCAGTTTAGTTAGTCAGCCCAGGGGTGGCATAATACATGCTTCAGCCCCTGGGAGACTTCTGGGTGCACCTCAGCCCTGGGTACAGGGACTTGGAGAGGGCCCAGTGCCAATTCAGTACCTGAGTACAATTTGGATAGAGAGAACAGCTAGGCTGTGGGTCTGATTAGCAGGCCCACAGCCAGGGAAAGTCGTAAACCAGTGCAGCAAAAAGCAAAAATCTGGGTGATCATAGGATTGCAGACCCTACTCTCCTACATGACCCCCCCCCCAAACTTTGGGACAATAAACTAACCTTGACCAGGTGAGTCTTCTTGCTCTAAGTGGAAATACCTGGAGAGCCCATCAGCATTGCTGTGATCAGTACCAGGTCGATGCTCCACTGTAAAATCCATCCCCTGTAGGGAAATGGACCACCTAAGCAGTTTGGGGTTTTCACCCGTCATCTGATTTAGCCACAAGAGGGGCTTATGGTCTGTCTGAATGGTGAAGTGAGTGCCAAACAAGTAGGCCCTCAGCTTCTTCAGGGCCCAGACCACAGCAAAGGCCTCCCTCTCAATAGCGGACCAATTTTTCTCTCTGGGTGTCAACCTCCTACTAATGAAAGCAATAGGCTGATCATTACCATCAAAATTCAGTTGAGACAGAACAGCCCCCACACCCAACTCAGAAGCATCTGTTTGGACAATGAATGGCTTGGAGGAATCTGGACTCTTTAGGATAGGTGCTGTGCACATGGCCTGCTTTAGGTCATTGAATGCTTTCTGACAGCTTGCTGTCCACTGAACTTTCTTTGGCATCTTTTTGCTTGTCAGGTCATTAAGAGGGGTCACTATGGACCCATAATTTCTGACAAACTTCCTATAGTACCCAGTCAGGCCCAAGAAAGCTCGAACCTGAGTCTGGGTGATTGGAGGAGTCCAGTCCTTGATGACCTGTATCTTACTCTCCAGTGGCTGAACCTGGCCTCCACCCACAAGGTGGCCCAGGTACACAACCTGTGTCTGCCCTATCAGGCACTTCGTGGCCTTGATAGTGAGGCCTGCCTTTTGCAGGGCCTCTAACACTTTCCTCAGGTGGACCAGGTGATCCTCCCAGGTGGAGCTAAAGACAGCAATATCGTCTAGATATGCTGCACAGAAGTCATCCAGCCCAGTGAGGACTTGATTCACCAACCTTTGGAAGGTGGCAGGTGCATTTTTCAGTCCAAAGGGCATTACCACAAATTGATAATGCCCTCCAGGGGTAGAAAATGCTGTCTTGGGTTTGGCCTCCTCAGCTAACCTGATTTGCCAATATCCAGCTGTCAAATCAAATGTACTTAAGAAGTTGGCAGAAGCCAATTTATCTATAAGTTCATCTGCTCTTGGTATTGGGTGGGCATCAGTCTTAGTGACTGCATTGAGGCCTCTGTAGTCTACGCAAAACCTCATCTCTCTCTTACCACCCTGGGTGTGAGGCTTTGGCACTAGAACTACTGGGCTAGCCCAAGGGCTATCTGAGGGCTCAATAACTCCCAGCTCCAACATTTTCTGCACTTCAGTTTTGATGCAGTCTCTAACATGATCAGGCTGTCTGTAGATTTTACTCTTGACAGGCAGACTGTCTCCCGTGTCAACATCATGGGTACACCAATCAGTTTGGCTGGGTGTCAGAGAGAACATATGTCTGAAGGATTACAAGACTTGCCTGCCATCCTGTTGCTGATGTTCAGTGAGGCTGCCACAAAAGACAACACCATCAACTGATCCATCATCAGGATTCTGAGTGAGCAGGTCTGGGAGAGGGTCACTCTCTTCCTCCTGTCCCTCATCTGTGGCCATGAGCAAGCTCATGCCCTTCCTGTCAACATATGCCTTGAGCCTGTTAACATGGAGCACTCTGAGAGGGCTCCTGGGAGTTCCAAGGTCCACCAAGTAGGTAACCTCTCCCTTTTGCTCAATGATGGTGTGGGGCCCAGACCATTTGTCTTTCAGAGCTGCTGGGGCCACTGGCTCCAGCACCCACACCTTCTGTCCTGGCTGGTACACAGTCAGAACAGCCTTTTGGTTATGCCAAGCTTTTTGAAGTTCCTGGCTGGCCTCAAGGTTTTTAGATGCCTTTTCCATGTACTCAGCCATCCTGGAGCGGAGACCAAGTACATAGTCCACTATGTTGGTTGCAGGCTTTTTGAGAGGTCTCTCCCATCCTTCCTTCACCAAACACAGGGGTCCTCTCACAGGATGCCCATACAGAAGCTCAAAAGGGCTGTAGCCAACCCCCTTCTGTGGGACCTCTCTGTAAGCAAACAAGAGGCAGGGGATCAGGACATCCCATCTTCTCCTAAGAGGTTCAGGTAGTCCATGAATCATCCCTTTGAGGGTCCTGTTGAATCTCTCAACAAGCCCATTGCATTGTGGATGATAGGGTGTGGTGAACTTGTAGTTCACACCACACTCTTTCCACATTGCAGTCAGATATCCTGACATGAAGTTTGTACCTCTGTCAGAAACGACCTCCTTTGGAAAACCCACTCTGGAGAACACTCCAACTAGGGCTCTTGCCACCACAGGGGCTGTGGTGGTCCTCAGGGGAATAGCTTCAGGATACCTGGTGGCATGGTCCACCACCACCAGTATAAACTTGTGCCCTGATGCTGTCTGGGGTTCCATTGGACCAACAATGTCAATCCCCACTCTTTCAAAGGGAACCCCCACCACAGGTAGTGGTATGAGGGGGGCCTTTGTTGTGCCACCTGACTTACCACTGGCTTGGCAAGTGACACAGGAGCGACAAAACTCCTTGGTATTCTCATTCATATGGGGCCAGTGAAAGTGTGAGACAAGCCTGTCCCAAGTCTTTGTCTGACCTAAGTGACCTGCAAGGGGAATCTCATGGGCCAAGGTGAGAAGGAAACCTCTCAGAGACAAGGGGATGACCAGCCTCCTGGTTGCACCAGGCTTGGGGTCTCTTGACTCAGAGTACAGGAGTCCATCTTCCCAGTATACCCTGTGGGCACCTGTGGCATTCCCTGCAGCCTCAGCAGCAGCCTGCTGTCTGAGGGGTTCAAGGGAAGGGCAGCTCAACTGTTCCTTCCCCAGGTCTGCTCTGGAGGGTCCCCCTGAGCCCAGAAACTCAACTTGATCAAGTTCAAGCTCTTTAGGCTCAGTTTCCCTCAGCTCTCTCAGATCAGCCTCCTCAGAGACTTGATCCTCAACCTGGGGCAAGGGGGAAGGCAAAGCCTTAACCCTACTGCTCTTCTTCTTGGAAGGTGTCTGGTCCATTGTTCCAGGATCCAGCACCTGTTCAGTGGGGCATCTTCTGGCCTGTGACCTAGTCACAGCAAGCACATGTGCTGGCAAGCCTAACATTTCCATGTGAGTCCTCTGCTCCACTTCTGACCATAGGGATGACTCCAAATCATTGCCCAACAAACAATCCACTGGGAGGTCTGAACTAACCACAACTTTCTTTTGGCCACTTACCCCTCCCCAGGAGAAAGCAACAATCGCCATACTATGACTGGTAGTGACGTTGCTGGCATTGGTCACCAGGAAATCTGTACCTGGCATGATCTGTCCAGGGTCCACAAAGTTAGGTGTCACCATGGTGACACTGGCACAAGTGTCCCTATAGGCCTGGGCCATCTTGCCATTAATCAAAGGTGTCTGCCTGTATTTGCCCAAAGTATTGGGACTTACTTCAGGGGACATATCCATATCCCCTGTACAGACAAGGACAGCCTGAGTGAGTGTGCCAACTAAGTTGTCAGACCCCTCAGTTCCCAAGGTTAACCCAACTAATGCCTTGGGAGGTGCACTACCACTACTGACTGTACTAGGGGGTGCAGTTGCCTTAGGGGCTGTAGTGGCAGGAGTTTGTCCTCCTCTTTTGGTGCACTCACTAAACCAGTGAGATTTACTTTTGCAGTACTGGCACCACCGTTTTGACTGGCCTTCTTGAGTCTTCTTCTTCTGGGAAGCCTGACCCCCACCCTCTTTGGTTTGTTGGGGACCTGGTGAAGACTTCTGGTCATTTTGCTCATTCTTAACATTACCCTTCTGGTCTGCTTTCTTCTGACCACCCTGGTTCTGAGTCTGGTTCTGCTTGATCCTTGTCCTGACCCATTTGTCTGCCTTCTTTCCCAATTCTTGGGGAGAGGTCAGATCTGAATCAACAAGGTGCTGGTGCAGCAACTGGTTCTGACAATTGTTTAAAATTTGTTCTCTCATCATTAGATTATACAATCCTGTGTAATCTGTAACCTTGCTACCCAGCAACCAGCCCTCCAAAGCCTTAGTGGCACAATCCACAAAGTCAGACCAGTCCTGAGACTGAGTTTTCTGGGTGTCTCTGAACAGCAACCTGTACTGCTCAGTGGTTAAACCAAACCCATCAACCAGTGTATTCTTCAGGACCTGGTAATTGTTAGCATCCTCCACTCTTGTAGTGAGGAGCTTATCTCTACCTTTACCATCAAAGGAGAGCCACAGTATAGCTGCCCACTGACTCTGGGGAATGCCCTGCACAGTGCAGGCCCTCTCCAGAGCAGCCATCCATTTCTGGATATCATCCCCTTGCTTAAAGGGGGGCACTATTTTAGTCAGGTGTTTAGTATCTAAACCCTTCTCTCTATCTCTTGGGAGATTGCTGCCACCAGTGGGAGCTAACCCACTCATCTGCTGCTCTCTTGCCAGGGCAAGCTTCTCTTTGGCCAGGGCAATTTCTTCCCTTTCAATCCTTAGTTCAGCTTGTCTCATCCTAGCTTCATGCTCCCTTCTCTGAGGGGAAGTAAATCTCCTCTGTGGAGGATTCCTTCTCCCCTGAGAAGAGGCATTAGAGTGCAGAGATCTATTGGAGTCCCTAGAAAGAGATCTATCTCTCCTAACTCCAAGGTTAGGCCCACTTCGGGTTAGTACTGGGGGTCCCCCAGATCCTAGCCCAAGTAAGTCTAAGTTGGTCCTGGTTAGCCTTCTGACTACCTCAAGACCTTTGTCTACCTCATCCCCAGAGAGTTCCTCCTGATCCTCCTCCTCCTCAACTGCATTGGCAATGTTGGGGAGGTCTGGATCCCCAGAGGTACCCTCTAAGGCTGGCATATTCCCATCTAGCTGAGAAAGCTTTCTCGCATCATAAGTCTCTAAGAGACCTATCAGAAAGGGAATGGTGGGGTTAGACCCCTGCTTCAGTTTTCTGGAGACACAGATCTGTCTCATCTCCTGGAAACTGAGAGCTGCATATCTTGAAGTGACCTGTGGAGGGTCAACACTGACCAGGGGAGTCTCAGTAGAATCTCCCTGGGTAGACATGCTTTTCTAGTGAGGTGTAAGTGGTGCACTTACCTACACTATATGTTTGCCTACTGATCCCTTGCTAGAGTTGTAGTTTAGGGTGTGCTAGGCCCTAGGAGCTACAACAGCTGGTTCAGTAGAACTCAGAGTATTCTAAGCTAAGTTATATGTACCTTTAGTACTTATGTGATCTTTCACAAGATATTCTTAGGGCATGTGTGGTAAAACAACAGCAAGCTCAAATCCCAACCGCTGCTCACCAATGTGAGAAGTTGGCCTGATGTGCAGTGTTCACTATTCTAGTGATCACTATATATCAGTCCAAACAACCCTTATTGATGATTGGTTGTAAGTCAACCTTATAGACCAGCTATCCTAGTAGCATGGATACGAGCAGTCTAAGGCTAAGACTCTAGAGGGCGTGTTAAGCCAGCTGTTTTACCATCACATTACCCCTTGAACACCCAGTGAAAGGACACCACACAAGTGTTATGAAAATAAACAGTGTATTTATTAGAATCACAACAAACCTGTACTCTTTATGAGGACAGGGTGCTAGGCACACAACAAAACTCTTACGAAAATACTTAAGTTAGCACGTTATACACAAATGCCCGAGGGGCACGAAAAACCATATACTTTAAAAGTGGAATGCGAAATTACTAGCAGGTAAGCACAGTACTAATAGGCTTTGGAATCGCTAGGACTTGACTAGGGAATCGTTAGATTACTTCTAGGAGACCTAGGGGACTCGGGTGCAGAGTGTGCACTCTCACGCGGGATGCGGGACAAAGTCTATGGAAGCTAGTAAAGGCAAAGTTAGTGTTCACGGGCGAACCCGACCTGGTAGGAAGAAAACGACAGTGGATCCTGACCCTTGGATAGTGAGGCTATGCTGGGACACCGAAGTGCCGAAGTTACCTAGCCCAGGGGCTGCAGCTGCATAGGTCTGAAAAGACGTCTGGAATCTTGTTGCCGGACCAGGAGCCTGGAAGAAGGAAGTTGCTGGCAGGCGACCAGTGAAGGAAAGTTCGATGGATCCAAGCCTGGATCAAGGAAGAAGGAAACCTGAAAGAAGAGGGGACCAAGTTCTTGAATCACTAGCCAGTGATTGAGTGGGCACCAGGATGGCACCGGGCGAAGTCACCGCAGTCAGGTGAGTGGGCGCTGCTGGGCTCTGCAGTCTCTCGGACCAGGAGGCGTTGTCGGCGACCAGGATGGAGGTGCGAGCTGTCCCACGAAGGTTCTTGCTGTCGACGTCGCTGGACCCAGGATTGGGCAACAAGTCTTGGCAAATGCAAGGCCCACGCGGTGGACCTAAAATGGCGTCTTAGTTGGACCAGGAGGGTCCAGGGTACTTCTCCGATGGAGGGAAGCAAGGGCCAGTCTGGAGCAACCAGACTAGCAGCAGTATTGTCGTCGGGCGTCGTTCGGAAGGCCACAAGCCAGCGGGCTAGTAGCCAAACAACGCGGTGAGCAGCAAAAAGCAGAAGGGCCCCACGCCGATCGTGGAGATGCTGGGGGGCTGCTCTTCGGTGCTGGAGCTGCTCAGGGTCGGGGCTTCTCTTACCCCAAAGCACTCAGTCGAGGGTCCCTCGGGAGTCGTGCTGGGCAAGCGTCGTGCAGTCTTGAAGATGGCCGGTCCCTCGAGGTCTCGTCACACCCACGAATCTCAGCGTGACTGATGATGTAGGTAGAGGTCAGAGGTGCCAGGGAAGCCGGTTCTCGTCGAGCTGGGCAGTCTTGATCCGGAGGAGAGACTTGCAGCAGACCGCAGTGTTCTTAAGATGGTGCCTGCGGATGCAGGGTGACTACTCCTTAGTCACAAGGGAGAAATCTTAGGAAGAAGTCTTGAGTTCCTTTCGTGGAAAGTAGTTTCAGGATTCAAAGATGATCTGATTTGGAAGGGGGCCAGTTCCTACCTTTATCCTGTAAAAAGGGGCTGGCACGCGACTAAGTCCTGCCCTAGGGGTGGGACTAGGAGGGGGGTGGTTACACCCACTTCCTTGGCGGGCTTTTCCCCAGCACAGGGTCTGGAGTGACCCTGGAACTGGTTCCAGCCAGCCTATGCACAGTGAGCACCGGGGTGCCACGTGCAGTCACCTTCCTCTAAAGCCCTGCCTACCTACAATACACAAAACCCTGTCTGGGACGGTGCTGGCACCGCCCCTGGCAGGAAACCCTTTGTCCTTATCTCCTGCTCTGGGAGGACTCCCAGCAGCAGGAGGGCAGACTTGGGTCTCGGTGGCAGCATCCATTTTGTGGATGCTAAGGCTCTGTCTGACTTTTAACCGGGTTATAGGTTACATGCATGTCGTGTCCCTCTAGAAGGGTGGAATGCTAACCCCGTCGCCAGAATTGGCGAGGGGTTAGTATTCCAATTCGTATGACACCTTACTCGACATGTTTTGATAAAGCGATACCAGAGTTGGCATTTAACCGCGAGGATTATAATGCACTTAAGAGTATATGGTATGCGATATCATGGAAACGGCTAAGGGATGGATCCCGAAAGCCGCAGACAGGCTCAGCTCATGCCAGAGCACCATCTCACACGATTCCAAGCACTCTGCCTTCAGGATTGTTAAGGCCTGCTATAGGAGTGACTGATAGGAGATTTGTGTGTCCATTTTAGGGTTAGATATAGGTATACTATATCTAAAGCAAAGGGTGATTACACCACCTTGCCCCAGCTGTCAAGCAGCCAGTTGTGTCAGTTTAGTTAGTCAGCCCAGGGGTGGCATAATACATGCTTCAGCCCCTGGGAGACTTCTGGGTGCACCTCAGCCCTGGGTACAGGGACTTGGAGAGGGCCCAGTGCCAATTCAGTACCTGAGTACAATTTGGATAGAGAGAACAGCTAGGCTGTGGGTCTGATTAGCAGGCCCACAGCCAGGGAAAGTCGTAAACCAGTGCAGCAAAAAGCAAAAATCTGGGTGATCATAGGATTGCAGACCCTACTCTCCTACATTGACCACATGGCAGTACCCGTGGGCTACCAAGAGGGAGGAGTCCGCAGCCGAACTTAACTACTGGTTGGAAACCAGCAGACCTTCAGCAAGGATCTCTTGGAAGTCTTCCCTTTTTTCCCGGGGAATGTGTTCTGAAAACTGTTGGAGGGACTCCCACAGAGCCCAATCGTAACTTCCCAACAGTGCTGAGGCACTAGCGGCCTTCATCGATGTGGAGGCCGTCCCGCAAACCTTCCTGCCTGCCGAATCCATCCAGTGGCTCTCCTTGTCAGGAGGCACTGTCGATGATGGGGTGGTGACGTGCTGTTTTCTTGTCGCCGTCACAATTACCGAGTCAGGCGTGGGATCCAACCGAAGAAACGCTGGGTCCGAGTCAGGAGCCTTATATTTCTTCTGCAGCCTTGAAGGTGCCGACCTCGTAGATGCAGGAGTGAGAAACAGCTCCATGGCAGGTTCCACCTGCCCAGGCACCAAGGGCAGTAAAGGGCAAGATAACTGCTTCTTGTGCAGAGTTTCGAAGATGACGGAGGTCAATGGCGCGGGCACAGTGAGCGTGATGCCCAGCTTAGAGGCCCCTCGCAGCAACACGTCCTGAAAGGAGACTATGTCGTCTACTGGAGACACCCTCGTCCGAGGGGAGTCCGACAGGGTAGGGGAGTAGTCCCTGGCACTGGACGAACCCGAGTAGCGGGACCTTGACCGTTCCCTCCTGTGGCGCCGTCTGGATCTCGTAGAGGAGCGACGGCGACTCCTGGACATATCCCTCTGTCTGGAGCGAGATCTTGACCTCCGCGGCCTCGGACGGTCCACGGGCCGTAGCGGAGGAAGCTGTGGAGGCCGAAACGGAAGCCTAGGTTGCGGTGGCCCCGTAGGCGGCGTCGGGAGATGTGGTAACGAGGCAGACCTCGGCGGAGGTGGTGGTGTAGGGGGCAGAGGACGATGAGGAGGAACACGTGGCGGAGGAGGCGTCGGGTTACGTGGAGGAGTATCCTTGGGTAACTGAGGAGGTGTAGGTGACCTCGGCTTGGAGGGCGAATAGACTTGTGAGTGCTCCGAGCCCAGAGCCTCTTCCCCTCTCTTTCGTTTCTTCGCCTGACCTGAAGGGGGGACCTAGAGGCCGTACCCCTGGTAGCCGAGCGACGGCACCGCCGCGACCGTGGACTTGTGGTGACCGAGGACACCGTCCTGGCTTTGGAACGCCTCCTGGAGGACGATGCTTTCCTTCTCGACGCTGAGCGCCTTTTCGACGTCGATTACCGCCGTCTCGACGTCGATGATCGCCGTCTCGACGTCGATGATCGGCGTCTCGACGTCGATGATCGGCGTCTCGACGTCGATGAACGCCTTCTCGACGTCGATGAACACCTTCTCGACGTCGATGATGAACGCCGTCTCGACGTCGATGATGAACGCCGTCTCGACTTTGATGATGAACGCCGTCTCGACTTCGATGATCTTCTCTTCGACGTCGATCGCCTTCTCGACGCCGAACGTCGAGTCAACGTCGATGGTGAACGACGGTGATGCCTCGACGTCGAACACCTGCGCCTCCTTGAACCCTCTCGACGTAGATGATGGCTCGACGACGAAGCAGTCCTCGACGTCGACCTCATCGGAGGTCTCGACGTCAATCCCCTCGACGTCGAACGTCGCTTCGACCCAGAGCCTTGGGGAGACGGGGAGCAGACTGTGGTCATTCCTCTCGACGCCGACGTCGAGGCTATCGATGCCGACGGAGACCGGTGGCCTTTTCTGGCCTTCTCCTTACTGGGGAGCCCCCCAGAGGCCGCAACACGGGCAGAGGAAGAAGCCCCTTCCTGCCCAGACCCACCTTGAACTTGCTGTCTTCTTTGCTCCAGTCCTTGGAGCCTGATCTTCTCTCGGTCCTTCAGGGTCCTACTGGAAAACTGCATGCAGATTTCACAAGTCCCAGGAACATGAGAAGAAGGGAGACACAGGATACACAACCTGTGTGGATCAGATCTTGCCTTCTTCCTGGCACACTCTGGGCATTTCTCAAATAAGGCAGGCATATTTGACAAAAGAGTGGCCAAAATCACCAGAAAAGTGAAGAAGAAGCAAAAATATGTCGAGTGAACACACTCTAACACTTAAAAAGTGCCAAAAAGTTTACAAAACACCCAAAAAGGGAGAGCTCAATGCTCCAGGGTCCTGCTAGCAGGAGCCCCAAAAAAAGAACTGAAAGTAAAAGGAAGGGGCTGTGCATGCTGGGATACCGAGGGTCTCTAGAGAGTTCCTTAAAGGCACAGTATCCCTTTTCCAGACACATAATGGCAGCCTATGGAGGCTTGTCAGTCCTTACCTTCCTCTCCATCATTCCAAGGATTTGGTGAGGGGAGGAAAGTTTCTCTATGGGTGAAACTTGACAGATTGTGTTAAATGTGTTATTGGTGTTATATCCTTGACATTTCTAGCTGAAGTACTGGACAGTGTAGCCTTGTAGGTACAGGCTGCATTATTGTCTTTAATTCTCTCTTAAGTGTCTATGCAGGACTGCAATGAAGACAGCTTAAGAGATTATTTTTGATTGCTCCGGTGTCCACGCACATGGGCGGGACTATTCACTAGATTATGACTATAACAGAGATACCCCTACTACAGAAGCAGTTAATCTACATTTTCGATCAATCAGGTCACCCCAAAATAGACCTCTTTGCCACTCTCACCAACAAGAAATGCCTGTGCTTCGAAAGCAGGTTTTGGTATCCGGGAACGATGAGCAATGCTCTTTTGATCAGTTGGTCCGAAATCTTTGCTTATGCCTTTCCTCTTTTTCCAAACGAAAGTCAAAGATAGATTATTGCAATCTGATCCTCATTGCTCCGGCATGGCCTCACCGATATTGGTAGAGCGAGCTACTAAAGTTATGGCATGTCGACATTCCACTGAAGGTGCATTCCAAGATACTGTCCAGACAACACAGAGATTCTCCACCGTGATCCCAAGTCACTGAATTTGACGGCATGGGTCTGATCACCTAGAATTCAGCCATTTACATCTTCCACAAGAATGCAAAGATTATCTGGCACAGACTCGAGCCCCAGCGACCACTTAGGCTAACAACGCTAAAAGGAAACTTTTTTTGTCGGTGCAGGGATAATGGCCATCATCCACTTCAAGTAAAACCTATTCAAATCCTTCCATATTTGTTGAATTTAGCCAAGAGTGGACTTAAATATTGTTCAGTATGCGTCCATCTCGCTGTAATCTCGATATTTAGGAGAATTGAAGCATCAAAGTCTATTCTATTTTCTTAAAGACTCAATAAAAAATTATATAAAAGGCTCTTAAGAGGACCTCCACCTCTACAACATCCTCCGGTTCCATGGGAACTTAATACCATCATCGGCCAGCTGATGTTACCTCTTTTTGAGCTTATACATAGAGCAGACTTAAAATGTGTCTCATGGAAAACAGCACTTCTCCTGGCTCTGACAGCCACTAGGAGAGTGATAGAGATTAAGGCATTTACCATCAGAGAATCTTTTATTTTTTGCCGGCGACGAAGAAGAGTGAGGATCCCCAGTCAGACCCGCAGGACCCGACGGGCAAAAGAGATGGCCCATGGCTGACAAATTCCTGCAGCTGGCCTGTAGTCGCCAACGGACCCGGGAAGGACGGGTAGGCCTGTGTTCCTTCCCTAAAACTGTGTTGAAACTAAAACCCAATTGGCATCTTTGATCACCTGTCAGCCCCTGGTAAATGGTACCCAGGGCATGGTGACCAGAGAAGACCCTAAGGGCTGCAGCACTTATTGTGCCACCCTTAGGGGCTCTCTACCCTGACACCCACACACCGCCTTGCAGGCTGAGTGTCTTGGTGCAGAACTAAACAGAATCGACATGGCACACATCCCTGTGTGCCATGCCCACAAACACACAGCCCTGGCATACTTCAGTCACCCCTCTAGCTGGGTGCACTATGCCAGTGGTGTGGGCACAGGTGCATGAGCCCTGTGCCCCTAAAGCACCCAAGGCCATTCCTGGGCACATTAAGAGTATATGGTGCTGGGAGGTTGTCATTACAAACTCCACAGCCCCATAATGGCTACACTGAAGACTGACATGTTTGATATCAAACTTTTCAGCACATGAAACCTGTACAGATGCCAGTGTGGGATTTAAAGTAAAATGCAGGACAGAGGGCATCTTAGAGGTGCCCCCTGAAACCTAACCAACTCCCAGTGTCCCAACTGCCTGGCTACCGAGGCTGCCACCACCAGACATGTTTCTGGACCCCTGGGTCAAGAGCCTGCCGCTCTCGGGGGCCTGAAACAATGCACATCCTGGGGCAAGGTGCCAAGCCTCCTCCCCCAGGATGGGCAGGGGAAGCTTCAAAGGCATGCTGCCTTTTGTGAGCTTCTCCAGGCCGATTGCTGTACTCAGCAACTGGTTCTGACCCCCACTCTGGCGGGAAGAACGGCGGGAAACCATAAGTGAGGAAAGGGTGTGTGCCAGCCTATGCCAACTCCACCCCTCAGGTGGGAGAGGCGAGGAAGCACAACTCAGGGTTTGGCCATCTTGAGTATGGGGAGCCCTGCCCAATCAGAGACAGACTCCTGCCCCGCTTCCCCAGGAGAGGAGCAGGATAGGGGGTGTAGTCACCCCAGGGCAGGGACCTACTGGTCCCTGCTCTTGCCCTACCTGTAACGCCCCTAAATTTAGTATTTAGGGGCACCCTGAACCTTCCTTCCTCAGATCTCGATTGCAACAAGAAGAACAAGAAACAAGACCTGCCGTGCAGCTGCTAACAGGAGGAGGACACCAACTAACTTTGCCCCAGCCCTACAGGCCTGTTGATCCTTGAACCTGGGGTCTCCTGCGGACAGCAACCTCGAAAACCCCGGAGGACCTGCCTGCCTTGAACCTCTAAAAGACTGGGACTCCCAGGAGCATTGGTTCTGCTCAAACAGCAACACACCTGGTGCCAGCCAGGAAGCGCAAATCCAGCCCACTCTGCACCCGCCGATCCCGGCCTGTGCCTGAGTGAATAAAGACCACAAGGGCATTCCCCCAGCGACTGTGACCCGGAGTCCAGTGTCCAAAGACCCTCCTTGACGAACCAGACGACGCCTGCAGCCTCAGAACCAGGGACCCCTCCAACCGCGACCAGCTGAGGGTAAGATTTCCCGACACCAAAAGACACCCCTGCACTCCGCAGCCCCCTGTGCCTTCCTCTGGGGTACCTACCTCTTCTCTAAGATCCCAACTTACCTCTCGAAGTGGTGATCGCACCTGAAGAATCTCCGTACCCGAGTATGCAGCCTTTGTTCATTTTTTAACTCTTCCATTGATTAACATTGAGCGCCCGACGGCTCAAATGCACCCTGCACCCAGCTGCCCGAGTGCCACTGGAAGGGCAGCAAGTACTCTACTTTACTTCCGCACTTGTCCTGTGTACGTGACAAGGAGCTCATCTCCCACAGCCCTGTGGCCTGATGGCTTGTAGCCACCAACCAAATGCCCCCTATCCTCCATAGGATTACATTGGGCCTACTTTCTCTGCACCCGGCTGCCACTGTGCCGCTGAGGGTGCAACAACTGTACCTTTCCGACCCTGGAAGACCCTTGATTCTGTGCCCAGACCCTTAACTCTACCAGTCAAGTACTTACCTAAAAGCTGATAACTCATTTTCCTTCCATAGGTTAACATTGACTGGTTTCACTTGGAAATTCTTCTAAATGTGGAGTTTTTAAACTTTAAAATATTAATCTAAAATCAGCTGAATAACGAATTCCAAGCCCCCACATGTTTCTCGTGGTAGACGGGCCCCCACATCTCACACATTCATACTGTGGGTGGTAGACTCCAAGCCCCCACATGTTTCTCATTCATACTGTGGGTGGTACTCCAAGCCCTCTCGTCTCTCATTCATACTGTGGGTGGTAGACTCCAAGCCCCCACATGTTTCTCATTCATACTGTGGGTGGTAGACTCCAAGACCCCACATGTTGTAGTGTAGTTCCTATAGTCCCAATAGGCTCTGCGCATTGGAATAATATCTTCAGTAGTGTAGACGTAGGACTGAGGTTAACTAGGTCTCTACTGACTATATTAGACTTAAGTTTTTTGCCAGCTAGCTCAGAGTTCACTAGAAAGTTTCTCGAATAAGCGAGGAGGAGTTTAACCTCCCTGGATAGACAAGAAGGGATTTAGTTTCTGACAACCATAAAACATGACAACTTTGCTCTCCTTGAATAAGAGTGTATCTCTAGAGTCGTGTGAAAACAAAAGACAGCTATTTCACTCAGTCAATAAGTGCGTACTTAGTTTCACCAGATTGCAGAGAAAAGAGAGACGGGCGTTTTCAATAAAAGGTGGTATTTATTGAGCAGTCTCCTTCCTCATACAAGAGAAATGAATTGCTACAATTGCAATACTTATAGTTAAGTAAAGTGCATATAGTAAAAGCAGGATTATAAAATAATACTGTAAAAGCATTGATATGGTTTCTTAGCCATATGGTACTTTAAAATGGATAAAATAGATACATACATATATACATTGACTAATCGTACTCAACTGGTGCTTCTAACTACGCCTACCCCGGTGTACCTGACCTAAGCCTAATACGTGGGAAGGAGTAAGTAAGTAGCAGTTTAAGTTAAGTTTGTTTTGCCAAGAATCTGACTCAAGAATTCTCTGTAAGGGTTTAGTCAGTTCAGTACCTGGGATTTAGAAGGCAGGAGGGCTGGTATCTCTCTCTCAGGACTCGGTATCCCAGTCACCCGCAAGGGTAAGCTGGAAACGCCAGAGGCTGGATTTCTCGGCAAGAGAAAAGACAGCGTCTTTCTCAGCGCGTCAAAAGGGAGGGGCAGCGTCCGTGGGCTCTCGCATCAGCTGGGCTCTCGGCAAGTAGTAGCTGCTCCGGATTCATCACCACCGTGTGTTTGCTTAAGGCAGCGTTGGTATATTTATACCTGAGAGGTGCTGGGTTTGACATAAGGATGGACATAAGACGTCAATAAAGATGTCACTAAGAACTGGTCGTTCTTACAGTGCTTTACAGGAGTTCTCAGACGAAATCAAAACAAAAAGCAGCGGGGATTTCCCAGGTTGCTGGAGGCTTGGATTTGTTTAAGAACTCGGTGTGCTTTCTAGGGGGCTGGAGGAATAGGCTTGCTTAATGTGACAGCATGCGCTATGACTGAATTATGAAAAGGGTTTCTATGCCGTTGTATGGATATTATTGATTTATAACCGGACAAGGGCAAAGAATAGGAATATCGATTCAGGTACCTAGATAAACACACTACACCCACTCCACGAATTCATGTCCATAATTACTAAAACTAAGCAATAGTAAACATATCTAATGGTGCATGTGTATACCGATCCACCCCAAAATAAATTTTTTTGCATCTGAAATGGCATATGCGAAATACACGAAAAATGAGTATAGGTACAGTATTTCAAGCAGGGTAATCATTCATTAACTAGGATGCATATATCAGCTGAATGATTTTGCGAAAATTACACATGAAATGGCTCTTAATACAGAAAAGAAAAGTGCGAGACCACTTCATCACATATAAATACAGTTATTGGTAAAATATGCTAGAGGCTGAGGTAATATATTGTCTCTAGAGTTCCTAAAAATAGAAGCTCTGTTCTCTAAGACTAGTTTTACTTTAAGCAGAGGATGAGTGCCAAAAAAAAAAAAGTAAATATTTGGGAATCGTGTAAAAAATAATTTCGTTTTCAGGGACAGAAAAAAAAAAACAGTTCCAAATATTTCCAGTGGCTTTTGTTTTTCAAAGCTGAAGGCCAAATTCAGAGTTCAGGGAACGCTGTGTGCTCGTTTGCTTAAAAGTTATTCTTTTTGTTCGGGGGAGAACATCATTTCAGACAGACTTTCAAGAAAGCAGTTTACCGCTTCAGGTGAAAGTTCGACCAAGTTGGAGAATGTCGCTACCATGCAGTCTTGAGCATGATTGCTTTCATCGATATATTGATCAGCATTGCTTACAGAAGGTCGTACCTGGTTGATGCTGCTCTCATCTTGTACTTCACTACCCTTTAATTGCAGTGGTGAAGTTTCCACGAATGCCGTCATCAGGATAGGTAACCGCTGGGGACAACACGATGCATGAGCCTTTACGGGACTTAGCAAAGTATCTGTATCCAAAGGTACTTCCGATTGTAGTGTGAGACAGATGTCCAACACGCATTCTTCTCCGCACAGCATACATCTTAACACAGGTAAGATACAATTCTGCCAGATGGGACTGAATGAAAGAAACCAGGTCATATTCAGATCTCTTAGCCGGGCTAATACAAGGACTTTAGTTATGCGGTCCCGATAGCGTATAGCTAGGATCGTTTCTTCCATTGTTGCTGGAGTCTTGTCTGTGACATGGCTTGCCATAACGAAGCAGGAGTATCAAAAATAAAAGGCCTGCTACGAGTCCCAACAGGAGTGGAAGGCCGCCAAAGATCGAATGGACAAAATTAGGAAAGATGCCCAGGACTGCTTTAAAGGGTGTCAACAGTCCCGAAAAAATTGTCTTAAATACACTCTGGATACCATTCGTATCTGAAATGTTTAAGATTTGGTTCAGCATTTCTGCGAAATGTAAGGGGCAATTAGTCAATAAAAGGTTATGTATCTCTGCCATTGTCCTTGCAACTTGGAGATCATACGTTTCTTTTGATGACGTCAAGGGCACAGGCGTCTGTAGAAGAACGGACTTCATTCTGCTTAAAGTATCAATTCGAATAGAAGAGATTTTCAAACTGGGCCAAATTTTTCCCTCCCTGTCTGGAGTGTCGTTCGGATACAATACTTGCATACAACAAGTGACCATGGACGAAACTCTTACGAGGTAAGCTTTTCCTGGCACCAAGCCACAACATCTGTGGTCCACTATTAGAATGTAGCTCCCGTTCGAAAGCCGTCTAAAGAATGGCTCTATTCGAGTTGCAGGTGTGCCAAGCTGGTGACATGAAAGGTTATTTGAAGTCCCCTCACAGGCCCCATGTAGATTTATACCCTGACACAGAAGTATACCACTTAGTGATTTTTCACAATTATTACCACTAAGAAATACATTCTGTCCTTTTTCACTATAACGTGTGTGTGTAAGGTAATTTCCATGATGACTTAATGTATCTGATAGAGCGCGCGGGTCACCCGACCAATAATTTTGCCACTTCCGGCTTCGGGCCCATATATTTTAAATCACCATATACATTGATCGGATGACCTCACGGTCTACTACCAATATTTGTGTGAGTCCCTTACGTTATTCTTTAGAGTACCCGACTTACCATCCACCGATGCGGGTACCTATGACCACAATGGATCAGGGAGCTAGCTGTAAAAGGAAAGGCAGCAAAATACAAACCCAACAAATAACATTCAATAATTCTTTAGCAAATGACCACGGACAACTGGAAGTTTTAAAGTCTTTATCTAATTTAGTAAAATTCAGAGAGTATCAAATTCACAGTAATTAAGCAATCAATAAGCAGAATAACATAAAGTACACAGCTGAATAGCAAATAAGTCAGTACAACCATTTATACTACTAAGGAATCAGGGCACATTCTATAGTTGAAGGGTCAGAAAATAGAACATCTAGGATGAATCACTAGGAATGGTGTAGGCTTTGATTATGACTAGTATTCTAGAATTATCTCAAAGAAATGAGACAGGAGTTCGGGACATTTATATAACTATAGGAGAGTCTATGAAGAGAGACACGCTATGCTTTAAGGCAAAAGTTCTTTAGACAGTTTAAGTAAGGATGTTCTAGACCATATCAGGAAATGACAAACTGCAATGCAAAATATAATTTCTAGCAGGTAGGGTAACATAGGAACACGTTAATGAAATAAATGCAAATGACTTTATGATTCAATGGTTGCGGAAAAGCATGGAAAATTAACATATGCAAAGGTATGTCTTTATTAAAGCAAAAGACAGAAATTCAGAAAGGTGCAAGATTCAGAGTTTTCAGAGCAATAATTACCTAGACTGGTGTGGAAACCAAACCCTGGCCACGGGTCAGTTAAGGACAGGAAACCCTCAAGGAAGGATACCCCTCAATGGACAGCAGGTGCAGAACGGACACCCAGGACAGGACAGGAAGACCAGATTAGGATCAGGACAGGAAACCCTCAGGACAGGACCCTCAGGACAGGACCGGCACCCGCAGTTCGGAAGCAACGCCTGCGCTCCACCCTCTCTGCAGCTATCGATCAAGACCCCGATTGGGTCAGCGAACTCCCAGCAAAGTGCTCCGCCAGCACTTTAAGGTTTAGTAAAAACCTTAGTCTATGGTCAAATTTCGGACAGAGTGCTCCGCAGCGCTCTGTATCTTCAGTCACCTATTGAGTGCGTTGGGTCAGTGACAGGTCACCTAAACCAGACAAGTCGGACAATTTCCCTAGGTGAACCCAGGGTAGTTATACTGTTTTGGGACGGTGTACCACCCCCCAATGTTGCAAAGTGTCAGAATCCCTCAATTTGGATTGGTCCTAAGGTAGGATTTGGGTAACACACCAATCAGAACAGACTATTTGGAGGCCTATTTGCATCTCTGGGTACCGCCTAGCGAGATTGGGGTTCCCATGGGAAGTCGCAGAGAATACAATGGAAAGAATACATTTTGATACAATAGAACATAATCATGATGCTTTTGCTGGGTGAAGGTGCGCTTTCCCATGCTGGCTCTGGCATCAACCTTCTTTGGCCTGAGTTCAATGTCACGGCACCCTCTAGTGATTCTGCGCAGAAATACCCTCCAAGATGGACTCCCCAGCCCAGCACCCCTCCGAGTCGAGGATACATGAAAAGTAAGCGAAAACAAATTAAAACATAGAAGTGACGGTATGAAAAACACATCATTGGTTTTGTACTTTAAACTTATCATTATAAAAATATACTATGCAGTTTAAACGTTAGCAACATATACACGAACACAAGAGCATTCACCACGTTATTCACGAAAGCTGTGTATTACGCATGCGCACCTTTTCCCACCAAACTTATAACTACGTCAGGTCACGTGAGTGTGACTGATGCATGCGCAGAAGCAATTTTCCAAGCGGCGGCCATGTTTTAGGGACATGGATCAGTCGTATTAGAAAACACATAAGCAAAATGAGTTGGCGGAAAACTATCCGCTTGCAAGTGTCATAGAGTTCGTGGCCGCGCCCCACTAACGGAACCTGCAGTAGATTCCCCGGGCGTGCGTCAGACAAGGCACGGTGAGCGAGGGGCGGTCAGGAGTGCGTCGGCGATCGTGAGGGAGAGGTAGGCTGTTTCTCCTGGGGGACTGTCGGCACTGGCGCACTGACCGGGACTCGGGCGGCAGGTGGCAGGCTCACCGGTAAGTCGGCAAAAAAGCGGCTTGCGGAAGAGTGTGCTGGGGAGGTGTGTGGCTGTCTCTGTCTGTCTCTGCTGCAGCCGCCGCCATCTGCGGCCGCTGGCAGTGGGCGGGGCGGGACGCTGGGCGTCTGGCCGGGCAGGTTTGCTCACACTGATATAGTTCTGCCCCCCCTGGCCCCCCGGCCCTCTGAACCGCATGCTGCTGCCGCCGAACGGGGGCTGCTCTTCTTACGCTGCCTGGGTTTCCTCACGTGTCAGCCTCACATCCCAGTGCCCCCATAGGAAGGAAGTCCCGTTGTGCTTTGCCTTACCCTGTCCTCCTCGGTCGGCGGCCACTTTATGTACTGTCCTCTCCTGGCCGGCTTAGTCTACCGTCCGTGCGGTGTTCCCTGCAGTTATTCCAAGCTCTGGGGCTGCTCCCCCTGCCATCCTCCCCCCTCCACCCAAGTTTTGCAAACACCAGCCAGGCTCGGCTGCTGCCCGTACCTTAACTGTGACCGGCTGGTGTGTCATTGGATCCCCTCGCTCCACTATCAGTGCTTGACCCCATTGGGGGTGCACAAGAGGTGAGATTCGAGGTGTGGTCCTGACCCCCAGTCCAGTCTCGTTTGGCCCGGGCTCAGTGGAGTGGCTTCCTGTAGGCAAACAGTGGTGGTCGGAGATAAGGTTCATTGCAGGGGGGTGCCTGAACCCAGCTCGCCTCGTTCTAGCCAAAGACGAGGGAGTGCGCAAAAAGTGCCAGGAAAAGAGCCAAAAAAGCATTAAAACTGCACCCCCTTCAGCTAACCTCCAATTGACACCCCCTGGTCGACAGTGCAGTTAGCCATCGGCCAGACACCGGCTAACTAGCTTCCAACGCCAGAAGCAGCTAAGCATCTAGCTTTCAGACCCCGGATAAGTCAGAGCCTGCAGACCCATTAGATCCACTAGAGATCTAATACATCACCACATTTTCAGATCTTCAACCTGAAAACAGCTCCGGCGGCGGCGTCTCTTTAGCCGCTTTAGTTACAACTCTCACTACAGCTTAAAATCGGTTCTAACAACCGTCCAAGCAATGAGATCCGGGAAAATACGGAAGTCTTTAACGGCACCTAAACGGCGGAAATCAAAACAGCAGGGTCCAAAAGACGAGCCCCATCAGGGAAACCACAAGTCCGTCTTGGCCCATCAGGAAACAGCGATTAAAGCCTTGCCAGATGGTAGCTGCAACCTCAGCCCCAATAGCAAGAGTATGGACACGCCAATAGGCTTAAAACCCCCGAGTCTATTGGCCTATTTCAAAAAAATTCCATCAACGACCAATCGATTCTTAAAATCCCAGTCGCAGGAGTTAATTAACCCCGTACCCTCGGATCAGCTTGCCGAGATAAGTATGCATCCCCTGCAGCCGCTTTCTCCACTACAGTGGTCAATGAGAAATAAAGAGTTAGCGCAACCACCGGGAGTTTACATCTTTGGAGCAATAACAAACGACCTATCCCCGGGCTGGCAGGGGAGCCCTGATCCCAAACAAAACCTAACCATGCATCATTCAGAGCCGCCACCTGGACAACAGTGCCCACGCACAGGAGCGACCAACCAAGGAGTACCCCCGCAGCAATCTCCTCCGGGGAGTTTACAACACCCTCCAGGCCTTCTGACAAATCATACTCAGAAACCAGAATTAACAATAACCTCTACTCAACAAGTCCTAGATATGACAACAGAATCAACAATGATTCCCCATCGCCAACTAACCCTAGCACAAATACATGCGCAAAACTCGTTTGCGCATAACAATATTCTACAATTATCCCACTCACCTCCAAGTATAAGCTCACCAAAGGAGCATTTTGTTGCGTTGAGTCCTCGGCATACAGCTCTCTTATCACCGGTATCCTTATCGATCCCCCCACAAAAATCGCCCAAAAACCCTGATCCAAACGACCAACTTTTAGCTGACCTTTCATTCTTCTTTAAAAATAACCAAAATCCAACCAACCCCACGCCAATCCTGAAGTCCAACGAAGAAGAGTCTACAGCTATAGGGGCTTGGCCGCAACTTCTTCAGACGATGCAACAAATAGTCAATGCGCTGAACTTTCATTCGGACAAACTGGATGTGCAGGTCGATCTTCTGAATACTCTGGCACTATTCACGGCGGGGATCGACAGCAAACTTGACAAACTGAACAATCTAATAATAGGAGCGCAAGCTTCAACTAAGCTCATACAGTCAGTCTGCTGCTGCTCCCCAATTATTGACTCACTATCATCACTTCCAGGCTTCTTAACCAGCGTAATAAATGAAGTTAAGCTGCTGAAGGGAGGCAATCCCCACACAACTTCCTGTCAGCAACCACAAAGTATAGAAGATCTAGACAACCCATGGTCTATTGCAAACAAAGGCATTAAGTCAAGCTGGGGAACCACTCTCAGGCCAAACCTGCTCAGCGAACAGCTAAAAACCGGCAAATCCAATGCTTCACCAACGGGTCCTGCACCGTCCCAAACGATGACCGATAACACTGGGGCCCTCAGCGAGTGTTCCATCCGTCCGGACCACCAAGTGACAGGGCAAACGGCTTACTCAATGTCTTCAGACCTTATTAAAGCGGAAGGAGCATCAGCCCCCCCTCCACCCTGCAGTAAGAGAGAGCGTAAACGTTTGCGCAAACAGAGAAACAAAATAAGGGCAAAAGCAACAGACGCCCACCCAAAATTCTTTCCCCTTTTCGATATGGAGGCCAACAAAAAAACCCTAAGTGAGACAGCTCCACCATCCGCCCCAGCAAACTCTAGTGCCAACAATACTAAAGCAGTTCCACTAGAACCTATAATTCAATTAATTGAGGGGAACGCCCACGACTCAACCAAATCAGCTGTGAGAACAGCAGCTGCCGAGTCCAGCACAGTGATAGAACAACAAAGGACGACCACTGATGACCCATCTTTACCCGAGCCCATAGTGCCTCAAGAAAAATCTAAATTAGCAACAGGCACGACACAGCCCAGTGTAAACCCTAAAACAATGACAATGAATTTTACAAAAACTATTCATAATCCAAAAACAACTGCATCTAAAAACAATCAGCCTTTATGGAAGGCCCCTTTTAGGCCACCACAACAGGATCAAGAATTGCACGCAGACCCCGCTTTGAATAACTTCAATAAGATGGCTCCGAGTGAAAATAATAAGGAGAACAACAATGACTCATCACACTCCCACATCCTATTGGTACCAGAATACAAATCAAAGGGACGGCAAGACATTCTCAACAGGTCGACTATAATAAAGTTACCGGTTGGTATCCCGGGGCTCACAGGACTGGTATCAAAGGACATCGAAGCTATCGAATTCCTTCCACCAAGAGGTGCCCAACCTTCGGAAGCTACTTTGGTGTCTTTTAAATCAGCCAGCTGGGTCGGAGCATTTCTGGATCATAAGGACATCCTGCGGGACTGGGGCATCCGAGTGTATCCATACTCCATCCCAGGCTATCCTCCCGCTTTATTAAACCAGCCAATTACCTCTCGGAAAACAGGACCCATCAAATTGGAGGGTCACCCAAGACCCTACTCAATTTTAAAAAATGCATCGGGCCCAGACGATCAATACAAAAGCCCTCCAAGACTGGTCACCTACGCCGATACAACTCAAGATTGGGAGTGGCTTCCAGCCATTTTGTCAACTAAAAGTTCAGTATGACCGTCTGAAGTAGAGAGCAGGGGCCCCAAGCCAAAAACCCCGGCAAAGCCAACACCCTCAGTAACCCCACCAGCAACTGTGCCTAACTCACAAGCAGACTCCACTTTCTCAATATGTTCTTGGAACATAAGTGGCCTTCTCCAGAAAACTGCGAATTTGGAAACACTTTCCTTTCTATGTGAGCATGCCGTAATAGCTATACAGGAATCCTGGGCACAACAAGGATGCCCCATTCTTGGTTACACAGAAGTATGGAAACCAGCACTCAGAGCTAGCCGCTATGGCCACCCCAAAGGGGGCCTGTCAATATACATATCCAACAACCTAAAAGGCCCCCACTCACGATTACCTATAGATGAAGAATGGCTCCTCGGGGTCAAAATCAACTCTTGGCTGAATCAGCGCTCACTTTTCCTTTTAAACGCGTACATTAACCCAAGTACACGAACAAAAAGAGATCACCTGGCTCGTTTATCGGAAATTATGAGCGACATAGCTGCGGAACACCCCAACACTGACTGTATCGTCACAGGTGATTTTAATACCAACTTATTCCAATGTATCCCAGTAGACAACGAAGGGCCTTTCTTACCTTTGATCAACGAGCTTGTTACACAATCAACACCGCCCAATCAAGCCCATTGCGTACTGGGAGAACTCTGCGTGACACGATTCTATAGCGCTGGCTACCTGGTAATCAACGGAAGATCGGAGGGAGACATCCCCCCTAATTGGTCTTGGACAAATGGTAGCAAGCGCTCTTATTTGGACTACACTATCTGCAATACATCCTTGCTCCATTTTTTGGCAAGCTTTCACATTTATCCACGAACTGAAAGTGATCATAGACCTCAGGTCATATCATTTAATATAAAACCAGCAACTCACAAACCTGCCTCCTCTACTTGCCGTGGTATATACACAGAGAACCTAAAGCGCCTCAGGTGGAGTGAAGACCTCAGCCAGAACATCTTGCGAGAAAGCATGAACGCAATAAGAGGCGGAATCAAACAAGAAGCCTCGCCGACAGCGACATGGTCAATGCTCTGCTCACACCTGATTAACCTCTTTCCAGCCAAACAGCAGTTCCAGAGGCCATCCCAGCATTGCAAGTTCACAATGTCAACTCAGACAAAGTCACTTAAGAAAGCGAGAAACAACGCTTTGCGGTCACTCGCAAAATCTCCAGGGAACAGTGGTTGTCTAATACATTATCAAGCTGTACAGAAGTCTTTCAGGCTGGCGATGACCAAAGACAAACAGCTGCATGAAACCCAATTCTGGTGTAAATTGGTGTGGGAGAGTAAGAGTAAAAACTCAAGAAAATTCTGGGCCTTAATTAACAATGTTAACCAGAGCACATTGAGCTTCGGAACAGCAAATATACAAGAATCGGACTGGGCAACATTTCTAACTGACCACTTTGGATCCTCTGAACATTCAGGACCAACAGGTCCCCTTTCTCCAAGAGAGATCAATGGAGTACACTCTGCCAATGAGGTCCTGGAGGTGACACAAGAAAAGGTGGCTATAGCAGTGACAAAAGCTAGATCAGATGGAGCACCTGGCCCAAATGGCCTGCTACAGAGCCTGTTCAAATCTGACCCACCCTTTTGGTCAGGAATTTTAACAAACCTTTTTAACTACGCCCTGAACACTGCAACTATCCCTGACTCGTGGCGGGGCGCTATAATCCACCCAATTTACAAATCAGGATCCCGCTCTTCGCCGAATAATTACAGACTTATCGCCCTATTGGACATTGAGGCCAAGCATTACGCAGGCCTCCTCTTGCAGGACCTGAGGTTATGGGCAACAGAATGTAACTTGATCCCGCTGAACCAGACAGGGTTTGTGGCCAACTCAGGGACCATGACTAATTTATTAGCTGTATCAACCATAGTCGACAAGGCACTCTTAACATCTAGGCAAGTGTTTTGTTGCTTTGTCGACTTCAAAGCAGCATTCGACAGGGTCCCCAGGGCAGATCTATGGGAAAAATTAAGAAAATGGGGGATCCCAGACAAACTTCTGGAAGCTATCATTCAACTTCACTCCCGCACTTGGGTTCGGGTGAAATTGGGGTCCGGCACACACCTCTCGCGGAAAATTATGACAAACAGAGGCGTGAAGCAGGGATGTGTGCTGGCCCCTCTTCTTTTTAATCTTTTTATATCAGATCTGTCAAGTTTCCTGGACGACACAAACAGTCACCCCCCAAAGGTGGGAGGCATGGCCATAAACAACCTATTGTACGCCGATGACCTGGTTCTCTTTAGCCTTACCAGGGTCGGGCTGCAAAGGCTACTCGATAAACTGTTCAGCTACACAATTTCTAATCATTTAGAGGTCAACCTTAAGAAAACACAAGTTGTCCCTTTTGGCAAAAAACGATACGCCGGGGGTGGGTGGCTACTTGACAAGTCAAACATCGCTATCGGTCAGTCATATAAATACCTAGGTGTCCACTTAGACTCCAGAGGTAACCATTTAAAACAACGCAATGAGATCGCAGCTAAAGCCACCTTCCTGGCAGTGTCACTAAGTAAGCTCTCCAAAAACCTATCAGGTCCAACACTGGCACCTCTCCTGGAAGTCATGAGAGCTAAAATTGGCCCCACTCTTTCTTACGGCATTGAGATACTCAGGGGAAAACTGAACACTGCCTTAAATCGGCACACAACTAGAATTTATAAAAGAGTTCTCCGTCTGCCAAAGACTGCATCCCCAGCGCAGATCAGACTGGAGATGGGGCTTTTGAACTATGAGGCTTTAAACATGGGCACTTACCTAAAGCTTTGCCATAAACTAAGACAGGCGGACCCATGTACACTAGAAGCCTTAGTCTGGCTAGAAATCACTCAGATCAACCCATGTGGAACGTATGGTCGCCTCCTTAAGGACGCCATTGATCAAATGTCAGTGAGTGATCTTTGGGTCCTGAACCCCAGTCAGTCAGCTTTTAAAATTGCTATTAAAAAATGTGTCAGAATGAGATCACTAAATATGGACAAAGCATTTTTTGCAAAACGTAGCCACTCCTGGGCACTTATAAACTCATACAGACGGCTAGCCCCCGCAACGTATTTGTCGTGTACATACTCTCTGTATCTTAAACGTAGTCTTGTAGCTATCAGAATGGGTGACTGGCGTTTCTTGCAAGACCAGCCCTCCTGGCAACGTTCGGTGGAAGATACAACCTGCAGAGGTTGTGGCAAAACGGGGGAAACTTTGCTGCATGTGGTCTGCCTCTGCCCTTTTTACAATTCTCAACGTAGGTGCAAACTAAAAGCTGAATGGAACAGGTTGGGTGCCCGGACCTGTAGGCAAGCCATTATTATGGCCTTGAACCCAGAAAACACAGTTTTAAATATAGGGATAGCCATTTTTATACAGCAAGCATACCGTAATTTTAACCAATTGAGTCCACACTGAGTCTTGCCGAGATCTTTTTAACTACTAATATACCATACAATACCTATTAACTTCTAAGGAAGTAAAAATGAAATGATCATAAAATGTATTGTAAGAGTATTGGTCTGTTTTTATATATAAGATACTACTGGTTGTGTTCAGCTTATAATGTTATTTAATAAGAAGGATCAAGCTGTGGGTAATTTCCACTTTTTATACAACCGTCAAATAATTAACCGCGTCTTTTTACTCTTTTTCAATACTTGTATTATAATGTGAATTTTGTATTCTTCTTTTAAAGATATCCGTGTTATATCTAAATAGAGACATTTGATTATTATTGAGTTGGTCTGAAAGATACAAAAGCATTTTACGAGCTTTCTGCAGTGTAAAAAATTAATGGCTTGCGCCTCTTGTCTGGGTGCGCGCACAGCTTGCTCTTCTAAAACAGGTAATAGGTTTCTCTGGAGAAAAGCATGGCACTGAGGTTTTAATGGGCACTAAAAAGGCCCATTTGCATTGCATGCATGTGTTCGAGAATGAATGAGTTCTGTTCCTCCAACGCCTTAGGTGCCACAGGCAGAGAATAAGAACCTCCGACGCAGCTATGCGCTGACAAGCCTCCCCTTCAAATGAACATTAATGCTGAAATGGTTTTATTGAAATTAGTAGGTATCTATTTCTAGATAAAATATTAAAGTCATTTTAAGGTGGCAAAATAAACCATTGGTAACATAAGCAAGCTTCATCTACTTCGTTCGTATATAAAAATAAAAGATTAGTAAGACGTACAAATTTTATTGATTGATTACACACGGGCGAGGTTCATGACTCGAGCAAGTCGCGATGCGAAGCTTGCTCTATCAATCCCCTCTTTGATGATATTTACTATCATCACAAAATAAATGGAACCAGATGCCAACTTCTTACACTTTATACAACTCAATCTCTTCCAGCAAGCGATTCAGCTTCTCTTTCTCATTTTTGGTAGGGTGAGAATTTTTCACCTTTTTGTATATCTGATTATTCATTTCCTCTAATTCAAGCTCATCCACACTTCGTTTCACTCCTCTGGCATTCACTTGATGCTTTCTGGTGTGCTTACGGCATTTGCAACAGACAAATATGAAAAATAGGATAAGACCTATAATTCCGATTGGCATCAGTACCTTAAACAATAAGCTTTTACCTAAGCTAGCAAGCCAATGACCTACATTTGAGAGACCATCTACCAGTCTCTTCCAGGCACTGTCAACCTCGAGTGGTTTGAGTTCCTTTTCCAAATTAGTAATGTTCTTCACATATCTTTTGAGCTGCACACTTTTGTCCGGAATATAAGTGCAACAATGTTGCGCCTTCAACATCCGGCAGACTCCGCCCTCTTTTGCTAATAAGGTGTCAAGCGCAAGTCTGTTCTGCAAAACCATTGATCTGATCGCAACCATTTCGGTATTGACCAGCAGAAATCCATGAGCTGTGTCTGTAGACAACACATCCACTATAGTGGACAATTTGCAAATTCTGTGAGTGTTCAGAACCACACCCACTCCAGGTATCAGTGCACTGAAAATACTACCCATTATTTCACCTACGCTTTCTCTTTTACTACGCACTAAGCCATTAGTATTTTCACTGCTTCCAGCAACTTCATTCACATGGTATATTTTCGGGAAGACAATGCCAAAATAGCAGCTTCCATACCAGTGATCCGGCAATTTGAAATAAGCCTTGTCTCCACATATATAATAAATTCCAGGAAACACAGGCTCTGACCCATTTTTGAAACCCCATCCTCCAATTACCTTGTAATTATGTTCACATTCACTGGAACCAATGAAAATGTTATTATAATAGCTAGTCTTCTCGCGGTGAAGACATAGCTTTCCCTTCCTTTCAAAATCCAGCAACAGAGCAGGACCCGCCCCACCCTTTGAGGTGCCTTCCATGTCCTCAGCCCATTTTGGCGTTTTCTGTCCCTCATCATCTGCCTTTCTTTGTATTTTTATTCTCCTCCTCCCTGCCATGTTCAGGAACATCTTTTCCTGCTCACGCAAAGAACAGGTCAAGTTATCTCTGTGTGCGTCACCTATGTCTATATTACCTATAGTCAGAAAGTATTCGCCCATATAGCGAGTAACGTCACTTTTGGTATGTACAGGATTCAAGTTCCCACGTATAGGAAGTTCAGAAAAGATCACGTCATTGTTAGAGTAATAGTACTGTAACGGTCCTCTTTTGTAAAATAAGCTTGCTAAAATGCTACAGGAAATTTCGTATGTCAGGGGCAGGTGATGGTATGTCACGCCTTCGGCCACAGAGGTAGGTAGCTTCATGCAGACATAGCAATCCTCAATTTCCATAGTCTCTACATAGTGTATTAACAAGTTTGCGAAACCATTTAAATGTGTCTTATTCTTAACTCCATGATAATGTAGTCCTTCCTCATCTGATGCTTCTAGGTCTCGTTTTGTTTGTTTGAGTGCTTTCTCATGTCTTGCTACACTCTGTGTTGTCAGTTCTTCAATGTCAGTATTTACAATCTCAGTAGGGTCAACATTAGTATTTTTGCTCACCACAAAAGGAATGAAAACTGTTAGTCCTATCCAAACTAATATCACTATAATTATACTACATATACATACTTTGCAGCATGTTTTGCAACAACTGCTACTAGGTCTACCACTCACGTTTGAATCAGACATTTTGGCTCAGAAGAAGTTTCTCGACCCCTCTTTGTCTCTCTGCACAGGTATCTTACTTTTGTGCAATTTCACGGTGGCTCGTCTTCTTCTTCGGCAGAGTACTCAGCGACTGGTTCTCCGTCGCTTTCGTCAGTTATATCAAGATCTTCAAATTCTTCCAAAACGAGCGTCCATTCAGGAGCCTTGTACTTTTTGTTTTGTCTTTTTATTCGATCGCTCCTTCTTTTGGAAGTGTTTTCTGGTTGCTCGGCTATGCGAGAACTCTTCCTTTCTTCTGCACGTTTTTCTTCTACCGTTTTTATCCTCAGTCTCAATTTCTTTATGAATCCAGGCTCAAGGTGTTTTCTTTTCTTAAGTCTTTTAGTTGGCACTGGGATTTCGTTTTCTTTTATTGCCCTTTTATTTTCATTTGTTTGTTGCAATCCTGCTTCCTTTTCTTCCCTTCCTATCTGACTAGTTCCAGGGCTCGTATCTATTTCTTCTGCCTGGTTACTAAACTGGCCTTGTTCAGGAGAGTTTTGTTTTTGTTTTTCAAATGTCTCTGCTTCTGTTTCCTGAACACGTTCTTCTAACCCTATCTGATCCTGTTCGAGCACTTCGATCTCTTGATTTTCTTCCGCTCAAATCTCTTTACTAGGTCTAGTCTGTTGGTGTTCGACTTCTGGAGTTTGGGGAGGTGTATCAATTATTTGCTCAGTCCCTGTCTGACCTTCTCCTTCCTCAGTTTTGATGTGAATCTCAATAGTCTGAGGTTCTTCGCCTGTGCCTTGCTTTTCCTCTCTATTCCACTCTCTACCTTCCCAAATTCGCTCTCTTGTTCTGATTGGGTCTTCTGTGAGGTCAATCAAGGGTATCCGCTCATCTGGCCATATGCTCGGCAGCTCGTCATCAGCTACTTCTGGACCAACATCTGGGAACCCCTCAGCAGGCTTGACTCTTGGTAGCTCGTCATCAACTACCTCTGGACCAACGTCTGCGGACCCCTCAGCTTGACTGGTACTGGGCTGTACGTCGTCAGCTACTTCTGGTCTTGCTTCTGCAGGCCCCTCTGCTGGACGGTCTTCTTCTCCAGGCTCCTTCTCTGGTAGTACCTTCTGGGTGTGGCTGGCGTGGATCCAATGGGGAACACCGGCACACTTCACTGCTGTGGTTGTTACCAGGATTACTTGGCGCTTCTGTCCCCACCTTGGTGCCAGGCAGCTCGACCGAGTATGCTTCTTGATTTTGACCCAGTCCCCTGGAACCAGTTTGTGGAGCGGAGTCGTTGGATTGGCGACGGCGTCTTCTCCGATCTGGCGAGAGATATAACGCACTTGGTCACCTAATCTCTTGCAGTATTCAAGCACCAAATCATCAGTAATACTCAATAGTTTGCTTCCTGGTACCCACGCTTGTCTCATCACTCTTCCCATCAGGATTTCATGGGGGCTCAGGCCTGTTTTCCGGTCTGGAATACTTCGGAGTCCCATCAGAACCAGAGGCAGGGCCTTTACCCAGGTCATGCCAGATGCATCACACAATTTCGCTAGTCTTGTTTTGATAGTCCCGTTTATTTGTTCCACCACTCCAGAAGCCTCTGGATGATATGCACAGTGGAGTTTTTGCGAGATCCCAAAGGCCTTACAGAGTTGATCGATCACCTCATTCTGAAAATGTCGGCCTCTATCTGATTCAATAGTGACTGGAACCCCGAATCTAGGTATCAGTTCTTTCAGTAAACACTTGGCTACTGTCAGTGCGTCACTTTGGGGAGTAGGGTAAGCTTCCACCCACTTTGAAAATAGGCAGACAATGACAAGGACATATCGCTTCCCCTCACAACGTGGCATGGTGATGAAATCAACCTGTATTCTCACAAAGGGACCCCCTGACCTCCCAATTCTCCCTAGTTCCACCATTGTTCTCTTGCCTGCATTGAACTGTTGACATGATAAGCACCTCTGGCAGAGGGACTCTGCTACTTTCCTGAACTTTTTGCTGTACCAAGTCTGTTGGAATACTAGAATCATGGCGTCCCTACCAATGTGTGATCCCTCATGTATCAGTCTAGCCATTGTGCCAAGCAAGTGTCTCGGTAACACAGGCATACCATTTGGGCCCAAGATGACACCATCCTCACGTCTTGGTCTACACCCTTCTTCCTTCCACTTCTCTCTCTCTTGCCAGGGTGTTGCCTGCTGCCACTCTTTCACTTCATCCCATGTAGGCACTTCTTCAAACACTCGAAGTTGGCAGCTGTTTCCGGCCCCCCCGTTTCGGATTGATTATTAGTCGATCCGTGGCGCATAATTTTGCCACTCGATCAGCGAAATCATTTCCCAAAGATACAGAGTCAATGCCCTTCTTATGAGCAACACACTTGACCACTGCCAGTTCCTTTGGTAACTGGATTGCCTCTAAAAGGTCTTGAACAACTTTTCCATTTCGAATAGGGGTACCTGATGAAGTCAGGAACTCCCTCTGTAGCCATAATTGGCCAAAGTCATGCACAACTCCATAACAGTACTGGCTGTCAGTATACACTGTTATTCTTTTGTCTTTTCCCCAATTTGCAAGCTTTTATCATGGCGATCAATTCGGCTACTTGTGCAGACTTTACTCCAAATAAATAACCTGCTTCTTCAATTTTAGTTAAGGAGACTACAGCATAGGCAGCATTCAGGCCTCCTTGTTCATGTCTTAGGCATGAACCATCCACAAACAATTCCTTGTCATGTTCAGGTAAAGGGGTTTCTTTAATGTCTGGGCGTGGTTTTGTGCAAAATTCTGTTAAATCAATGCAGTTATGCTCGTCTCCTTCTCCATCTTCCATATCCATTGAGTTAGGAAGAGGAGTGGCAGGGTTCAGAATGTTGCACCGGACAATTGTTATATTTGCAGCACCCACGAGAATCCTCTCGTATTTAGTCAGCCGACTAGGGGTGAGATACTGAGTTTTCGTTCTTGTTAGTAAAATCACCACTCCATGTGGAACATACACAGTTACAGGATGTCCCATGACAATGGATTCACTCTGCTCTAAATTTGTGCAAGTAGCAGCTACTGCTTTCAGACATCCTGGTAATCCAGCAGCCACTGGATCCAGGGTGGCAGAGAAATATGCCACTGGCATCCTGGTTGTGCCATGTTCTTGTGTTAGGACTGATAATGCGCAATTATCGCGAGTGTCACAGAACAGGCAAATTCCTTGGAATAGTCTGGCATTCCCAATGCAGGGGCTGTACACAGACAATCTCGCAATTTTGTGAAGGCTGTTAAGCTTTCATCATCCCATTCTACGATATCTGGTGTTCCTCTTTTGGTCATTTTTATCAAAGGCCTAGCTAGGACTGCGAATCCCACAATCCATTGCCTGCAGTATCCTATCACTCCAAGGAACATTCTGACTTCTTTCTGAGTACGGGGTAACTGCATCTTTTGAATTATTCTGACTCTTTCTGATGTTACTTTCCTGATGCCTTTCTCTATCTGGTGCCCCAGATATTTCACTGATTTTGCACAGAACTGTAATTTTTCAGGGGCCACCTTATGTCCCTTCTCACTCAGGTGATTCAATAGGGCAATGGTGTCAATCACACACTCTTTATGACTTTTGGACGCCACCAAGAGGTCGTCAATGTATTGCACCAAAACAGAATTTCCAGGTAAGACCAAAGTTTCCAAGCATTTTTTCAAGATCTGATTAAAGATAGAGGGACTCTCTGTGTACCCCTGGGGGACCCTGTTCCAGACATACACGTGACTGTTGAAAGCAAATGAGAAAAGAAATTTGCTGTCTGGATGCAAGGGAATGGAAAAGAATGCATGACATAGGTCTATCACAGTGAACCACTCAGCATCCCAGGGAATCTGGTACAGAATCACGGCTGGGTTCGGGACAATAGGGCAGCAAGGAACCACTATTTTGTTTACCTTTCTTAGGTCCTGAACTACTCTGTACTTGCCACTAGGCTTTTTGATGCCCATAATGGGTGAGTTGCATGGGCTACTCATTACTTCCTGTATGATGTTTCCTTCTAGCAGTTTCTGTATTTCCAGGGCAACACCTGCTCTCACTTCTGCATTCATTCTGTAGGGTTTAGTATTAGGGTATACTGCATTGTCCTTTATGGCTATCTGTATGGGGTCTACGTTTTTCATTAATCCTACATCTTTTCCGGTAAAGTCCCATACCTCTGGCTTCACTGTTTCTTGGAGTTCTTTGGGCAAATCCTGCATAGTCATTCGTTTAATTTCTGAGTCGGGTCTGATTAACATTAATTTATAAATGCCATCTTCATCTGGGGTCTGAATTTCAACACCCTTTGGTGTGCAAAAGATGGTACAGTTAATTTTGCACAACAAATCACGTCCCAGTAAGTTCACTGGACTGGTGTCACAAACGACAAATCTATGCATTTCTTTAAAGTTTCCAATTGATATCTCCATGGGCTCGGTAACAGGAGTACTAATCAGTTGATTAGATACCCCCACTACTTGGATTGCTTCTCCCGAGAGGGGTAGGTTTGGAACGTCCACTGTTCTTACAGTAGAACGGGTAGCGCCAGTGTCCAACAGAAAGGTGACATCATTTCCGTCAACCTTTCCTTCAATGTATGGCCCTGACTGGTCTACCGGCAAGGAGGCGCCAAGTACGCACTCCTTGTCCTCCCCTCTCAGGCCCCGTCAGTACTGGTCATCACAAAGGAAGGTATCATTTAGTAAATACTGCGAAGTTGCTGTATTTCTGTTCTCATTGCTCCCCCAGACTTCTACGTCCTCACCCTGCGTGGACTTTCCCTTAAATACCGGCTTTGGTGCTCGGGGCAACTGAATCGTTTTTACCTGTTGTTGGGTCTTTCTTGGTCTTTCATTCTGCGTCTGTGGAGTTAAATCAGGTGTTTGGGAGTTATCATCCTGCAAATAGGGACACTCGTCTCGCCAGTGTCCAATTTCCCCGCACTGGTGGCAGGGAAATTTCTTCTTTGCCTCCTCCCTGCTCATTTTGGGCCGGGGCTTTCCTCCACCCCCACCCCCAGGACCTTGGTTCTGAGTAGATTTAGCCATTTTATTCAATTGTTTTTCCTGCTGTTCTGCGAGCTTCACTTGAGCCCACATAACCTTCTCCTTGAGAGCCTTTTTCTTTTCTGCCATCTCATCCTCACAGTACTTTGCGTACCGTAGGACCTCATCCATCTTTTTAGTATGCCAACAGATTTTGTTATCTTTTATCCATTGACAAATTTCGGGTCTTAAACCATTTACAAACCTGTAAATAAAATGTGTCATATCCTTCATCTCGATGTTATCTATACCACTGTACGTTTTGAACACCTGCAACAGCCTTTCATAAAAGGAGTGCACTGTCTCGTCTCTTTCCTGCGTGGTTCTATCTATCTTGGTCCAATCAGTTTCCTTTGCTGGCACTTTTAGTTTCAGATGCTGTATTACCTGTTCATATTTTCTCATTACTTCCTTCGATGGTTCCCCTGTTTTTTCATCTCTCGTGTATTCCTCACTAGGCCAAGCTATGGCTATTTTACACTCGGTCCATAGATCTACAGGGACCACTATGTCGAAAAACCCATCCAGGTCTTTCCACAGGCATTTTTGCACCTTTACAAACCTTTCCACCTGCCTGTACCAATCAACTGGTTTTTCGCGTAATTTCGGGAAATCGTTAGTAAAGGACACAATATCCTGTCTGGACCATGGAACGTGCACATATTTTCCACCTGGTACTTCACGCATAGGGCATAACTGTTCCGGTTTGTCAGCTTCCTTTAGCAAAAATTCGGGAGTTGCCTGCCTAGACCTGGCTTCATCCTTTTTCTTGACCCATCTGGCTTTCCACCTTTCTACATCTCCTCATTTTTGCAATACTGTCAATATTTCCTTGACCTGTGCTTTCTTCCCTGAAACATTCAAGTTTTCCAAATCTTTGTCTGAGAAATCTGCTCTATATGGTTTCTGCAGAGGTTTCGATTTTGAAATATCTATTCCCATGCTAGCAGCAGTGTTTGTCAGTTTTTCATGAAGTACTCGGGTATTTCGGGTGAGACTCTTGCAGATAAACAGCATTTCGTCTTCAGAGTAGGTATTTAATCTATCTAATCCTACGTTTCCTGCCATCAATTCCTCTATTTCTATTCTCAGCTTGTAGAGATCTAAAGGTTTCGTTGGGGACGCTTGTTTTTCAAATTCTTGACTCCATCTTTCGATTTCTTCAGGAGTCACTAATGTGACACTCTTCGTACCTGAGGTCGATTCCATTTGAATTTCCCTCGCGTTAAAAGGATTATGTCTTTTCTGTATCCTTTTTCCGGCATTTCTAACGGGCAGATCTAGCAGCGAGACCTCCGACTCGCACTCACTTGTCTGGTCATCTACAATCAATGGTTCTGGTCTGGTCGGTGCAATGACAGGAGTAATTACTGGAGGTTTCGGACTTCCTTGACGGTCCCCGTACAACGGAACCACCGGTCCGATAGTTACTGGGATCGTTAAGGCTTCAGGACTTGCATTTAGCTGTGACATCTTCTGTATTATCTCAGCTCTCTGTTTTGCTAGCGCTTCCCGCTCTTTCTCTTCTAATAACCTGTCCAAGGATTTGTCATGTAACACCTGCGGTGTTAGAATGGGAGCATAACTCGGGGCAGTGGGATGTGTCTCACTTGGTCCTCCGCCATAATTAGGTTTCTGAAACAAACTTCCTGTGCCTAGAATTCTCAGATCTTCCTCATCCTGTGGCCGTAATAACGGCATTCCTGAACCTAAGGACCTCACTTCACCTCCGTAGGGGGGACGAGAGCAAAAATCTCCTTCCCGTGAATGTCCCATCTCCCCACCAATTGGTCTCCTTGGGTAAATACTTCTGGTTTCTACGGGTCCTAGGTTCTCCGTATAAGGAGGAATTAGATAATCCCCTCCCACACTTGCGGACCTGACCTCTTCCCTTTGTAGGGGTCTCCGGGGAATATCTCCTGCACTCGAAGGTCGGTGTCCCTCATTATAAGGAGGCGGACTTCTCATGCATATGTCATCTAATAATTCGTCATCTGATTCTCCGAGGGGCCCCCAGTGTTTGGATTTCTCTGTCCTTTTTCCCCCCCCAGGAGGATCTTCTGCTGGCATCATGGGAAACAGTCCCTCAACAATCATGCTCTGTCTCCACTGTTTCATCTTTTTGTCTCTGGTGTCTTGTTTCAGTTTTGGGTAATACTTTGTCAGCCCTTTGTCCATTCGGGGCTTTTCTCTTTGGAAAGCCTCAATCTCCCACTCCTCTAATGCCTCATACTGCGTTAGTCTCGGTCTGGGATGTAATTCATTCATTCGGGTCCTTAAATTGAATAGGATCCTACCATTAAAGGTACCTTCTAACGGAAAAGCCATTATTCCGTCATCTTTTGTGTATTTCACCCAATTTTCTAACCACACACATGTATTGTACCCTCTGTCGAACATCATGAAAGAGGCGGGAGTATTTGGTGGTGGAATAACAATGCCCTCTCTAGTTTTGATCGGCTTGTCCTTTTTGAAGTAATTCTTTACCTTATTTACAAGGGACATTTTTCTCTTATTTCCGTACATAATGTCGTACCTATTAGCTTTCCACTGATCTCTTTCGAACCCTAGGTGTCTTGGATCAGGTCTAGTATATGGAGTATACGTATGCCACATATAAGTTCCTGTGAGCGACTTTGTTTACAAATCACTTCCAATCGGAGTACGTTTTCTAATTTCGTGCAGCCAATGAAATGCACGAGTTTAAATAGTTTCGACCAATGGGTGCGCGGCCCTTTCGCGAGACAGTTCTCACGCTCCGGCGCTCACCCCTCCTTCACAATTCCAGCCCCGCTACCCGCCTGCTGCGTCTACCAATCCTAGCGCGGCACAGAGTGACGTCAGAGAAGCTTCGCGACTGACTCCCTCCTTTCACAAGGTAACGGAAACTTTCTTTCTTTCTAAAGTGCTCAGTGCTTGGTTATTATACAACGAATACACATTCGCCACAGTGCTCAAGTGTCTAGACAGGAAAAGTTTTCACTGCAAGTAAACTACTTCCATTTACTTTTCACACACTACGGGTAGATCTCTTCCGCCTACCCTTCACTCTAGCATCAGTGAACCTGTTACTTCCCTAGACCCATCCACTCTTTCCGGGATATATCCGAGTCTAAGGTTTCCCAGCGGACCCCTTTGCTTTCACCCAAGCTCCGATGAACCTGCTACTCTTCCGATGTGACCCTTATTAGGTTACGCCACTATGGGAATTTTGCCAATGAACCTCGTTACTAACATTTATTCACACATGTATTCAGAAAAAGCCCTAGTTAGTGCTTCCGGTTCTACCTAACCTGCACCTAACCTTCCTTGAGCCTGCGACCTCGAGGCAAGTGGATTCTATTCACCAATTGCCATTCAATTCCCCGGGGATTTCCGACAACACATAACAAACCGCTTTACATACGCATGGATTAATACATATAACAATATAAGAACAAGAATAAAAATTTTAAACCAATTCATAAAAATTAAAAGCAACACATCTAAAAGGAGTGATCAATTCTTCGAAACGGCCGCTCTTATAGCAGCAATAATGTCAGCAGCTACCGACTTGGCTAGCCTAACTAGTCCTACCTAACCTTTAACTATTCCCTAACCATAACTCTGCTACCAGAAAAATACTGATAGAGCGCGCGGGTCACCCGACCAATAATTTCGCCACTTTCGGCTTCGGGCCCATATATTTCAAATCACCATATACATTGATCGGATGACCTCACGGTCTACTACCAATATTTGTGTGAGTCCCTTACGTTATTCTTTAGAGTACCCGACTTACCATCCACCGATGCGGGTACCTATGACCACAATGGATCAGGGAGCTAGCTGTAAAAGGAAAGGCAGCTAAATACAAACCCAACAAATAACATTCAATAATTCTTTAGCAAATGACCACGGACAACTGGAAGTTTTAAAGTCTTTATCTAATTTAGTAAAATTCAGAGAGTATCAAATTCACAGTAATTAAGCAATCAATAAGCAGAATAACATAAAGTACACAGCTGAATAGCAAATAAGTCAGTACAACCATTTATACTACTAAGGAATCAGGGCACATTCTATAGTTGAAGGGTCAGAAAATAGAACATCTAGGATGAATCACTAGGAATGGTGTAGGCTTTGATTATGACTAGTATTCTAGAATTATCTCAAAGAAATGAGACAGGAGTTCGGGACATTTATATAACTATAGGAGAGTCTATGAAGAGAGACACGCTATGCTTTAAGGCAAAAGTTCTTTAGACAGTTTATGTAAGGATGTTCTAGACCATATCAGGAAGTGACAAACTGCAATGCAAAATATAATTTCTAGCAGGTAGGGTAACATAGGAACACGTTAATGAAATAAATGCAAATGACTTTATGATTCAATGGTTGCGGAAAAGCATGGAAAATTAACATATGCAAAGGTATGTCTTTATTAAAGCAAAAGACAGAAATTCAGAAAGGTGCAAGATTCAGAGTTTTCAGAGCAATAATTACCTAGACTGGTGTGGAAACCAAACCCTGGCCACGGGTCAGTTAAGGACAGGAAACCCTCAAGGAAGGATACCCCTCAATGGACAGCAGGTGCAGAACGGACACCCAGGACAGGACAGGAAGACCAGATTAGGATCAGGACAGGAAACCCTCAGGACAGGACCCTCAGGACAGGACCGGCACCCGCAGTTCGGAAGCAACGCCTGCGCTCCACCCTCTCTGCAGCTATCGATCAAGACCCCGATTGGGTCAGCGAACTCCCAGCAAAGTGCTCCGCCAGCACTTTAAGGTTTAGTAAAAACCTTAGTCTATGGTCAAATTTCGGACAGAGTGCTCCGCAGCGCTCTGTATCTTCAGTCACCTATTGAGTGCGTTGGGTCAGTGACAGGTCAGCTAAACCAGACAAGTCGGACAATTTCCCTAGGTGAACCCAGGGTAGTTATACTGTTTTGGGACGGTGTACCACCCCCCAATGTTGCAAAGTGTCAGAATCCCTCAATTTGGATTGGTCCTAAGGTAGGATTTGGGTAACACACCAATCAGAACAGACTATTTGGAGGCCTACTTTGCATCTCTGGGTACCGCCTAGCGAGATTGGGGTTCCCATGGGAAGTCGCAGAGAATACAATGGAAAGAATACATTTTAATACAATAGAACATAATCATGATGCTTTTGCTGGGTGAAGGTGCGCTTTCCCATGCTGGCTCTGGCATCAACCTTCTTTGGCCTGAGTTCAATGTCACGGCACCCTCTAGTGATTCTGCGCAGAAATACCCTCCAAGATGGACTCCCCAGCCCAGCACCCCTCCGAGTCGAGGATACATGAAAAGTAAGCGAAAACAAATTAAAACATAGAAGTGACGGTATGAAAAACACATCATTGGTTTTGTACTTTAAACTTATCATTATAAAAATATACTATGCAGTTTAAACGTTAGCAACATATACACGAACACAAGAGCATTCACCACGTTATTCACGAAAGCTGTGTATTACGCATGCGCACCTTTTCCCACCAAACTTATAACTACGTCAGGTCACGTGAGTGTGACTGACGCATGCGCAGAAGCAATTTTCCAAGCGGCGGCCATGTTTTAGGGACATGGATCAGTCGTATTAGAAAACACATAAGCAAGCTTCATCTACTTCGTTCGTATATAAAAATAAAAGATTAGTAAGACGTACAAATTTTATTAATTGATTACACACGGGCGAGGTTCATGACTCGAGCAAGTCGCGATTGCTCTATCTTATCCTTTACCCAACCTTTCATACTGGCCTGCCTGTATATACTTTTGGCAGTATCGAAATTGGAAAGTTGTTATCGGAATAGTTATGATTCCGTGTATTATCCATTCAATGCCAGGTCGTTCTGACATTGTCAATGGTAATCTCTCAAGTTTTTCAATGCTCAGGATTGTATATTCTGCTCCTTTTTGTGCCAAGCTGATTTGTGTATCAGTAAGGTTAAAGATCGAGAACAGTGACGTCGTGTTGATTAAACGCCAAGGCACGTAGCCTGAACGCAGATTTTGTATCGTCCAGCCAAGCTGTACAATAGAACGCAATTGGGACTGACCATGTTGTAACATTAGTAAGTCCTGCTCTATTATATCGATTGCAGATGATACAATACTGTCCAGTGAATATATTCTGGAAGACAGAGTCATTAACCCATTGTCCACAACAGAAAGTGATTTTTCCAAATTAATACGGTCAATTTCCCGTATTTTCTCTGCTGTTTCAATTTGAGTTTCTTTCCAAGCTTCGTGGTAAGCTGCATATATAGAGGCCGCTATGAAACGTTTTTGACGCTGTTTGCGTGGTCCCATTATGAAATCACGGAAGTCAGCACCTTCTTTAAGTAAAGTTAAGTGTTGCTTAATTTCTGCCAGTGTGGATGTCTGTAGCCATTCGAGGCAGAGTTGTCCTACACTGTATGTTGTTACTATCCCTAGATGTTGTCTCTGGGAGTATCTAGGGTCTGGCCTGGTCAATTTGAACCCCTGTATTTTGTTCAGGAATCTATCTTGACAGTTATTTGTGTCTGTGGGCCAGATCAACCTTTTTTTCCAATCAGGATGTGTTCTGTTTTGGTTTAAAATATGGGATACGTCTATCTCAACATCTGTAGTGCTATTACTGTCAGGTATTGGCTTTGGAATAGACGGTTTGTTTAAGTCTTTGATTTTGGCTAGGCCAAGACAAGTTGACTGTTGAATTGTGTCATTCAAGAATATAATTTGTTCTGGGATCATGCAGGCTCTGAATAATGATTCTATACCTTGGACCTGCCAATCTCTGGTACCCCAGATGGTTTTCGTTTCAATGTTATTTTTCCAAAAATCATAACCAACTGTATTCATTTTTTCAAAGAATGTTTCTGAATAGATTAATTTTGTGTTTGTCAGCATGGTTTTCATTCCTGTCTTATTTAACAGTTTGAAATAAAACGTTTCTGCATCACTTGTGTTAAACCCTGTGAAGTATGGGAATTTATCATGAAATGTTTTTGAACTGCCTTTTGGTGGAGTTGCACAATGTTCCCATTGATTATAATTAAAAACATTTCTAGGTTGAGCAGATTTGTGCAAATAATTGTTAGCATAGTGGTTGTAGCAGTACATCTGTTCATAATTTGATGAACCATGTAAATAATCATGTTCTGTAAATTTTGCTGACATAACCAAATCAGACATCATATCATTAATACTTTCAAAGTCCCAGTCATCAGAGAATGTGCTCGGTTTTACAAAGTCACTTAATGAAACCTTAAATTGATGTGGATACTTCAAGAGCTCGACCGGGCCATAGATTTCGTAATCTGTTTTGTCCCATGCTACCCCACCGGGAATTGGATTGGCTGTGAAGTTTACTGAAGAAAGTTCTCTTTTCTCGATGTGTGAAGACTTGTGTGGCTTGAGGACCAGGTTGATGTTCTGACTTGCTGTGTCCATTGTACTATATTTTCCCTCAATGAAATGTCCCAAGCACAGTACCATGATGAGCCAAAGCAGGAGGAAAAATACACCTAGCACCACCCAAAATTCAATCCATGGGGAAATCAGATAGGTTTCTTGGAGTTGATGAAAGAGTTCTTTCGCTTTGTCTTTAAAAGTGTTTGTTGTTGGATGTTCTTCTGGTTCACTTGGATCCTCAGAAAAGTCATCGAAATTGATGAAGTAGCCTGATGCAGTTCTGTCAATTGTTGGAAGTGCTTCCGGATTTTCATTTGCTTTTGGAATTTTCTTTGTTTCATTAGCATAGTCTGTGGCTACATCGTTGTAGACAGGTGTTTCTAGACGAATTGTTGCAATTTGGGTTTTAAGCGGCCCAAGTTCCATGGCTTTGTTGCATAGTCCTTGTTGTTTTACTGTAGATCTATCAAATGTGATTAGTCTCTCAGTTTGAACCTCTTGATTTGTAGCAAACTTTGGTGTTCTGCTATTTCTTGGGAGTCCACTTGGCCTACTACTTATTATTGGCCACATGATTGTGGTTTAACCAGGTCGATGGATACAACTCGGTTCTCCTTTTTACCAGCAAGGGGCGGTAGTACAACTGATCTTGTTCCGTTGACAGCTAAGACAGGTACTGCTTTTCTGTAAGAAGGCCCAAATTCCTTCTTCACCGCGATTTTCTCTCTGACCAGATCCCCAATCTTTGGAATCCAGACAGGCCTTGCTGGGACAGATGGTTTCTCTTCAGTGGCTGTTGGCTGCTGTTTCAACTTTATGTTGCTCAGGTCTTTTCTTGTTTCATTTAAGTCCTGTAAAATAGCCAAACGATCTTTGATATCAAAGCATTTTCCTTCTACCACTGAAGTGTGACTATCGAGGTCCTGGATATGCATTCTAGTCCCGAACAATAGTTCGTACGGACTGAAACCTTTTAGAGAATTTCTTGGCAGATTGTTAAGACTACGTTGGACACTTATTAAATGTTTGACCCACCCAACCCCCGAACCTAATACCTTTGCCGTTATAGATTGCTTTATGTCTCGGTTTTTTCTTTCCACCATCCCATTTCCCTCAGGAAGGAGGTGATAAGATTACCGCAATGCAATGCCCATGCTGGTCATGGCCTCCTTATAAGCTCGAGAGCTAAAAGCAGGACCCTGGTCAGAATGTAGCATGCCAATTGCGTCTATGCCGCTATAGACTCGCAAATCTTTTCAGACGTCAGCCGAAAGCTGGGGTCTACATTTTAAGTGAAACTAGTCTCTATATGTTAATATGACGCTTTATTCCTACTGGGTTTTGCATATAGATAGCATTGTCCTATCTAAGCGAAGGGCCATGGCAATACACCGGCCGGTTCGCCACTGCGATCTCTGTTGCAGTCTGGGCAGTTTATTGCGAATTTGTGATGTAGCAGGCTCATTCCTGGCCACCAGTATATTGAGGGAAGCTGCCAGAGACTTCGGGGGCACTCACCTGCAGGGCGCTGCTCCTGCATACAGCGTTCTGCTGCCCGGTCTATCGGGCCATCCGTGCTGCTACTCCTGACCCCTCCCGCCCATCCAGGGACCCAGGGACTTCAATTCCCGGCAGATCTTGCGGCCAGAACGCCGCTTACGTTTTCCAGGCGCCCGGTGGCGCACAAGTACAGCTGGAAGCCTTGCCTCGCAGGACGCGCGCGGGCTAAGCCCGGGCAAAGGGCGGGCCCTCTGTGGCCCTCAGAGGCACAAGGAGGCCGGGACGGGGCCACTCTCCTTGACCCTACCATTCTGCCAAGGTATTTACATTATAATCTTCGTGATATTATGGCAAGGGAATACCCACTGGACTAAGCTGAACATCTCCTAATACCTCCAGAACTTATTTGCTGTCCTCAATAGCCTAACATTGCACATCCCACAATGACCCACAGGGAAGAGACCAACATATCTACTAGCCATAGAGCCCGGTATTTAGGGCCACAAGTTCCTCTGCACTCAATTACCCTGCAACTATGCACGCTGGCCAGGGGTACGGAAAATCATGAATTCTATAAAGGAACTTATTCATGTAGTATAAGACAAATGCTTTTATCTTCTTGTCATTTTGTGTTTTTTGTATGTAACTTCTGCATGTAATTTTAATTATGAGTGTTTTTAAATGTATGCTTTTATGATTTTTTAAAACTAAAATCGAATAAAGCGAAACTAATCCTGATTGTAATTCTTTCATCCTTAATCTTAAGGTGTCTTAGACCCTCACCCATATGTGCGTCTGCTATTAACAATACTCTCCTGTTCGTGTTTGGAATTACCCTATCCCCCACTCCAGGGATTTGAGCAAAAGGAACGGAGTTTGTATCAATTATGTATGTATAATTGAGTGGATAGTTGACAGGTAGCGCTGCACAGTCGCCTTTTGATGACGTTTTTACCGCCAGCATTGTTTCCCCGTCTATGTATTTTCCTGAATGCTTTTTTGTAGCTACGGAAGCCGGCTTAGTTGCTTCCGCTGTGGCTGTCTCAGCCAATGAATTCCCTGAAACGTGAACGCCATCACGTTCATGACTCAGTGAATGTATCACGTGAGTCTTTGGTAGTTCTTTCTTTAAAAGAACTACTTCTTCCCAAAGCGATTTTTGCTTTATTGTGGCACCTGTGTCATCTTTGTAACCGTTTTGAACCCATTTCTGCAAGTCGTTATTGTATGATTTGACGCAGTAATGTGAATCGCACACTATTAGTGTTGGGAATTCGCGATCGGCATTATTCAGCGCCATTTTTAACGCTATTATTTCAGTTTGTTGTTCTGAATTGTTTTCTACAGAGTGTGATTTTGTTACCAGAGATCTCAATTTACCTCCGCGCCACACGTTTTTAACAATCTCGCATGTGGCGTTATAGGCTTGTTTTCCCCAAACTGAGGGTTGTGCATATCCGTCTGTATATATTACACAGGCGTACTGCTGTATGGGCAGAATGTCGATTGGCAGAGGATATTCTCTTTCATATTCTAGATTTTTTTATCTTTTCATGTTCGGGCCAAAATAGTATTTCACTTTGTCTGTAGCAAGAGAATTTTCCCATTGTATCCATTTTGGATTCAATGCCACTGTAGTTAAATTACATGGGCTTGTTAATGCCTCAAAGGCTGATTCTGCTGTTAAAACAGTAATCCTTCTGCCTTGGGCTTGGTCTCTTTCTTTTGCTACAGCTGTTTGAACCGCATGTACAATGTTTTCCTTAATACTGAATGTTTTTTCAGCCTCTGTGTACAAATGTGATTTGTATGCTATTGGTACCGTTTCTCCCTCATTAGAGGTTAGGTATGTGAATCCGCATCTTCCTGGGATTACTCGGATCACAAGGTTGCGTGTGTTATCGCGTGTTTGCAATTTTGTTTTAGCTAACATGTCTGTTTGCAATGATCTCAAAATTTCTGTGTGTTTTTGAGTCCAATTGATGGTTTTAAAATCTGGTTTTATTAGTTCATAGAGAGGTTTAACCCTCTCTGCATAATTTAGAATGTAAGTTCTTCCGAAATTCAGGAAACCTAGAATTGATTGTAAGTTTTTCAGCGTTCTCGGTGCTTGGATTACAGCACATTTCTCTAAGAAATTGTCTGCCAGGCTTTTGCCTTCACTTGATAATTCATATCCTAAAAACAGGACAGTTAGATGGGCAATTCTTGACTTTTTAAAGTTGAATTTGTAACCCTCTGCTGCGAACCCAAGTATTATGGTGTTCACTCTTTTCAAGTGAGTATCCAAGTCATCATCTGTTAGATAGATGTCATCGACATAAGATAATGCCTCATCATCATACATTTGTAGTAACTCTGTTACTCTTGCTGAGAATAATCCTGGGCTGTTCTTGAACCCTTGTGGGAGTCGACAGAATTTTTTCTGCGAGCCCATTATTGAGAAAGCGGTCAAATATCTGCTTTCAGGTGCTATGTTTTGACAAAAGAATCCATTAGAGATGTCTAATGTTGTTTTGTATTTTTTGCGCACGATGTTATTCATTAGTGCTGCACTGTGTGAGTTTTGTACTGCAAAAGTTTTGCAACATGAGTTTAGATGTCTGTAGTCCAAAACTAGACGATATGAATCATCTGGCTTGGAGACAGGAAACAAAGGATTGTTCATTTGTGAGGTGCAAGTTTCAATCACCCCCTGGTATTCAAGTTGATCTAAGATCTCCCTGACCTGTTTTTTAGCTTCTTGCTTAATTGGTTACTGCCTCTGTGCAGTTGGTTGACTTTTTAACTGGATTTTGTGAGGAGGAGAGTCCTCATCCCATCCAACATGGTTTTTATATAATGCAGGAGCCTGGGCTACTGCCCACTTTCTTGCATATAATGCTTTTTTATTAATTGAAATGTGATTTGAGAAGGCAGGCATAATCATTTCTTCGCCATGAGGGCACTCTCTGACAAACTCTGGTGGCAGGTCTCTTTCAGCTAAAAGGATGTCATAGCCTTTGGAGAGGTTATCCCAAAATAGACCCCTTATTTTCCTAGTCTTATCTCCCTCTATACGTAATGTTATTTCGTATATTTTATGAGGTTTGCTAACTCTGGTATCTGCAGTTTCCACCTGAATGTATTCATTCGTGTCCACTGTCTCCAGATGATTCACCAGGATCTTGCGAGCTATGCTCACTTCTGCTGCGCTGTCTAGCATTGTCTGAGCCCACTCTCCGTTTTCAGCTGTGTCCTCAGGATCCTCGGCATGTTTGATTACTTTAATACTGGCTACCTTCTTTTTTGGAAATTGTAATTTTTTACTTTGATGAGCAGGTTCCTTGTCTTTGGACTTGACATGCTCTTCCCTGTGTTCTGACCGTCCTCTTCTTTCCGATTTCTGCGAGGAAGTCTGAAAAGATCGAGAGGGACGTGTATCAATATCTTGATATCTATCAGGTTTCTTCAAATTATCCCTATTTCTAAGGTTGTATCTTTTCTCAGAGGGCTCCCTCTGGGGAGACTTGTGTCCTTGGTCCGGAGATCTTTCTCTCCGCCGAAGAGACCTTCCTCTGGACTGGAATCTTTTTTCTTTGGGAGTGGATTGTTTATTTCCATCCCAGCTCTTTTTTGGAGTGTTTAGATTATTTTTAATAAATATCTTTTCAGGATTTTCAGTTAGTTGGGGTTTTACTGGTTTCCCACCCAAACTATCTCTTCCTAGTTCTTCATAGGATTTTTCTATGATTCTGGCAAGTTCAAATGGCTGTTCTGCTATATCTGTTTCTTTCAATTTCTGGAGGAAAGTTATATCCTCAGTTGCCAATTGAACTAAGTCTCTATATGCCTGTGTTAATTCTTTTATTTTAACTAAGAGTTCTTCGCTTGACATTTTATTAATGTCAGGATGTGGTGTGTAGCTGGCTAGAACCGGCCACGTTGCTCCTGGTCTACCTAGTGGACCGAGCCTGGTGATGTGATTATTATGTTTTAGGACGCCTTTAAACCAGAGCAGGTGCTCTTTGTATTTTAATGGGATTTCCACCTCCTCGAAAGGGGTGTACTCTTCCGGAGGTTCCTCTATTTTGTAATAGTGGAACTCACGTGTGACAGCGTTTGCTGCTGGAAAGTTTATCCATGAATAGAATACCTCTGTCTGCCGATATTCATGTGCCTCAATTACGAATATGACTGTACCACCTCTCGATGTTAGTCCATTTTCTATAAGTTTAAGAGTTATAGTTTTTCTTATGTTGACCGGGATGAGTATTGCATCCGGGTCAGTCTGCAGGAGACTTGTGTCATCCGCTAGGAGTTGAGCTGCTATTCTAGCTGCCTCCCTTTCTTCTTCACCATCTGACATTTTACTGACAGGAAGGTTTTTGTTGCAGATCAAGTTTCAAGGAAACAAAGATTAGGTGCACAATATTTTGGAACACTGTATACTTCAACGTTGACTAAACCAAAAACTATACATAGGAATCTCTTCCTACTAAGTTCCGGCTGATTTTAACCTTTGACCCACTCCAGACGTCTTTGGAGTATTTACTGGAGAAAGGGTCTGTGTGAAAAAGCACGACTGAGTTACTCTAACGTCTTGCGTTAGATTTATCGCCTTACCAAACGTTGGGCGCCATGTAGTGTAGTTCCTATAGTCCCAATAGGCTCTGCGCATTGGAATAATATCTTCAGTAGTGTAGACGTAGGATTGAGGTTAACTAGGTCTCTACTGACTATATTAGACTTAAGTTTTTTGCCAGCTAGCTCAGAGTTCAATAGAAAGTTTCTCGAATAAGCGAGGAGGAGTTTAACCTCCCTGGATAGACAAGAAGGGATTTAGTTTCTGACAACCATAAAACATGACAACTTTGCTCTCCCTGAATAAGAGTGTATCTTTAGAGTCGTGTGAAAACAAAAAAGACAGCTATTTCACTCAGTCAATAAGTGCGTACTTAGTTTCACCAGATTGCAGAGTAAAGAGAGACGGGCGTTTTCAATAAAAGGTGGTATTTATTGAGCAGTCTCCTTCCTCATACAAGAGAAATGAATTGCTACAATTGCAATACTTATAGTTAAGTAAAGTGCATATAGTAAAAGCAGGATTATAAAATAATACTGTAAAAGCATTGATATGGTTTCTTAGCCATATGATACTTTAAAATGGATAAAATAGATACATACATATATACATTGACTAATCGTACTCAACTGGTGCTTCTAACTACGCCTACCCCGGTGTACCTGACCTAAGCCTAATACGTGGGAAGGAGTAAGTAAGTAGCAGTTTAAGTTAAGTTTGTTTTGCCAAGAATCTGACTCAAGAATTCTCTGTAAGGGTTTAGTCAGTTCAGTACCTGGGATTTAGAAGGCAGGAGGGCTGGTATCTCTCTCTCAGGACTCGGTATCCCAGTCACCCGCAAGGGTAAGCTGGAAACGCCAGAGGCTGGATTTCTCGGCAAGAGAAAAGACAGCGTCTTTCTCAGCGCGTCAAAAGGGAGGGGCAGCGCCCGTGGGCTCTCGCATCAGCTGGGCTCTCGGCAAGTAGTAGCTGCTCCGGATTCATCACCACCGTGTGTTTGCTTAAGGCAGCGTTGGTATATTTATACCTGAGAGGTGCTGGGTTTGACGTAAGGATGGACATAAGACGTCAATAAAGATGTCACTAAGAACTGGTCGTGCTTACAGTGCTTTACAGGAGTTCTCAGACGAAATCAAAACAAAAAGCAGCGGGGATTTCCCAGGTTGCTGGAGGCTTGGATTTGTTTAAGAACTCGGTGTGCTTTCTAGGGGGCTGGAGGAATAGGCTTGCTTAATGTGACAGCATGCGCTATGACTGAATTATGAAAAGGGTTTCTATGCCGTTGTATGGATATTATTGATTTATAACCGGACAAGGGCAAAGAATAGGAATATCGATTCAGGTACCTAGATAAACACACTACACCCACTCCACGAATTCATGCCCATAATTACTAAAACTAAGCAATAGTAAACATATCTAATGGTGCATGTGTATACCGATCCACCCCAAAATAATTTTTTTTGCATCTGAAATGGCATATGCGAAATACACGAAAAATGAGTATAAGTACAGTATTTCAAGCAGAGTAATCATTCATTAACTAGGATGCATATATCAGCTGAATGATTTTGCGAAAATTACACATGAAATGGCTCTTAATACAGAAAAGAAAAGTGCGAGACCACTTCATCACATATAAATACAGTTATTGGTAAAATATGCTAGAGGCTGAGGTAATATATTGTCTCTAGAGTTCCTAAAAATAGAAGCTCTGTTCTCTAAGAATAGTTTTACTTTAAGCAGAGGATGAGTGCCAAAAAAAAAAGTAAATATTTGGGAATCGTGTAAAAAATTATTTCGTTTTCAGGGACAGAAAAAAAAAACAGTTCCAAATATTTCCAGTGGCTTTTGTTTTTTCAAAGCTGAAGGCCAAATTCAGAGTTCAGGGAACGCTGTGTGCTCGTTTGCTTAAAAGTTATTCTTTTTGTTCGGGGGAGAACATCATTTCAGACAGACTTTCAAAAAAGCAGTTTACCGCTTCAGGTGAAAGTTCGACCAAGTTGGAGAATGTCGCTACCATGCAGTGTTGAGCATGAAGCCAAGCCCACACCTGAGCTGCTACGCTGGGAACAAGCGGCCCTGGAGCTCCGCCGAACTAGGCGGATTCAAAGTCTCCGCAGGGATTTCTGCACAAGCAGCATCTGTCATGAGAGAAAGTCGGCGTATGGAGATAAGGCTTTATCTTCAACAAAATTAGACGGCGGTTTTGTTTTTTCACTTAAAGGAGCACCGAATGTGAGTGAAGCTAACGAATCACCTACTGGGAGTGGATATCACGCCAAAGAGGTGATAAAATTTTGTAATAATCAGAAATCCACAAGCTCAACAGTGGCACACATGAGCACTGCAGAACCTGCCAGGAAGTTAAGAGGTAAGAGCTCAGCAAAGGGTTTGGTGGGGGCCAGCACATCCCGAAAAAAGAGAGCTAAAGACGTCCTGCATGTAATTGAGGAGGAGGCTGGTTCAGGAAAAAGTCCCCAAAACGGGGCAAAATTAAACCTAGATCAGGAAACATCCTCTTACCTTTCAACTGAAGTTAAAGCTAAAAGGGGCAGGAAACGCGGTAAGGTGAAATCCCCTACCGCTATTACGCCAAAAATCACCCCGTCTTTGCGCTCATACTTCAAAGTAGTTCCCCAAGTCTTAAAAATAGGAAAAGAGCAACAGCAACAGCAGTCTAGCAACAATATCACTGCTCTTAATCCGGGCTCTGAGACCATGTCAATCAACGTGCAGGTTATGTCCGCTATTACAGAGGTCACTTTGGCAGATCCCCCAGACACTCAGACGAAAACAGCTAATATCGACTCCCCTCACGAACTACAACCAGCAGAGGAGTCTCCTATAGAGGAAGAAGGAGAGGATTTATTGCCTAAAAATCCAGCAGACCTAGCCACAAAGAACTCTGATGGGGGGGGTTATAGCGGATGAAACAGCGGATGAAATAGTGCTTTCAATATCTGTTGATGGCTGTAGTGACCCCACTAGCGACCCTATCGGTGTAACCACAGCTACCATCGAAGACAATTTTGAGGCGGGAATATTTTCTGAACCCTCCTTGATAACGTCTCAAGAAGCAAATGGTGCCGTAGGATTTAGCCCAGAAGCTATTTCCGTCGCTTCAATACAACAAATGTTTGCAGCACTATCCGCAGAAATTAAGCAAGGCTTCGCTGAGTCAGCCTCTAATCAGAGGGAGATAAGAAGTTTTTGTGAGTCCCTTGATGAGAGAATAGGCACTTTGATGTTGAGAACCCAAGCTCTGGAAGAAACTGTGGGTCAAATATCCATGAGAACTGAGGCCACCGAGGAAGACATTACAAAGTTAAAAAAAAGAAGATCAAGTCCTTTTGGAGAGAATGGAGCTCTTAGAAAATAACGCAAGGCGTAGCAACATACGTATCTTAAATGTTCCTGAAGGAAGCGAAGGCACGGACATTAAGAGTTACGTTATTACCCTACTAAAGGAAACTTTAAATCTTTCCCACTCCGTTGAAGAGCTTGCAACAGACATTCAACGCATACATAGGGACCCTTTTAGACGCAACCCACAGCGTACTAAACCTAGGAAAATCCTTGTTAACTTCCATACTTACTCAGTGAAGGAACAAGTCTTAAATCAGGCGCTTAAGCTGAAGTCGCAATCCTTTAAAGGCTATAACTTTCAGATCCGATCTGATCTCTCCCGATTTACATTAGACAAACAGTGGGAGCTGGGTCGGAGGATGGACGCCTTTCGTAAACACGGTGCTACAGTACAGATGGGTTTTCCCGCATCTCTCAAGATTATGTTAGACAATAAAATGCACCATATCAGATCAGTGCAGGCTGCTGATGATCTTCTGATCTCTCTTGGTAGCAGGAAGCAGAAGGAATAGAGCGAGTAGAACTGAGATATAGCACGGAGATGTTTTGAAGCATAGGATTCCACGCCTCAATTTTTTTCATTATCGATCCTAATCGATTAATGAAAGTTTGGTAGTGTAAGGCATAGCTAAAAGGAACGCCCTAAATGTCAATCCCTTAACGCCCTAAAAAAAGAAAGAAAAAAAAGAGAAAAGCGAAAATAAAGGGAGAAAAGGAAAAGGGGAAAAGAAAAAAAAAAAAGGGGAAATGGGTAAGGGAAAAAGGGAAAAAAAATAAAAAAGAAGGGAAAAAGAAAAAAAAAAAAATACAAAATATTTGTCCATAAAACAAAATATTATATCTTATTATATCTAAAGGCGAGTCACACGTTAAATATAAGAGGCACATAGGGTCGAGATGGGGAAGAACTAGGGGCACTTACTTCCGGGAAACTTCCGGTTGGTGAGTACAGGGTTTTCCCAGGGTAGGAGGGGGGGGTGGGAGGGCACGGGGGGGTGTTGGGTCACAATCACACTTTAAAGAATGAGCTCCAATCTTTTTTTTCAAATACGTTTTTAAATACAATGTTTGATACTCATCTCAAGCATAACAACAAGCTTGTATATAAATTCTCACATAGATCTCTAGTTTTTTTGCCAGTCTCATCAAACAATCCAAACTCGCAACACAATGAGTAGACTTAGATTATTATCCTGGAACGTTAATGGTCTCCGCACCAGGCCTCGTGCTAATAAAATCATGCAATATCTACGAGATTCCGATGCGGGGATCATTATCCTCCAGGAGACACACTTAACCGAGAGCGAGATACTCGAGCTGGTTCGAAAGAATAGGTGGATAGAATCATCTGTTTCAACTACACAAGGATCTAATACAAGGGCGGGTCTCGATTCTCTTTAGGAAATCAGTAAGGTTTAAGATAAACCAACAGAAAGTTGACTCGGGAGGTAGATGGGCCATTGTAGCAGTAGAGATCGGTGAAATGAAGTTAACACTTGTGGGCTACTATGGTCCAAATATTGATGATCCCTCAGTACTAAAAACCCTATTTAATCATTTGTTAAATTTTCCAGACCCAGTGATTATAGCTGGGGACTTCAATATTACTTTGAATCCACTTCTGGACAAATCCCCTAACAGTAGACAAAAATCTATCTCCAAATCTAGAGACTGTCTTTTAGGTTTAATGAACCAGTATGGATATGTCGACATCTGGCGGGTTAGAGAGGGTCAAAGGCAAGACTTCTCATTTAGAAATTTCAAATATAGACACAAATCCAGAATTGATTTTATTCTCACTAGTAGAGCTTTGGCTGATGACATTATCTTAACACACTATATCCCAATACACCTCTCTGACCATTCAGCAATCGAGTTAGTATTAAAACATGCTATGGCACCTCTTGCAAGAACTTGGTCCTTCGATAGATCTTTGCTCTCATTATCAGAGGATATTGAATTTTTACAGCTAGAAACTCGTCACTTTTTCAACATCAATAAAGGTACAGCTCCAACAGGTATAATATGGGATGCATTTAAATGTACATTAAGAGGCTTTATCAAAAGTAAAGTGGCTTACAGAAGAAGGCAATATATAGAGGAAGTCACTTCTATAGAAAATAACATCTCGGCAGCTCAATCTGATATTGATAATACCGGCTCTATAGACAATCATGGCTTGGCCGAAAAACATGTTGAATTGGATGACTAAAGCACGCTTTATCGGCAACTCTGGAGAAACGTGTCCTTCAAAGATGGGAGGCAAGTAAGCTTTCACATTTCCAATATGGTGAAGGGGCAGGGAAACTACTTGCCTGGAAAATAAAATCTGACCGGGTTCGCAACAACATTTCCTCTGTTTCATCTGCGAGGGGTACTTTCACTAGGGATGAAGATATAAGAGCGGCTTTTAGAACTTTCTTTCAATCCATATATCAGGACGATCTAAATGTTACTCAGAATGACATTATGAATTGGTTGGGAGAAATCTCTTTACCATCTTTAACACCGGAACAGAGCCGCTCACTGGATGATGAAATAACCACCACAGAGGTAGAGGAGGCAATAAAGAAAGCAAAATCTGGTAAAGCTGCTGGGTCTGACGGCCTGCCATGTGAGCTATATAAAAAACTTATCACAGAGGTCTCTCCAGTTCTAGCTACCCTATTCAATCAAATTCTAAGAGACGGCGAACTGCCTCCTGAATCCTGGGATAATGCCACTATAACCCTCATCTTGAAGCCTGGCAAACCATCCTCAGATTGCGGCTCATATCGGCCCATCTCTATTTTAAACGTCGACTACAAAATCTTTGCCACTATATTGGCCAGTCGCTTGAGCCGGGTAGCACCTGTTATTATAGATCCGAACCAAAAAGGGTTTATAAAGGGTAGACAGCTATGTGAGCTCACTTACGAACTATTAGGCTCTATTGACATAGCTATAAAAGAGGCCATCCCCTTGACTGTCCTCACGCTGGATGCTACCAAGGCCTTCGACAGGGTGAACTGGTTGTACCTGTCGGAGGCCTTGAGGAAGTTCAACGTAGGGGAAAGATTCCGCAGAACGATAGATCTGTTATATCGTTGCCCATCTGCTTGACTCCTGATAAATGGTGGTTTGACTGAGCCATTCAAAGTTACGAGAGGAACCAGACATGGTTGTCCCCTGTCCCCCCTCCTTTTTGATATATATATCGAGCCATTTGCCCAAACTTTAAGAGATAATATACTCATAAATCCTTTTACTTTTGGTGGCTGGGTTAAAAAGGTGGCACTTTATGCGGATGACATTATGATTTTTACTACAAATGATGAAGCATACCCAGAGATAATTGACCTAGCCCTCAAATTTGGCAACGTTTCAGGCTACGAGATTAATGCCTTAAAAACAGAGTCAATGTCCTGGAATACTAATAGAACTAACAATAACGAGACATCTAAAACCCAAATTCGCTACCTGGGGATAAACATAATTAAAGATATTAACTTGATTGCTTCTCTAAACTTCAACAAAATAGCTGCAGAATGCCGGAAACTGATGAGACTGGTCACACCTCCCGCTTACAGTTCTGGGTAGGGTTAACCTGGTGAAGATGGGTATCTTACCGAAGGTTTCTTTTCTGTTTAACTCAATCCCGCTTTTTTTTTATCCAAAGTTAATTTCAAAGCTACAGAGCGCGATTACCAGCTTTATCTGGAATAGTAAGAGTCCTAGAATTTCGTGGAAGAAAATCAGACGTCGAAGGGAGAAGGGAGGGTTGGCCGGTCCAGACCTTCAAATCTACGCATGGGCGTTTCAGCTCTCGCACACTCGTATGTTGCTTAAAACTCCTACATCAACAGGGATGGGCCTTCTCTTTTCTACACTTTTGGAATGTGAAAGTGTAGACCACAATGGTTTCTTGTTTAAATTTGGAGACCCCAAATTCTTTAAAAAAATAAAACTGAAAGTTTTACAAGGTATTGCACATACTTGGTATAAAGTGAGGCAATCGACCAATATTGGCTACTACTCTGGTAAGGCTCCTATATGGAACTTACCAGCTCCTCCTTTATGGACAATGGATGCACTTACCAATCCGTTAATAGAAGCTGGTATCTTCAGATGGGATGATCTGTTTATGGATGGATCACTGCTTTCTTGGAACTATTTAATTAATAAAGTAGGCCCTAGTCTCTCGAGATTTAAATATATTCAGATCTCCAGCTGGTCACTGTCATATAAAGAGCTGCCAGCACGGATTAGTAAGTTGCCTATAGGTGGTTACAGCGACCTGGTAACATGTCTTCTAGACAGCCCAGTGGCAAAGAAAGAAATCTCTTGTTGGTATAACAAAATAATTGATGAAGTAGATGCTAACTTTCATTTACCAACATCACTATGGGCTGAACTAATGCCAGGTTTGGATGTGGAGGAGCTTTGGATGGCTTCTTGCTTAACACTCTGGGACCTTGTCAAACCTGCGTGGCTTCGTAGGAACCACCTTTTCACTATACATAGGGCATACTACTCCCCGCAAAGGTTGACTAAGTTTTCATTAACGGGCCCAGTCTCATGTCCTAGATGTGGGTTAATCGCAGCATCAGACATCCATATGTTCTACGACTGTCCAAACTTATCCGGTTACTGGCAAGCCATTAGTAATAATTTATCACAATCTTTGGGTGAACATATCTCTATAGACCTTGCCCTTGTCATTTTTGGTCTTAAAAGTAAAGCTCGTAATGCAGCAACCAACTTATTATTCTATGCCATTCTAGCGGCACGCAGGGAGATATGTAGACACTGGAAGGATGCTCAACCACCGACAGTGTATGAATGGCAAACATCACTTCTTCGAATTTCCAAACTCGACCTAGCCAGAGTAGGAAATCCCAATAGTAGAGCTTTCTGGGGTATGCTCGGATAGTAACGACATACCTGTTTTTTTTTTGTTTTTTTTTCCCCCCAGGTCCAATGATTAATGCGCGCATTACTTATCCTTGCTACCACGGCTAAGAACCTTGGTGGTATGGGGGTCTCGATAACTCGGGCTCTATCTACTAAGGCACTGCCCTAAGTGAGTTAGGATCTGGCCTGTGTTCACTGTGCTGATGGGAACTGGTCTTCCTCCCTAAAGAATTCTCCCACCAGTAACAAGCTGAGACAGCACAAAACACGACCATTCATCCTCTTCCTCTGTGGCGGCCCTTTGGTTTTAATAGATTGGAGCTATGCACGCAAATGAGGATATAAAAAAAAAAAAAAGTGTATCTCTAGAGTCGTGTGAAAACAAAAGACAGCTATTTCACTCAGTCAATAAGTGCGTACTTAGTTTCACCAGATTGCAGAGAAAAGAGAGATGGGCGTTTTCAATAAAAGGTGGTATTTATTGAGCAGTCTCCTTCCTCATACAAGAGAAATGAATTGCTACAATTGCAATACTTATAGTTAAGTAAAGTGCATATAGTAAAAGCAGGATTATAAAATAATACTGTAAAAGCATTGATATGGTTTCTTAGCCATACAATACTTTAAAATGGATAAAATAGATACATACATATATACATTGACTAATCGTACTCAACTGGTGCTTCTAACTACACCTACCGCGGTGTACCTGACCTAAGCCTAATACGTGGGAAGGAGTAAATAAGTAGCAGTTTAAGTTAAGTTTGTTTGCCAAGAATCTGACTCAAGAATTCTCTGTAAGGGTTTAGTCAGTTCAGTACCTGGGTATTAGAAGGCAGGAGGGCTGGTATCTCTCTCTCAGGACTCGGTATCCCAGTCACCCGCAAGGGTAAGCTGGAAACGCCGGAGGCTGGATTTCTCGGCAAGAGAAAAGACAGCGTCTTTCTCAGCGCGTCAAAAGGGAGGGGCAGCGTCCGTGGGCTCTCGCATCAGCTGGGCTCTCGGCAAGTAGTAGCTGCTCCGGATTCATCACCACCGTGTGTTTGCTTAAGGCAGCGTTGGTATATTTATACCTGAGAGGTGCTGGGTTTGACGTAAGGATGGACATAAGACGTCAATAAAGATGTCACTAAGAACTGGTCGTTCTTACAGTGCTTTACAGGAGTTCTCGGACGAAATCAAAACAAAAAGCAGCGGGGATTTCCCAGGTTGCTGGAGGCTTGGATTTGTTTAAGAACTCGGTGTGCTTTCTAGGGGGCTGGAGGAATAGGCTTGCTTAATGTGACAGCTTGCGCTATGACTGAATTAAGAAAAGGGTTTCTATGCCGTTGTATGGATATTATTGATTTATAACCGGACAAGGGCAAAGAATAGGAATATCGATTCAGGTACCTAGATAAACACACTACTATGTTTCTCATGGCACACAAGCCCCCACATCTATCTCATTCACATTGTGAGTGGTAGACTCCGGAGCTTCCATGTCTATCATTCATACTTTGGGTGGTAGACTCCAAGCCCCCACATGTTTCTCATTCATACTGTGGGTGGTACTCAAAGCCCCCACATCTCTCATTCATACTGTGGGTGGTAGACTCCAAGCCCCCACGTCTCTCATTCATACTGTGGGTAGTAGACTCCAAGTCCCCACGTCTCTCATTCATACTGTGGGTGGTAGACTCCAAACCCCCACGTCTCTCATTCATACTGTGGGTGGTAGACTCCAAGTCCCCACGTCTCTCATTCATACTGTGGGTGGTAGACTCCAAACCCCCACGTCTCTCATTCATACTGTGGGTAGTAGACTCCAAGTCCCCACGTCTCTCATTCATACTGTGGGTGGTAGACTCCAAACCCCCACGTCTCTCATTCATACTGTGGGTGGTAGACTCCAAACCCCCACGTCTCTCGTTCATACTGTGGGTGGTAGACTCCAAACCCCCACGTCTCTCATTCATACTGTGGGTAGTAGACTCCAAGTCCCCACGTCTCTCATTCATACTGTGGGTGGTAGACTCCAAACCCCCACGTCTCTCATTCATACTGTGGGTGGTAGACTCCAAGTCCCCACGTCTCTCATTCATACTGTGGGTGGTAGACTCCAAGTCCCCACGTCTCTCATTCATACTGTGGGTGGTAGACTCCAAACCCCCACGTCTCTCATTCATACTGTGGGTAGTAGACTCCAAGTCCCCACGTCTCTCATTCATACTGTGGGTGGTAGACTCCAAACCCCCACGTCTCATTCATACAGTGGGTGGTAGACTCCAAGCCCTCACGTCTCTCATTCATACTGTGGGTGGTACTCCAAGCTCCCACGTCTCATTGATACTGTCGGTGGTAGACTCCAAGCCCCCATGTCTCTCATTCATACTGTGGGTGGTAGACTCCAAGCCCCCACGTCTCATTCACACTGTGGGTGGTAGACTCCAAATCCCCACGTCTCCTTCATACTGTGGGTGGTAGACTCCAAGCCCCCACGTCTCTCATTCATACTGTGGGTGGTAGTCTCCAAGCCCCCATGTCTCATCCATACTGTGGGTGGTAGACTCCAAGCCCCCACGTCTCTCATTCATACTTTGGGTGGTAGACTCCAAACCCCCACGTCTCATTCATACTGTGGGTGGTAGACTCCAAACCCCCACATGTTTCTCATGGCAGACAACCCCACACATTTCTCCCATTCACACAGTGGGTGGTAGACTCCAACCCCCACATCTCTCATTCATACTTTGGGTGGTAGACTCCAAGCCCCCACGTCTCTCATTTATACTGAGGGTGGTAGACTCCAAGCTCCCACGTCTCTCATTGATACTTTGGGTGGTAGACTCCAAGCCCCCAAGTCTCTCATTCATACTGAGGGTGGTAGACTCCAAGCTCCCACGTCTCTCATTGATACTTTGGGTGGTGGACTCCAAGCCCCCACGTCTCTCATTCATACTGTGGGTGGTAGACTTCAAACCCCCACGTCTCATTCATACTGTGGCTGGTAGACTCCAAGCCCCCACGTCTCTCATTCATACTGAGGGTGGTAGACTCCAAGCTCCCACGTCTCTCATTCATACTGTGGCTGGTAGACTCCAAGCCCCCACGTCTCTCATTCATACTGAGGGTGGTAGACTCCAAGCTCCCACGTCTCTCATTGATACTTTGGGTGGTAGACTCCAAGCCCCCACGTCTCTCATTCATACCTTGGGTGGTAGACTAAGCCCCCACGTCTCTCATCCATACCTTGGGTGGTAGACTACGCCCCCACGTCTCTCATTCATACTGTGGGTGGTAGATTCCAAGCTCCCACGTCTCTCATTGATACTTTGGGTGGTAGACTTCAAGCTCCCACGTCTTTCATTGATACTGTGGGTGGTAGACTCCAAGCCCCCACGTCTCTCATTCATACTGTGGGTGGTAGACTTCAAACCCCCACGTCTCATTCATACTGTGGGTGGTAGACTCCAAGCCCCCACGTCTCATTCATACTGTGGGTGGTAGACTCCAAGCACCCACATGTTTCTCATTCATACTGTGGGTGGTAGACTCCAAGCCCCCACGTCTCTCATTCATACTGTGGTTAGTAGACTCCAAGCCCCCACGTCTCTCATTCATACTGTGGGTGGTAGACTCCAAGCCCCCAAGTCTCATTCATACTGTGGGTGGTAGACTTCAAACCCCCACGTCTCATTCATACTGTGGGTGGTAGACTTCAAACCCCCACGTCTCTCATTCATACTGTGGGTGGTAGACTCCAAGCCCCCACGTCTCTCATTCATACTGTGGTTAGTAGACTCCAAGCCCCCACGTCTCTCATTCATACTGTGGGTGGTAGACTCCAAGCCCCCAAGTCTCATTCATACTGTGGGTGGTAGACTTCAAACCCCCACGTCTCATTCATACTGTGGGTGGTAGACTCCAAGCCCCCACGTCTCTCATTCATACTGTGGGTGGTAGACTCCAAGCCCCCAGGTCTCTCATTCATACTTTGGGTGGTAGACTCCAAGCCCCCAGGTCTCTCATTCATACTGTGGCTGGTAGACCCCAAGCCCCCACGTCTCATTCATACTGTGGGTGGTAGACTCCAAGCCCCCACGTCTCTCATTCATACTGCGGGTGGTAGACTCCAAGCCCCCAGGTCTCTCATTCATACTGTGGGTGGTAGATTCCAAGCACCCAGGTCTCTCATTCATACTGTGGGTGGTACTCCAAGCCCCCACGTCTCTCATTCATACTGCGGGTGGTAGACTCCAAGCCCCCAGGTCTCTCATTCATACTGTGGGTGGTAGACTCCAAGCACCCAGGTCTCTCATTCATACTGTGGGTGGTAGACTCCAAGCCCCCACGTCTCTCATTTATACTTTTGGTGGTACACTCCAAGCCCCCACGTCTCTCATTCATACTGTGGGTGGTAGACTCCAAGCCCCCAGGTCTCTCATTGATACTGTGGGTGGTAGACTCCAAACCCCCACGTCTCATTCATACTGTGGGTGGTAGACTCCGAACCCCCACGTCTCATTCATACTGTGGGTGGTAGACTCCAAGCCCCCATGTCTCTCATTCATACTCTGGGTGGTAGACTCCAAGCCCCCACGTCTCTCATTCATACAGTGGGTGGTAGACTCCAAGCCCCCACACCTCATTCATACTGTGGGTGGTAGACTCCAAGCCCCCACATGTTTCTCATGGCAGACAAGCCCACACATCTCCCCCATTCACACAGTGGGTGGTAGACTCCAAACCCCCACATCTCTCATTCATACTTTGGGTGGTAGACTCCAAGCCCCCACGTCTCTCATTCATACTGTGGGTGGTAGACTCCAAGCTCCCACTTCTATCATTCATACTGTGGGTGGTAGATTCCAAGCTCCCACGTCTCTCATTGATACTTTGGGTGGTAGACTCCAAGCCCCCACGTCTCTCATTCATACTGTGGGTGGTAGATTCCAAGCTCCCACGTCTCTCATTGATACTTTGGGTGGTAGACTCCAAGCCCCCACGTCTCTCATTCATACTGTGGGTGGTAGACTCCAAGCCCCCACGTCTCTCATTCATACTGTGGGTGGTAGACTAAGCCCCCACGTCTCTCATTCATACTGTGGGTGGTAGATTCCAAGCTCCCACGTCTCTCATTGATACTTTGGGTGGTAGACTCCAAACCCCCACGTCTTTCATTCATACTGTGGGTGGTAGACTCCAAGCCCCCACGTCTCTCATTCATACTGTGGGTGGTAGACTAAGCCCCCACGTCTCTCATTCATACTGTGGGTGGTAGATTCCAAGCTCCCACGTCTCTCATTGATACTTTGGGTGGTAGACTCCAAGCCCCCAGGTCTCTCATTCATACTGTGGGTGGTAGACTCCAACCCCCCAGGTCTCTCATTCATACTGTGGGTGGTAGACTAAGCCCCCACGTCTCTCATTCATACTTTGGGTGGTAGACTCTAAGCCCCCAGGTCTCTCATTCATACTGCGGGTGGTAGTCTCCAAACCCCATGTCTCATTCATACTGTGGGTGGTAGACGACAAACCCCCACGTCTCATTCATACGGTGAGTGGTAGACTCCAAGCCCCCACGTCTCATTCATACTGTGGGTGGTAGACGACAAACCCCCACGTCTCATTCTTACTGTGGGTGGTAGACGACAAACCCCCACATCTCATTCATACTGTGGGTGGTAGACTCCAAGCCCCCACATGTTTCTTATGGCAGACAAGCTCACAAATCTCCCCCATTCACACAGTGGGTGGTAGACTCCAAGCCCCCACGTCTCTCATTCATACTGTGGGTGGTAGACTCCAAACCCCACGTCTCATTCATACTGTGGGTGGTAGACTCCAAACCCCACGTCTCATTCATACTGTGGGTGGTAGACTCCAAACCCCACGTCTCATTCATACTGTGGGTGGTAGACTCCAAACCCCCACGTCTCATTCATACTGTGGGTGGTAGACTCCAAGCTCACACATCTCTCATTCATACTGTGGGTGGTAGACTCCAAACCCCCACGTCTCTCATTCATACTGTGGGTGGTAGACTCCAAACCCCCACGTCTCTCATTCATACTGTGGGTGGTAGATTCCAAGCTCCCACGTCTCTCATTCATACTGTGGGTGGTAGATTCCAAGCTCCCACGTCTCTCATTCATACTGTGGGTGGTAGATTCCAAGCTCCCACGTCTCATTCATACTTTGGGTGGTAGACTCCAAGCCCCCACGTCTCTCATTCATACTGTGGGTGGTAGATTCCAAGCTCCCACGTCTCATTCATACTTTGGGTGGTAGACTCCAAACCCCCACGTCTCATTCATACTGTGGGTGGTAGATTCCAAGCTCCTACGTCTCTCATTGATACTTTGGGTGGTAGACTCCAAACCCCCACGTCTTTCATTGATGCTGTGGGTGGTAGACTCCAAACCCCCACGTCTCATTCATACTGTGGGTGGTAGACTCCAAGCTCCCACGTCTCTCATTCATACTGTGGGTGGTAGACTCCAAACCCCCACGTCTCATTCATACTGTGGGTGGTAGATTCCAAGCTCCTACGTCTCTCATTGATACTTTGGGTGGTAGACTCCAAACCCCCACGTCTTTCATTGATGCTGTGGGTGGTAGACTCCAAACCCCCACGTCTCATTCATACTGTGGGTGGTAGACTCCAAGCTCCCACGTCTCTCATTCATACTGTGGGTGGTAGACTCCAAACCCCCACGTCTCATTCATACTGTGGGTGGTACTCCAAGCTCCCACGTCTCTCATTCGGTGATTGTTGCAAAGTCATCCTGTGCCCTGGGCACCCCCCAACTTTTTGCTGACTGGAACTGGTGGTAACTGACTCTGACTGACCCTGGGCACTGTTTAACCAGGCCCAGGGCCAGTGCCAAGCTGACACTCAACATATACTTGGGTACACTATGGTATGGTGGGGTACCCCTGTAATTGGCATGACCTACCCCATAATCCCCTAGTATATAAAAGGGCAGGGGATTGAAACTACCTAGAAGTCTCCAGTATCCTGGGGCATGGCAGTTTAGAGGCCAGCAGATTTTCTGCACTAACATGTGTGCAATGCTGAAGCCTGAGGTCAGTTTAAAAGCAGCACTGGTTCCCAGGACTGCTTTTAAACAGTAAATAGTGCCCAAACTCGACTTTGGTGGTAGGGACACTTAAAAATGTAAATCCTACAATGTTTTGGCATATTAAGGACCACCGGGGTCTCCCCTAGGTATCCCAGGGGTGGAGGGTCAGTTATCTATAAGGTACACCCGTATAAAATGAGTTTTTATATGCCTGGGTAAAGTGAAATTTCACTCCGCACATTGTTTTAAAGTGCTGCTCAAATTCGACTTTGATGCTAGGAGCACTGGGTAAGGAGGATCTGCAATATTTCTGCAGATTCAGAACCCCTGAAGTCTCCCCTAGTTGTACAGGGGGGGAGGAGGTCCTGTAGAAATTAGGGAAATACTTATAAAATGTTTTTATAAGCCCTGGTGCTAAAAAACTGGTCCAAGTCATTTCCCCCATTGCAAACCCCATGGCCCACAGGTTAACATTGCAGGAAGTAATTAAATAATAACTCCTGATAGGAAGGACATAGATCCCCCATTCAAAGACTAGAATAGGAGTGCTAAATCCAACAATACCTGATTGGTCAGAGTTAAGTGGATTAGCCAGGCTGCTTTGAAGAGGTGATAAAGGGCCCCTGGGGTTACCAACTGTCCTGGGAGGGCAATGTGTTGTTCCATAGGAATGCCAGGCCAGGGGGTGGAGTCGTAAACCATGCTCTTCAAAGGCAGAGGGGGAGGCCTGAGTTTCAGTTTCACTCTTTCACTCGTGACCCAAAGTTAGGGCTAGGCTTAAGGAAGGTATGTGCAGATGGTAAAGGGAGAGGCCATGGAAATAAGCGACCACTGACCCTCCTGGTAGGTCGCTCCCCCTCCACGCAGCTCCGACTGTGTGCTGCCGCTGCCACTGCCACTGGTAAGTGTCCTCGTCCTTTTTGCTTTCTGTGCCACTGTCTCCCCCTATTGTGCCTCGTTTTCTGCTCTTTGTTACATCTGTTTTTCCTAAGTTTTTTGTGCCTTTCTGCCCTCTGTTCCACCCGTTTTTCCTTCTTTTTTTTGCCTTTCTGCCCTCTGCTCCACTCGTTTTTCCTTTGTTTTTTGTGCCCTTCTGCCCTCGGTTTCACTAGTTTTTTGTGCCCTCTGCGTCACTCGTTTTTTGTGCCCTTGTCCTCTGTGCCACTCGTTTTTACCTCGTTTTTTGTGCACTTCTGCCCTCTGTTCCCCTCATTTTTTTGTGCCCCTTTTGTCTTCTGTTGCACTCGTTTCCCCCTCCAGCCCTGCCCCCCTGACTGCCCACTGCTCCTGGTAGGTCGCTCCCCCTCCACGCAGCACCGACTGTGTGCCCCTACTACCGCTGGTAAGTGTCCTCCGTCCTTTTTGCTTTCTGTGCCACTGTCTCCCCCTCTTGTGCCTCGTTTTCTGCTCTGCGCCACTCGTTCCCCCCCCTTGTGCCCCATTTTGCCTTCTGTACCACTGTTTCCCCCTCTTCGTGCCTCGTTTTCTGCTCTGCGCCACTCGTTTCCCCCACTTGTGCCCCATTTTGCTTTCTGTACCACTGTTTCCCCGCCGCTGTGCCCCCTGCGGCCCTGCCCCCTGCCCACTCGCTGCTCCCGCCTCCCAGCTGTTCCTCCCTCCCACCTCCCCATATATGCCGGACGCTGCACAGCCGCGCAACGGGTCCGCCGCTGGCACGCCAAAGGCATGCCTAAGGCAAGCCCGTCTGCGCCCGTCCACGCCTGGACCGCGCCAGAACCTCTGGACCCCGTGAACGGCACGACACCAGACTCCACTACGACGCCAGCACCCTCCACGCACTCAACGCCGGCCGAAACCACACCTTTTTCCAGGCCGCCCCGAAATTGACCCACAGACCCTTCTCCTGCCGTATCTGCAGCATCACCAGAGCCACCAAACCTCCAAGGAGTGGACCCAACCACCTCCGCTGCATACTCCTCAACACCCGCTCCGCACGCAAACACACCGTCGAGCTCTGGGATCTGCTCAACACCTCCGCCCCAGACATGGCCTTCCTGACTGACCTGGTGTAACTACTCCTCGGCGCCCGACATCACCATAGCCATCCCGGACGGCTACAAGATCAACCGCAGGGATCGCGCCAACGGAATCGGAGGAGAAATAGCCATCGTCCACAAGTCCACCCTCAAGGTCACCACCCACGCAGACGACACCCTGTACACCGCCGAACACCTCCACTTCCGGATCCACACCGACCCCAACACCACCCTCAGAGGAACACTCATCTACAGACCCCCTGGACCCGGGCTCAGTTCAGCGACTCCATCGCTGATCTCGCCAGCACCCACGCACTTGCCTCCACGGACTACATCCTCCTCGGGGACCTGAACTTCCACCTCGAGAACAACAACGACGCCAACTCCGCCACCCTGATCGACAACCTCGCCATCCTTGGCCTCAGACAACTCGTCACTGCACCCACCCACGCCGCCGGCCACACGCTGGACCCCGTCTTCTCCACAGGCACCCACGTCGCCTTCGACCACACCACCAAACTCCACTGGACCGACCACCACTGCATCCATTTCACCTTCAAGAAACCAACCACGCACCACTGCACCCAACAGCTGCCTGGCTGCTGCTGGAGCAAAGTCATCGAAGACCAGCTGATCACCACCCTCGCCCAGAACCGCACCCGCCGACCCCACCAACTCAGACGCCGCAGCCTGCAACCTCAGACAGAGGATCGACGACTGCGCCAACACCCTCGTCCCGCTCAAGAAACCCTCCAACAGCCACGCCAGCAAGACAGCCACCGACGAGCTCAAGACCTCCAAACGCGCATGCTGGAAACTGGAGAAGATATGGCTCCACGAACGCACACCGGACAACCACGCAGCCCACAAGGACGCCACCCGCAGACATCACCACCTCATCAGATTAGCCAAGAGATCCTCCTTCAAAGACCGCTTGGATAACAACGCACACAACAGCAAGGAGCTCTTCAGGATCGTAAAGGAACTCTCCAACCCCAACGCCAACGCCAACGACATCCCGCCCTCACAAGAACTGTGCGACTCACTAGCAATCTTCATCCACCGCAAGATCGCTGACATCCACGACAGCTTCAACACCACAACCATCCCGACTACGCCAGACTCCACCTCCCCTGTGAACACTACCAGCGCCAACCGACTGACCTTCTGGTCCAACGTCAATGACGACGAGACACGCAAGGTCATGAACTCCATCCACTCAGGATCTCTGTCAGACCCGTGCCCACACCACGTATTCAACAAAGCAGACGCAGCCATCGCACCTCAACTACGGAAGGTCATCAACATTGCCTTCGAAACAGCGACATTCCCGGAAAGCTGGAAGCACGCCGAAATCAACGCCCTCCTCAATAAGCCCAAGGCGGACCCCAAGGACCTCAAGAACTTCCGGCCCATCTCCCTGCTCCCGTTCCCGGCAAAGGTCATCGAGAAAATCGTCAACATGCAATTGACCTGCCACCTGCAAGACAACAACATCTTGGACCCGTCCCAGTCCAGATTCAGACGAAACCACAGCACCAAGACAGCCCTCATCACCGCCACAGGCGACATCAGGCGCCAACTAGACAACGGCGAAACATCAGCCCTCATCCTCCTGGACCTGTCAGCCGCCTTCGACACGGTCTCCCATCACACTCTAAAGACACGCCTCCTAGAAGCCGAATCCAAGAGAAGGCCCTTGACTGGACCACGTCGTTCCTCTCCGGCAGAACCCAGAGCGGCCGCCTCCAACCCTTCCGATCCGAAGCCACCAACATCATCTGCGGTGTCCCCCAGGGCTCATCTCTCAGCCCAACGCTGTTCAACGTCTACATGGCCCCCTCGCACAAGTGGCCCGCCATCAAAACCTCAACCTCATCTCCTACGCGGACGACACCCAGCTCATCCTCTCCCTCACCAAGGACCCACACACCGCCAAAACCAACCTCCACGAGGGAATGAAGGCCGTCGCCGACTGGACGAGGAGCAGCCGTCTGAAGCTGAACTCGGACAGGACGGAGGTCCTCATCCTCGGACCCACCCGCTCAGCCTGGGATGACTCCTGGTGGCCGACCACACTGGGAACAGCACCAAGACCCACTGACCATGCACGCAACCTAGGATTCATCCTCGACTCCTCCCTCTCCATGTCTAAGCAGGTCAACGCCGTCTCCTCCTCCTGCTACAACACCCTCGCAGGATCTACAAGTGGATCCCGACCGAAACAAGAAGAACGGTGACACAGGCCCTCGTCAGCACAAGACTGGATTACGGCAACGCACTCTACGCAGGAATCCCAGCCAAACACCTACGGCGACTACAACGCATCCAAAACGCCTCTGCCCGACTGATCGTCAACGTCCCCCGCCGCAGCCACATAAACCCCCCACCTGAGAGACCTACACTGGCTCCCGGTCGACAAGAGATTCACCTTCAAGCTCCTCACCCACGCACACAAAGCACTCCACAACGCCGGACCAGCCTACCTGAACAGCAGACTCCGCTTCTACACCCCCACCCGCCAGCTCTGCCAGCCTCGCCCTCGCCGCTGTCCCCCGCATCCAACGAACAACCTCTGGTGGCAGATCCTTTCCTACCTCGCCGCCAAGACCTGGAACACCCTCCCTACCCACATACGGCAGACCCAAGACCTACTCGCCTTCAGATAACTCCTCAAGACCTAGCTCTTTGAGCTGTAGCGGTACAAAAGGGGGTGGTGATGGACGGAGCATCTGAACCAATCAAACACTCACACCCAGTCAACAGATCTGGGTTTAATCCATCACCGTTCTTTAGCCCACTCTGCCACCCCAGTTCAGATATGGCCATATGCAAATCAGTCTGACCCTGTGCCTCCTGGGAACAGTCCAGCCCGAACTGCCAAGCCATGCCTTCCCTGGACTGGAAACAAGCTTCCGAGGACCGGTTGGTAGGGTATGCTCAGACGTGAGTCCCTTGCTCACTTTGCCACTGGATTCAAGCAAGCCTGGCTTAAAACGGCTGAAATGCCAGAAACCGGCCCTTCGATCAATAGGGTATCTTTCATAGATTCACATGCTTAGAATCATCCCCGCCGACGAGGTTGGAGTCTCGCGGTACAATAAAACATATACATTATAGTCATAATAACATTATACCATAGGCTATAGTGTATAGCAAATACACTGCATTAGCCTATCTTAGTCTTTTTGTAAAAAGGAACCAAACTTGGAAACCAGCCAATCAGGCAGCAGCACCCTCTAGAACCTTCCCCACAGAGAGGCAAACCCTCAGATTTTATACTGCACCTCGTGTGTTAGGGAGTCTTCGAGCTCTGCTCAGTTTTTTTCCTTAAACCTTTCTTCCTGAGAAAAAATATGTTTGATTCCAAGAAGAGTTTGTTTTTGGCCTGTTCTTCATGTGGGAAGAAGAGACTACACTTTGAGGACCCACATAAGGAATGTATTTACTGTCTCTACCCAGCACACAAGGTCAAAGACTGCAGGATCTGTAGAACCTTTCCTGCCAAGACCTTGAAGGATCGAGAAGGACGCCTGCTGGTTTGGTTGGAGAAGTTGAAGGCATCATCTGAGGTGGTATCTGAAGGTGAAGGCAGTATTAGTCCTCAAGCGTCCACCCCCATATCCAAGAAGAGGGATAGATCTGGAGATCCTCCTGAGAAGCTGAGTAAGACTTCGAAAACATCCTCTTCTGAGGTGGGTCACTTCCTCAAATAAAGATAAAGTCTCTTCTGAGGTAAAATCTAGAGATAAGGTGAAGGTTTCTCTGAAAACTACCTCTAAATCTCTTCAGGACCCTCCGTCGACATGTAAAACATCTTAGTCGACGAGAAATCGCCACAGAAGGTGAGTGGATCTTCAGCATCGAAGAAAAATACACAGTCGACGAAATCTCCGTCGACGAGTGCCCCTACGCCGTCAACAACTCATCATGTCGACGCCAGCTTCGTCGTCAAGGATCCCGTCGATGATGCCTCCGCCGTCGATGGATGTTTTCCCGTCGTCGACGAGTATCCCGTCGACGATGCTTCAAGTTTCGTTGACGACCTTACCGTCGACGAGCCAACCAATGATGATGATACCGTCGATCTCACCGTCGACGAGTATTATACCCTCGACGGTGAGTCCACCGTCGACAACAACTTCAACCATGACGACCACTACATTGTCGACGATGTCTTTTCCGTCGACGTCTATGATCACAACATCGACGATGTCTGTTAAAGCCATCTCAGCAGAATATGAATCACTACCGACATATATTTCTGCCACTTTGAAGCGTAAAAAACCCACGCCTTTACAATTCACGCCGATTTTGAGCTCTAAATTATCGCCTACCAGACAATTTTACCATGATGTGTCACATTTCACCTTTACCTCCTAGCCATTATTTGGGGGAATCTGAAGATGACGATGATTCCTATGGACAGGCACATGACCATTCAAAACTCAGAATAAAGTATCAAGAAGATGAAGAGGAGGAATACTATGAACCATGTGAGTCTTTAAGAGGACCTCAAGGACATCAAGAGCCAGTGGTTCAAATGCCTGCAACTTTGCTTCAAGACCTTACGGCAATGTTGAAAGACTATAATAGCCGTTTTCCTCCAGTTCCACAACAAGCTTCTGCACCTATAGAGATGCAACCTGTGACACATGCAACACCGGTTTCTGAGCCCCAGGTGGCGTTGCCTTTACAGCTGCTACAAGATGATGACGGGGACACAGTAGCAGAGGATGGAGAAATTCCTAATTCACCCACTACCGTAGATGAATGGGATGAATATCTGATCCCGACTCCAGCTTCACCGGTTCCTCCAGCTGCAGACTCCTACTGAGGACATAGGAGGTTTCCATGCCATTATGGAAAGGGCATCTGCTAGGTTTCACCTGGCCATGCCAGTACAGAAGACAGAGTGTTTTTTTATATGATTTTAAAGATCTAAACAGGAAGTCTACATGTGCTATCCCCATAAATGATCATAGATGGGAAGAGGGAGTAAAGATCATGAAAACTCCATTCTCCATTCCTGCAATCCTCCCTAGGATTGACAAAAAATACAAAGAGCCGGATGATGCACCTGCCTGCCTTTGGGGTCACCCTAAGCAGACTCCGTTATCTCTCAGGCAGCGCAGAGAAAATCTCGCAATCCGTCCACTCCAATAACAGCTCCTCCTGATGAAGATGGAAGGCGCCTTGACAGCATAGGCAAACACTTTACCACCATGGCAGGTAGTACAGTTCGGGCCACGAATTGTTTAGCCATTTAAGGCAGATATGATCGCCAATTGTGGTCAGACATCTCGCCCTATATAGAATATCTGCCTGATGACAAGAAAATAGAGGCAAGAAAAATTCTCACGGAGGGTGAAAGAGCTGCTTTCGAAGTCATAGATATCTCTATGGATATAGTGTCTCTTGGATTCAGTCAACTCGCCGGAGCGGCTACACTTAGATGACAGGGCTGGTTTAAATCCACAAATTTTAGCCTTGAAATCCAGACGAAAATCCTGGATATGCCTTTTGATGGCGACCTCTTGTTTGGCAAACATATTGATGATGCACTGCAGGAAATAAAAAAGGAGACAGATATTGCAAGATCATTGGGTACCTTGCAGTATCGGAAGACACACCTTTGAGGAGCAGGAGGCAGAAGTTCCTACTCCTTTTGTGGGGGTTACCAAAAATACCAACAGGGGAACCAGGGTCGATACGGATATAATTAACAACAGCAACAGCAAACCTACAGGAATCCTCCAGCGGCAACAAGGCAAGAGACGTCAACCTCAAGGCAGAGATTCTGCCAGAAGGCAGTGACACTCCTATTACACCTGCACCAGACATTCCTCAGGCATTCAAAATTCCAAATATTTCCCAACATTTCAACAATTGGATGAAAATAACCAAAGACAAGTGGGTATTAGATATCATAAAATTTGGACAAACCCTGGAGTTCACCAAATTTCCCCCTCCTCATCCACCTCTAAAGAAAACCCACCGCATCTTTCTCTACTCAGGAAAGAGGTGAAAGCTATGTTGTCAAAAGGGGAGATAGAAAAAGTTCCTCTCTCTCAAACAGGAAAGAGATTCTATTCTCGCTTTTTCCTGATAAAGAAAAAATCAGGGGATTGGAGACCAATCTTAGACTTGCGAATGCTGAACAAGTACCTTCAGAAGAAATCATTTCGCATGGTAACACCCCAGGAGATTCTTCAGCTTCTAGATCAAGCGGATTTTATGACAACCTTGGATCTCCAAGATGCGTATTTCCATATCCCAATTCATTCCAAACATCGAAAGTTCCTGAGATTCACTGTGACAGGTGCATATTTCCAATTCAAAGTCCTCCATTTGGCCTGCGCTCGGCTCCAAAAGTCTTTACCAAATTTTCTGGCTCTGGTAGCAGCTCATTTCAGGCTGCAAGGCATCAAACTATTCCCATATCTGGACGACTGACTAATAAAGGTTCCATCCTTTCGCCAGGCTTCTCTTGCAACAACGAAATGCCTGCAAATGTTTCACTCTCTAGGAATCTCATTTAACGCCCAAAAGTCAAGCCTCTATCCTACACAAGTAATACAATTTCTGGGAGCAAAATTAGACAAGGCATTCAAGACGAGGCATTCTTGTCCGCAGACAGAATATATCGCCTTCTCTCTCTAGGCATCAAATATTCAAAAAAGAAAGTTCGCTTCAGTGAGAAGGAGTAGTTTCTGTCCTGTAACTCCAGTTCTGTAGTAGGGGTATCTCTGTTATAGTCATAATCTAGTGAATAGTCCAGCTCATGAGCGTGGACCCCGGAGCAATCAAAAATAATCTCTTAAGCTGTCTAAAAACGCAGTCCTGCACAGACACTTAAGAGAGAATTTAAAGACACATAATTCAGCCTATATCCACAGGCTACACTGTCCAGTACTTCAACTAGACATTCCACCAAAAACCACACACAGCACAGCCTGCCAAGTTTTCTTCACAGAGAAAAACTTCCCCTTTTACCAGTAAAGCCTCAGGAATGATAGAGAGGAAGGGGAGGACAGATAAGCCCCATAGGCTGCCATTATGTGGCTCAAAAAGGGATACCCTGCCTTTAACACCTTCCATGCTGCGCAGATTTACACCCTGTGCTGGGCCCCAATGTTAATGGGTGTGGTCATGACGGAACCGTTCCGTCATGAGCATCGAAGGGGTTAAGAAAACTTTCTAGAACTTTCTCAGTATCCCAGAATGCCCTGCAGGTCCCATTTACTTTCAGTTCTTTATGAAGGCGTATAACGCCAGACCTGTAGCATTCCGAACATAAACATTTGTCTCCACCGGGGAGGAGGGCGGGCGCTTATGACTATAACAGAGATACCCCTACTACAGAACTGGAGTTACAGGACAGAAACTACTCCTTCTGAAGTAGGGGTTCTCTGTGTATAGTCATAATCTAGTGAATAGAATGGCAAGCCCATCCCCACACCAAAGCGGCAGTGGAGAGAAAGAGTACAACACCACGACTGTGCGAACAGATTTCGCAGCGAAGCCTGCCCAACCTCAGTATCTGCCCTGGCATCAGGTCCAGACAGTAATGCTTAGCAAAGGTATGGACCGACTTCCACGTGGCGGCCCTGCAGATATCTGCAATGGGAACATTACGTAGGAAAACAGTCGTTGCAGCTTTGCCCCTGGTGTAATGAGCCTTAGGTTTACCCCTAAGGTCTTATTAGCCTTTTGATGACACAATTAAATACAGGACACAATCCACCTCGAAATGGACTGTTTAGAGGTAGCAAGACCTGCCCTGACTGACCCATAGTTGATAAACAATTGGTCCGACCTACGAATATCCTTGGTTTTATCCAGATAAAAGTTCAACACCCTCCTAACATCCAGGGAATGTAGAGAAGAAGGATTCTGAAAAAACTTAAGCAAAGTTATGGTCTGGTTAACATGGAAATCAGAAATAACCTTAGGAAGGAATTTAGACGGAGTACGCATAAAAACCTTAGCAGCATGAAATACAGTATAAGGTTCTTGGCAACACAACGCCTGAATTTCACTCACCCTGCGGGCCGATGTAATGGCCACGAGGAACGCCGCCTTCCAGGACAGGTGCTGCAGCAAAGCCTTATGAATAGGTTCAAAAGGTTCCTTCATCAATCTGGACAGCACCACATTCAGTTCCCATGAAGGCGAAGGACGTCAGACAGGAGGAAACCCTTTTTTTCAAGCCTTCCAAAAAGTCTTTGATCACAGGGATCTGGAAGAAGGAAGTCTGTGAAGGGCATTTCCTGTAGGCAGTAAGCGCGGCGAGATGATAGTTAAGGTCAGCCTGCGCCAAATGTAAAAGGTATGGAAGGGTGACATCTTCCTTACATGTCGTCGGATCATAGTACTTGGACTTGCACCAGATGCAAAATCTCTTCCACTTGTACGCATAAGAGGTCCTAGTGGAGGGTCTCTTGGCTTCCTTCAGTATGTCCATACAATCTGCAGGGAGATTCAAATGGCCATATTGCACTATCTCAGGAGCCATGCCGCCAAACTCAAAGACGAGAGGTTGGGGTGCACCATCAGACCCCCGAACTTCGTGAGAAGGTCCTGCCGGCACGGCAGCCGAATGTGAGAAAGGAGAGACCGGTGAAGCATGTCCGTGAACCATCACTGCCTGGGCCATTCCGGGGCAATCAAGATCATCCGCGCCCTGGACTGGGCTAGTTTGATGAGCACCGCCAGAATCAGGGGAATGGGTGGAAAAGCGTACAGAAAGTTGTTCGACCAGTCGATCCATAGCGCTTTCCCCAGCGTTTCCTGCTGGAAGTACCTGGATGTGAAGTTTCGGCATTTGCTGTTTTCGGCGGTGGCGAACAGATCCACGTCTGGAGTGCCCCATCTGTCGAAGACGTCTCCTAGTACTTCGTCGTTTATGATCCATTCGTGGTTTTCCTGGATCAGCCTGCTCAGTGCGTCCGCCTGAACATTCTGCACACCTGGCAGATGAGTAGCCGTTATCGTCAGTCCTCTGGAAAGAAGCCAGTGCGAGATCGCCTGCGCCTCCTGCGACAGGGTGCACGATCTCGAGCCCCCCTGCTTGTTGAGGTAATAAAATGAAAAAAATGCCTAAAATGAAAGTGTGTCCTCATGTAACGTAACTGGAAAATATGTAAACCGCTCTGATACCTGTTTTGGTTCGGGTCTAGTTTGCGCTATATAAAACTCTGCAAAAAAAAAAGAATACATCGTGGTCGTATTGTCCGTCTGTACAAGCAGAGAGTTGGTCTGGAAGGACGGATGAAAGGCCTTCAGTGCCAAGTGAACCGCTCTGAGTTCCAGGAAATTGATATGATACGTCGGGGACCACGTTCCTTGTATCTGTAACTCTCCGGAATGCGCTCCACAGCCGTGGAGAGAGGCATCCGTCACGATGGTCTGAGTGGGAATGTCATTGTTAAAGGGAACCCCCTTGAGGAGATTCTCCGCTGAACACCACCATTTCAGAGACTGTAGAGCATGCAGAGACAGTTGTATCTTGTCATCCTAGTTTCCTCTCCTCTGGTCCCACTGATCCTCCAGGCACTCCTGCAGCGGTCTTATGTGTAGACGCGCGTGTGGTGTGAGGAAGATACAGGAGGCCATCGACCCCAGTAGAGAAGACACCGTCCTCGCTGTCGTAGATGGAGCGGTCATAAGATCCTGAGCCTTTCGAAGGAGTGATAAACGTCTTTCCTCCGAAGGAGACACGCTTGCCCACAGCGTATTGATGGATGCTCCCATATACTGTAGGGTAGTGAGACAAAATATCGAAATTAAAATATCGATATACAATAATATCGATGTTTTAATTTCGATAGTAAAGAATATCGATGTCCAAAATATCGACAGACAGAATATCGTTTTTTTAAGGTATGTATGTTACTAATATCGAATTTTACTAATATCGAGAAAAAAATTTAGTGTTATGTATTTTATTATGTTGTTTATATGTTTGTTAAACATGTTTTGTAATGTATGTTTGAAAATTTGTAAATTTGTTTACATTTTGCGTTTTAGTATCAGAGCGGGTTGTGGGTTTATAGGGGAATAGGGTGGGAAGTAATTTAATAATAATTAATATATGTTTGTAAATATTTTTAATTAATAATAAATTGGTAATTAATTAATATTAATTAGTTAATTAATTAATATAATTTTGTAAATATTTGTAATTAATAATTAATTGGTAATTAATTAATATTAATTCGTTAATTAATATAATTTTGTACATATTTTTAATTAATAATTAATTGGTAATTAATTAATATTAATTAGTTAATTACATTAATTAGAGTAATTTTTTTATATATAATTTTTTTCTTGTTAATTAATTAATGGGGAAAAAATAATATTAATTAGTAAATTAAATTAATTATAGCTAATGTGCTAATATATTTACTTTATTGTTATTGTTAAAATAATTAATTGGTAATTAAATAATGTTAATTAATTTTGGGTAAAGGAGTATTTTTAGGGTTCAGGGTCAGTTTTCAGTTTTTGGGTAAAGGGGTATTTTTAGGGTTCAGGGTCAGTTTTCAGTTCTTGGGTAAAGGGGTATTTTTAGGGTTCAGGGTCAGTTTTCAGTTTTTGGGTAAAGGGGTATTTTTAGGGTTCAGGGTCAGTTTTCAGTTTTTGGATAAAGGGGTATTTTTAGGGTTCAGGGTCAGTTTTCAGCTCTTGGGTAAAGGGGTATTTTTAGGGTTCAGGGTCAGTTTTCAGTTTTTGGGTAAAGGGGTATTTTTAGGGTTCAGGGTCAGTTTTCAGTTTTTGGGTAAAGGGGTATTTTTAGGGTTCAGGGTCAGTTTTCAGTTCTTGGGTAAAGGGGTATTTTTAGGGTTCAGGGTCAGTTTTCAGTTTTTGGGTAAAGGGGTATTTTTAGGGTTCAGGGTCAGTTTGGGGTTTTTGGGGTACAGGGGTATTTTTAGGGTTCAGGGTCAGTTTTGGGTTTTTGGGGTACAGGCGTACAGGGTAAAAATAAAATAAATTAAAATTTAATTTAAATAAATTAAATGAAATTTAAAAAAAAAAAATTACATTAAATTATTACGTTTTTAATTTATTTTAAATGTATATGTATTAGTTTTAATTTTTTAATTATGTTTTAATGTTTTTATTTAATATTTGTTAAATTATATGTATTTTAAAATTATTTTTACATTATTATTAATACATTTAAAAAAACGATATTTTTAATTTCGATATTTTTGTACTATGATATAAATTTTTCGATATTTTTGTACTTACCTTTATGAAGATATGACTCCGATATTTTTGATTTCGATATTTTTGTGTCGATATTTTTGTATGTAGATATTCTGTCTGTCGATATTATGTCATAGATTCATACTGTAGGCATTGGACCGGAGTCGGGACAGACTTGGACATGTTGATGTGCCACCCCAGCTTGCTCAAGAGAACGGACGTCTTCTGGAAGTGCGCTTGCGCTTCCGCGACAGAGGATGCCTTGATCAACCAATCGTCCAGGTACGGGTAGACAAACACCATGGGCCAGATGTAGGTAATCCCAGATTACCGATTCTTAAATACCGAATCATTCCGATTCGGTATTTAAGAACTGGCAATTGGGATGTAAGTAATTTTACCGATTTAATTACCGAATCGGTATGATTCGGTAATTACCGAATTGGTATTTACCGATTCGGTAATTGACATTCATTCCTATGGGCCTGGAGGCCCATAGGAATGAATGTCAATTACCAAATCTGTAAATACCGATTCGGTAATTGGGGGAAACATTGTAGGGTGGCAGGGTGTCACTTTGACACCCTGTTGCACCCCTCAATTGTGCATGGGTGCACATGTTGCAGATATACATGCCCTTAGGGCATGCATGTCTGCTGCAACACGGCACTGTTTCAAAACAGAAGAAATGCTTTTTAAAGGGTTTTCATAATTTACCACCAACTTCTAGTTACAAGCTTTCTGGCCTTCTTGATGCTGGGGAGCCCCCCAGAGGCCTCAGCATGGGCATAGGAAGCAGATCCAGCCTGCCCAGACCCACCTTGACTCTGCAGCCTTCTTTCTTCCAGTCCTTGGAGCCTGATCTTCTTTCTGTCTCTCAGGGTCCTGGAGGAGAAGGTCTGGCAAATCAGGGAGATGAGTAGAAGGAAGGCACAGGATACACACAGTGTGGGTCCGACTTGACCTTCTTCCTCGAGCACTCCGGGCATTTATCAAATAATACAGGCATTTTTGATAAAAAGAACTGCACAGAACACTAGAAGAGGGCACCAAAATATGTCGAGTGTAAACACTCGCACACTTTAAAAGTGCAAAACATTCTATAATAAACCCAAAAAGGGGGAGCTCAATGCTCCAGGGTCCTGCTAGCAGGAGCCGGAAACAAGCATTGGAAATGCAAAAGGTCTCGCATTAGAAAAGTTGGAGCTATTGGTCTTGTAAATGACAAATATTGTATTTATTTGTTGGTTTTTAAAACCGCTAAATTGATAGCTTTGTCATTTACAATGCCAATAGTTATAACTTTCGCGAATGTGACACCTATAGCATTTGGAATGCAACACTGAAGAGAGGGTGCTGCCACAGCACTTAGTCATTCAAACTAAAACCTCCCTCCTCTAGATTTGCTTGGTGTGTTTGGACCATGGAGGCTGCGAGCATTGGAGGTTCGGGCACTGTGGCGGTGGTGTGTGTGTGTGGGAGGGTCTCTGTTTACATTTAGAGAGGAATGGAGCGGGAAAGTAGAGACTGACAGCGAGGTATGAGAGTGAGAGAAGAGAGTGATTGGGAGAAATGGGCGAAGCTAGGAGAGAGAAATGAAAAAGGGGAGGCTGAAAAAATAACACGGCCTGGCGGCCGTGAGAGAGAGGGGAGGTGCTGGCGGCTGGGGAGGGGGGAGGAGAAATGCGAGCAAAATAACACGGCCTGGCGTCCGTGAGAGAGAGGGGAGGTGCTGGCTAAGTAGCAGATTCAGAAAGTAAGCAAAGAAGTTTTCATGCGCGGTTTTTAAAAAGAGTGAAATTGAACGGCTATTTAAGCAGCTAATTAAATTTGAGGGTCTTGAAACGTACTCTGAAAACATTGTGAAAATTATTATTTTACATGATACTTTCAAAAGGCAAAAGATAAGAAGTTTGCACACAAGACGAACAAGACGGAGGGCATTTCTGTGGGGAGGGGGAGGAGAAATGCGACACGGCCGCAGCAGGGGGCGGAGCGGGGAGAGCGGCGATGGGGGAGAGACACGGGCCGTAGTGTGAAGCAGCAGGGGCCTTTGAAGTGAAGCTAGGCTTCACTTCAAAGGTGTGGGAGGAGTGCTGCTGGGGAACAGATGGCGATTTGATGATGTGCACGCGCATTTTAGGTCAATGAGCTTGCGCATTGACCTAAAAGCGCACGGGCACAGCATCAAATCGCCAGTCAATTGCCAGTGTAGGTAGACCTTATTTAAGCCCCTATAGTCTCGCTCAATGCGCATGCGCATTGAGAGGCGAGACCTAAAAATAATAATGTGTCCATCTGTAACGCAACTGATGCTCATGTAAGCGCTCTGATACCTACTGATCAAGTTCACACTATAAAAAAACTCTATTAAAAAAAGAACCATATCTAGGCCCGTGTGCAGCCTTTGCCATTGCTGAACCAGGAAGGGCCTCATTCCACTTACAGCAATGGAGCTGCTAACCTCAGTTCTACGTGTCATGATGGCAGTGTGTGTGTAGTTAGTGGCTGTTAATGTGTTAGGCTGGTGATGGAATCGCCTGTGGGCAGTTCATGCAGTGCTTGGTTGGGGGGCAGGTGATGTTGGCCGAAATGGCGTGCCGCGGGTCATGGCCGGGGTGGGGAGGTTTAATACACAGTGTCCAGTCTGGCGCTGGTGCATTTTATATGATCTGGCCCTGAGACAGTCTAAATCGAGCGTGTAATTTCTACAAAATATATTAAAACTTACGAATCATGGAATCACGTTTTGGAGAATGACGTTGCCACGCACACATTTCTAAAGAAGAACCATTACATATGTACCTTATTAGTCATTAAATAGTCAACAGTTCGAAAACAGGACAGGCACTAGAAGAGGTTAAAACTCACACTTCCTTTAACGCAGGGTGCTTTGTTTGGCCAGCAATACGTAAAGCAGAATGTACTTAAGAAATAATGCAACTGCAGCATCTTAAAAACAACGAGACCCCGAACAAACCATTTGAGAGTACATTTTCATTCGGTCTCAGGATTGCTCAGAAGTAAAAAAAAAAAAAAGGCTACAGCAAGGTGGGATGAATAAAATTCGTGAATAACTAGCCAACATTAGGAATCTTGAATTGCTGCCATCTTGGACGTACAGAGGAGACAGCTATCTTTATATTACGTTTAGAAACTTCGTTGGTCGCTCAATATATCGGGGAGACGGGGATATTTACGGTTGTGGATCCGATGGATAACACTCGCTTGAAATAATAAAGTGGTATTCCTAGAAGAAAAAAAACGTTGGTAGAGAATCTTCAGGGTGGAAAATGTGGGCTGAGGCCTGGCTAGCACATTTAAATGAGACATCCATAAGAAAAGCCAGTGCCTCTGGCGGTAGCTTTCAGTTAAACAGAGCTTCTCTGACACCTTGTTCGGTACAATGCCTTCCCATCTCCCCCCTCTTTTGTTACGGGACATGCCATTTAAACCCCATTCACAGGTGTGAAATGGGGTTAACAGGCCATTAAAAAAAGCACAAAAAGCAGATCACGAGCGGCAGGAAAGGGGGTAGAGAAACTGTTTGCCACAGATTAGGTGGAAAGCGGCGGTTCTGCATACCAATACACCGGCCCTGTTTACTGAATGCCGGAAATGGGAAGCGATAACTCGGCCGACCAGAATTAAATATGAAAGCGCGAGTGCTCCTGCCTGAAGCCAGGCCCTGAACAGGGCGATCCGGCTGCCCGGCACCTGAGCCTTCGCACGAGAAGGAATGTCACAGAAAAATGTACCGTGCAGGAAAACGACATTCTGTTGTATCCTGCAGGTAGTGGTTGATGTTTATCCAGCAAGGAAACCTGTATGGTCAAATCTGGGTACATAGTGGCGGGTGGTGTCACAATCAGAAATGATAAAGTGTTCTCGACACTTATAGCATTGACATCATACGAGTGCCACTTACACAAGTTATATGATTTGTATCCATAAGCTACGCAGAGAAATCACGCAGGATTGGAGACTGCTGAACCAGGGCACCACGGGCCCTACATTATACACCCATCCCCTGACCCGGAAGTAAAACAGCTACTCATTTGGGGTGCAATGAGTCCCAGGGGCCCGGGCCTACTATACCCGCTGCATTAGAGGAGAGGATGAGGCATAACGACCAGAGCTGCTGACCTTTGAACTGCGGAGCCAGGTTCGAGGCTGGCGTCGGCTCAACATCCTGTGATTCTGTGTAAATCACTTAATCGCCCCGTGTCTGCAAAAAAAGCAACATGTTTTTTTTGTAATGTACCTGGTGCTCACGTAAAGCGCTCCAATACATAGGGGTCGAGTTCGCGCTGTATAACACGCTAACATTATATGTATATATAAATATATTTGTAGCTGCGCCCATCGTTGGAAGGGCTTAAAGGTTTATGCCGACTGAGCTCCTAAAGAAGCCACGATACATTTTACTATATTCGCTTTTATTTACTATAGATGCATACATGATTTGCTGCAACGTACAGAAATACCGCTTCTAGGCACTGTGCCTACACCCGGGGGTGTTGGAATATTTCACGAGTTTCTCTTCAGCACTACCGGTAAGCAATACAATTTTCATCCATTATATGTCAGGAACCTTATACTGAACAAGGGGGCAGGGAGAGAACAGATGAGTGGAGGGAGGGAAGGGGTGTGCGGTGAGAGAAAGGGGAGAGCGGATAACTCAGAGGTAAGGGACAGAGAGAAATAGAGAACGGAAAAAATATATAAAGGAGAAAGAAAGGAGTGAGACATATAGTGAAGAGAGTGAGGCAGGGGAAAGGAGGAAACACGGGGAATCGAGAGGGAAAGAAGAGATGGCGAGGCAGAGGGAAGGGGAGAGAAAGAGGTGAAGTAAGAGGGATAGGGAGAGACAAAAGGAAGACAGACTGCAACAAACAAGACGAAGGGCATTAATGTGGGATTCAAAGGAGTGGGAGGAGTGCTGCTGAGGAACAGATGGCGATTTGATAATGTGCACGGGCACAGCATCAAATCGCCAGTCTAGGCAAACCTTGGGTAAACCTTGTTTATGCGCCTATAGTCTCGCTCAATGCGCATGCGCATTGAGAGGCGAGACCTAAAAAGAATTGAAAGTAAATGCGACCTGCAGGGCATTCTGGGATACTGAGAAAGTTCTAGAAAGTTTTCTTAAAGGCACGGTATCCCTTTTTGAGCCACATAATGGCAGCCTATGGGGCTTGTCTGTCCTCCCCTTCCTCTCTATCATTCCTGAGACTTTACTGGTAAGAGGGGAAGTTTTTCTCTGTGAAGAAAACAAATAGTTTCTTACCTGTCGGTGTAGTTTTGCAGCTTGAAGATCTTTCTGGATTCACTATGCTGTGCCTATTCCGCAATCTGGTGGTTGGGTCATGGTTGGGTCCGGAATCGTAGTCTTTTTTTTTTTCATAGCCCAGGTGAGCGTCGACGTCCCACCATTTGGTGTACCTTCGGTGACGTCGGCATGCTTCCGGCGGAAGCTACCACCCTTGGGCGCCATCTTCAGATTCTTTTTTCTGTCTCTTTTTTTTCTTTTCTGTGTTTGCAGTGAATCCATGGCTATGTTTGTTAATCCTTTTTCCAACGTAATTCTTTTCACGTATCTTGTAAGCTTGAACTTGTTTTCTTTTCTATGTGCTTCCACCTCCTTCTCCAGCCTCATCTTTCTGGCGGAGGCAGGTGGGTTCACTAGTGAATCCAGAAAGATCTTCAAGCTGCAAAACTACACCGACAAGTAAGAAACTATTCGTTTTGCAGCGTGAATCTTTCTGGATTCACTATGCTGTGCATAGATTTTGTAGCGGTTTTCGTTACTTTTGTGGCGGCTGGGTGGAAGATGAGCGTTGGTTGATGAATAGATGTTGTAGCACCTTTTGTCCTACTTGTGCTTCTTTGTTCATTTGTACATCCACGCAATAGTGCTTAGTGAACGTGTGCACTGAAGCCCATGTTGCCGCCAGGCATATGTCCTGAATTGGTGTGTTGGCCAGAAAGGCAATTGTTGCTTCTTTCTTCCTGGTGGAGTGGGCCTGCGCCCCTCCTGTTAGCTCCTGGCCCGCTTGTTTGTGGCAGAATTGTATTGTCTGTGCGATCCATCGGGCTATGGTGTTTTTAGTCACTGGTTTGCCCATGTAACTGTTTGCGAAGGATACGAAGAACTGTTTTGTTTTCCTGTGTCCCTTCGTCCTTTCAATGTAGTGCATCACAGCCCTTCTTGCGTCTAGAGTGAGGAGCGACCTCTCAGCGCTTGTAGTGGGGTTTTGGAAGAAGCTAGTGATCTGAATACTCTGGTTCATGTGGAACCTCGACACCACCTTTGGCATGAAGTGTGGGTCTGTTCTCATCACAACCCTGTCACTGTGTATCTGGATGTAGGGTTCCTGCAGTGTGAGTGCCTGCAGTTCGCTCACCCTCCGTAGCGAGGTGATTGCTACTAGAAAGGCCGTTTTGAATGTTAGCATTTGCAGTGATGCTTTGTGGATGGGTTCGAAAGGTGCTTTCATGAGCTCAGTTAGTACCACATTTAGGTTCCAGGCCGGTGGCGGCATTCTCTTTGGTGGCGCTATTCTTTTCGCCCCTTCCAGGAATCTTTTTACGACTTGGGATGTAAAGAAGCTTCTCCCTGTTTCTCCTCTTGTGTATGCCACAATCGCTGCCAGGTGCACCCTCAGCGAGGATGAGCTTAGCTTAGCTTTAATTAGGTGCGTGAGGTACCTTAGCACCGTAGATTCCCTGGTCAGTTTTCTATGGAGTTTTTTCTTGCAACACCATTGAGTGAATCTTTTCCATTTTTCTCCCTTAGCACTTGCGCGTGCTGGGCCTTCTTGCCTCACGCAGCACCCGCAGGGTGCTCTCTGGTAGTCTTAGATGTGCGAACTCTAAGTCCTCAGGAGCCAGGCTGAGAGGTTGAGGCTCTCTGGCTCTGGGTGTAGAACTTCTCCGTTTTCCATGGAGAGTAGGTCTTTTCTTTTTGGGAACTTGTGGGGGGGGGGGGGCCTGCGCCATCTCCATTATCTGAGAGTACCACGTCTGCCTGGCCCATTGTGGTGCCACCAGGAGGAGCGCCATGTTGCTCGTCATGCATTTGTTGAGAACCCTGGGGATCAGTGGTATCGGGGGGGGGGGGAAAGCGTAGGCAAATGTTTTTGACCAGCTTATCCATAGGGCATTCCCCTGGGACAGTGCCTCTGGTTGCCTGGATGCAAAGTATTGGCATTTTGCATTCCGGCGTGTTGCAAACAGGTCTATTGTTGGTGTGCCCCATCTCCTGAATAGTCTCTCTGTTTCCTGAATATTGAGTTCCCACTCGTGGGACGCTGAAATCTGCCTGCTGAGCCAATCCGCTTCTACATTGTCCTTCCCTGGCAGGTGTATGGCTAGCAGGTCTATTTTGAGTGGTATTGCCCATCTCCAGATTTCCTGTGCCAAGGTTGACAGAGGGAATGATTGAGTTCCCCCCTGTTTGTTTATGTAAAACATTGTTGTGGTATTGTCTGTTTGTATCAGCACCTTCTGGCTGTACAGGTGTTTCTGAAAGGCCTTGAGGGCTAGCAACACTGTCTTCAGTTCCAAGTAATTGATGTGTCTGACAGCATCTGTAGGGCTCCACAGACCCCTCACTCTCAGCCCATTCGTGTGTGCGCCCCATCCCTTCTGGGATGTGTCTGTGGTGATGGTCACTGTTGGGTCCGGTGGTGTTAGAGGCTTCCCTACTGTTATTCTTTCCTTGGTCCACCACCTTATTTCTTCCTGCACCCTGTGCGTTACAACCACTAGATCCTCCCAACTTCCTGTAGCTTGTGACCATTGCTGTTGCAGCCACTCTTGAAGTGGTCTCATTTGTAGGCGTACATTGGGGACCAGGTGTATGCATGATGCCATCATCCCCAAGATCTTGCTCACAGTCCTCACTGTCAGAGCTCGCCCCTTCTGGTAGTGACGTTTCTCCCTTAGTAGACTAAGTGTTCTCTTTTCGCTGGGTAACACCCTGCATTGGACCGGGTCGATTTGAGCTCCCAGGAAAATTTTCACTTGCTCTGGTTCCATTGAGCATTTTCCCCAGTGTATGGAGAATCCCAGGCTTGCTAGCGTTCTTGTGACCTGTTCTGCATGATCTTTGCATGTCCTGTAAGAGCTTGCCTTTACGAGCCAGTCGTCGAGGTAGGGGTACACGTGTATCCCCATTCTTCTTAGATGTGCGGCCACTGCCGCGAGGCATTTGGTTAACACCCTTGGTGCGGACTTTAGGCCGAACGCCAGGGTCGTGAATTGGTAGTGATCCTTGTTCACTGTGAATCTTAGCATGTGCTTGTGCTGCCTGTTCATGGGGATGTGCAGGTACGCATCTTTGAGGTCTATGGTGGACAAGAAGTCCCCGGCCTTTATCTGCGGGATGACCTCTTGTAGGGACGTCATCTTGAATTTTTGAGTCTTTACGTATTTGTTTAGGAACCGTAGGTCCAGGATGGGTCTTAGACTTTCGTCCACCTTTGGCACCAGGAAGTAGTTTGAGTACACTCCCCTGTTCCGTTCTTTGAATGGAACCCGTTCGATGGCCGCTTTGAGGAGAAGTTCTTGAGCTTCCTCTTGGAGTAATCGCAGCTCTCTTCCCGAGTGCTCTCTTTTCTTTGGCTTTTTGTTTGGTGGTCTCTTTTCCAACTCTATGCAGTATCCGAATTGCATAATGTTGAGTATCCACTGGTCTGTTGTTATTTTCCTCCACTCCTGGAGAAAAAATCTCAATCTTCCTCCTACTGGCGTCACCTGTTCCCTTGTGTCTTGTCCGTTTAGCCCTCTCCTGTTTGTTTTCCCGTGCTCCTCCCCCGGACGGTTCGAGTGGGAGAGCACCTTTTTCCGTTTGAAGTCACTTAGAGGGGGGTTGTTCACCGCCTCTCCTTCTCTGGCCCCGTCCATTTCCCCTTGATCTAAAGGACTGGCCCCTGCCCTGGTAGTACCAGTTTTGCCTCTGCTGGCCCTGGTGACTTTGGTTGTCACTCTGTTGTCCCTGGTGGAATGCCTGGTGTGATTGCCCTTGCTGGCTTCCACCCCTGCCGTTAGGCCTCCGAGTAGGAGTGCCCCTTCTCATCCCTCTGAATTGCAGGGCCCCCATGGACCTTGCCGTCTCGTTGTCATTCTTCAGTTGGGTGAGCTTCTCATCAACTGGGGCTCCGAACAGTGTCTCACCGTTGAAGGGTGTGTTCAAGATGTTGTTCTGAACCTCAGCCTTGAAGCCCGAGATCCTGAGCCAGGCTTGCCTTCTCTCTGTGATGCCTATAGCCATCAGTCTGCTGGCTGTTTCTGCCCCATCCAAGGCTGTCTTGAGGCACGAGTTAGCGATGCTTTTCCCCTCTTCCACAAGGTGTGATGCCCTCTCACGGTATTGTTCCGGGAGGTGCTTGATCAATTGGCCCATCTCATCCCAATGCTGGTATTGATGTCTATTCAGGAGGGCGTTGGAGTTCGCCATCCGCCAGTGCGTGGCGGCGTTCCTCTCTATTTTCCTGCCAGTTAGATCCATCCTCCTGCTTTCCTTGTCAGGTGGAGGTCCAGATGTTGTTGGGACGTTTGCCCTTTTTCTGGCCGTTGCAGTGATTATTGAGTCTGCGGTGATGGATCCCTTGATGTAAGCTGGGTCCTGGGAGGAGAATTTGTATTTCTTCTCCGTCCACGGCGTTACTGATCTGCATGTAGCCGGTTCCTTGAAGGCTTCCTTCCCCTGGTCTGTGACACTCTTTAGCATGGGCAAGAACTGGCTTCTTGTCTGTGTGGGGAGCAATGTCTCCAGCAGGAAATCTGCTTTTGGCTTCTCCTCTTCCAGCTTAAGTCCATAGGCTGCTGCCGCCTTCCTGACCACCTCATTGTATGCCCCAAAGTCGTCAGGTGGCGAAGGCCTCGAGGGGTATGTCTCCACAGCCTCCTCCGGGTTTTCGGCCTCGATGTCCTGCCATTCCTGGTCTTGGACCGTCGAGGAACCTGAGCCGTAGCTTGACTGCTGCTCCCCGTAATCCCCTTCTGTGTAGTAGAGGTCTTCTTTCTCTTCTTGCTCCGAGGGGTCCGGAGTTTTCAGCGTCTCTTCGACGTGGAACTCCTCGTGCTCCTGTACCTCAGCGACGGTCGGTGCCGGCTTCGAGGGGATCCTGTAACTTTTCATTTTTTCATCGAAGTCCTTCTTTCTCTGAAGGATATTGTCCATTTCGGCCTCAAGCCTTCTTTTCTTTCTCTGCATCTCTGCGGCATGTTCGTCGTCGAGCGTTTCGGCTGCTCTTTTTGGCGGCGGCGGCGGCGACGTCGAAACTTTCTTCGGCTCCTTTTCCGTCGAAGTCGAGGTCGAAGTCGAAGACCCTTTTTCGGGGGCTTGCTTCGATGACCTATGCTTTTCGCTGGTCTTCGGCCTCCGGGAGTCCTTCTCGAAGGATCCGCTGGGCTCTTTTTTGGAGGATGCAGCTTCGGTTGTTGAAGTTTTCGGCGCCGGTGCTCCTTTCGAGGCTCTGGCTTTCGAGAGTCTGCCTCTGGCTTTCGAGACCCTGTGGGGGTTTTCGGGGTCGTAGACTCTCCTACCTTGTCAGGCGTTTTCTTATCGGTCTCTGCGACCGTGAAGTCATCTGGACCTTCGGCGATTTTGTCCTCCTTGTCGGTGGAGAGGCCCAGTTCGTAAAGCGTCGGGGCCTGGCCCTTGCCCTGCATCGTGTGGTGAGCTGTCCTCTGTCTCTCTTGACCTCTGAGTGTCTTCGGCTTGAAGACGGAGCAGGCGTTGCAGTCTCTGCTCTCGTGGTCGATTGGCAGGCAGAGGTTGCAGACCGGGTGCTGGTCCTTCTGCGTGAACTTGTGGTAGCAGTTTTTGCAGAATTTAAAGGGTGTCATGTACATCCCTGCGCTCAGGGGGCCCCCTGTGTGCGCATTCCTCCAAGGACGTCGAAGATTTCGAAGTTCTTTCCTTTCTTCGTCGTCTCTTCTCTGATGGTCCTCTTCTCCCGATCTTCTCAGGTTTTTACTGTCGAAGAGTTGCTGTATTTCCTTCTTTTCTCCTCCAAAACTTCTGGAGCTTCACGCGACGATCCAGACCCAACGGCGGAAAAAAGAATCTGAAGATGGCGCCCAAGGGTGGTAGCTTCCGCCGGAAGAATGCCGACGTCACCAAAGGTACACCAAATGGTGAGACGTCGACGCCCACCTGGGCTACGAAAAAGAAAGAAAGACTACGATTCCGGACCCAACCACGACCCAACCACCAGATTGCGGAATATGCACAGCATAGTGAATCCAGAAAGATTCACGCTGCAAAACTTGGCAAGCTGTGCTGGTTGTGGTTTTTGGTGGAAAGTGGAATGTCTAGCTGAAGTACTGGACAGTGTAGCCTGTGGATATAGGCTGCATTATAGGTCTTTAAATTATCTCTTAAGTGTCTTTGCAGGACTGCATTTTTAGACAGCTTAAGAGATTTTTGATTGCTCCGGGGTCCATGCTCATGAGCGGGACTATTCACTAGATTATGACTATACACAGTGATCCCCTACTACAGAAGGAGTTCTAACTGGATCCCGCTTGCTGAAGAAGGCGGCACAACACAGTGTTGAGAAAATTCTTCAGAACAATTTCTAAAGGTTTGTCCATGTCAGAGAAAACGAAATGACTGAAAGGGGCACGTTGGTTTCTAAGCACTAGACAGTGACAATTCATATCTTTGGTTCCCTACAGTGGATCTTTTTCGTTTTGATATCATTTAAAAGATAAAAATATTAACTATTTGTATAAATTGGTGTTGGATTTTTATTTTGTGTTATCTCAATTATTTACTGAAATGCTGTTTTTAAATGCTTTACATACCTGTCTTTGAAGTTAAGCCTGTCTGCTCGCAGCTTTGTTACCAAGGGTTGAGCATAGGAATAATTTGCTAAGACCTATGCTGGGTCCTATCATGTGTTAGTGGCCTTATTGCCAGTGGCAGACCTACATTTGCCCCTACCAATAATCCACTTTCCAACAGCGACATACCTCCACATGTGTCTCGTTTATATTGTGGGCGATACTCGACCCTCCACACACGTTTCTCATTCACAATGTGGGTGATAAGCCCCCACATGTCTATCATACGGCGGGTGAAAAGTCCCCACGTTTCTCATTCATACTGTGGGTGAAAAGTCCCCACGTTTCTCATTCATACTGTGGGTGAAAAGTCCCCACGTTTCTCATTCATACTGTGGGTGAAAAGTCCCCACGTTTCTCATTCATACTGTGGGTGAAAAGTCCCCACATGTTTCTCATTCATACTGTGGGTGAAAAGTCCCCACGTTTCTCATTCATACTGTGGGTGAAAAGTCCCCACGTTTCTCATTCATACTGTGGGTGAAAAGTCCCCACGTTTCTCATTCATACTGTGGGTGAAAAGCCCCCACATGTTTCTCATTCATACGGCGGGTGAAAAGTCCCCACGTTTCTCATTCATACTGTGGGTGAAAAGCTCCCACATGTTTCTCATTCATACTGTGGGTGAAAAGCCCCCACATGTTTCTCATTTATACTGTGGATGAAACTCAAACCCCACATGAATATAGGTGAATCCTCGCGCGCACTGCGGCATGCGCTCAAACAAGGGCCTGAGTAAAATCCAACTGGCTGAGAGCATGTCTATGGAGCAGAGAAGCTTAAAGGTATAATAAATCACGCTGTGTAGCTTGGACCAATCACATTTTATTGAAGCACACATTTGCATGTACATAATTTAACCAGAACTTCAAAGCGAAGCTGCTAGCATAAGGAGCGCGACATTCAGGACAGAGACATGCAGAGCTGGTGCTGGCAGGCGGCAGTCTGTACACAGTTCAGTTCACGAACAAGGATCGAGTGAATTCGATGTAGTCGAAGGCAGAGGGTAGTTCGCGACCCTTGCTGTCTGTGTAGGGCTTCATGTGTGAGATGCAGTAGTCTGCTTGTTCCCGCGATAGGTTCTGAAATCAAAAGACAAACAAAAAACAGTAAATAACCTGGGAACGACGAACCTGTGGATGCACCTCTGGCGTGACGTTAAATACCATGGTGGACACTATAGCTCACAGTGTACCCCACTGAAGGGACACCAAAGACTCCACAGCAGAGACATTACACTACATCAGCAGAGCATAAAGAACTCTACCACAAAGCATCATCACAATCATCTGTTAGAAAGCATAAGATCTATCCTACTAGGGCATCAAAGGTAACACAAGGGCACCAACTTCAGCCTGTGTGATCAACAAACACCTCTAACAGCATCAAATATACCCTAGGGGAGACCAACATAGCTTCAGAGCGTAGAAATGACAGCTCAACAATACAATATGAATTATAGGCAGCATCAATAGGTCTGCAGAGCTAGGTTTAAGTGGTCTTTTCTAGGACAGAACAGAGCTTCTAAGGCACAGGAGACATCAGAACCAAGCCTGGGATTTTCAATTCATGACGACCTCCACAGAGTACCGCAGACTGGCTTTTTAACAGACATGACTGTGAAGTTAGCATGACCCAACTTGCATTCTGCACATTATGGAGGTGGAAGTATACAAAATGACACGAGGAAAGTCCGCAAGTTCCAAGGGTAATGAGTGTAGGAAGCTGGCTCTGTATATACTATACCAAAGTAAGGTATAGTGTGCACAGAGTCCAGTGGAACCCCAAAGGTAGGGAGAGGCAAGAGTAGATAATACCTTACTCTCTATCTGTGGTAGCTTGGGCGAGCAGTAAGGCTTGTTCAGAGGGTAGTGTTAAGCATTTACTGTACACACTCAGGCAAGAAATGAAGTAATAGAAGACTGAACTCAGACCAATTTTGTTTGCATAAAAATATTAGTTATTTTATTTCTAGAACCAAGCCAGGCCTGATGCAGTTAAGTGAAAGAATACTTTGCAAGATTTATGCTGTGAATTTCAGTTCAATGCAGGTTAAAATGCAGTTGGTTGATTTACAGGTAAGTCAACAGTCAAAATGACTTTTCAGTTACTTTGAGGATTACTGTACACGTTACTTCTTGGATTACTTTTTAAGTTACTCTTGCTAATCAATGAGATAAGCCTACATATAACACTGATATTTCATAAACAAAGGGTAAGTAATTCAGTTTTTGTATATTTGTAGTTTTTGCAAGGTTTCATACAAACCAACTTCCCACTTAAAAGGCAGTCGATGTATTTGTATTTGTAGAGCGCAACATTCATCCCAAGGGACATCACGGCGCTAAGACAAAGCAAAGTGCAGGCTAATGTAGGAGTGTAATATTCTAATTGTCAGGTTAGTAGCTGGGGAATAGGTGAGTTTTTAGCTTTTTTCTGAACATTAGGTAATCTTACGTCATGCGAAGTTCCGATGGGAGTTTGTTCCAGAGGACCCTTGGTAATTTTGAGAATGATCGGTCACCCATCCTGACTTTAGACGTACACGTGACTGACTCCAGTGCCTGATGGTGGGATCTCAGGTTGCGCGAGGGTACATAGAAATCTAATTTTCCATGTAGGATTCGTGGGCCAGTTTTGTATAGCGTTCTCTGTACATAGCACAAGAGCTTAAAATTGGCTCTTTGGCGTACTGGTAACCAATGTAACTCCTTCATACAGAAGGAGGTTGAACTGCATTTGCTCTTATTGCATATCAGTTTAGCAGCTGCATTTTAGACCACTTGGAGTCTGGTGAAAAGATAGTCCGCCATGCCAACGTACAGTGCATTGCCATAGTCCAGCCTGCTCACAAGAAGTGTCTGTGTCACTGTTTTCCTACAGTTTAAAGGGATCCAGGGAAAGAGTTGTCTAAGACGGTTTAGTGTGGCAAAGCTTTTCCCGCACAATAGACGTACTTGATTCTGCATGGACAGGGCGTCATCAAAGATGATGCCCAAATTCTTAGCAGCCTGCCTCGGTTCAGGGACAGTGCCCACTGTCTGGGGCCACCAACTATTATCCCAAATTCCATGGGCGCCTCCGAAAAGTAGGATCTCTGATTTTCCGGCATTTAGCTTTAAGCAATGTCCAGACATCCAACCAGCAATTTCTGTAAGGCAGTGTATGAGATTGTCTTTAGTGTCGACTTTTGTCTGTCTATCAAACAGGGGAATTATCAATTGTGTGTCATCAGCGTAGGAGCATATATCGAAATCCCATTTCCTGCTGATGTCTGCTAGGTAAGAAACATATATGTTAAAAAGAGTAGGGCTTAAGGTAGCTCCCTGTGGGACTCCATAATTGACTTATTTTGCACTGGAAGAATAGGGACCCATTTGAATTATCTGGGTTCGGTTTTTAAGAAACGATGCAAACCATGCCAGGGCTTTTGAACAGAGCCCTTTTTCATAGAGATTTGTAGCAGCTTGTGTGGGACACAGTATCAAAAAGCCGCTGTGAGGTCCAAAAGGATCAGTGCTACAGCTGTGCCCTGATCAATGAAAGACCTATTATTATCAGGCACAGCTGGCAGGGTGGCCTCGGTGCCGTTTGCCCTAAATCCGGTTTGTGAGGGATCTAATAGGCTACTGGTTTCAATAAAAGTCGTGAGTTGTTTATTAACCAATTAATCCAATACTTTAGACAGGTATGGCAGTTGGGAGATTGGCCTATAGTTGGCTGGATCATAGATTTCGAGACCTGGTTTCTTTAAAAGGCGGAAAACAACAGGTTTTTTCCATATATCTGGGAAGGATGCAAGCTCTAAGGATGGATTGAGGGCTTTGGTGACCTGGGGGCATAATACTGACACCAGGCGGGAGAAAATGAAGTGTGGACAAGGGTCTAATGGAGATCCTGCCTTAACCTCTATCATGGCTTTAGCCACTTGTTCTTCGGAAAAAGGTGACCGACTATCTAGATGACTGTGGGCTGCAGGGTGAGGAGCTAAATTTTCCCAGACCATATTGTCTTCCTTGTTAGTGGGAGTAAAGGTTGCATAGATTTTTGTCACCCTATCTATAAAGAAGTTGTTTAGAAGTTCACAATTCTCAGACGAAGGCGCCATAGATTGAGACAGCGAGGTGGGCTTACAAAATTCCCGAATGACTTTATAAAGTTCTTTGGATGAACTGCCAGTTTCTTCGATCCTTACTGTATAATATTTGATTTTAGCATCTTTTAAGGCCCCATGATAGATCTTTTGTTCAGCTAGATAGATATGTCTATCTGTGCTTGTTTTTGAGAGTCTCCATTTGTGTTCCTTGATTCTGCACTCTTTTCATAAGTTTTAATTTCAGTGTATACCACTTTTCTGATTGGGTTTTAGTGACTTGTTTCCGAGTAACTTTTTCAATATCTAGTTGTAGCTGTGTAGCTAATGTGGCTGTAGGGTCTTGATACTGCAGTCTAGAGGCACGGGGGAAGAAATCACTAAATGATTCTTCCGTAATTTGATTCCAAGCACTAGTCTTCGTCGGATACGATGTCTCAGTTTTAGGTGAATTATTGGGTAGGCTAAAAGAGGAGATTAGGAAGTGATCAGTCCAGAATAGAGGTTTAGTTTCTTGAATGTTCAGGGATTCTATATTAGAAAACAGTAAGTCTAAGGCGTGACCAGCCATATGAGTTGGTTTAGTGATTTTCTGGAGTAGCTGCATTATAGCCATGTCATCATCCAGGTGTTTAACCCCCGGGTTTGTAAGCTTTTCATAATGTAGATTAAAATCTCCTATAACTAGAACCTGATTTTGTTTTAAACAGAGGTGGAGAAGTTGTGTTAGTAAGCCAGTACTTAAACCGGGCTGGTAGCCTGGCGGGTTACAAATGACCGCCCCTCCAACTAGATTACAGTCACCCACAGACGCTGAGAACGCTAGAATCTCATGTGTGCCTGCTTCAGTGACCATAATGGGAACACAGGTGAAATGATTTTTATATAACATTGCTATCCCTCCTCCTCTCTTACCGCCTTTCCTATCTTGTTTTAATATTTTATATCCTATTTTGTTTTTGAATATCTTTATTGCATTTTTTATAATATTTTCTCAGTACAGACAGATCAATCATACATTTTCAGCACACTTAAAAACGATCTTAATGTCGCTGTGTCGTTCTACATGGTAACTTGAACATTACTACTCTAGATGGTTGCGTGCACGAACGATGTAGTGTGGGCATATAATACCCAAGTATGCTGTCGCCTCCAATTGAAGGACAGGACATGTCCAACATATGTATCCTCTGCCGGCAGTGATGAATCAAAGGCAACCTAGTCCAGTAGCACAGTTACATACAGTTTGTGTATATCACGATCGGAATGGACAGTGAGGTATGGGTAATTAGAAGTGAACAATGCCGCTAATTATAAGATATCCACATTTATCTAACATTTGAAACATAACTTAATAAACTTGAAATGAATACAAAAGAAAAGGAGATATCAGGTACATAGTCAGATATATGTTACTAGTGTGTTGTATGCCTTTCAGGGGAAGCCGCGCCAGGGGCCGTGTACGTGCCTGTGCATGTTCTAAGGTATCTTGTGTACCCGGCCCAACCGCATCGCCTAAGTACCTTTTCAGTCCTCATCTCTCACTCTCTGTACGGGGGGATGCGCACTGTGCGGTACCAGTTTGTGTAAGAAGCTTCAGGATATCGTCCCAGGCCTGTGCAATGGGGAACTTACGTAGGCCAGCCGTTTCTGCTCTATGAAGAATGATGCTCTCTGCCTGTGCCCAATTTTCTAGAAATTTTAACCAGTGGAGTGCCTCCGGAGGTGTAGGAAGGTAGATCCCTGACTATGGTTGCCCCCAACTTTTTGCCTGGTGTTTTGCTGGTTTTCTGACTTAGTTGACCTGGGGCCCTGCTATTCAGGACCCCAGGCCCACTGCTCTCTCTGTTAAAATGGATTCCATGTACCCTAGGTACATATCTAATTGGCACTGGGCCCTCTCTGAGTCCCTGTACCCAGGGCTGAGGTGCACCCAGAAGTCTCCCAGGGGCTGCAGCATGTATTATGCCACCCCTGGGCTGACTAACTAAACAGACACAACTGGCTGCTTGACAGCTGGGAGCAAGGTGGTGTAATTACCCTTTGCTTTAGATATAGTATACCTATATCTAAACCTAAATGGACACACAGATCTCCTATCAGTCACTCCTATGGCAGGCCTTAACAATCCTGAAGGCAGAGTGCTTGGAATCGTGTGAGATGGTGCTCTGGCATGAGCTGAGCCTGTCTGCGGCTTTCGGGATCCATCCCTTAGCCGTTTTCATGATAGCGTCAGACCATATACTCTTAAGTGCCTTATAATCCTCGCGGTTATGGTAACTTTGGTCTAACATTATCTAAACATGTCGTGTAAGGTGTCATACGCTTTGGAATACTACCCCCTCGCCAGTTCTGGCGACGGGGGTAGCATTCCATCCCTCTAGAGGGAGAAGACATGTTGGTAACCTGTAACCCCGGTTAAAGTCGAACATAGCCTCAGCTCCACAAGATGGATGCTGCCACCGAGACACAAGTCTGCCCTCCTGCTGCTGGGAGTCCTCCCAGCGTGGGAGGCAAGGACAAAGGGTTTCCTGCCAGGGACGGTGCCAGCACCGTCCCAGACAGGATTTTGTGTATCCCAGGTAGGCAGGGCTATAGAGGAAGGTGACTGCAAGTGGCACCCCGGTGCTCACTATGCATAGGCCGGTCTGAACCAGTTCCAGGGGCACACCAGCCCCTGAGCTGGGGAAAGTCCGGCTGGGGAGAGGGGTGTAACCACCACCCTCCTAGTCCTACCCATAGGGCAGGACTTAGTCGCGTGCCAGCCCCCTTTTTGCAGGATAAAGGTAGGAACTGGCCCCCTTCCAAATCAGATCATCTTTGAATCCTGAAACTACTTTCCACGAAAGGAACTCAAGACTCTTCTCAAGATTTCTCCCTTGTGACTAAGGAGTAGTCACCCTGCAGCAGCAGGCACCATCCAAGCATCGCGGTCTGCTGTAAGTCTCTCCTCCGGATCAAGACTGCCCAGCTCGACGAGAACCGGCTTCCCTGGCACCTCTGACCTCTACCTGCATCATCAGCACAGCTGAGATTCGTGGGTGTGACGAGACCTCGAGGAACCGGCCATCTTCCAGACTGCACGACGCTTGCCCAGCACGACTACTGAGGGATCCTCACGTGAGTGCTTTGGGGTCCGAGAAGCCCCAACCCTGAGCAGCTCCAGCACCGAAGTCCAGCCCCCTTGCATCCAGGAGATCTGCGTGGGGCCCTTCTGCTCTTTGCTGCTCACCGCGTTGTCCAGGTCGCTTGCCCGTTGGCTAGTGGCCCTCTCACGACGCTCCACGACGACAACACTGCTGGTCTGGTTGCTCCAGACTGGCCTTTGCTCCCCTCCAACAGAGGAGCACCCCGGACCCTCCTGGTCCACTCCAGACGCCATTTTAAGTCCACCGCGTGGGCTTGCATTTGCCAAGAGTTGTTGCCCCAATCCTGGGTCCAGCGACGTCGACAGCAGATACCTTCGTGGGACAGCTCGCCCCTCCATCCTGGTCGCCGACAACGCCTCCTAGTCCGAGAGACTGCAGAGCCCAGCGTCGCCCACTCACCTGGTCGAGGTGACTTCGTCCGGTGCCATCCTGGTGCCCACCTAATCACTGGCTAGTGATTCAGAACTTGGTCCCCTCTGCTTACAGGTATCCATCTTCATCGATCCAGGCTTGGATCATCACAAACTTCTTCACTGGTCGCCTGCCAGCAACTTCTTTCTTCAGGCTCCATAGACTGCAACGAGGATCTCCGACGTCTTTTCAGCCCTATGCAGCCGCAGCCCCTGGGCTAGGTAACCTGAGCATTTCGGTGCTCCAGCATAGTCTAACTATCTAAGTGTCAGGATCCTTTGTCGTTTCAGCTCTACTTAGTCGGGTTCGCCCGAGAACACTAACTTTGCTTTTACTAGCCTCCATAAACTTTTTCCCGCCTTACGCGTGAGAGTTCCCACTCTGCACACGACGTCCCTAGGCCTCCTGCTTGTAATCTGAAGGTTCAGTAGATTAGTCCTAGCGATCCTAAAGCCTATGAGAATAGTTACTTACCTGCTAGTAATTCGCATTCCACTTGTGTACTATATGGTTTTTCGTGACCTCGGGCATTTGTGTAAATTGTGCGACTTTAAGTATTTCTTTAAGAGTTTTGTTGTGTGCTTAGCTCCCTGTCTGATAAAGAGCCAGGGTAGTCTTGTTATACATAAATATACTTTATTTTTGATAACAACTTGTGTGGTGTCCTTTCACTTGGTGTTCAAGGGGTAATGTGATGGTAAAACAGCTGGCTTAACACGCCCTCTAGAGTCTTAGCCTTAGACTGCTCGTATCCATGCTACTAGGATAGCTGGTCTATCAGGTTGACTTACAACCAAACATCAATAAGGGTTGTTGGAATGATACATAGTGATCACTAGAATAGTGAGCACTGCATATCAGGCCAACTTCTCACAGGAGGTTCTTTGTGTTTCCATCTCCTAGTTATCATACGGTTTGCAGTGATTAGACCGAAGTCATAGAATCTAGAGCTGACTATTAGCTTTTGTTCGTTTGTAAAATCCCAAGATGCAAACCTTGCATGTGTGTGGCACTTCGGTGCTAATGCTGTTAGTAAGAGTGTCCGTGATTATGCGCCAATAAGAGTGAAGCAAGGGGCAAGACCACAGCATGTGCAGCAAGTCAGCATCTAGTAGTTGGTACCTCGGGCAAGCGGAAGTGGCAACATTGAAATATTTATTCATCTTATCGGGCGAGAGATACGCCCTATGCAATATGTATGTTTGTATGAGTTTGAAGCGTGAGTTACGTGGTATATGCGTGGCGCAGGCTAGGACACGTTCCCAGTCTTTATCTGTCCAGGGCTGACCTCTGTCTTCTGCCCATCGCGACCGGAGTCTCTGCAGTGGCTTTAACACATGCGTGAGTAGGGCCTGCAGTAGCCAATGGATCACATGTGTCCCCTCCCCCATCACATGTAGATACTGCAACAACTGGTGTGTTTGTGGCTCAGTTGTCAGGTCTCCCTAGTGCAGCGTCAACGTCCGCATGATGGCTGCGTGCAAGAGAAGAAAACGAGTTACTTACCTGTAACTACGGTTATCCAGTATTGGTATCTTTCATAGATTCACATGCCTGAATCATTCCCCGTCGTCGAGGCGGGAGTCCCACGGTAAATAAAATATATAATAGCAGTGCCTAAAATTTCTTGTAGTAGGCTGGAAAAGCCTAAAGGCCTAACTAGGCCTCAAAACTTAGCAGCCTATCTACATCATTATGTAAAAAGACCTGAAATATTAGCCTCAGCCAATCAGCTGTCCTCACCCTCTAGAACCTTCCCTGCTCAGGCAGTTCTCCTCAGATTTTCCCAGCACAAGTGAGAAGTAGTATCCATAGCCAGAACTGCCCTACCGGGGAGGAGGGTGGGTGCATGTGAATCTATGAAAGATACCAATACTGGATAACCGTAGTTACAGGTAAGTAACTCGTTTTCTTATCCAGTATTAGGGTATCTTTCATAGATTCACATGCCTGAATCAGAATAGCAAGCAGTAACATCATGTCTGTCGATAGAGGAAGGTGGGAGACAAAGAAAATATAAATCAATCCCCACACAACCAGGAAGGTAATAGAGTACAAAACATGCCAACATAACATATGCATCAAAACCTTCGAATATAACAGATAGGACAGCATTATAAATATGTAAAGTTTAAAATATATAATCTTTCCAACCTTAGTGAAGAAGATGCTGCAGCACTGCATCACCAACAGCTGTGTCATCTTGAACTGCCGACTGCAGACAGTAATGTTCGGTAAAAGTGTGCACACTTTTCCAAGTAGCAGCTCGGCAAATGTTCTCTAGAGTCACTCCAGCGAAAAGGGCCGTAGAGGTCGACACTGTTCTCGTGGAATGAGCTTTAACCTTCCTTGATAAAGGTCTATTGGCCTTGTCGTGACAGAAGGTAATTGTGGAGGACAACCACCTGGCAATAGTTGCTTTTGTGACAGCTTGACCGAAGGTGGGTCTTCCATAGGCAACAAACAGTTGTGTAGATTTACGCATGTCTTTTGTCTTTTGCAGATAGAATTTGAGACATCTTTTGACATCTAGAGAATGTAAAACCCTTTCTGCAGGAGTTTTCGGATCCGGGAAAAAGGTTCTAAGCTTGACCGGTTGATTAATGTGGAATTGAGTTGGCACTTTAGGAATGAATTTAGGGTTGGTCCTAAGTGTAACAAAGTCCTTAGAGAACTGCAGAAAAGGTGGAATAATAGTGAACGCCTGTATTTCACTAACTCTGCGAGCAGAAGTAAGAGCCAACAGAATTGCAACTTTCCAAGTCAGAAATTTCAGTTCCGCTTTATGGATTGGTTCAAAGGGCCTTGTAAGAAGTTGGGAAAGGACTACATTAAGATCCCATTCCGGAGGAGGAGGACGAACTGGAGGAAAAACTCTGAAGAGTCCTTTAAGGAATTGTTTGATCAAGGAGGAAGAACATAAGGATGGTTTGTTGGAGTGCTTCCTGAATCTGGAGATTGCTGCCAAATGTACTTTAATGGAAGAAAAAGCTAGACCTGATTTAGCCAGAGAAAGCAGGTATGGAAGGATGGCTTCAGGAGGAGCCTGCAGCGGATGAACATCATTATCTCCACACCATGAACAAAACCTCTTCCACTTGAAACGGTATGTTTTGATGGTACTTTGTGCACGTGCTTGCGACAATATTTTCCTGCATTCCGAGGGAATGTTTAGGTCTTTGAACTCTAGGAAATCAGGAGCCAAGCGTGCAAGTGCAGCGATTGAGGATCTGGATGTTGAATCTGACCGTCCTCTCTTGTCAGCATCGACATAGTCGGTTTGAGCCGAAACGGAGGCTGTGAGACAGCAGGAGAAGCTCTTGAAACCAATATTGTCTCGGCCAACGTGGAGCAATGAGAATGAGAGTGCAGTGTTCCCTCTTCATCTTTTGCAGGACTTTCGGAATGAGCGGAATCGGAGGATAAGCGTACGCAAACATTCCGGTCCATCTCATGAGGAGGGCGTTTCCTCTTGACCCCCGTCCTGGGAACCTGCTGGCATAAAACAGGCACTTGCTGTTTTGCTGCGTGGCAAACAAATCCAGCGTTGGTCTCCCCCAACGGCGAAAGACTGTGTCTACTTGATGTTGTTCGAGTTCCCATTCGTGACAGTCCACAAAGGTTCTGCTGAGACTGTCTGCTAGAGAGTTTCGAATCCCTTGAACATGCTCTGCTTTGAGGGATATGTTGTGCTGTAAGGCCCATTCCCACATTTCCTGAGCTTGCAGTGACAGGGTAAGAGATTTCGTTCCTCCCTGTTTGTTTATGTAGAACATGCTGGTGGTATTGTCCGTGCGCACCAGGACTGACGAATTCACGATCCTCGGTAGGAAAGCTTGCAGGGAAAGAAAGATGGCCCTGAGTTCCAATATGTTGATGTGCATCTGTTGGTACTGATGAGACCATCTTCCCTGGATTTGAAGGTCCTGAAGGTGACCTCCCCAACCTTCCATGGACGCATCCGTAGTCAGAGTGTAGTCCGGAATCTCTTGGAGGAAGGTGAGACCCTGCGACAAGTTGTGTGTCTTCGACCACCAGAGAAGAGCCTGTTTCATTTTGAACGTGACTTTGATGCGGTCGTCGAATGATCCTTCGACCTGTTTCCACTGACGAAGCAACTCTTCCTGTAACGGTCTCATTCTGAGTCTTGCCATAGGAATGAGATTGATCGCAGCTGAACACATCCCCAGAAGGGAAGCATACATCCGCACTGAAAGTGACTTTTTTGCGGATATTTGTTTTGCCAGTTTGACGAGCTTGTTTTGACGCTCCTGTGTCAAGTATGCCTTGCACTGGCATGTGTCCAAGACTGCACCCAGAAAAGTTAGTCGTTGTTGAGGGTGGAGCTGATATTTTTGAGAATTGAGGGTCAATCCTAGGTTCGAGAACAGTGAAAGTGTTTTGTTGACTGCCTCCATGGTCGAATGACTGGTGGGACCCTTTAACAGCCAATCGTCGAGGTATGGGAACACCTGGAGTCCCAGGGACCTCAACATTGCAGCCACTGGGGCTAGACATTTCGTGAAGATTCTGGGGGCCGATTTGAGGCCGAATGGGAGGACTTTGAATTGGAAATGGACGCCGGCCACTTGAAATCTTAGGAATTTGCGGTGGTTGGGGTGAATAGGGATGTGAAAATATGCGTCTTGCATATCCAGAGAAGCCAGAAAGTCTCCTTCGTTCAGACAATTCAGAATGTCCTTCAACGTGACCATGCGGAAACTCTGTTTCTTTAGATATTTGTTGAGTTTGCGCAGGTCCAATATTGGACGCCACTCTTCTGAATTTTTCTCCACAAGGAAGAAACGTGAATAAAAGCCCAGCCCTTTCTGAGAAGGATGGACTAGTTCTATTGCATTCTTGTGTAGCATCTTTAAGGCTTCTTTGAAGAGTAAGCGCAGACGAGGGGGAGGGGGACCCCTGGGCGGCGTTGTGGGAGGTTTTTGTAAAAACTCCAAAGTGTGTCCCTTGCTGACCAAATCCAGGACCCACTGATCTGAAGTTATTTTCCTCCATTGATGGTAAAAGGCGGAAATCTTGGCGCCCACGGGAAGGGAAAGAGGAGTGGCCGACATCCGGCAAAGCTCATTGGCGCTTGTTAGAATCTCTCCTTTGATTACCTGAGCGCCGTTGTCCTCCCTGCCGAGAGAAAGAACCAGAAGCAGGCTGCCTGTTAGAAGATTGATAGTATGGTTTGTTGTAGGATGATTGATATTGTCGATTTTGTTGGTTTGAATAATTTCCTCTGGAGGAGTAACCACGACCTCTTGCACCTCTAAAGGACCCCCTCTTGTATTGCAGGGTTCCCAGAGATTTCGCTGTGTCGGTATCGGTTTTAATAGCCAATAAAGCGTCATCAATGTGCTTTCCAAACAAGGACTCACCATCGAAAGACATGTCCAAGATCTTGGTTTGGACCTCAGGTCTAAAGGTGGTAGCCTTGAGCCAACCTTGACGTCTAAGGACAATTGCTCCAGCCAGTTGTCGAAAGTTGGTATTAGAAATGTCTAGGGCGCAATCAATAATCTCTGAGGCCGCCCTTTCACCTTCCTGCACAATTCTGCGTACATCCATCTGATGATCCTCCGGGATCAGCTCAAGATATTCCGAGAGTTCCGACCACATCTGCCTGTCATATCGAGCCAGGGTAGCTAAGGAATTTGCTGCTTTAATGGATGCTGCTGCGTTTGCAGAAAATTTCTTCCCAATGGCGTCAAGCCTTCTTCCCTCCTTGTCAGGTGGCGTTGAGATGGGAGCAGAAGGATTCTTGGACTTTTGCTGCGCCGCCTGAGAAATGACCGAATCCGGTCGAGGATGGCCGATCAAACAAGCAGGTGTATCGGATGGTGCTCGATACTTTTTATCAATCCTTTGTAAAACTGCTGGAATGGAGGCTGGTGTTTTCATAATATTGAGGCCTTCCTTCCAGATATAGTCAATAATAGGTATGGCTCTGATCACTCTCCGATACCCTTCCTTAAAGTCATGTAAAAAGCAGTCCGACTGCTCAACTGTGACGACCAATTGAAATCTATTAGCAGCTCTCTGCATAATATTGTGAAAACCCCCAATATCTTCAGGTGGAGAGTCTGAAGGACGGGGAGGTGGTGGAGAAGGTGTAGGGATGACATAATCCTCCCAAGGGTCCACTGGAGTGTTATCCGGCAATTCTCCCTCCTCTCTACTTTCGTCACCATCAGAGGACGAACTGTCCAAAACCTGAGGAATTGGTGAAGTACGTGGCTGTGGAGATAAAGGAGCACTTGGCGACGGAGGTCGTGGCACAGTAGCCGAAGCAGATGACCCAGCAGGCGCACCCTCAGTTGGAGGAAATCTCTGTCGATAATCTGCCAACATAGCTTGCAAGTCCTGTATTAAGGAAGTAGGTAAATGTGTTGTGTCCTCAGACCGAGGAAGTCTAGAACGAGGTGACTGATATGGAGTGGAGTATACGTCATGCGTATATTGCTCCTGAAACTCTTCTTCATCATCCTCTTGAAGTTTAATATGCAATTGAGAAGGGTGACAGGCAATCCCAAAGGGGTCATCATCCTCTTCTCCTTCTTCTGACTCTCCTTGCATGTATGTCTCTAAAATGTGTGATGGCAAGAGCGGAGATATATGTGAATAATCCTGCCTTTTGTAAGTCTTCATTTGGAAATGAGTGAATTGTATTTTTGCAGGTGGGGAACCGTGCAGCCGATGAGCAGAAGCCCCAGTAAACGGATTCTCCGTCGACGGCGCTGCCAACGCCAAAGATTTTGTCGTCGACGAGGCCGTGAAAGGTATTGTCAATGACGAGTCCTTCGATGTTGAGAGTGTCGATAACGCCGTCATCGACGAGGCCGTCATCGGCGGGTCCCTCGTCGTCGAGACCGTCGCCGGCGTCTTCGTCGACGGGTCCCTCGTCGACGGGACCGTCGATAATATCTTCGTCGACGGGTCCCTCGTCGACGGGGCCGTCGATGGTGTCTTCGTCGACGGGGCCCTCGTCGACGGGGCCGTCGATGGTGTCTTCGTCGACGAGTCTCTCGTCGACGGGGCCGTCGATGGTGTCTTCGTCGACGGGTCCCTCGTCGACGGAGCCGTCGATGGTGTCTTCGTCGACGATCCCTTCGTCGTCGGGGTCGTCGATGATGTTCTCGCCGACGACGCCGTCGTCGACGCGTCCGATGGTGGCGTCTTCGTCGACGAGATCTTCGTCGACGAGGTCGTCGATGATGTCTTTGACGACGAATCCCTTGGAGACATTGTTTTCGTCGACGACGGCCGTGCGGTCGTCGACGGAGTAGACGTTTTAGTCGATGGAGCCTTCGCAGAGAAGGATTTCAAAGACTGTGACTTGGTTTTTGATATTAAAGGTGGAACAGACATCAAAGGTGACGTGATAGCTGAAGTGGTAACCACAGAAGTAGAAGAGGAGGTAGAAGTCCATGTAGTAGTTGGTACAGACACCAGAGTTAAAGTTTTGGTCTGGGTAGTACTCACATTTGAAGAAGCCGATGCACTCTGAGAGGGTTCAGAAGCTTTCTGAGAGGATTTCAACAATTTCTTTCTCTCAGGAGAAGCATTGTCCGTGGATCTAGCTCTCTTGCTAGAAGTTGAGGCTTTGTCCTCCTCATCAGCAGATGAAGACTTCAGCCACAAAAGAACCCTTGCCTCCCTATCCCTGATGGTTTTCTGAGGAAAGGTACGGCAAATTCTACAGTCCTTCACCACATGTGAAGGGTGTAGGCAATAAATACAATCCGAGTGCTTGTCATCCACATGGACTCTCTTCTTGAAGCAGGTTCCACAGGGTTTGAAAAGAGCTTTCCTTTCAGACATTTTGAAGCTAGAAAATCCAAAAACTGAGTAGGCACTCAGGGAGACTCCCTTACACACGAAGTGCGGTGAAAATCTGAGGAGAACTGCCTGAGCAGGGAAGGTTCTAGAGGGTGAGGACAGCTGATTGGCTGAGGCTAATATTTCAGGTCTTTTTACATAATGATGTAGATAGGCTGCTAAGTTTTGAGGCCTAGTTAGGCCTTTAGGCTTTTCCAGCCTACTACAAGAAATTTTAGGCACTGCTATTATATATTTTATTTACCGTGGGACTCCCGCCTCGACGACGGGGAATGATTCAGGCATGTGAATCTATGAAAGATACCCTAATACTGGATAAACTGACCCGCTGGCAGGCCAGCATCCATTGTCAGTGTTGCAAAAGGCAACAAAGCTCCATCCGTGTATAGGTCTCCCAGTGTCTACACTCCCACCACAGTGGGAGTAACACAACAAAACTCTGAAACTGCACAAAGTGTCCACTTTTCAAAGTGAATAGAATTTATATTTGAAACCGTACTTACCTGAACGATTTTTCTCGGATGCGTAAACATATATAAAGATCTTTGTTATTTTTAGGTCGAGCCTAGACAGCGCATGCGCTGTAGCAAGACCTGAAGTATTCAGTAAATGGAGGTAGCTCCCGCCTGCTGCTTACTGTTCGTTCAGGGCAATGTCAGTCTTCTTTGCTGGCGTGCAATTGGTTTAGGCAGCAAACGTCACTTCCGTTTCAAGTACAGATTTGTTACGCTTAGACAGCTTAATTGTTATTTTGATAACTCTTTTTGTGTTTAATGAATTGCTTCATGCTCATGGTAGTGCTCGATGCATGTCTGTCGTCCACTCACTGTCGTCGCACCGCCCTCTGTGTGCCACCCCCGAGTGCCACCCGCCAGTCGCTCCTTGTTATTGTTTTCTGCTTGTGTCTTTAGTGCTTGTTTAGGTTAGTTTCCTGCTTGTGTTCTGAACACCGCTTGTTTGGTAAGTTTATTGGTCATGTTTCAAACTCTGCTTGCACTGTATATGTCTGCCGACTGTATTCTTTTTCTCGCTATTGTTTTATTTTATTACTTTCCTGCTTGTTTTCAGAGTTGTGCTTTGTACTATGGCCACCATGCTTTCCATTTCACCATTGCTCCCGCGTGCCTTTCTTTTCTTCTGCACAATACACTCTTGTTTTACAACTCCTATCAGTGCTTTGCACCGCCCCTGCCACCCTTCGTGATCGTGTTGCCTCTTCCTGGATCCCACCTCGTTGCTTGTTTTTAAATGCAACACTAGCAATGTTGTGCTCCAGGCATAGCACGCATCGCCTTTGTGTTCTCATATTATTTTAATTCTGAAAGAGCACTATCAGTGCACGCTTTATGGACGCCCTGCTTTACCTTTCAGCATAGCAGCCCCGTGCCTTTCTTTTCTTCTGCAAGGAGCCTGCTTGTTTTAGAACTCCTACCAGTGCTGGAAATTGGTGTGTGGTTCATGGCAGACCAACTCCTTCTGAAAAGCGGTTTAGCTGCTTTTAGGAGATTAAATGCAGCGCTGTTGGCTTGCGTTTTTTCCCATTGCAGTCTGTTTCCTTGTTTTCCCTCCCAGGACTGCTGCGTGCTTCTGTGAAACCCCACCCAAATCCATATTGCTCTTACCCCCTGCCACTTCATATTTGTCCTCGTTTTCCCCGTCTATTTTCGCCCTCTCACCCCCTCCCTGTCTGCACCCCTCCTTTTTCTCCCATTCTCCTGTTTTTTATGTACATTGGTAAAGCGCAATGTAGGTATCAGAGCACTTTACATGAACATCAGTTGCATTACAAAAGGTCATTTATTTTGTATACACAGGAAGATGAAGTGCTTATTTATGTTAGGTTAGGTGGTCGACTTTAGTGTCATCTCGTAATCTGCATCCGCATCTTATATTAGTCCGGCTGAGCAGATCATTGAAGTTGGCATCTGCCATGCGGAAGGGCGTTCATTACACATGTTCAATGTGCCTGTGTACCTCTGTGTTGCTGCACGTTAGCGTGCCACCCATTCAATACTGGGGAACCCATCTACCTTAGGTAACCTGCCCCAAACCCTGTGTGCGGGCTTACATCCATTCCTTCCAGGAATATATTCTACTATTTCTGTTGAGCAGTTAAAACTGGTTGTATATTGCGGCTTTTAATTGCCTCCTCCCGCCTCAGAGTTCTCCACACCAACATCCGGGCAGTATTTTCACAATCAAAGGGCTGTTACTTTGGCCCTGGAGGCATTGACAGCTGCTGCTGCAGAGGGGCATGTTTGGTCCGGAGGCTTCATTTGCTGGGAGAGGCTGTGGCATAATTGCCAGAGCTGGCGATTAAGGGATTGGGGAACCAGGTTTGATTCTCTGCGTCGTCTCAACATCCTGTGATTCTGGGCAAATCACTTAATCACGGTCTTTAAAAATAAAAAGTGATCCCTTGTTTGCAATAGGGCCCGCTGTTACGCTGCTGAAACCAGCTTCACAGTAAAGCAGCACCCAGGCCCCCACGTCACAGCTATCCTCATTTTGAGCCTTTTACTCCCTCGGTTGCACCCGAGGCTTCCTGATCGCAGTCGGAAGCGATCATCCTCGTTTATACTGCCTGTCAGGTTCAATGTGCATTCAAACCAATCTGCTGACTTGAGGGAAAACAAGCATTTGCAGTGCAATAGGTCTTGCATTTACACAAGTTTGATCTAATAGCATTGTAAATGAGAATGCCTTTAATTTTATGTTGTGGTATTTAAAACATAAAAGGCATTGTCATTTCCAATGCCAATAGCTTAAACTCGTGTACATACAAGACCTATTGCATTGCAAATGCTTTTTTTAAATTGGTGTGGATCTTGAGTCGTGTGCGTCATTTATTAATCATTGTGTGTATTTGCAAATGTCCTGCATTCCTCGGTTAACCCTAAGGCTGCTTCACCACACTAACCCCAAAAAGAGCACTTTGGGATTGCATAGCAAGCCCTGTCCACCCATAAGGGAACCCCTGGACTCTTTACACGGTCCACAGGATTTTTGACATATCAGAAAGAGCCAGTTTCCTATAGTCCGGAAAACCCTATCTGTGAAAATAGTGGAGCAGGACTTCTAGGAGGAGTTCCCACTCATGGACTTGTTGCTGCATCCTGCTGAGCAGCTCTGAAAAGTTGTTGTCAACCCCGCAGATATTCCGCTATTAGGGGAACCCTGTGTTGTATTGCCCCAACAACAAATATTATGCACCAACCCGACAGTTAGGGCTAGTGTGTGCCCCTGTTTAAGGTAGTACATGGCAGTCATTGTTGTCGGTCTGGAGCGGGACTGTTTGTGATGAATGCCAACTGAATTGCCAACAGCTTCAGGTAGTTTATGTGAGATGTTTTTGTAGGGGAGACAGGCCCGGAACAGTGATGTTCTGTAGGGGTGTCCTCCAGCCCGTGAGGAATGAGCCCATGGCAAAGGTCACCTGCGGAATAGGGCCCAGAAAAGGAAGTCACGGTTTAGGAAGGTTGGCTGATGTAGCCGTTCCACCTCTGCCCCTTCCTTTACCCTAAGCTTTGGAGTATCCCTGGGTAGGTTCCTGCCTTTGATAGGAGGTGGGGGCCTCTGGTAAGGTGATTTTGGAACCGCGATGAAACTGTGTGGTGAAAATTCACCTGAGGGGATAGCAGCTGTAGGGCTACCATCGCCGTGGCTGAATCGGACCAATTCTTTATCTTTTCAGCACCTGATCAGCTTGAGGCCCAAATAGTTGTTTTCAATGGAAAAGCATGTTGATCAGATGCTGTTGAAATTCTGGCTTAAAGCCAGGGTATCTGAAGCTTGTCTTAAGATACGAATGCTGAAGTTTACTACTCCATCGGTGGTGTCCGGTGCATCAAGGGCACATCTCAGAAGTATTTGAGAAGGTCTGCCCTTGTAATACAATCTCTTGAGCCCTGCGTTTATACTTTTCCCGTCGGTGCTGTATACGCTCCCCATTTCATCCCATTTGGCGCGATCATACTACACCAACAGACCTATCAAATTAGCAATACGCCAATGGGTCGCTGACTGAGCTGCAACCCTTTTCCCTGCTGAGGCCAATTTTATTATTTTGTCTAACCAGGGGTAGATCCCTGGTACCCTGGACACTCGCCCTCTTACCCACCAATGAGCCAGGTGGGAGTTGCCCTGTAATATATGGTGGGTGTGAAGGTTTATACTTCTTGTCGACCCTTGGTGAGACAATCCTGCCTTTACCAGGTCTTTAAACACTTCCTGCGTTAGCTTAAGCATGGTCCCACTGTGTACGAGAGGATTTACACTAGGAAATCTTCCTCTGGTATGGAATGTAAATCCACCGTGTGAAAAGTAGCTGCTCTCTGGATAACCTTATGATACGATGTGGTGTCATCAGGGGGAGAAGGCTTTGCAGGGTACAAATCTGGGCCGTTGGGCCCTGGAGGGACTACCCATAATTGTTCCATGGATCATTCTGTTGCTCTTGGATGTATGGAACCTCACATTCATCCTATCGGGAAGGGTGGCCCCCACCACTAGATTTATGAGAAGACCCCTGAAGTGACCGGGGCTGTGGTGGACGAGGTTTAGGAGAAAGGAGGGTGCTAGGGGTAGGGGTCTGGTACCCCGTCACATCTCTTCTTCAACTTTAGAGGTCGTGGTGGCTGCAGCATTTCCTTTTCCTCACATGTAAGCTGCCTCTTACGAGGAACAGTCTGCTGCTCGTGAGTCCGAGGTTTAGCAATAATCTTGCCTGTGTGGGGATGGATAAACAGGCGTCGCTGTAGAGTCCAGTGCCTCCTGAAGGAGTTGAAGGATAGGAAGCTCCTGGTTATCGGAGTCTGCTGTGGATGGGTAACTGAACTCCGCTGGCTGTTTGGGCTTCGGAGTCTTTAGACGTGGAAGCTTGTTTCAGCTCCAAACTAATTTGCCATTGACATGTGTTTCAACTCTGAAGTAGGTTTTGCCGTTGAGCCTTGATTCAGCCCCAAAGAAGTTTGATGCAGACGCTTGTTCCGGCTCTGAACTGTCCTTCGATGCTGACCCACTAGTGGGCACCGAAGATGTCAGCGTTGAGGGGGGCCTGGTCTTGAGCTGCTGACTCGGTCCTGGAGTGGGAACCGAAGTCGGCTCTGAAGCCTTATATCTGTGCCAACCAAGGCTGGTTTGTGGTGGCGGACCAGATAACCCTGAATGAGGGCTGGAAGCCCCGTCCCTGGAGGGGCAGTGAGTGCCTTGTTGGGATGTGGCACTCACTGCGTGTATGCCCTGTTGTTGGGCCAATGTCGGCTGCAGATCTGATCCTCTGATTCCAACAGGGACTCTGGTTCAGGGCTGAAAGTAGCGACTTGCCCAGCGTCTACATACTTGCTGTCGTCATATCCCGAATCGACAACTTCCCGGAACACTTTGGGGGCTTCAGTTTCTCTGCTGTTCCAAGGCGCACTGTGCGAGCTGATGATTACAACAATTATGGATGGTGGTCATCATTCGAAACACAAGGCATGTAAGCAGGAAGCCTCGTCCTGGTCTGGACAGAAGCACAAATTGAAGACTGTGCTGGTGTGTTCACGAATACTTCGAATGGCACTCTCGACCGTATCTGAAAGGTGTTTTTTCCAATCACTCAGACTATTCTCAAACGTGAAAAACACAGAAAAGGGCCCAACGGGGGCCAAGACCCCGCTCAAGGAGATCATCTTCACTCCAGAATAGTCGACCACGACATTGAGAAAAGAAAAATGCACAGAATGTTTGAAACTTATCGGAAACGGAGAATTCGAGAGGCCCCGATGAAGGGCGTCAAATGGCGTCAAGTTCGAGCTTTAAGGAAGCACGCATGAACCTGATGGCAAAATAAATCAATCTAACTATGGAGTCAATGTTCATGCACAATAATAAAGGAGGAGGCACTATACCTCTTGACTCGGAAGGCTTCTTCAAGCTGTACACGTTCGAGCTCAACACTAGATGGGAGGAGTATGCACTGCACGTGTATCGACAGCTCACATGCCTCAAACACATTACTTGATGAGGTCTCACAACCAGCCCCACTCACCCTAACACACTTTCTCGCACAGAGTATAGTTCAGGTTATACAAAACAAAATACAATGTTCTTGCCATGTTCCCTCTGAGGTGTGGCGTGGGGGTTGCAGCACCTTCAACCTCCCATCTCACGTAGTACAAGATAAAAGCAGGAGGGCGCACTCACCTGGTAGAGTTCTTCCTTGGTCACATATGGTTTCTGTTCTGTGCTGAGTGCTCGGAATGCGCTCTCGATTTCTTCACTGGACTTCACATTCTCCGTTTCTCTGCTGATCATAAAGGCCATGTATTCCTGCAGCGATACGTGCCCATCCCTGAGGAGGAAAGTAACAGGTCAGGCCTCACTCAAGGACGATCCACCCACAGACATGGCAGTTGTTATAAGTCTGCCAGTCGTGGAGGTCTCACCCATAGAAGCACACCGCAATCTGATGGCAAAGCATAGCCATGAGACCGATCCGCCCACAGAAAGGTGCACCTTACAGCAATACAATAATCACAGACCCAGACCAGAACTTGAAGTGATTAAAAACTCACCAAGTGCACAGGCTCTTTTAATATATATGGATAATGTTACTTCCCCAGTAAGCATCTGTTCTTGGCATGCAGAGCTGTAGAATTACATGCTTTGCATACTCCTGCCAAGAAGGCAGGAGAATGCAAAGCGTGTGTATCTACAGCACACATGCCTCGAACATACATGCAATGTGCATACTACTATGCAAACGAAACGCTCCATGTGCAGACCCCTCTACTTCCACCAAGCTACCACCGCCTCTCCTCACCTGGCTGCCACCTGCCTGCTCTGTGCTTCCACTGACACTCTCCCCCCATGGACACACCTCCTCCACCCAGGTCTCTCCACCCCGCTCTAGGTTGTCACTTCCTTTCTACCTAGCAGCTGCCACCGCCTCTCCTCACCTGGCTGCCACCTGCCTGCTCTGCGCTTCCACTGACACTCTCCCCCCCATTGACACCTCCTCACCAGGTCTCCATCCCGCTCTAGGTTGTCACTTCCTTTCTACCTAGAAGCTGCCACCGCCTCTCCTCACCTGGCTGCCACCTGCCTGCTCTTTGCTTCCACTGACACTCTCCCCCCCATTGACACCTCCTCACCCAGGTCTCTCCATCCCGCTCTAGGTTGTCACTTCCTTTCTACCTAGCAGCTGCCACCGCCTCTCCTCACCTGGCTGCCACCTGCCTGCTCTGCGCTTCCACTGACACACCTACTCACCCAGGTCTCTCCATCCCGCTCTAGGTTGTCACTTCCTTTCTACCTAGCAGCTACCACCGCCTCTCCTCACCTGGCTGCCACCTGCCTGCTTTGCTTCCACTGACACTCTCCCCCATTGACACACCTCCTCACCCAGGTCTCTCCATCCCGCTCTAGGTTGTCACTTTCTTTCTACCTAGAAGGCTACCACCGCCTCTCTTTCCAACATGCGGTCTGTCATCCCCTTGATCCCTTTACTTTTACTACCTCTCTCCCCATTGCCTTTCTTCTACACAACGAGGCAGCCACGTTCATTTGACTACCTATACGAACTCTTCGCCTTCTCAGCGTGCCATCTTTCCTCTTCCTACTCGCTTCCCTTTACACGCAGCGCACCCATCCATTGCTGGTCTTCTATCCTTTGCATGTCAGCACAATCTATACAACGCTTGTACCTATTGGGATCCACGGTGTCCAGAATGGCCTCAAACTCTGGGTCTGGCTCGCCTTCTTCTACCATGGGCAGGTCATAACCCAGGGAGCGCAGGCACGATTTAAACTCCTGGTGATTCAGTCGACCCGATTTGTCCTTGTCGAAGTGCCTGAAAGAAGGGGAGAAAAAAATAATAATCAGGGAGTTGCTGGTGGCACCTCGTCAAAAGGCTGTGGCGGGTGGCTGGTGGCTTCATCAGGCCGCACACAAAGGCTGAGAAATTGCAGTGGCGATTGGGATTTAAAAGCTACATGTATCTGTGGAACACTTACTTAAACATCATGCTGAACTCCTTCAAAGCCTCCTCCGTCACTCCTGTGGTGTTCCTGCAAGGGACGAAGCATACACAAGTATAAATGCAGGCGGCGCCTTGTCGCTGGCAGAGCACTGAAGGGCGTTGGGGTGACGGGCTCACCTGGCTTGGATCTGCTGCTCCAGATTATGTTGCATCCTCATGCCGAGCTGATCCAACTGATCCCACTGCTGGGCCAGCCCCACCGTGCTGTGCTCCGTGTACTTGTTGTCCAGGATCAGCGCCTCCTCCATCGCAGCCCCAAGGTCCTCGATCTTCTTCAGCTGGCTCCGCATGGCTCGAATCTCCTGGTGCTTTCGCTGCAAGAGACAGATGGACACATCATTAGCACTGCACATGCCTGTGCGCAGATGCCACAGTCTCACGGGATCGGTCTCCGCATGTGCTGGGACACGGACGGACTCTAGGCATGCACAAACCACTCTGATCGTCTTTGCTACACTCAGATCCAACTCTCAAAGTACTCTCCAGTCTTCAGCAAAGCATGTCTAGTCACTGGGTCAGGGCCTCTCAAGGGGGCCTCAACGTCCTGTAAACTTGACCGATCACCGCACTCTGTCCTGCGAGTTTCCAATGCACAATCGAGGTCAGCCTTGCACGGACTCAAAAGAATGGTAAAGGAGAAGTGAAAGGAGGTATATCCACAGGATATCAGTTTTCTTCAGATACGTGGTTCTCCTCGAGTTTGTGAGCCTATTCCTCGTATAAGGGCTTCAGGAACTTCGATCCATTCATTAAATGAAAGCATTAAAGGGAGACGGACCTGCTGGTGTCTGGAGGTGCATTTTTTAACATAAGGGGTCAATAGTGTTTCCTGTAGGTATCAATGCTTTTGTGCTTGCTGCTAGAGGCTACAGAGAAGGCTCGCATGCAGATGGCGCCAGGGTGAATGTGCAGGCTAGCCGGATCGACTTACATAGCGCTGACAATCCAGGGTCCTTAAAAAAGCATCATCTTATTGCTAGTACCTGACATTAGAGGGAGTGGACAGACCATTGTTGCGCTCGCCTTTAGTCTTGTGTTGGAAGCGTGGAGGTCTCACATAGGCCAGGACATGCAGGAGCTCGGTGTCAGTTACCCCTGTCTAGGGAGTGCCTCTCGAAGTCCCAGACAACCTCGAATAGTCAGTGTGATGGCGGTCTCTGCTAGCCTCCCTACTCCCCATAGCCATACCATTCCGTCTCAGCTACGCACATCGCACTGTACTATGGACAGGAACACATCTCTGCAGTTTCTGAAGCCCTTGGTCAGCTTCAGTGCTGGGGCAGCGGCAGAATACACTCTGGGAGGAGCACAGTTGCAGCATTCGTCAGGTACTTCCTAGCTGCATCTCGAATAGTCCACCTGGTATTTGAAATCCAGTAAGAGAATGAACCTCATGCCTCGGCTTCCATCTGTACAGAGATGTCGATGCGTGCAGAACGCAAATAATACGAACTACAATAACCATAGGCGTCCGGGAGGGCACATGTGACTCTACAGCTCTATGTGCAGACAACAGATGCTTATAGGGTAACCTAATCCGTTCGAGGCATGTGTGCTGTAGATACACATGCTTTGCATAGATTGTATAGCAGTATTCTCCCAAAGTGGTGGCTAACCAGTGGGTGCCGCAGTTGTCTGAAAGTGTTCTCAGCACCGTTTGGCCTACATTGGCTTATTGGCGTGCTAACACATCCACACAATAACGTTTGGTAAATGTGTGTGGTGTAGACCATGTAGCTGCTTTACAAATGTCACCTATAGGAATTTTACCTACAAAGGCTATGGATGCTCCTATTTTACAAGTAGAACGAGCTTAGGAGGTATAGATAAAGTTCTTTTTACTTTAATATAGCTGTTTGGATACATTGAACGACCCATCTAGAAATACCAGATTTAGAGATAGGTTTTCCTTTGTAACTGTAAGCAAAGGCAACAAAAAGTTGTTTTGTAAAAATCTTTTGTTCCGTCAATATAATTAGGGCTCCCGGTTTGATGGTATTTATATTTGTTATTTCCGTCTGTATTTATCCATATTTATTTTTTGCTAATTTTACCTGCATTTATCCATATTATTTTAGGTTTTGTGAAAAAATGAAGCGGAAATGTGTATATTTCTGCATTTATTTAACCAGTCAATGTGCACTCGTGCCTGAACACTTGACAGGTTTCAATGACGTATATACACAGTCAGATGGCAAAATATGCACTTGTAAGAAAATATGTACATTTTAGTATCAACGCTGCGCAAATCTACAGCTGTTTAAAGCTCTTAACTAAATCCTTATATTTGTTGAATCCCCTCACTTGTCAATCTGCACAGCTACTGTCATGGCAGTGATGATTGACAGCATTTAGAATCACTCAAAAACAACCCAATTTCCGTTTTTATCCACATTTAGAAATAAATACAGACAGGAAAATAAATTGTTTTCGTACTGTATTTATCTGTAAAAATCAGTAAATACGGAAAACAGGGAGCCTTACATATAATACATTAGATGTCAAAAGAGCATTACTGTATGCAGAGCTCTTTCTGGTATAGAATCAGGTTGAGGGAAGAAAACCCGTAACTCAACCAATTGGTTGATACGAAACGCAGAGGCTACTTTTGGAAGGAACTTTGGGTTAGTTCGAAGAACAACTCTGTCTCTATGGATTCGGAAGAATGGTTCTTCCAAGGTTAGTGCCTGAAGCTCACAGACTCGTCTTAGTGAAGTGATAGTAATAAAGAAAGCAGCCTTCCAAGAAAGGAATTGCAGTGGGCAATTGTGCAATAGTTCTAAAGGTGGACTCGGAAGTCTTGTTAGAGCAACATTAAGGTTCCATGCAGGTGCCGGTGAAACGTTTGGTGGTATCACTCTTAAGGCCTACCATAAAGGCTTTAATTACTGGTACGCTGAATAGGGATGAGTGTAGTCTGTTTTGAAGATATGCAGCCACCACTGCACAGTGTAGGTGTATGGATGTGTAGGCAAGGTCTGGACGTTGTAGATGCAATAGGTAAATGACTTGTTGTTTAGAACCATCTAATGGATCGATGGTTTGATTACTACAATATATAACAAACCGTTGCCATTTTGCTGCAAAGCACGCCCTAGTAGGAGGCGTTCTTGCTTCTTTAAGAAGGGGAGAGGGGTTGGCCTAACGGCTAAGGCGCTCGACCTCGGACCTGGGGATCTGGGTTCGAGTCTCGGTAACGACGCCAATAACCCCCTGTGATTCTGGGCAAATCACTTAATCTCCCCGTGCCTAAAAAATGAAAGTGTGTCCTCATGTAACGTAACTGGTGCTATGTAAAGCGCTCTGATAACTGATTCGGTTCGGTTCTAGTTCGCGCTATATAAAAAAAACTCCCCCCCAAAAAAAAACTCCAAGAATTGTCATGCAATCTGGTTTTAGGTATCCAAACTCTGACTTCAGGAGCCAAATTGCTAGGTTGAGCTCCCCGGGGTTTGGATGTCTGATTTCTCCATGGTTGGGAGTAAGAAGGTCTGAGGTGAGCTGAAGCTTCTGATGAGGAACTACTGAGAGTTCTGGAGTGCCGTCAACTATCATTGACAAGCTCATGTGGGAGTCACTAGAATAAGGGTGGGAGATGTTTGTCTGAGCTTCTGAACCAGAAATGCAAGAAGAGGGAGAGGCGGAAAAGCGTAAGCAAATATTCCCGACCAATCGATCCATAGGGCATTGCCTTTGGCTAGAGGGTATGGGAACCGGGAGGTGTAGTTGGGGCATTTGGAGTTCTCTGCTGTTGCGAAGAGATCTATCTGTGGAAACCCCACCTTGCGGAAGAATGGGAGGAGAACTTGGGTCTTGTCTCCCACTCATGGACTTGTTATCGCATCCTGCTGAGGAGGTCGGCAAATTGGTTGTTCGTCCCTGGAAGGTGTTCCGCTAGCAGTTGTATTTTGTGATGCAACGCCCAACGCCAAATGAGACCAACCCCGGTGGTGGGTCTGCGAACCAATAATCACACCAGAAAGTCCTGGAGGACGGAACGGCCAAAGAAGCCATCCCTCCGGACTTGGCTGTCCAGGCAGTAGTGTCTTGCAAACGTGTGTAGCGATGCCCACGTAGCTGCCTGACAGATGTCTTGTAAGGGCACTCCCCGGCCCAGGGCAGTTGTAGTCGCCGTGGCTCGGGTGGAGTGAGCCCGCAATCCAACAGGGGGCTCCTTTCTAGCCAAGGATTAGCATGCCTGGATACACAAGATGATCCACCGGGAGATGGTCCTCTTGTGCACCGCTTTCCCCTTCTTAGCGCCCACGTAACCAACAAAGAGTTGGTCATCCACCCGGAACTGGCGTGTGCGATCCAAGTAGAATGAGAGCGCGCGTTTTGGGTCGAGACGGTGGAGCCGCTCTTCCTGTTTCGAGGGGTGCGGAGGCGGAAAGAAGGTAGGCAAGGTGATGGACTGCCCAATGTGGAAGGCGGTGACTACCTTGGGCAGGAAAGAAGGCTTAGTACGCAACACCACTTTGTCCGGATGGACAGAAAGGAAAGGTGGAGTACAAGAAAGGGCCTGGAGCTCACTCACTCTCCTGGCAGAGGTGATGGCAACCAGGAAAGCAGTCTTCAAAGAAAGAAGGCGAAGAGGACAGTTGTGAAGTGGCTCAAAGGGAGCGCACATCAGAAACGTAAGAACCAGGTTCAAGTCCCACTGAGGCATCACAAAGGGAACAGGAGGGAATGTGTGAGTGATGCCCTTTAGAAATCTATTAACAATAGCGGACTTGAACAAAGAAGGTTGATCAGGCAGCCTCAGAAAGGCTGAAAGGGCAGAAAGGTAGCCCTTGATAGTGCCCTGAGCAGAGCCCTGCTGGGCAAGAGAAAGAAGGAAGAGAAGAACCTCAGAAAGAGGGGCAGCAAGAGGATCCACAGCCTTTGCTGTGCACCATGCCACAAATCTGTTCCACCTGCAGGCGTATACCGACTTTGTGGAGGGATGCCTGGCTGCCAGAATGACGTTACAGACTTCAGGAGGCAAGTCGAATGGCCTCAACTGTCGCCGCTCAATCTCCAAGCATGGAAGTGGAGACTGGACAGGTTCGGGTGGAGGACCGTCCCCTGCTGCTGCGACAGAAGGTCCTCCTGAAGAGGCAGACGAACCGGGGGATCGACTGACATACTGAGTAGCTCTGGATACCAGTACCTTCGAGCCCAGTCCGGAGCCACAAGGATGACTTGGGCCCGGTCGCGCTTGATCTTCTTCAGCACTCTGGGCAGAAGTGGTATAGGCGGAAAGGCGTACAGTAGACCGCAACTCCACTCGCGACGAAAAGCGTCTCCGAGCGAGTGCCGCCTTCTAAATTCCAACGCGCAGAACTGATGACATTGCGCGTTCTCTTCGGTGGCGAATAGATCTAACCAAGGCTCTCCCCATTGCTGAAAGAGGCCTTGCGCCACGTCCGAGTTCAGACGCCATTTGTGATCCATCATGCACCGACGGCTGAGCTGGTCCGCCCTGGCGTTCAGAGAACCTGCCAGGTGTTGAGCCACCAGGGTCACGCCCTGGCGCTCCAGCCATTGCCAGAGGCGCAGAGCCTCCTGACAAAGGGTCCACGACCCCACCCCGCCCTGTTTGTTGCAGTACCACATGGCGGTGGTGTGGTCCGTGAACACCTGCACTACACTCCCCCGGACAGAGGGGAGGAATGCTTTCAGTGCTAGACGAATCGCCCGTAACTCCAACAGGTTGATGTGGAGCCGGGCCTCCGCCGGAGACCAAAGGCCTCTGATCTCCGCCTCACCCATGTGGCCTCCCCAGCCCTGGAGGGACGCATCCGTCACAACTACGTTCTCCGGTTGGGGAAGGGAGAGAGATCTGCCGCTGACCCAATCGCGGTCCGTGAGCCACCACTGCAGCTGTCTCGCAGTGCCCTCCGAGATCAGGACGTGGTCGGATAGGTTGCCCTGATGCTGGGCCCACTGAAACTTCAGGTCCCACTGCAGAGCCCACATCCGCCACCTGGCGTGATGCACCAGCAGGATGCAGGAGGCCGTCAGCCCCAAGAAGCCGCAGCGTCAACCTGACCGAGACCCGGGATAACGGCTGAAAGATGGGAATCAGAGCCTGAATATCCCGGACCCGCTGTTCGGGTGGATAAACCCGAAACCACGCCGAGTCGAGAACCGCTCCGATGAAAAGGAGCTTCTGAGAGGGGCACAGGTGTTACTTCGGCACATTGATGGAGAACCCCAGCCGGTGCAGGAGGTCTGCCGTAGTCTGGAGGTGGCTGACTACTGTCTGGGGCGAGCCCGCCTTCAACAACCAGTCGTCGGGGTAGGGGGAAGACTGAAACCCCTAACCTGCGCAGGTGAGCTGCGACCACCGCCATCACCTTTGTGAACACCCGTGGGGCGCTGGTAAGGTCGAAGGGGAGCACGGTAAACTGAAAGTGCTCGTGGCCAACCGTGAACCGCAGGTAGCGCCGGTGGGCCGGCAGGACGGGGATGTGGAAATAAGCGTCCTGCAAGTCCAACGCTACTGATAGAGCAAGATTTCGCATCGCGACTTGCTCGATTCATGAACCTCAACTTGTCATAACCTCATAACAAACGTACGTTATTATTAATATCTTTATTTTGGATACACGTGAAAGGTAGCGAAGCTTGCTTATGTGTTCTACTAATACGATTAATCCATGTCCCTAAAAATGGCCGCTGCTTGTCTTTTCGCTTTTGCGCATGCGTTAGTCACACTCACGTGACTCTACGTAGAGGTAGTTCTGGAGGGAAAGGGGGGCGCATGCGTAATACGCAGCTTTCGTGATAACGTGGTGATGCCCGTGCAGTTGCTCTCGTGTCCATGTATATGTTACTAATGTCTAATTGCATAGTATATTTTTCTGATGATGAATCTGAAGTACAAAGTCATGACATGTAATACAAGCATTTATTTCTATGTTTTAATTTGTTTTCGCTTACTTTTCATGTATCACGGGAAATGGGGGTCCAAATGGCTCATGAGCCATTTTGAAGGTCCTTTCTGCGCATGCTCCAGATGCAAGGCCAGAGACAAACTTGGACCGTGGAACTCAGCCAGCTGGCAGCCACAGTCGAGATGCTCCTGAGAGAATTACCTCTGACCCAGGAGGATGAAGCCAATGTCCCTATGTTGTTACAAATGTATACATTTTCATTGTATTCCGTGCGACTTCTCGTGGGAACCCCAATCTTGCTAGGCGGCACCCTAGGATGCTAAGTAGGGCTTGTAATAGTCTGTTCTGATTGGTGTGTTAACCAAATCCTACCTTAGGACCAATCGAAATTGGGGATTCTGACACTTTGCAACATTTGGGGGGTGGTACCCTGTCCCAAAACAGTATATCTAGCCTAGGTTCACCTAGGGAAATTGTCCGACTTGTCTGAATAGCTGACCTGTCACTGACCCAACGCACTCAATAGGTGACTTGATACAGAGGAGCTGCGGAGCTCTCTGTCCGAAATTTGACCATAGACTCTGAAGGTTTTACTGAACCTTAAGTGCTGGCGAAGCACTTTGCTGGGGAATTCGCTGACCCAATCGGGGTCCTGATCGATAGCTGCAGAGAGGGTGGAGCGCAGGCGTTGCTTCCGAACTGCGGGTGCCGGTCCTGTCCTGAGGGTCCTGTCCGAGTGGTCCTGTCCTGATCCTAATCTGAGGGTTTCCTGTCCTGTCCTGGGGGTCCATTTCTGCACCTGCTGTCCATTGAGGGGTATCCTTCCTTGAGGGTTTCCTGTCCTTAACTGACCCGTGGCCAGGGTTTGGTTTTTCACACCAGTCTAGGTAAATATCGCTCTAAATCTCTTGAAACTGCACCTTTCTATTTTTCTGTCTTTGCTTCAATAAAGACATACCTTTGCACGTGAATTAATTTTCCATGCTTTCTCCTGCAACCATTGCATTTCATAAAGTCGTATGCATTTATTTTCATAGCGTGTTCCTATGTTACCCTACCTTTTAGAAATCATTTTCCGTATTGCAGTTTGCAACTTCCTGATATGGTCTTGGTTTTTCTCTCGTAAACTGGCTAAAAGTAACTCAGATTTATAGCGTGTTCACTTTGCCCCCCTTATCTTAGTTTCCCTCTCCCTTAGCGGGTTCCCTGTTGCACAAGCACTCCTTTTGATAAAACTGTATGACTACCTTTTATTTCAAAACTTCCCGTTGTCCGTGGTCATTTTATGAAAAGTAAAGTTATATGATTTTTTGCTGCCTTTCCTTTTACAGCTAGCTCCCTGATCCATTGTGGTCATAGGTACCCGTAACAGTGGATGGTAAGTCGGGTACACTAGAAATAATCGAAAGGAATCCCACAATTATTGGTAGTAGATTGTGACGTCATCCGATCAATGTATCTGGTGATTTGAAGTATATGGGCCCGAAGCCGGAAGTGGCGAAATTGTTGGTCGGGTGACCCGCGATCTCTAGCACTACCATCCAGTCTCCTGGGTCCAGGGCAGCTAGGACATGAGCCAGTGTCAGCATCTTGAACTTCTCCTTCCGGAGGAAGCCGTTGACGTTCCGTAGATCCAAGATAGGGCGTAGGCCCCCTTTGCCCTTCTTGGGTACCAGAAAGTAGTGGGAGTAGCAACCACACCCTACTTCTGGCCCAGGAACGCACTCGATGGCCCCCTTGGCCAAGAGGGCCGTAACTTCCTCCTGCAGAAGTCGCAAGTGATCCCCCGATACACAGTGGTTCTGCGGTGGCATGGCTGGAGGAGTCACCTCGAAGGGGAGGGAGTAGCCCCTTCGGACGATCTGCAGCACCCACCTGTCCGAAGTGACGGTGCGCCAGTGGAGGTGGTGATGGCGAACCCTGCCCCCCACTGGCGTCACATGGGCCTGAAAGCACGTACTAGGAGGGTTTTGAGGCGGATTGTAGGAAGGTAGATCCCTGACTATGGTTACCCCCAACTTTTTGCCTGGTGTTTTGCTGGTTTTCTGACTTAGTTGACCTGGGGCCCTGCTATTCAGGACCCCAGGCCCACTGCTCTCTCTGCTAAAATGGATTCCATGTACCCTAGGTACATATCTGATTGGCACTGGGCCCTCTCTGAGTCCCTGTACCCAGGGCTGAGGTGCACCCAGAAGTCTCCCAGGGGCTGCAGCATGTATTATGCCACCCCTGGGCTGACTAACTAAACAGACACAACTGGCTGCTTGACAGCTGGGAGCAAGGTGGTGTAATCACCCTTTGCTTTAGATATAGTATACCTATATCTAAACCTAAATGGACACACAGATCTCCTATCAGTCACTCCTATGGTAGGCCTTAACAATCCTGAAGGCAGAGTGCTTGGAATCGTGTGAGATGGTGCTCTGGCATGAGCTGAGCCTGTCTGCGGCTTTCGGGATCTATCCCTTAGCCGTTTCCATGATAGTGTCAGACCATATACTCTTAAGTGCCTTATAATCCTCGCGGTTATGGTAACTTTGGTCTGACATTATCTAAACATGTCGTGTAAGGTGTCATACGCTTTGGAATACTACCCCCTCGCCAGTTCTGGCGACGGGGGTAGCATTCCATCCCTCTAGAGGGAGAAGACATGTTGGTAACCTGTAACCCCGGTTAAAGTCGAACATAGCCTCAGCTCCACAAAATGGATGCTGCCACCGAGACACAAGTCTGCCCTCCTGCTGCTGGGAGTCCTCCCAGCGCGGGAGGCAAGGACAAAGGGTTTCCTGCCAGGGGCGGTGCCAGCACCGTCCCAGACAGGATTTTGTGTATCCCAGGTAGGCAGGGCCATAGAGGAAGGTGACTGCAAGTGGCACCCCGGTGCTCACTATGCATAGGCCGGTCTGAACCAGTTCCAGGGGCACACCAGCCCCTGAGCTGGGGGAAGTCCGGCAGGGGAGAGGGGTGTAACCACCCCCCTCCTAGTCCCACCCATAGGGCAGGACTTAGTCGCGTGCCAGCCCCCTTTTGCAGGATAAAGGTAGGAGCAGGCCCCCTTCCAAACTAGATCATCTTTGAATCCTGAAACTACTTTCCACGAAAGGAACTCAAGACTCTTCTCAAGATTTCTCCCTTGTGACTAAGGAGTAGTCACCCTGCAGCAGCAGGCACCATCCAAGCATCGCGGTCTGCTGTAAGTCTCTCCTCCGGATCAAGACTGCCCAGCTCGACGAGAACCGGCTTCCCTGGCACCTCTGACCTCTACCTACATCATCAGCCCAGCTGAGATCCGTGGGTGTGAAGAGACCTCGAGGGACCGGCCATCTTCAAGACTGCACGACGCTTGCCCAGCACGACTACTGAGGGATCCTCACGTGGGTGCTTTGGGGTCCGAGAAGCCCCAACCCTGAGCAGCTCCAGCACCGAAGTCCAGCCCCCTTGCATCCACGAGATCTGCGTGGGGCCCTTCTGCTCTTTGCTGCTCACCGTGTTGTCCAGGTCACTTGCCCGTTGGCTAGTGGCCCTTCTGACGACGAACTACGACGACAACACCGCTGGTCTGGTTGCTCCAGACTGGCCCTTGCTCCCCTCCAACAGAGGAGCACCCCGGACCCTCCTGGTCCACTCCAGACGCCATTTTGAGTCCACCGCGTGGACTTGCATTTGCCAAGAGTTGTTGCCCCAATCCTGGGTCCAGCGACGTCGACAGCAGATACCTTCGTGGGACAGCTCGCCCCTCCATCCTGGTCGCCGACAACGCCTCCTGGTCCGAGAGACTGCAGAGCCCAGCGTCGCCCACTCACCTGGTCGAGGTGACTTCGTCCGGTGCCATCCTGGTGCCCACCTAATCACTGGCTAGTGATTCAGAACTTGGTCCCCTCTGCTTACAGGTCTCCATCTTCATCGATCCAGGCTTGGATCACCACGAACATCTTCACTGGTCGCCTGCCAGCAACTTCTTTCTTCAGGCTCCATAGACTGCAACGAGGATCTCCGACGTCTTTTCAGCCCTATGCAGCCGCAGCCCCTGGGCTAGGTAACCTGAGCATTTCGGTGCTCCAGCATAGTCTAACTATCTAAGTGTCAGGATCCTTTGTCGTTTCAGCTCTACTTAGTCGGGTTCGCCCGAGAACACTAACTTTGCTTTTACTAGCCTCCATAGACTTTTTCCCGCCTTACGCGTGAGAGTTCCCACTCTGCACACGACGTCCCTAGGCCTCCTGCTTACAATCTGAAGATTCAGTAGATTAGTCCTAGCGATCCTAAAGCCTATGAGAATAGTTACTTACCTGCTAGTAATTCGCATTCCACTTCTTGTGTATATGGTTTTTCGTGCCCCTCGGGCATTTGTGTAAATTGTGCGACTAAGTATTTCTTTAAGAGTTTTGTTGTGTGCTTAGCTCCCTGACTCATAAAGAGATCAGGGTAGACTTGTTATAAATAAATATCCTTTTATTTTCATAACAACTTGTGTGGTGTCCTTTCACTTGGTGTTCAAGGGGTAAATGTGATGGTAAAACAGCTGGCTTAACACGCCCTCTAGAGTCTTAGCCTTAGACTGCTCGTATCCATGCTACTAGGATAGCTGGTCTATCAGGTTGACTTACAACCAATCATCAATAAGGGTTGTTTGGACTGATACATAGTGATCACTAGAATAGTGAGCACTGCATATCAGGCCAACTTCTCACACGGATGCTGCGGGGGAAGGTGTGGACTGACCTCGCCGTTGACCCCTACCGCCTGGACGGCGGTTACCACGGCCGCCACCGCGTTGGGTATTGCCCTGCAGAGCGTGGCTAGCGGCACGTGTGGGCGCATCCCGGCCCTCCACAAGGGCTTGGCCGAGTTTGGCCCGTACCTCCAACAGACACTCTGGCAGCACTTCCGCGACCGTATCCCACAGAGAGTGGGTGTAACGGCCCAAGAGGCATGCGGTGTTGGAAGACCGCAGACCCAGACTGATGGATGAGAATATTTTCTTGCCATACTGCCCATACCTCTTGGATTCCCTGTCCTGCGGGGCGGACGGGAATGCGGTCTGGGAATTGGAGGCCTGGATGACCAGGCTCTCGGGGGTGGGGTGGGAGAACAGGAAACATGGGTCGCCCGGGGCTGGGCGGTGGCGTCTGGCCACGTTCCTATCTACGGGCGAACCCGTAGCGGGCTTGGACCAAGTGCCCAGAAGTACGTCGGTCAAGGCCTCATTAAAAGGCAGCAGAGGCTCGGCCGAGCTTGCCTGCGGTTTAAGGACCTCAGTGAGGAGATTAGTCCTCACGGCCGCGACAGGGAGCTCAAGGCCCAAGGCCTTGGCAGCCCTCATCAGCACCACACTAGAAGTTGCCCCCTCCTCCGAAGCCACAGTAGGAGGGGAGACAAAACCAGTATCTGGAGAGGTGTCCAGGCCACTGGCCTCCCCAAGGTCTCCTGTCCAGTCCTCTTGAGACTGACACTCTCTGGTCAGAGGGTCTTCAGACCCCTCCCAGTCCTCTTCATCACCCATCTCCTGAAATTCAGGGTTCTCAACTAATGGGGCCTGTTCATAAAAGTGAAATTCACCAAACGACGTCTGGAGCGGCGGCCATCGGGGCCGTCCCGACGTCTGAAGAGGAACGAAGGTGGAACCGGGGATGGCGCCGCCCGAGGACGGCGCCGGAGGCGACACCTGAGGGTCCGACGCCGGGGAGGTCGTAAGATCCACCGGTGACGAACCAGATCCCGAAGGAGGACCAGCGGCGTCGGACCCGAAGGCGCCGGCGGAACAACTGGACCCCTCGGCGCCGGGCCCGAAGGCGCCGGCGGCGTCGGGATAGTGGGAACCTGCAGCGCCGGGCCCGAAGGCGTCGGCGGCGAAGCACCCGATGGCGTCGGGGCCGGAGCCGCCGACCCGCTAGGGCCCCCAGACGGGTCCGCTGGGCCCAGAGGCGCCGCGGAGTCCGTCGGAGGAGAGAGTTTCCTCATGGCCATGAGGAAGCGCTCGATCTCCTCCTGCGACGCGTTCAGCCCAGGGACCGGAGGGTGTGGAGCTGCACGCGTCGCCCGCGACTCCGACGGAGCCGCGTGGGTGTGTCACCCGAACCCCCGGCCGCATCGCGCGGAGTCCGAGGAGCGATGACGCCGCTTGGACTTCTTGTGCCTCTTACCTGACGACGACTTCGACCCGGAGGAGTGCGGCCTACTCTCGGAGCTGTGGTGGCTCCGAGCCCGCGACCTGTCCCTCGACCTCCCATGGGATCGGGACCTCTGACGGCGCGGGACCGACTGCCGGAGTTCGAGGCGCCTGCGGGACCGCTCCCGCCTGGCTTTCGAAGAGAGGGCCCGGCAGTCGGAGCAGGCCTTGTCGCCGTGGTCGACGCCAAACAAGATAAACACACGCGGTGAGGATCCGTGACCGACATCAGGCGGTCGCAATCATCACAGTACTTGAAGCCGGGCATCCCTACAGCACCGTTCGGAGTCGAGAGACTTCGACAACAATCAAAAAGTGATCAAAAAAGTTAGTCAAAAAATGACTAGGGTTACTGCTTTTTCCAGATCTGCGCTTGCTGGCGCGGAAAAAAGAAGAACCGACGTCAGCACGCGGAGGCGGCGTCTAAGTACTCCGACGACGTCATCACGGCGCCGACGACGGACGCTGAGCCGCAGACGCCTACCGACGCGCAAGGGTACTGCTACGCAAAAGTTTCCGGATCCAGTCTGACGCCTGGGGATATTCTAAGGTAAGGAATCTAATACTAACGTGTCTCTTTCAGATGCATATTTTCTTCGAAGATATTGGGAGTCTCTTTTATGTTTTGTCGCTGCATTTCTTTCCATCGAGCCCGGCAGTCTTTTTCGAGCGAAATAAGCAATGGGCGTCGCAGTCTTCTTCCCTTTGCTTCAGACACAGGCAAAAGTAACAGACTTTGTGAAGGTTGGCATGCGGATATTTGGAGTGGCACCGAGGGCATAATTGGAAAGGAGTCCGTTCCATCGGCAAATTACTTTATGTTGGTCTCTCAAGTGGAAGTGAAAGAAACAAGCTAGGCCCAAAGGCCACAATGTTCTCGATCCAACTGTGAACGTTTTCTGATTTTGGCCATACATAGGATAGAAAGACGCGTTTGAAACAATACCGATGCAGGCACAGTAAGTTGCACACCAAAGGGATCCCAACGAACAGTTTTGAACCAGAGAACAGCAAACCACATCCAAACCAAATGCCAGAAAGAAAACAATCTAACAATGGAGTCGATGTCCCTGCGCACTATCACCCAAAGGAGGAGTCACCTTTCCTTGTGACTCGAAAAGAAGTCTCTAAAGAAAAACAACTTGCAAACATCCGGACCAAATACTAGAAGGCAGGGGTATGCAAAGCATGTGATCTACAGCACACATACCTCGAACTAAGGTAATGCCACACAAACCTCCTGGAACTGGGAGAGGTCAAATCTCAGGAGAAGAGATTATGGAAAAGGATCACTGTTTCAATGCACATCTCCAGGATGGAGCCTTCTTAGTACCTCAGACGAGAAGGAACTTTGGTCTGCTTTTAAATATTCTTTTAAAATTAGGTCTGCAGCCCTCAATGGCTAACATGGGTGTTGCAATAGACGTCCTCAGGACCCAAGTCCCCTACAAAGATTGCCAGACCGGTGCCGCTTGTACCTGCCTGTAATCTGTCTACTGTAGACACTCCTCCTTTTTACAAGATGCAGGTGAGCAGAGTCTAGGCGTACTGAGATAAAGTACACCAAATGAGTAGCACAAGCAGATGGAGCGAGCGGATGTCTCCTCTTTCCCTGCAAAGATTCAGTCTGTCACAGAGTCCTTGCCTTTCTGGTGTGCTTGTGAGTGACTGCCTAAGATGACTTGGGCATGGTTGCACAAGATGCCATTTCCCTGGAATCACATTCGGTATTGTCAGAGTCTAACACCAGCTTCAACAGCGAACAGAAACATACCCACCTCACGGAAGAAAAAGCAGACCAACACAATTTGGAAACTCATTTGATGAAGCGTGCGGTTATGGTTTGTCTCTGTTACTTTAAACAGTTGACGAGGAATAACATCACAATCAAATGCTGCGGAAGTCCTTCCTAATGGAGTGACATCCCCGATGGCTAGAGTACTTTTAGGTTACAACTCGTCAGGTTCCGCTGCACCATATCATGGTCGCTCTGATGTTTAACTGAGTTTCTTGCAGTCTTAAACTGACAAACGCACACGTCGGACATTTCTAAACAGCACTTACCTTTGTAGCTTCCAGCTGAGATTCCAATGTTCCGGATTCTTCCACCATGCAGGACCTGCACAGAGAGAGCATATGTAAGAACACGCACACAGCTTACCCACAATCAGAAAGTAGGGCTGGAAATTAACACCTTCCTGCAGCGAAGGTGTCCTCTAATCACATCAAAACCTAATTCCCAATTCAGGCTCTCGTGGACCTGAACTGCAAGAACCACGTTAATTTCTAGCCCCATCTGCATCGCTGCCAAGTGGCCTCAATCACACATTGCACCTTCTACCAGTCCTGGAGGTTTAGCCACATGCACTTTTCATGCTGGGATGTCTGAGCCATATCATATTAAAACTGAAGCCATATGTTCCAGAATGTAAAGTGCTATTTATTGGCTTGAAGTGTTGCACGACATGAGGCCACTTGACCCCTATGGGCGTTTGTAAGGCAGTGAGTTACGACCCAAGCAGGAGACACTCCCATGCAAATCTGCAGCTATCATGAGCCATGCTGCTCAAAACCCTGTAATCTGCAGAACTGCAGCTACCGTGGGAGATATGCAGAGCCTCTGTAGCCCCCGTAACGTAGAGAACTGCAGTTGTCACAAGTCAAGACCGGATCCTCAGCAACCTGCAGAACTGTACCCCTAGATCTGTGCCCTACCAGTTCATCTGGAGGGCCAAGAACACCCTTCCTTTAGAGGGCACATACTTCAGAACAAATGCCACGTGTCCCACTCTGCTGCAGCCTACCCTCCCTGCACCAGCAATCTCGAGGGGCCAGAGGCACCTCTTTCCCATTCCACACCTGCTACCTGTAGGACCTGGACATGAATGTCCCACCCACCAGAGTACAAGTCCTCAATCGTGTGTCCCACATTTTCCCGCCCCAGAGTTCATGCCTCAACACTCGGGACTCCAGACTTGCACCCTAGCAGGATCCCCCCATACCCAGTGCTAGTACCCCAAATCAGGACAACTTGCCCCGAAACGGAGCATTCCTCCATGTCGTCTTCACCTTGAAGCCTCCTGTTGAGAGAGCCTGGTCCTCCCCAACGAACCCTTTCCTTCACCCAGGTATACCTGCAAGAAGCATGCCCCTCTCTCCCCCATCATCCCCAAAACAAGAGCCTCTCAAACTCACAAATACCCTCATCCCATTAGCTTTCACCGACTCCTGAAACTCACAGCCACTGGCTTCCTATTGCCAAGAGAGTCATTTTTAAGACCTTGACTCTGGCTTTTAAGGCCCTCCATCATATTGGCCCTAAATATCTTCAGAAACGAATGGCCTTTTATGTTCCAAGGAGGTCTCTGAGATCCGCGCAACTACTTAAAGCCACGATTCCCCCAATTAAGCGTGCCCGTATAGGAGGCCGCTCCTTCCGTTATCTGGCTGCTCGCAGTTGGAATGAGCTTCCTTTTACGCTGCGTTCGTCGTCCAATCTGCTCGCCTTTCGTAAGGAGCTAAAGACGTGGCTTTTTGCTCAGTAATATCTGTACCTCCTGAGCAGGGCACTGTGTTATGTATTTTCTTTGATTTTCTCTTTGCCAAAGCGCCGGGACACTCCACGGAGTAGCCGCGCGCTATAAAAGAGCTATTTTAACATAACATAACATAACAGGATGCAGTCAGACTGCCTTCTCTCGCCTCCCACTAACCAGATCCACAGCAGCTGAACCCACCATGTACCCAGACTTTACCCACACAGGGTGCATTGCTAGGAGGCAGACGGGACGGTGGGGACTGTGCCTGACCCACCCTGCACAGACCCATGTGCACACACATTGTGATAGGGGTGCAATTGTGTTCATGCGGAGTCACTGGACATATGGGAGCGTCACACAGGTGGGGAAGCAAAGCAGGTCTGCCCCGACACCTCCACGTCTCTGCACGGCGCTGGGCTGCTCATGCCCAAACCGGGCTCAGGCAACCTAGTGGGAACGAGGCAGCAGGGTCGCTGGGCGGACCCTGCTGCCTTCGCCCCACTGGCTCTCAGAGGATGCCACCCAGCTAATACAGAGGGTAGAAGGCGGAGATGGGAGGCAAGCTCTCTGCTGGCAGTGAGGGTTAGTTAGGAGGCAGCAGACAGTGCAATGGAACAAAATCAGTGAGGGAAGAAAAGTAAGAGGAAAAACCTTCCAGAAAGATCATCCCCAACTTCATACTGATATACGCGAATGACACGACGATAGGCTATGCTATGCAGAGAAAGAAGACCAAAGGAGGAGATCAGACAGGTCAGTTGATGGGACATGGCGCACATCCTGAGCTGCACATGGATAGCCATGAGCCTACTGTCGCAGACCCCTTGCATAGACAAGTACAAGGATGCACAGAACATGTATACCTGAAATCCCTTGTCCCAACCTCCTGACCACCACAAAACACCTTCCATCCAGCAAGAGACCACACTCAGCACCCATCAGCCAGAATCTGCCACATCTGCAGAACTGTTGTACATCCCAAGCTTGCCTTTAAGGATGGTTGGAAGTCAGTCCAACGGCTGCATTTACCAGAAGACACTGATTGGTTACAGGAAAGACTAAGACTGAAAACAGTGGCTAGCCAACATGAAGTGGCCGCTCTCGCATACAAACCCCAAGTTATGCCGCTCTCACATACAAAACCCAAGTTACGCCGCTCTCAGATACAAACCCCAAGCTCTCGCATACAAACCCCAAGTTACGCCACTCTCAGATACAAACCCCAAGTTACGCCGCTCTCAGATACAAACCCCAAGTTACGCCGCTCTCAGATACAATCCCCAAGTTACGCTGCTCACATACAAACCCCAAGTTACACCGCTCTCACATACAAACCCAAAGTTACGCTGCTCACATACAAACCCCAAGTTACGCCGCTCTCACATACAAACCCAAAGTTACGCTGCTCACATACAAACCCCAAGTTACGCCGCTCTCACATACAAACCCCAAGTTACGCTGCTCACATACAAAACCCAAGTTACAACGCTCACACACACCCCCCAAGTTACGCCGCTCTCACATACAAACCCCAAGTTACGCTGCTCACACACACCCCAAGTTACGCTGCTCACATACCTACCCCAAGTAAAGTGGCTCTCACACACACCCCCCAGGTTATGCCGCTCTCAGATACAAACCCCAAGTTACGCTGCTCACACACACCCCAAGTTACGCTGCTCACATACCTACCCCAAGTAAAGCCGCTCTCACATACAAACCCCAAGTTACGCCGCTCTCACATATAGAAACCCCAAGTTACGCCGCTCTCACATACAAACCCCAAGTTACGCCGCTCTCACATACAAACCCCAAGTTACGCCGCTCTCACATACAAACCCCAAGTTACGCCGCTCTCACATACAAACCCCAAGTTACGCCACTCACACACACACCAAGTTACGCTGCTCACATACCTACCCCAAGTAAAGCCGCTCTCACATACAAACCCCAAGTTACGCCGCTCTCACATATAGAAACCCCAAGTTACGCCGCTCTCACACACCCAAGTTACGCCGCTCTCAAATACAAACCCCAAGTTACGCCGCTCTCACATACAAACCCCAAGTTACGCCGCTCTCACATACAAACCCCAAGTTACGCCGCTCTCACATACAAACCCCAAGTTACGCCGCTCTCACATACAAACCCCAAGTTACGCCGCTCTCACATACAAACCCCAAGTTACGCCGCTCTCACATACAAACCCCAAGTTACGCCGCTCTCACATACAAACCCCAAGTTACGCCGTTCTCACATACAAACCCCAAGTTACGCCGCTCTCACATACAAACCCCAAGTTACGCCGTTCTCACATACAAACCCCAAGTTACGCCGCTCACATACAAACCCCAAGTTATGCCTCTCTCACACACCCCCCAAGTTACGCCGCTCTCACATACAAACCCCAAGTTACGCCGCTCTCACATACAAACCCCAAGTTACGCCACTCACACGCACACCAAGTTACGCCCCTCTCAGATAGAAACCCCAAGTTACGCATCACAAATGAATACCTGTAACCCAGGTGTCATAGCTTCTGGAATGAATAAACTAATCCAGTGACAAACAGCAAACACACATACTGTTAACTCATGCCTCCCTTCATCAACTCAACAATACAGCTCCCAGCCAACATACACACAAGCACATACAGCCCAAGTACAAACACCTGTATTGTTGCAAGAAAGCAAGCCCCCCCAACCCCCTAAACAACTTCAATACACAAAAGAGGCTACCCGTCACATCCAGGTTCTCATGCAAAAAGTATGGATATCTGCAACCCACTCCCACTTCACATGGCATCTTGACACAGCCACCCATTCAATTTAGCAATTCCCCCAGAGCCCAACTGTTGCCCACTCCCACCCTGCACACTCGCCTGAAAAGCATCGGACTGAACATGCACAGTTTAACCTCAAAAGCATGCACGTAAAATACCAAAATAAACTGCTACAGTCAGGACTATGGCAACCAGAACACAGAACCTGGGGGCACTGAGTAGGCAGCACTCAAGAGAGAAGAGGTAGGACTAGGCTTGAGGGCTCTAACCACGAGAGATGGTTACAAGGCCAGACCGAGAGCATGGGTTGAACGGGTCGACTGGGTGGCAAAGCTAGACTCCAGGAAATGAATGGAAGGTCAGGTCTGGAGACTGGTTCCCAGAGAACAGATGGCACAACTGAAAACACAGACCGTTCCCAGACTAGTCAGCACCCCCGGCAAGCAAGCACCACTGCCAGAATGAAAGAAGCCTGCTTTCTAGAAGTGGATTCACTGCCAACCCCCTCTAGACTAGACAAGCCAACAACAAACAAGGAGTACAACAGAGCCTAAGAAAACGTCAAGTACAAAATGTCTTTCCATTGGAGATAGAAGGCGCTGAACAATATCACACTTGACTACCCCTTCCAATCTAACAAACAAGCATCTAGTGAAAAAAAAGAACATATTTACCCATCAAGTAGGTAGGTCCTGCAGAAGATGGTCCGGTGCCAAACAGCAGCGGGGGAGGGGAAAATAAGAAACAGCAGCGGGGGAGGGGAAAATAAGAAAGCAGCGGGGGAGGGGAGAAAAAAAACAGTGACCAGTCAGAATAGGTGTGCAACCACAACACTTCAACAGAAAAGGCTGCACTGAATAGGCTGGTAAGAGCATGACACAAGTACAGTGGGACACTTAAAGTTGCTGCCCATCGGGGTGCCACCCGTAGGCTCAAGGGCATCCAGCAAAGGGGAGGATTCAAAAACCCATCACATAGAGAGGATGGGTGGCAGTCTTAAACACCCCACTTAGATGGCTCACACTGGGGGTGCAACTCAACCAACCCTCCCGGCTGGTGTGGGATCACCAAGAAAAAGAGAATTTACATTTTCAGTTAAAGGTTTTACAAAGTTCATACAGGTAGTAAAGCTTTGACAACTTAACCCACTGCTGCTTATTCTTGCAATGATGTGTTTTGCTGCGTTCCTGGTTACCATCCCCTCAAAAAAACAAAATATGCGCTTAGAAGGTTTTGCTAAAAACTCCATCAAGTTTAGAGGAAAGACTTTACAACTATGCACAAGCCAACAAACTGCTCTGATCAAGACATCAAGCACCTGGTCCCCGAAACCCATCTCCACTTTGTGACTGGAAAAGATGTCTCGGCTGACAGCCAAGCACAGCGACGCCTGTGGACCTGCTCTTTCAGTGGGGATCACTGCGGGCGTACCTTCTCTTGGGGGACCTCTATGCCCAGAGAGGAGGGGGGGGAGGTCATTGAGTTTACCTGGTTTCCTGAATCCATTGGTGAAAAGCGTTTGCGTGCTGCGCAAACTCTTGGCGCAGCTTGTCATTTTCTTCTTGTCGCCGTTGCTCCTTCTGTAGCTCCAACTCGCGTTCCTACAACAGGAATAAATGGAGTGTGAAAGTGCACCAGCAAGCAATTCCCCCAGTAATTGTGTCTCAACAGCAAATCACAAGTACCAGCATTTACTGAGCTACCTATGCCCCCCCGGGTACTACGCAGACGCAAGGAAGCAGTCACTTGCCTGAGACAATCGTTTTGTAGCTTAACACTAAAAGAGACTCGTAGGTTGTGCCTCACTCCCAGGTCTAGTGGTTGAAAAACGTCCTTGTTTAAAAATAATTTGTTCGTCGTGGATGCCTACCATAGAAGTCGAGTAAATCCACAATTTCTCACTACGTGATTTTTTTTTTAAAGAAGCCATTATAAATACACATGCTGAGTACACAAAATGCTGCTACCTAATGGCGAGGCTCACAATACCATCGCGTTTTCTGAAATCTGTAAATGGTCAGTCCTCTAAAGATGTGGGAGATTCACATGCACAGCTGAAGTCCGCAATGCCCAGCACCTTCGATGCCATCGTCAGATCCTGGGAGGGAGAGTAGTACTGATGAGCTCTCGGACACCCTTACCCAAGAAGCAGGAGACCCGCCTTTAAATGAATATGCTACTTACCAGTATGCATCTGTTCTTGGCATGTAGGGCTGCTAACATTCATATCTATAGCATAGATCGCCGCCTAGTGTTGGGTCCGGATGATTGCACATTGTTGTCCTGGAAGAGTCTTCGAAGTATCACGAGATAGGTGGCTCCTCCCCTGGACTATAGTGCGCATGGGCATCGACTCCATCCCCAGATTGTTTAGTGTAAGCGATGGCCATGCCTAAGAGTAAATGCAAGAAAAGTCTGCAGCCGCTACAGGCGCCGGGGAGGAGGGCGGGCGATATGAATGTCAGCAGCCCTACATGCCAAGAACAGATGCATACTGGTAAGTAGCATATTCAGTTCGAGGCATGTGGGCTGCTGAATTCATATCTATAGCATAGAATACATAGCAGTCCCTCCATTATCGGCGGTCGCCTGTGCCAGCTGCAGACGTTTGAAAAAGTGTCTTTAGAACAGCCTGCCCTACAGCTGCCTGCTGCTTGGAGTGCACATGTACACAGTAGTGTTTAGTAAATGTGTGTGGGGTAGACCATGTGGCTGCTCTACAAATGTCTTCCAAAGGGATATTACCAAGGAAAGCCATGGAGGCCCCCAACTTGCTGGTGGAATGGGCTCTGGGGGGGACCGTTAAAGTGCGCTTAGCCTTGTGATAGCAAATCTGAATACACTTAACGATCCACCTGGCTATACCTGCTTTGGAAATGGGGTTGCCCTTGTGTTGGGCAGAAAAGGCAACAAAGAGTTGTTTCGTCTTCCTAAAATCTTTGGTCCTATCGATGTAGTACATCAAAGCTCGTTTGACGTCAAGAGTGTGGAGCATTCTTTCGGCCACTGTCTCTGGGTTTTGAAAGAACACAGGCAGTTCAATAGTCTGATTGACATGGAACTGTGAAACCACCTTTGGAAGAAATTTAGGGTTAGTGCGCAGCACCACCCTGTTTGAGTGAATCTGTATGAATGGCTCTTGTACAGTGAGCACCTGGAGCTCACTTACACGTCGCAGTGACGTGATGGCTATTAGGAAAGCCACTTTCCATGTTAAGAACTGAACCTCGCAAGAATGCAGAGGCTCAAAAGGTGGGCCCATCAGCCTGGTGAGGACCACATTTAGGTTCCATACAGGAGCTGGTGGGGTCCTGGGAGGAATGACCCGTTTCAGTCATTCCAGAAAAGCTTTAATGGCAAGTACTCTGAAAACCGAGAGACGCTGCCTGTTTTGGAGATAAGCCGCTATGGCGGATAAGTGTATCCGAATGGAACCATATGCTAGATTGCATTTGTAAAGATGTAACAAATAGCAGATGATATTAGGAATGGATGCATCTAGAGGGTTGATGTTGTGTTCTGCACAGTAAATGACAAACTGCTTCCATTTTGCTGCATAGCAAGCTCTGGTGGTGGGCTTCCTCGCCTCCCGTATGATATCCATGCTGTCGGGAGGCAAGTTAAGGTAGCCAAATTCTAAGACTTCAGGAGCCAGATCGCCAGGTTGAGCTGTTGCGGATCTGGATGCTGAATGTCGCCATGGCTCTGCGTCAAAAGTCTGGGTGTGAGGTATAGCCTTTGATGCGGTACCACGGAGAGTTCTAGAAACGTGGTGTACCATGGTTGGCGTGCCCACGTTGGAGCAACCAGGATGAGTGTCATCGAGTGTTGCTTTAGCTTTCGTGCCACCAGCGGTATGAGAGGTGCTGGGGGAAAAGCGTAAGCAAATCTGCCTGACCAGTTCATCCATATCGCATTGCCCTGCGACTGTGGGTGAGGGAACCTGGCGGCAAAGCTTTGGCTTTTTGCGTTTTCCCTTGTGGCGAACAGGTCTATCTCTGGATGACCCCACTGCTGGAAGTACGGGCGGAGTACTGATGGATGTATCTCCCATTCGTGCATCTGGTGGCTGTACCTGCTGAGCAGATCCGCCATCTGATTGTCCTTGCCCGGGAGGTGTTCCGCCATGAGGAAGATGTTCCTCTGAATGGCCCACTTCCACATGCTCTGAGCCAGATGAGACAACTGTGGAGAGTGTGTACCTCCCTGCTTCTGAATATAGTACATGGCTGTCATGTTGTCCGTCCGGATCAACACGACTTTGTTGCACAGATGTACCTTGAATGCCTTCATCGCCATGAAGATTGCCATCAGTTCTAGGTAGTTGATGTGCATCTTCTTTTGCTGCGTTGTCCATAGTCCCTGCACTGTGTAGTGGAGTACATGAGCTCCCCATCCCTGGAGAGATGCGTCAGTCGTCCGGATAATCTGTGGCACAGGCTCCTGGAACGGTCGGCCCTTGCAAAGGTTGTGTGGAATCCACCAATGCAGAGAGTTGTATGCCTGACCGGTCACCAACACTAGGTTGTTCAACTGTCCTTGAGCCTGAGTCCACTGATGAGCCAAGCACTCTTGAAGCGGACGCATATGTAGCCTCGCGTGCGGGACTATGAAGATGCAGGAGGCCATCATGCCTATCAACTGCATGAACACTCTCACTGGAAGCGAGTGGTGCGGTCTGAACTTCTGGATGAGCGACTGAATGCTATCGACCCACACAGAATTTGGCTGAGCCGTGGCTGCCAGAGCATCTATTGTCGCGCCCAGATACTGCCGCACATGGGCTGGCTGGAGGTGCGACTTCGGATAATTCAGCGAGAATCCCAGATCGTGAAGAAGGTGAATGGTGTGGGACATGTTGGCGGCGCACTGCTGGGCCGACTTTGCTTGGACAAGCCAGTCGTCCAGATACGGGTAGACGTGAACATTCTGCCTCCTGAGGTGCGCAGCCACTGTCGCCAGGCATTTTGTGAACACCCTGGGCGCTGTGGTCACTCCGAAAGGGAGGACCTTGAATTGATAATGCTGATTCTGAATGCCGAATCTGAGGTATTTTCTGTGTGATGGATGCAGTGGGATGTGAAAATATGCATCCTTGAGATCCAAGGTTGCGAGGAAGTCTCCCTGATTGAGCAACGGAAGAACCTGCTGTAGCGTCAGCATGTGAAAGTGTTCTGAGAGAATATACTGGTTTAGGGGTCTGAGGTCCAGTATGGGTCTGAGGGACCCTTCCTTCTTCGGGATTAAGAAGTACAGGGAGTACACTCCTGTGCCTCTGTCTTCCACCGGCACGAGCTCGATTGCCCCTTTTTGCAGCATGACGAGTACCTCCTGCTGCAATGAGTGCAAATGCTCTGTGGACATAGGACGGTGTTTTGGTGGTATGTTGGGTGGAGTGGATGTTAACTCCAGACAATAACTGTACTGGATAAGTTTCCTGACCCACCTGTCTGTGGTGATGGATTTCCAGACTGGCAGGAACTGCTGGAGTCTCCCCCCCCCCCCCCCCCCCCCCCCGCCCCGACAGGTGTTGTATGGTCGGAGGGCAGTGACAGGGCGTCACTGTTTGTTGGTGGCGGAGGAGCGGGAGTTGTTGTTTCCACGACCTCTGCCCTTGGTGCTGTTGCCCCGATAGCCGCCTCTACTCTGCTTGGTGTAAGAGGACTGCGCCCCACCTTTAGTGTATTGCGTTTGCTGGGACATTTGGCCTCTGGAAACACCTCTATTGCTTGAGCGATGAAAAGTACTGCCCCGAAACTGCTGGGACTGGAGAGCCCCCATGGACTTTGCAGTCTCGGTATCCTTCTTTATTTTTTCCAGGGTGGTATCCACCTCAGGACCAAATAATCGATCAGGGTTTACAGGCTGATTGAGGATGGTGGTTTGTATCTCCGGCTTGAACCCGGAGATTCTGAGCCAGGCCTGACGTCGCAACATCACACTTGTGTTAATGGCTCTGGCCGCGGTGTCCGCTACGTCCAGTGCACATTTAATAGAAGCATTTGAGATGAGCTTCCCTTCCTGAATGAGCATCTCCGCTGCCTCTTTATACTGATCTGGCAAATGTTGTAACAGGGTCTCTAGTGTATCATAGTGTGCCCTGCCATATCTGGCCAAGAGTGCCTGAGTGTTTGAAATACGCCAGATATTGGCAGCTTGAGCCGCCACCCTCTTCCCTGATGCTTCTAGCACTTTAGATTCCTTGTCAGGGGGAGGAGCATCACCAGTGGTTTGTGAATTCGCCCTCTTCCGGGCATTAGAAACAACCAGAGAGTCTAACGGCAACTGGCCCTTGATGTAGGTGGGGTCGCCAGGTGCCGGTCTATATTTCTTTTCAATCCTAGGGTTGATAACCCTGGCACGTGTGGGTTCTTTAAAAATGTCTGCAGCATGTTTCAAAACCCCTTTTAGCATTGGGAGAGTCTTGACAGTCTTTTCGGCTGTGGAAAAGGTATCAAAGAGGAAGTCCACTTCAATAGGGTCAGCATGCAGCTGGACGTCGTGGTTTTTAGCCGCCCTCTCAATTAGAGCATTAAATGCTGGCGAATCCTCAGTAGGAGAGGTTTTGACATTGTACACCTGAGTGTCCGGGGCAGTTTGCTGATCCCCTGGGTCCCCTGCATCTGCCCAAGAGTCCTGGTGATCCTCAGGATCAGTGTTGGCAGGGAAGTTCTACTCCTCATCATCCCCTTCCCCAGCCTCCACATCTGAATAAGTGGGTGAGGGTGTAGCAACGGTTCGAGTTCGTAGAGAATTGTCTCAACTAGATCCGGGGAATCCGTAGAAGGCTTTTTGCGCTTCAAAGGAATCGTGTAGGACTCCATAGGCTGTGCAGTCGTGTTCTTTCTCTTGTAGAGGGTAAGTTTACCGGTGTCGGCGTCGATAAAGTGTTGCGACTGCTCCTCCATCAGGGGTTGTCGATGCTTCGAGCTCACAAGTGGCTGAGAAGGCTTCGACCCTGTAGACACCTGCATGGGCGCTTCGTCGACCGACCTTGGTGCGAACGCCTTCGGCGCCACCTTCGGCGGTAGCGTGAACAGGAGTGGCGTCGAGGACTTTGGCGTTTTGGTAGCTTGCTTCGGGGTGGAAGTATCCTTCGTATCAACAGCGGAAGCCTTGTTCCTGATGTGTTGCAATGAGTCCGACACCTGCTTTGTGAAGGATGCGGACGGTTTCGTCGACCCGACAGACGTTCTCGGTCCACCAGCGTGTGCAGACTCGAGCGCCGATGCATCGGCTTTCTCCGGCCGATGCGCGGGATCAGCCCCCTTAGGTGCGCCGCGTCCTACTTCCGTGACGACGGCCTTCGGCGCCGACCGTTTCGGGTAGGCAGCCTTGACAATTGGTTTTGGTGCCCCAGTCTTCGGCTCGACGCCCTTGATCGATTTGGGCTCGACGCCCTTGACCGACTTCACCGGGTCGACAGACTTCTTCGGCTTCGGCTGCCCCGACATGTCGGAAGACGAGGAGGCGACCGGAGGGACAGACGTCTTCTGTTTCGACGGCGTCTCCATCACTTTAGTTTGTCGACACTGAAGCTTTCACTTTCGGTTTCGGTTTGACCAATGGCGGCTCCGTAGAAGTGTCCGTAGACGGGCCCGTAGGCGAGGCCGTGGATCTGGGTGTAAGATCTTGGGTAAGGCCATGTGGCTATCCCTCGACCTGAGCCTTAGTGATTGTTTGAACGGGGCATAGCTCTTCGCCTGAGCTATCTTCCGTGGCCCCATAGGCCTCATTGTCGTCTCCTACCTCGTCGACGACTTCTTCTGTATCGAGCACTTCCACGTCTGCGTCGTAGTCGATCTCCTCCGCTGGAGTTGAAATCGGCTCCCGATCTTCTTGCTCGTCTGCTTCTTCCCTCTCGAAGATGTCCACCGGTGCCGGGGACGTCTGCTGGGCCTCCTGGCGCGCCACGCGCCGAAGCCGAATCGTCTTCTTGGAGCGAAAACGGGAACAAGCCATACAGTTGGCTTCATCGTGATCCGGCGACAGGCACTTGTTGCATACCGGGTGGACGTCGATGTGGGGATACTTTGAGTTGCACACGGGACATCTCTTGAACGGGCTCCGTTCCATGATGTGTCGTCGAAAGTCTGGTTGCGTTGACTGGGCCTCGAGCACCGAAGAGCCACGCGACTCCTCTGGATGTCCGACTCGGGAACTGAGCCGGAACAGAGCTGGGCACCGAACGCAAGACAATACCGACGGTATAGGAAAAGGCCTTCGGGCCTTAAGAAAAGTTTATATCGATTCCGAACTGGAGATATCGAATATGCATCCGAACCCAATGGCGGAAAAAAACAATCTGGGGATGGAGTCGATGCCCATGCGCACTGTAGTCCAGGGGAGGAGCCACCTATCTCGTGATACTTCGAAGACTCTTCCAGGACAACAATGTGCAATCATCCGGACCCAACACTAGGCGGCGATCTATGCTATAGATATGAATTCAGCAGCCCACATGCCTCGAACCCTGATCTATAATAACACGGGCTGCAATCCCATTCGAAAATCCAGTATCCAATGCTCTCATTAAAGGGGACTTGTGACTTCTCTGGTCAACAGTAATAAAGAAAATCACATAGCCGCTCAACTGTAACAAGCTATTAGAGTGGACTTCGGACCTCACAATGCCTGCTGCCAGCAGCCAGGGTGAAAGGCAGCTCTGGGAGCATCTATACGTCTGCACTCAAGCACAGAAAACTGAACTGGCTTTTCATTCTTCCCATCTACTTTTCTCAAATAAACCGTCATCATTAGAAACACGATATGTATGGCAACATGTTTATTTTTCGAAGCCAAAGGTCACTACAAGAAAGACCAACATTGATGCTACACTGAGCAGCAACTTTTTTTTTTTAATTCACATTTTTTCTTCAATTACTCTTTTTTCATGTGTTGCATTTTGTAGATTATATGCTACTTAGATCTATGTCTGCAAACATACTACCTCTGTCACATGAAAAAACAAAACACCAAAGATTTAGGTGGTTTGTGGGAGGGGTGATGGTGTGATCATGTATTATAATGAATAAAATACTTCCTGTCACACATTATAAGGTTTTGGAAAGTTACCTCGCCGAGTGCCATTGACCTTCAAGAGGAACTCAGCCTTCAGCCACATTCCATTATATGGTTACTGAACTCCTCAGAGCCGTAAATGTCCTTATAATATACAACAGGTGGTACTTTATCCCACATATTGTAGGCAAGTAACTTGTGCCTTTACTGCTTTATGTCCTCTAATATTCCTTCTTCGGATTTTCTTTAATATTCTTAAGCACAGAATGGCAATTCATAAAATCTCCCACCAAGTATACATGCATCCTATTCCAATCAACCCAGGAGCATGTTACACTGCTTCAGGACTACACCAGAACCTCACAAAGACAAACGTGGGGACAGTCTGAAACTGTCTGCCTGCATCCTGAAACACAGAGACAAGATTCACCCTTCAATCCAAACTATTCCCCCCTAAAGGTCAAAATGTCTGCATGCGTGTGAAGTCTTAAGTTGGGAGATGTCCTTCGCGCCCCCCACAAAAGGGGGGGGTTGACATCTTGCCATAAACTTTCTTGTCTTGTGTATTGAGAGGCTGAAGATCTTACATGAGCTGTTGAAAGGATTAATGAAGTGATGAATAAGGTTCCACGCTACAGGACAGACAATGTGAACAGTGGGAGCCCTTCTTGGGATCTTTAAGTAAACACCACAATATTCTATGCGCAGCCCACTCAATGGTGTGTTATGCACGCGTGTGAAACTTACGCTTAGGTTTTAAGCTGTGTCGGGACAGGAAGTCTTCTGCAACGCCTTGAACACGACAATAATGCTTGTCCACTGAGGGTCTCTGTTTACATGGATTGAGACCCTAGAGCTTAGCATGGAGGTCAAGGGGCAAGCACAGTGCATCCACTGAGGGTCTGTTTACATGGATTGAGACCCTAGAGCTTAGTATGGAGGTCAAGGGGCAAGCACAGTGCATCCACAGTGTTTACATGGATTGAGACCCTAGAGCTTAGCATTTGGGTAAAGGGGGCAAGCACAGTGCATCCACTGAGAGTCTGTTTACACGGATTGAGACCCTAGAGCTTAGCGTGGAGGTCAAGGGGCAAGCACAGTGCATCCACTGAGAGTCTGTTTACATGGATTGAGACCCTAGAGCTTAGCGTGGAGGTCAAGGGGCAAGCACAGTGCATCCACTGAGGGTCTGTTTACATGGATTGAGACCCCAGAGCTTAGCATTGAGGTCAAGGGGCAAGCACAGTGCATCCACTGAGGGTCTGTTTACATGGATTGAGACCCCAGAGCTTAGCATTGAGGTCAAGGGGCAAGCACAGTGCATCCACTGAGGGTCTGTTTACATGGATTGAGACCCTAGAGCTTGGTTCGGAGGTCAAGGGGCAAGCACAGTGCATCCACTGAGGGTCTGTTTACATGGATTGAGACCCTAGAGCTTAGCATGGAGGTCAAGGGGCAAGCACAGTGCATCCACCGAGGGTCGCTGTTTACATGGATTGAGACCCTAGAGCTTGGTTCGGAGGTCAAGGGGCAAGCACAGTGCATCCACGGGGGTCTGTTTACACGGATTGAGACCCTAGAGCTTAGCACGGAGGTCAAGGGGCAAGCACAGTGCATCCACTGAGGGTCTGTTTACATGGATTGAGACCCCAGAGCTTAGCATTGAGGTCAAGGGACAAGCACAGTGCATCCACTGAGGGTCTGTTTACATGGATTGAGACCCTAGAGCTTGGTTCGGAGGTCAAGGGGCAAGCACAGTGCATCCACTGAGGGTCTGTTTACATGGATTGAGACCCTAGAGCTTAGCATGGAGGTCAAGGGGCAAGCACAGTGCATCCACTGAGGGTCTGTTTACATGGATTGAGACCCTAGAGCTTAGCATGGAGGTCAAGGGGCAAGCACAGTGCATCCACGGAGGTCTGTTTACATCGATTGAGACCCTAGAGCTTAGCATGGAGGTCAAGGGGCAAGCACAGTGCATCCACTGAGGGTCTGTTTACATGGATTGAGACCCTAGAGCTTGGTTCGGAGGTCAAGGGGCAAGCACAGTGCATCCACGGGGGTCTGTTTACACGGATTGAGACCCTAGAGCTTAGCACGGAGGTCAAGGGGCAAGCACAGTGCATCCACTAAGGGTCTGTTTACATGGATTGAGACCCTAGAGCTTAGCGTGGAGGTCAAGGGGCAAGCACTGTGCGTCCACCGAGGGTCCCTGTGTACATGGATTGAGACCCTAGAGCTTAGCGTGGAGGTCAAGAGGGCAAGCACAGTGCATCCACCGAGGGTCGCTGTTTACATGGATTGAGACCCTAGCGCTTAGCATGGAGGTCAAGGGGCAAGCACAGTGCATCCACCGAGGGTCGCTGTTTACATGGATTGAGACCCTAGAGCTTAGCATGGAGGTCAAGGGGCAAGCACAGTGCATCCACTGAGGGTCTGTTTACATGGATTGAGACCCTAGAGCTTAGCTTGGAGGTCAAGGGGCAAGCACAGTGCATCCACCGAGGGTCGCTGTTTACATGGATTGGGACCCTAGAGCTTAGCGTGGAGGTCAAGGGGCAAGCACTGTGCATCCACGGAGGGTCTGTTTACATGAATTGAGACCCTAGAGCTTGGTTCGGAGGTCAAGGGGGCAAGCACAGTGCATCCACGGAGGGTCTGTTTACATGGATTGGGACCCTAGAGCTTGGCTCAGAGGTCAAGGGGGGAAGCTAAGTGCATCCCTCTTTAACAGAGCCTTCTGCCCTTCCTAGCCAGGCTGTAGTAGACTTACTTTGGTGGCAGCATTAGTCTTTACTTTGGGGGGAAGGGGGGGGTACCTGTATCCTTTAGGGTGGGGTTTACTCCAGCTCCCTCCTTGTGAAGTCTGTGCAGTCTCCCTTACCTGGGCTCTGTTCGCATGTGGGATGTGTGAGAGTGTTCAATGGGTGAGGATGGATTGGGGAGCAATTGTGTTAAAGTAAACCACGCTTGTATTTGTCCTGCTGGGCAGTCTACCTCCTGCGCCCCTCTCTAGCCCCTGTAAAAGCTTGAAGGGTTGGGGAATCAACAAACCCTTATCTAGCTCCAACTTCCCTTCTGCTGAGCGATGGACTCAGTCCCTGACCTGGGGTTCATGAACAATCTTTCTAGGGGAGAACATACAGGTAGCAAGAGACTGGGAGTAGGGCAGCAAGCTCTCCCCACGCAGAGACCATGCAATAAACATGCAGGAAATACACCCCCCAGGACTGGAGAGGCACCCAGGATTCAAATGCAACAGACAACCATCTTCAATCTACCCATCAGGGAATTCTGGAACACTGGCATCAACAAGCAGTTTCTCAACGCTTCATTTGACTTCTGAGAAGCCACACTAGTGTGGCTGAATTAGCAGAGACGCAGGGGAAATAGCAATCCGCAGGGATTCCGCCCCTGGAAGACATGGGATCAGTCTGACACAAGGAGCTGGGCTTCAGATCACCAGGCAGAGGCCTGTTCAGCATCCCAGCCAAGACCCACTGACCAGGCAGAGGCCTGTTCAGTATCCCAGCCAAGACCCACTGGGCTTGAGATCACCAGGCAGAGGCCTGTTCAGCATCCCAGCCAAGACCCACTGGGCTTGAGATCACCAGGCAAAGGCCTGTTCAGATTCCCAGCCAAGACCCACTGGGCTTGAGATCACCAGGCAAAGGCCTGTTCAGATTCCCAGCCAAGACCCACTGGGCTTGAGATCACCAGGCAGAGGCATGTTCAGCATCCCTGTCTAGACCTGGCTACCTGCAAGGACTAAGCAGCAGCTATAAAAGGGCAACTACTGTGAAGCCCGAGGAGACGCCAGGCTGTTGCTCAAGATAAGGAAACTTGCTGCACATCAATGAGGAAAACTGGATAATCTTTACATTGTCATTGAAGGTGAGACTACTTTGTACCAACACCTCCCCCACCAGCGCTCAGAAACCTCCTGTTCCCATTACCTTGATTATTTTCTGCAGGTTGCGCCACGTTTCCTCTAGCGCCTCCATTGTGAACCAGGTGTAGGGGTTTGAGGCCACTCGGAAGCTCTTGATCTGTCGGTCCAGCTCAGCGAGCTGATTGAAATCCGTCTGAGCAGAACTCAGCGAGTTGCGGAAAGCATCATGTGCCTCTCGTAAAGCCTTGATCTCCTCCAGCGAGTTACAACGCACTGGGTCAGTTAGATCCTCTTCCGCATTCTCAAACCAACTGTTAAATGCAGAAGCCTTCTTGGCAAATGTCAGGAACAAATCCTCGACCTGTTGAAAAAAAAAAGAAGAAAGTTTGCATTAAGCGACTGCGATCACTCCGCGAGATCTCTGAACGATTTCCCTACAACAGCGAATCCCAAATGACTGCAGGTCAGTTTATTGGAAGGGGAGGTGCAGTTATATCCATGCTGGAAGGCGACTCTAAAGACCCCCTCCACTTCCTTTCTTCCTCCTAGCTATCACGCAGGCTGCATCGGCCCGCATGGCACCCACTTCAACATCTCTCTCCTGCAGGCGCCTACTTCACCTCCAACTTGATCCCATGACAAATCTCTGTCCTTTACGATTTACCACAGCTCCACCACTGGCCACTATTCTGCACCTCCTTCCTCCTCCCTGGAGCTCCGCCACTGGCCACTATTCTGCACCGCCTTCCTCCTCCTAGCAGCTCCACCACTGGCCACTATTCTGCACCGCCTTCCTGCTCCCCGCAGCTCCACCACTGGCCACTATTCTGCACCGCCTTCCTCCTCCCTGGAGCTCCACCACTGGCCACTATTCTGCACCGCCTTCCTCCTCCCTGGAGCTCCACCACTGGCCACTATTCTGCACCGCCTTCCTCCTCCCCGCAGCTCCACCACTGGCCACTATTCTGCACCGCCTTCCTCCTCCCTGGAGCTCCACCACTGGCCACTATTCTGCACCGCCTTCCTCCTGCCTGCAGCTCCACCACTGACCACTATTCTGCACCGCCTTCCTCCTGCCTGCAGCTCCACCACTGACCACTATTCTGCACCGCCTTCCTCCTCCCCGCAGCTCCACCACTGGCCACTATTCTGCACCGCCTTCCTCCTCCCTGGAGCTCCACCACTGGCCACTATTCTGCACCTCTTTCCTCCTCCCTGGAGCTCCACCACTGGCCACGATTCTGCACCGCCTTCCTCATCCCTGGAGCTCCACCACTGGCCACGATTCTGCACCGCCTTCCTCCTCCCTGGAACTCCACCACTGGCCACTATTCTGCACCTCTTTCCTCCTCCCTGGAGCTCCACCACTGGCCACGATTCTGCACCGCCTTCCTCCTCCCTGGAGCTCCACCACTGGCCACTATTCTGCACCTCTTTCCTCCTCCCTGCAGCTCCACCACTGGCCACTATTCTGCACCGCCTTCCTCATCCCTGGAGCTCCACCCATGGCCACGATTCTGCACCTCTTTCCTCCTCCCTGGAGCTCCACCACTGGCCACTATTCTGCACCTCTTTCCTCCTCCCTGGAGCTCCACCACTGGCCACGATTCTGCACCTCTTTCCTCCTCCCTGGAGCTCCACCCATGGCCACGATTCTGCACCTCTTTCCTCCTCCCTGCAGCTCCACCACTGGCCACTATTCTGCACCGCCTTCCTGCTCCCTGCAGCTCCACCACTGACCACTATTCTGCACCGCCTTCCTCATCCCTGGAGCTCCACCACTGGCCACTATTCTGCACCTCTTTCCTCCTCCCTGGAGCTCCACAACTGGCCACGATTCTGCACCGCCTTCCACCCTGCGGCTCCACCACTGACCACTATTCTGCACCGCCTTCCTCATCCCTGGAGCTCCACCACTGGCCACTATTCTGCACCTCTTTCCTCCTCCCTGGAGCTCCACCACTGGCCACGATTCTGCACCGCCTTCCTCATCCCTGGAGCTCCACCACTGGCCACGATTCTGCACTGCCTTCCTCCTCCCTGGAACTCCACCACTGGCCACTATTCTGCACCTCTTTCCTCCTCCCTGGAGCTCCACCACTGGCCACGATTCTGCACCGCCTTCCTCCTCCCTGGAGCTCCACCACTGGCCACGATTCTGCACCGCCTTCCTCCTCCCTGGAGCTCCACCACTGGCCACTATTCTGCACCTCTTTCCTCCTCCCTGGAGCTCCACCACTGGCCACTATTCTGCACCTCTTTCCTCCTCCCTGGAACTCCACCACTGGCCACTATTCTGCACCTCTTTCCTCCTCCCTGGAGCTCCACCACTGGCCACGATTCTGCACCTCTTTCCTCCTCCCTGGAGCTCCACCACTGGCCACGATTCTGCACCGCCTTCCTCCTCCCTGGAGCTCCACCACTGGCCACGATTCTGCTCCGCCTTCCTCCTCCCTGGAGCTCCACCCATGGCCACGATTCTGCACCTCTTTCCTCCTCCCTGGAGCTCCACAACTGGCCACTATTCTGCACCGCCTTCCTCATCCCTGGAGCTCCACCACTGGCCACTATTCTGCACCTCTTTCCTCCTCCCTGGAGCTCCACCACTGGCCACTATTCTGCACCTCTTTCCTCCTCCCTGGAACTCCACCACTGGCCACTATTCTGCACCTCTTTCCTCCTCCCTGGAGCTCCACCACTGGCCACTATTCTGCACCGCCTTCCTCATCCCTGGAGCACCACTGGCCACTATTCTGCACCGCCTTCCTCCTCCCTGCAGCTCCACAACTGGCTCCTTTTCTGCACCGCCTTCTTCCTCCTTGCGGCTCCACCACTGGCCACGATTCTGCACCGCCTTCCTCATCCCTGGAGCTCCACCACTGGCCACTATTCTGCTCCGCCTTCCTCCTCCTTGCGGCTCCACCACTGGCCACGATTCTGCACCGCCTTCCTCATCCCTGGAGCTCCACCACTGGCCACTATTCTGCACCGCCTTCCTCCTTGCGGCTCCACCACTGGCCACTATTCTGCACCGCCTTCCTCCTCCCTGCGGCTCCACCACTGGCCACTATTCTGCACCGCCTTCCTCATCCCTGGAGCTCCACCACTGGCCACTATTCTGCACCGCCTTCCTCATCCCTGGAGCTCCACCACTGGCCACTATTCTGCACCGCCTTCCTGCTCCCTGCAGCTCCACCACTGGCCACTATTCTGCACCGCCTTCCTCCTCCCCGCAGCTTCACCACTGGCCACTATTCTGCACCGCCTTCCTCATCCCTGGAGCTCCACCACTGGCCACTATTCTGCACCGCCTTCCTCCTCCCCGCAGCTCCACCACTGGCCACTATTCTGCACCGCCTTCCTCCTCCCCGCAGCTCCACCACTGGCCACTATTCTGCACCGCCTTCCTGCTCCCTGCAGCTCCACCACTGGCCACTATTCTGCACCTCCTTCCTCATCCCTGGAGCTCCACCACTGGCCACTATTCTGCACCTCTTTCCTCCTCCCTGCGGCTCCACCCATGGCCACGATTCTGCACCGCCTTCCTGCTCCCTGCAGCTCCACCACTGATCACTATTCTGCACCTCCTTCCTCATCCCTGGAGCTCCACCACTGGCCACTATTCTGCACCTCCTTCCTCCTCCTGGCGGCTCCACCACTGGCCACTATTCTGCACCTCCTTCCTGCTCCCCGCAGCTCCACCACTGGCCACTATTCTGCACCTCCTTCCTCATCCCTGGAGCTCCACCACTGGCCACTATTCTGCACCTCTTTCCTCCTCCCTGCGGCTCCACCCATGGCCACGATTCTGCACCTCTTTCCTCCTCCCTGCAGCTCCACCACTGGCGACTATTCTGCACCACCTTCCTCATCCCTGGAGCACCACTGGCCACTATTCTGCACCTCCTTCCTCCTCCCCGCAGCTCCACCACTGGCCACGATTCTGCACCGCCTTCCTGCTCCCTGCAGCTCCACCACTGATCACTATTCTGCACCACCTTCCTCCTCCCCGCAGCTCCACCACTGGCCACTATTCTGCACCACCTTCCTCATCCCTGGAGCACCACTGGCCACGATTTTGCACCTCTTTCCTCATCCCTGGAGCTCCACCACTGGCCACTATTCTGCACCGCCTTCCTCCTTGCGGCTCCACCGACCACTATGTTTGCCCCTTCACTGCCTCTTCCCTGCAGCTTCACCACCGACCACTATTTCTGCACCTTCCTTAGTCTTTCCTGCAGCTTCTGCTGCTTCATGGCCGACCACAGTTTCTGCACCTTCCTTAGTCTTTCCTGCAGCTTCTGCTGCTGCTGCTTCATGGCCGACCACAGTTTCTGCACCTTCCTTCTTCTGCCCTGCAGCTCCACCACCGACTACTATCTCTGCACCTTCCTTCCTCTTCCCTGCAGCAACACCAACGACTATTCTGCACCTTCCTTCCTCCTCCTTGCGGCTCCACCACCGACCACTATTCTGCATTTTCCAGCATTCAATCCATGCATCAATTTTCCTTTACAAGCCTCTGTATTTATTCCCTCACATTGCTGTACCTCTTTGTAGGAGAGTAGGGTCTGCAATCCTATGATCACCCAGATTTTTGCTTTTTGCTGCACTGGTTTACGACTTTCCCTGGCTGTGGGCCTGCTAATCAGACCCACAGCCTAGCTGTTCTCTCTATCCAAATTGTACTCAGGTACTGAATTGGCCCTGGGCCCTCTCCAAGTCCCTGTACCCAGGGCTGAGGTGCACCCAGAAGTCTCCCAGGGGCTGAAGCATGTATTGTGCCACCCCTGGATTGACTAACTAAAACTGACACAACTGGCTGCACGACAGCTGGGGCAAGGTGGTGTACTCACCCTTTGCTTTAGATATAGTATACCTATATCTAACCCTAAAATGGACACACAGATCTCCTATCAGTCACTCCTATGGCAGGCCTTAACAATCCTGAAGGCAGAGTGCTTGGAATCGTGTGAGATGGTGCTCTGGCATGAGCTGAGCCTGTCTGCGGCTCTCGGGATCCATCCCTTAGCCGTTTCCATGATATCGCATACCATATACTCTTAAGTGCATTATAATCCTCGCGGTTATGTGCCAACTCTGGTATCGCTTTATCAAAACATGTCGAGTAAGGTGTCATACGAATTGGAATACTAACCCCTCGCCAATTCTGGCGACGGGGTTAGCATTCCACCCTTCTAGAGGGACACGACATGCATGTAACCTATAACCCGGTTAAAAGTCAGACAGAGCCTTAGCATCCACAAAATGGATGCTGCCACCGAGACACAAGTCTGCCCTCCTGCTGCTGGGAGTCCTCCCAGAGCAGGAGATAAGGACAAAGGGTTTCCTGCCAGGGGCGGTGCCAGCACCGTCCCAGACAGGGTTTTGTGTATTGTAGGTAGGCAGGGCTTTAGAGGAAGGTGACTGCACGTGGCACCCCGGTGCTCACTGTGCATAGGCTGGCTGGAACCAGTTCCAGGGTCACTCCAGACCCTGTGCTGGGGAAAAGCCCGCCAAGGAAGTGGGTGTAACCACCCCCCTCCTAGTCCCACCCATAGGGCAGGACTTAGTCGCGTGCCAGCCCCTTTTTACAGGATAAAGGTAGAGACTGGCCCCCTTCCAAATCAGATCATCTTTGAATCCTGAAACTACTTTCTGCGAAAGGAACTCAAGACTTCTTCCTAAGATTTCTCCCTTGTGACTAAGGAGTAGTCACCCTGCATCCGCAGGCACCATCTAAGAACACTGCGGTCTGCTGCAAGTCCTTCCTCCGGAATCTGACTGCCCAGCTCGACGAGAACCGGCTTCCCTGGCACCTCTGACCTCTACCCACCTCTACAGCCCAGCTGAGAACCGTGGGTGCGACGAGACCTTAAGGGACCGGCCATCTGCAAGACTGCACGACTTCTTTCCAGCAAGCCCGCCGAGTGAATTCCTGGTGAGTGCTTTGGGGTCCGAGAAACCCCCACCCTGAGCAGCTCCAGCACCGAAGAGCAGCCCCCCAGCATCTCCACGATCTGCGTGGGGCCCTTCTGCTTTTTGCTGCTCACCGCGTTGTTTAGCTACTAGCCCGCTGGCTTGTGGCCTTCCTGACGACGCCCGACGACATTTCTGCTGCTGGTCTGGTTGCTCCAGACTGGCCCTTGCTTCCCTCCATCGGAGAAGTACCCTGGACCCTCCTGGTCCACTCAAGACGCCATTTTAGGTCCACCGCGTGGGCCTTGCATTTGCCAAGACTTGTTGCCCAATCCTGGGTCCAGCGACGTCGACAGCAAGAACCTTCGTGGGACAGCTCGCACCTCCATCCTGGTCGCCGACAACGCCTCCTGGTCCGAGAGACTGCAGAGCCCAGCAGCGCCCACTCACCTGACTGCGGTGACTTCGCCCGGTGCCATCCTGGTGCCCACTTAATCACAGGCTAGTGATTCAAGAACTTGGTCCCCTCTGCTTTCAGGTTTTCTTCTTCCTTGATCCAGGCTTGGATCCATCGAACTTTCCTTCACTGGTCGCCTGCCAGCAACTTCTTCCTTCCAGGCTCCTGGTCCGGCAACGAGATCCCCGACGTCTTTTCAGACCTATGCAGCTGCAGCCCCTGGGCTAGGTAACTTCGGCACTCCGGTGTCCCAGCATAGCCTCACTATCCAAGGGTCAGGATCCACTGTCGTTTTCTCCCTACCAGGTCGGGTTCGCCCGTGAACACTAACTTTGTGAATTCTAGCTTCCATAGACTTTGTCCCGCATCCCGCGTGAGAGTGCACACTCTGCACCCGAGTCCCCTGGGCCTCCTAGTAGTAATCTAACGATTCCCTAGTCCAGTCCTAGCGATTCCAAAGCCTATTAGAACTATTACTTACCTGCTAGTAATTCGCATTCCACTTTTAAAGTATATGGTTTTTCGTGCCCCTCGGGCATTTGTGTATAACGTGCTAACTTAAGTATTTTCGTAAGAGTTTTGTTGTGTGCTTAGCTCCCTGTCTCATAAAGAGCCAGGGTAGTCTTGTTATAAATAAATACACTGTTTATTTTCATAACAACTTGTGTGGTGTCCTTTCACTGGGTGTTCAAGGGGTAATGTGATGGTAAAACAGCTGGCTTAACACGCCCTTGTAGGAGAGTAGGGTCTGCAATCCTATGATCACCCAGATTTTTGCTTTTTGCTGCACTGGTTTACGACTTTCCCTGGCTGTGGGCCTGCTAATCAGACCCACAGCCTAGCTGTTCTCTCTATCCAAATTGTACTCAGGTACTGAATTGGCACTGGGCCCTCTCCAAGTCCCTGTACCCAGGGCTGAGGTGTACCCAGAAGTCTCCCAGGGGCTGAAGCATGTATTATGCCACCCCTGGATTGACTAACTAAAACTGACACAACTGGCTGCACGACAGCTGGGGCAAGGTGGTGTACTCACCCTTTGCTTTAGATATAGTATACCTATATCTAACCCTAAAATGGACACACAGATCTCCTATCAGTCACTCCTATGGCAGGCCTTAACAATCCTGAAGGCAGAGTGCTTGGAATCGTGTGAGAGGGTGCTCTGGCATGAGCTGAGCCTGTCTGCGGCTTTCGGGATCTATCCCTTAGCCGTTTCCATGATATCGCATACCATATACTCTTAAGTGCATTATAATCCTCGCGGTTATGTGCCAACTCTGGTATCGCTTTATCAAAACATGTCGAGTAAGGTGTCATACGAATTGGAATACTAACCCCTCGCCAATTCTGGCGACGGGGTTAGCATTCCACCCTTCTAGAGGGACACGACATGCCTGTAACCTATAACCCGGTTAAAAGTCAGACAGAGCCTTAGCATCCACAAAATGGATGCTGCCACCGAGACACAAGTCTGCCCTCCTGCTGCTGGGAGTCCTCCCAGAGCAGGAGATAAGGACAAAGGGTTTCCTGCCAGGGGCGGTGCCAGCACCGTCCCAGACAGGGTTTTGTGTATTGTAGGTAGGCAGGGCTTTAGAGGAAGGTGACTGCAAGTAGCACCCCGGTGCTCACTGTGCATAGGCCGGCTTGAACCAGTTCCAGGGTCACTCCAGACCCTGTGCTGGGGAAAAGCCCGCCAAGGAAGTGGGTGTAACCACCCCCCTCCTGGTCCCACCCATAGGGCAGGACCTAGTCGCGTGCCAGCCCCTTTTTACAGGATAAAGGTAGAGACTGGCCCCCTTCCAAATCAGATCATCTTTGAATCCTGAAACTACTTTCTGCGAAAGGAACTCAAGACTTCTTCCTAAGATTTCTCCCTTGTGACTAAGGAGTAGTCACCCTGCATCCGCAGGCACCATCTAAGAACACTGCGGTCTGCTGTAAGTCCTTCCTCCGGAATCCGACTGCCCAGCTCGACGAGAACCGGCTTCCCTGGCACCTCTGACCTCTACCCACCTCTACAGCCCAGCTGAGAACCGTGGGTGCGACGAGACCTCAAGGGACCGGCCATCTGCAAGACTGCACGACTTCTTTCCAGCAAGCCTGCCGAGTGAATTCCTGGTGAGTGCTTTGGGGTCCGAGAAGCCCCCACCCTGAGCAGCTCCAGCACCGAAGTGCAGCCCCCCAGCATCTCCACGATCTGCGTGGGGCCCTTCTGCTTTCCGCTGCTCACCGCGTTGTTTGGCTACTAGCCCGTTGGCTTGTGGCCTTCCTGACGACGCCCGACGACATTTCTGCTGCTGGTCTGGTTGCTCCAGACTGGCCCTTGCTCCCTCCCAGAAGAGGAGCACCCCGGACCCTCCTGGTCCACTCAAGACGCCATTTTGAGTCCACCGCGTGGGCTTGAATTAGCCAAGGCTTGTTGCCCAATCCTGGGTAACTTCGACGCCAACGACTTCATCCTCCGTGGGACAGCTCGCACCTCCATCCTGGTCGCCGACAACGCCTCCTGGTCCGAGAGACTGCAGAGCCCAGCAGCGCCCACTCACCTGACTGCGGTGACTTCGCCCGGTGCCATCCTGGTGCCCACTTAATCACTGGCTAGTGATTCAAGAACTTGGTCCCCTCTGCTTTCAGGTTTCTTCTTCCTTGATCCAGGCTTGGATCCATCGAACTTTCCTTCACTGGTCGCCTGCCAGCAACTTCTTCCTTCCAGGCTCCTGGTCCGGCAACGAGATCCCCGACGTCTTTTCAGACCTATGCAGCTGCAGCCCCTGGGCTAGGTAACTTCGGCACTTCGGTGTCCCAGCATAGCCTCACTATCCTAGGGTCAGGATCCACTGTCGTTTTCTTCCTACCAGGTCGGGTTCGCCCGTGAACACTAACTTTGCCTTTTCTAGCTTCCATAGACTTTGTCCCGCATCCCGCGTGAGAGTGCACACTCTGCACCCGAGTTCCCTAGGCCTCCTGCTAGTAATCTAAAGGTTCAGTAGTCCAGTCCTAGCGATCCCAAAGCCTCTGAGAATCGTTACTTACCTGCTAGTAATTCGCATTCCACTTTGAAAGTATATGGTTTTTCGTGCCCCTCGGGCATTTGTGTAACGTGCTAACTTAAAAGTATTTTCGTAAGAGTTTTGTTGTGTGCTTAGCACCCTGTCCTCATAAAGAGTACAGGGTTGTTGTGATTCTAATAAATACATTGTTTATTTTCATAACACTTGTGTGGTGTCCTTTCACTGGGTGTTCAAGGGGTAATGTGATGGTAAAACAGCTGGCTTAACGAACAAGTTACTTACCTTCGGTAACGATATATCTGTAAGAAACAGTAGTTAGTATTAGATTCCTTACCTTAGAATATCCCCAGGCGTCAGTCTGGATCCGGAAACTTTTGCGTAGCAGTACCCCTGCGCGTCGGTAGGCGTCGTCTGCAGGCGTCCCCTGCGGCTCCGCGTCGTCGGCGTCGTGCGCCGTGATGACGTCGCTGGAGTATATAGACGCCGCCTCCGCGCGCTGACGTCAGTTCTTTGCACACAGCTTTTCCGCGCCAGAACACGCAGAGCCATGTGAGAACCAACACTGGTGCCATTTGAAACTAGGGCCCTGAAAGGGATGTCCTTAACCCTAGGTATCAGTTCGCAGAACGGGGAGGATGGGCGGGGCGGTAAGGAATCTAATACTAACTACTGTTTCTTACAGATATATCGTTACCGAAGGTAAGTAACTTGTTCATCTGAAAGAAACAGGTTAGTATTAGATTCCTTACCTTAGAATAGATACCCCAGCAATACCAACCCCGGTGGTGGGTCTGCGAACCAATACAACCTACACCAGAAAGTCCTGGAGGACCGAACGGCCAAAGAAGCCATCCCTCCGGACTTGACTGTCCAGGCAGTAGTGCCTCGCAAAGGTGTGCAGCGAGGCCCACGTGGCCGCCTGGCAAATGTCCTGCAAAGGGACTCCCCGGCCCAGGGCAGTAGTAGCCGCCGTGGCCCGAGTGGAATGGGCCCTCAGCCCAACAGGAGGCTCCTTCCGAGCCAAAGAGTAGCATGCTTTGATGCACAGGACGACCCACCGAGAGATGGTCCGTTTCTGTACCGCCCTTCCCTTCTTCTCACCCACGTAGCCAACAAACAGTTGGTCATCCACCCGGAACTGGCGTGTGCGATCCATATAGAATGAAAGCGCACGTTTTGGGTCCAGACGATGGAGTCGCTCTTCATCCTTTGAAGGATGCGGAGGCGAGAAGAAAGAGGGCAAGGTGATGGACTGCCCAATGTGAAAAGCAGAGACTACCTTGGGCAGGAAAGAAGGTCTAGTCCGAAGAACCACCTTATCAGGATGAACAGACAAGAAAGGAGGATGAATAGAAAGAGCCTGGAGCTCACTCACTCTCCTGGCAGAGGTGATGGCTACCAGGAAGGCCGTCTTTAAGGTGAGAAGACGGAGAGGACAGGAATGAAGGGGCTCAAAGGGAGCGCACATCAGGAAAGTCAAAACCAGGTTCAAGTCCCACTGAGGCATCACGAACGGAGTTGGAGGATACATGTGCGTGATGCCCTTCAAGAATCTCAACACAATAGGGGACTTGAACAAAGATGGCTGATCAGGTAGCCTCAAGAAGGCGGAAAGGGCAGAAAGATAGCCCTTGATAGTGCCCAGAGCAGAGCCCTGCTGGGCAAGGGAAAGGAGGAAGAGGAGAACCTCAGACAGAGGGGCAGAAAGGGGATCCACAGCCTTCGCTGTGCACCATGCCACAAATCTGTTCCACCGGCAGGCGTATACCGACTTTGTGGAGGGACGCCTGGCTGCCAGAATGACATCACAGACTTCAGGAGGCAAGTCAAATGGCCTCAACTGTCGCCGCTCAATCTCCACGCATGGAGGTGGAGACTGGACAGGTTCGGGTGGAGGACCGTCCCCTGCTGCTGCGACAGAAGGTCCTCCTGAAGGGGCAGGCGGATCGAGGGACCGACTGTCATGCTGAGTAGCTCGGGATACCAGTACCTTCGAGCCCAGTCCGGAGCCACAAGGATAACTTGGGCCCGGTCGCGCCTGATCTTCTTCAGCACTCTGGGCAGAAGTGGTATAGGCGGAAAGGCGTACAACAGACCGCAACTCCACTCGCGCCGAAAGGCGTCGCCGAGCGAGTGCCGTCTTGGAAACTCCAACGCGCAGAACTGATGACATTGCGCGTTCTCTTCTGTGGCGAATAGATCTAACCAAGGCTCTCCCCATTGCTGAAAGAGGCCTCTCGCCACATCCGAGTTCAGACGCCATTCGTGATCCACCGAGCACCGACGGCTGAGTTCGTCCGCCCTGGCGTTCAGAGAACCTGCCAGGTGTTGAACCGTCAGAGTCACGCCCTGACGTTCCAGCCATTGCCAGAGGCGCAGAGCCTCTTGGCAAAGGGTCCACGACCCCACACCGCCCTGTTTGTTGCAGTACCACATGGCGGTGGTGTTGTCCGTGAACACCTGCACTACACTCCCGTTGACAAAGGGGAGGAATGCCTTCAGTGCCAGGCGAATCGCCCGCAGCTCCAACATGTTGATATGGAGCCGGGACTCCGCCGGAGACCAGAGGCCTCTGATCTCCGCCTCTCCCAAGTGGCCACCCCAGCCTTGGAGGGACGCGTCCGTCACAACCACGTGCTCCGGCTGGGGAAGGGAGAGGGATCTGCCCCTGACCCAATCGCGGTCTGTAAGCCACCACTGCAACTGTCTCGCAGTGCCCTCCGAGATCAGGACATGGTCGGATAGGTTGCCCTGATGCTGGGCCCACTGAAACTTCAGGTCCCACTGCAGAGCCCGCATCCGCCATCTGGCGTGATGCACCAGAAGGATGCAGGAGGCCATCAGCCCCAGAAGCCGCAGCGTCAACCTGACCGAAACCCGGGATAACGGCTGAAAGATGGGAATCAGAGCCTGAATATCCCGGACCCGCCGTTCCGGGGGATAAACCCGAAACTGCGCCGAGTCGAGAACCGCTCCGATGAAAAGGAGCTTTTGAGAGGGACACAGGTGTGATTTCGGCACATTGATGGAAAACCCCAACTCGTGCAGGAGGTCTGCCGTCATCTGAAGGTGGTGGACGACTGTCTGGGGCGAGCCCGCCTTCAACAGCCAGTCGTCGAGGTAGGGGAAGACTGAAACCCCTAACCGGCGCAGATGAGCTGCGACCACCGCCATCACTTTCGTGAACACCCGTGGGGCGCTGGTAAGGCCGAATGGGAGCACGATAAACTGAAAATGCTCGTGGCCTACCGTGAACCGCAGGTAACGCCGGTGGGCCGGCAGGACGGGGATGTGAAAGTACGCATCCTGCAAGTCCAACGCTACCATCCAGTCTTGTGGGTCTAGAGCAGCCAAGACCTGAGCCAAAGTCAACATCTTGAACTTCTCCTTCCGGAGGAAGCCGTTGACGTTCCGTAGATCCAAGATAGGACGCAGGCCTCCCTTGTCCTTCTTGGGCACCAGAAAGTAGTGGGAGTAGCAACCACACCCTACTTCTGGCCCAGGAACGCGCTCGATGGCCCCCTTGGCCAAGAGGGCCGTAACTTCCTCCTGCAGAAGTGTCAAGTGGTCCCCCGACACACGGTGGTTCTGCGGTGGCATGGCTGGAGGAGTGGACTCGAAGGGGAGGGCATAGCCCCTTCGGACAAGCTGCAGCACCCACCTGTCCGATGTTATCGCGCGCCAGCGGGAGTGGTGATGGCGAACCCTGCCACCCACTGGCGTCACGTGAGCCCGAAAGCTCGGACTAGGAAGGCTTGGATGCCGCAGCGGAGGGAGGCGTGGACTGACCACGACGCTGGCCTCTACCGCCACCACGGCGGAAACCACGGGCGCCACCGCGCTGGGGAGCGCTCTGCGCCGCGTGGCTGGCAGCACGTGTGGGACCTCCTCTCCCTTGGCCACGAAAGGGCCGAAACGAACCCGTCTGCTGGCGCTGGGTCTGGGTCGAGAGACCCAAGGACTTGGCCGTGACCCTGGAGTCCTTGAAGCGCTCCAGCGCGTGGTCCGCTTTGTCACCAAATAGGCGACTGCCATCAAATGGCATGTCCATAAGCGTATTTTGGACGTCTGGTGAGAAGTTGGCAGATCTCAGCCAGGCATGGCGACGAATCGCCACCGTAGTGGACATGGCCCGTCCCAGGGAGTCCGTGGTGTCCAGACCACAACGGATCGAGTACCGCGCCGCATCCCGGCCTTCAACAAAGGCCCGGGTGAGCTTGTCCCGCACTTCCTGGGGGCATTGCGGCAAACACTCCTCGACCGTATCCCACAGGGAGTGGGTGTAGCGGCCCAAGAGGCACGCGGTGTTACAAGACCGCAGTCCAGCACTCAAAGAGGAAAACACTTTCTTTCCGAATTGGTCGTACCTCTTTGATTCCCGGTCGGGCGGAGCCGACGGAAATGCGGACTGCGAAGTGGAGGCCTGGATCACCAGACTCTCCGGGGAGGGATGGGTGGACAGGAAGGCAGGGTCGTCCGCGCAGGGACGGTGACGCCTGGCAACGTTCCGGTCAACCGGCGCACCAGAGGCGGGCCTGGACCAGGTGCCCAGAAGGACATCCGTCAGGGCCTCATTAAACGGCAGCAGAGGCTCCTGGGGGCATGACTGCGGTTTAAAAACTTCCGTCAGGATATTCGGTTTGACCTTCGCGACGGGGAGCTCAAGGTGTAAGGCCTTGGCAGCCCTCATCAGGACCACCGAATAGGCAGCACCCGCCTCGGACGCCACAGGGGACGGAGAGACAAACCCAGGGTTGGGCGACTCGTCCAGGCCACTGGCATCACCCAGATCACCTACCCAGTCCACATCGTACTGGCAGGCACGGGATAGAGGGTCCTCAGACCCCTCCCAACCCTCACCATACTCCTCCTCGTCATACCCATATTCTGGGTCGACGATATAGACATCGGGGTCAACGGGCCCCATCGGCGTCGGGTCCGGCGTCGGCCGACGCCGGTCCGGCTCCGAGTCCGGAGTCGGGGAGGAAAGGGGGGTGGCGCCGCGCGGCGTCGGTGCCGGGGACCCGACGCCGGCCGGAGCCGACGGCGGAGTCGCTGCACCACGCGGGGGCGGTACCCTGGGCTGGCCCACAGGAACCGACGCCGGAGAGGCCGGGAGACCAGCCGGCGACGAACCAGAGGGAACCAGCGGCGCCGGGGCCGGAGCCACCGGCGGCGCCGGGGCAGGAGCACCCGAACCGCTCGGGCCCCCAGACGGGACCGACGGGCCCGCAGGCGCCGAAGGCCCCGCCGGAGAAGACCTCGCCCTCATAGCAATGAGGAAGGCCTCGATCTCCTCACGCGACGCGCCTTCCCCAGGGACCGACAGGTGTGGGGCAGACGGCGTCGGCGACCCATGCGGGACCGCGGGGGTGGGGTCACCCGAGCCCCCGGCCGCAGCACGCGGGCGTCGGGGGGAGTCGGGGGTGCGATGGCGACGCCCCGACTTCTTGTGCTTACCTGACGAGCCGGAGGAATGGTGGCGACTCCCGGAGCGCCCATGGCGGCTCCGCGACCGCTCCCTCGACCGCTCCCTCGACCTCCGACCGGACCGGGACCGCTCTCGACGCGGGGCCGACAACCGGAGTTCGAGAAGCTTGCGGGACCGCTCCCGCCTAGCTTTTCCGGTCAAGGCCCGACAGTCGACGCAGGACTCCACGTCGTGGTCCGCGCCCAGACACCGGAGGCAGAGTCGATGGTGGTCGGTGACCGACATCATGCGGTCGCACTCGTCACAACTCTTGAAACCGGGCATCCTACCGGCACCGTAAAGATCAATCAGTTAACAAAAAACTTGGTCAAAAGACCGGAGTACTGCTCTTCGGATCTGCGCTAACTGGCGCGGAAAAAAGAAGAACTGACGTCAGCGCGCGGAGGCGGCGTCTATATACTCCAGCGACGTCATCACGGCGCACGACGCCGACGACGCGGAGCCGCAGGGGACGCCTGCAGACGACGCCTACCGACGCGCAGGGGTACTGCTACGCAAAAGTTTCCGGATCCAGACTGACGCCTGGGGATATTCTAAGGTAAGGAATCTAATACTAACCTGTTTCTTTCAGATACGCCCTCTAGAGTCTTAGCCTTAGACTGCTCGTATCCATGCTACTAGGATAGCTGGTCTATAAGGTTGACTTACAACCAATCATCAATAAGGGTTGTTTGGACTGATATATAGTGATCACTAGAATAGTGAGCACTGCACATCAGGCCAACTTCTCACACTCTTTTATTCAATGGCCCCTCCCTCTATCCCATTGCACTTTCAATTTGAGTACAACTTCACTTCTTAAACTTTTTAAGAAGGATGTTCAGAGCCACGCTATACTGAATTGCTCTGTGGCATTTTACCTTTAACACTGTCCACTCCCCCATTAGCTTCCACCCGGGACATTCTATTCCATCGGCTTGTATTGTGGTCTCTTTTTAAATACACCAGGTGTGGCTCAACTTGTATCTATCTCGGCACCTTTGTTTTTGTTTGACACTCCAACATCCTATGCTGGATTTGTTCATTCTTCAGGATCTCTGCCACTCCACATTTCTCTGCTCATTCCTCTATTCCCTACACAAGTATTTTATCATCACTGACTTATTCCCTGTCAGGGTTACTTTTTTGGTTCCCTGCTCTTCACGTGTGTACACGCCCTCACCTTAAGATGGGTCTCTGCTCCTCAGCTCTGCCTGCTGCTCATCCTCCCCTTTCTGTGGTGCTCCCTGGAGGTGTCTCTGCTCCCCTGACTCTACTGCCTGCTGCTCATCCTCACCTTTCTGTGGTGCTCCCTGAAGGCGTCTCTGCTCCCCTGACTCTACTGCCTGCTGCTCATCCTCACCTTTCTGTAGTGCTCCTGGGCTTGCAGCAGCTTCTCTTTCCTGGCCGCAGAGTTGGAGAGCAGCTGGTTCCAGCGCTTCATCAGGCTGGCATGGCGCGCCTCGATGGCCTTGGACTGCACGTGCTTGGCTGCCAGCAGCTGGTCCTTCAGGGCTGTGATGTTGCTGATGCCCTCTTGCTGGAAGGCCTGCAGACCGGCATCAAAGGTTTCCTGTGGTTAAAAAGAGAAGGACCTGGCATTAGCAAAGCACACAGAACCTGTAAACCCATCACAGACTCATCCAACAGGGAGAGCTGCTGGCACTCACCTGCTTAGTCAGGAGTGTCTGCACGGAGGAGAGATCGCGCCCATAGTCATCTGTCTTCAGACTGTTCTCCTTCTCACCTGCGAAAAGCAAAGTGAAACATCAGCAACTGTGCTGGGTTGCACTACGGCTGCTCTGCTCAGCCTCTGTCACAGGGGTTGCACTGCGGCTGCTCTGCGCAGCCTCCGTCACAGGGGTTGCACTGCGGCTGCTCTGCGCAGCGTCCGTCACAGGGGTTGCACTGTGGCTGCTCTGCGCAGCCTCCGTCACAGGGGTTGCACTGCAGCTGATCTGCGCAGCCTCTGTCACAGGGGTTGTACTGCGGCTGCTCTGCGCAGCCTCTGTCACAGGGGTTGCACTGCGGCTGCTCTGCACAGCCTCTGGGGTTGTACTGCGGCTGCTCTGCGCAGCGTCCGTCACAGGGGTTGCACTGTGGCTGCTCTGCGCAGCCTCCTTCACAGGTGTTGTACTGCGCCTGCTCTGCACAGCCTCCGACACAGGGGTTGCACTGCAGCTTATCTGCGCAGCCTCCGCCACAGGAGTTGCACTGCGGCTGCTCTGCGCAGCGTCCGTCACAGGGGTTGCACTGTGGCTGCTCTGCGCAGCCTCCTTCACAGGGGTTGTACTGCGCCTGCTCTGCACAGCCTCCGACACAGGGGTTGCACTGCAGCTTATCTGCGCAGCCTCCGTCACAGGAGTTGCACTGCGGCTGCTCTGCGCAGCCTCTGTCACAGGGGTTGTACTGCGGCTGCTCTGTGCAGCCTCCGTCACAGGGGTTGCACAGTGGCTGCTCTGCGCAGCCTCTGTCACAGGGGTTGTACTGCGGCTGCTCTGCGCAGCCTCTGTCACAGGGGTTGCACTGTGGCTGCTCTGCACAGCCTCCGGGGTTTTACTGCGGCTGCTCTGCGCAGCCTCTATCACAGGGGTTGCACTACGGCTGCTCTGTACAGCCTCCGTCACAGGGGTTGCACTGTGGCTGCTCTGCGCAGCCTCCGTCACAGGGGTTGCACTACGGCTGCTCTGTGCAGCCTCCGTCACAGGGGTTGCACTGCGGCTGCTCTGCGCAGCCTCCGTCACAGGGGTTGCACTACGGCTGCTCTGCGCAGCCTCCGTCACAGGGGTTGCACTGCGGCTGCTCTGCGCAGCCTCCGTCACAGGGGTTGCACTACGGCTGCTCTGCACAGCCTCCGTCACAGGAGTTGCACTACGGCTGCTCTGCGCAGCCTCCGTCACAGGGGTTGCACTGCGGCTGCTCTGCGCAGCCTCCGTCACAGGGGTTGCACTACGGCTGCTCTGTGCAGCCTCCGTCACAGGGGTTGCACTGCGGCTGCTCTGCGCAGCCTCCGTCACAGGGGTTGCACTGCGGCTGCTCTGCGCAGCCTCCGTCAAAGGGGTTGCACTGCGGCTGCTCTGCGCAGCCTCCGTCACAGGGGTTGCACTACGGCTGCTCTGCGCAGCCTCCGTCACAGGGGTTGCACTGCGGCTGCTCTGCGCAGCCTCCGTCACAGGAGTTGCACTACGGCTGCTCTGCGCAGCCTCCGTCACAGGAGTTGCACTACGGCTGCTCTGCGCAGCCTCCGTCACAGGGGTTGCACTGCGGCTGCTCTGCGCAGCCTCCGTCACAGGGGTTGCACTACGGCTGCTCTGTGCAGCCTCTGTCACAGGAGTTGCACTACGGCTGCTCTGCGCAGCCTCCGTCACAGGGGTTGCACTGCGGCTGCTCTGCGCAGCCTCCGTCACAGGGGTTGCACTGCGGCTGCTCTGCGCAGCCTCCGTCACAGGGGTTGCACTGCGGCTGCTCTGCGCAGCCTCCGTCACAGGGGTTGCACTGCGGCTGCTATGCGCAGCCTCCGTCACAGGGGTTGCACAGCTTGCACATTCAAAAAGCCTGGCCGCTGAAGTAGATGACCACAGCAAAATCAGAGAAAACGTTTTGAAAGTACCCCTAAGAATCAACAGCCAATGCCGGAGAGATTATGTTCAGTTTAGTGTTGAATTGTTCACTTGGAACTCAGGCCCAGTTATTGTGCCTCAGCGTAAAACTTTGCTTACCAGTGTAAATGCATGCATGACTGATCCTGGAAAGTAAGGAACAGAGTGGTTACCCCTGGGTGGAGTGCAAGAATACAGAAAGAACTAAAAAGAAAAAAAGAAATTGAAAGGCAGAATATTTTGTCACGACACCATTTCTGAATTCAAACTCTGCATTTGGATTGTATGAGAGACGCTGAACAGCTAATGCTCTAACTCGCTTGTTCGAGAAGCCGCCCCTCAAGGTGGCGCGGTGTCTGTGTGGCAGAGGTGCAGGTGTGTGCACGCATGTGGGATGTAGCATCACTTCCAAACGGCTATCTGCGAGCTCCACTACATCCTGAGGGTGAAGTTTGGACTAATGGTGTTTGTGCGTTTTCTTGCACATTGCCCCCACCAGCTGCAATATCCATTGAGCGCCACAAGGACACGGAAGCCAGTTGCATTGCTCAGTGAGCACCACAAGCACACGGAAGGCAGTTGCAATGTTCAGTGAGCGCCACAAGCACACGGAAGCCAGTTGCAATGTTCAGTGAGCGCCACAAGGACACGGAAGCCAGTTGCAATGTTCAGTGAGCGCCACAAGGACACGGAAGCCAGTTGCAATGTTCAGTGAGCGCCACAAGGACACGGAAGGCAGTTGCATTGCTCAGTGAGCACCACAAGGACACTGAAGCTCGCCGCACTGTCCAGTGAGCGCCACAAGGACACGCAAGGCAGTTGCATTGCTCAGTGAGCACCACAAGGATACTGAAGCCAGTTGCAATGTTAAGTGAGCGCCACAAGGACACGGAAGCCAGTTGCAATGTTAAGTGAGCGCCACAAGGACACGGAAGCCAGTTGCAATGTTAAGTGAGCGCCACAAGGACACGGAAGGCAGTTGCAATGTCCAGTGAGTGCCACAAGGACACGGAAGCCAGTTGCAATGTTCAGTGAGCGCCACAAGGACACGGAAGCCAGTTGCAATGTCCAGTGAGCGCCACAAGGACACGGAAGCCAGTTGCAATGTTCAGTGAGCGCCACAAGGACGCGGAAGCCAGTTGCAATGTGTCATGCCTCGAGGTCCGCAAACGAGCGGTCCCTTTAAGAAACCCCTTCATAAGCTGTTAGAGCCCTGGGAGCGACGCTTTACGTCCTTGCGTCAAGCTCCCGTTACAGCGTTTCCTGTCCTGGTTTCCTGTTGCCTGATTTCCGGATATCTTTAGTGGTGGAACGAGCTCTCCTCCGTTCCTCTGCTTTAGAGGTTATCTTCTTGTTCCTGCTTTAGTTCCAAGCTCTGGAACTAGTCCTTGAGCCCCGTTTGTTTATTGACTGCTCCGCCCGACGGCCGGGTTTGACTCCGCCGTCCGGCCGGGCAGAGTGTCAGTGTTCCCCTTGGTTTGCTGCTCCGCCCGACGGCCGGGTTTGTGCTCCGTCGTCTGGCCGGGCAATCACTGACCTCTCCTCCATTTTCCTTGGCTCCGCCCGACGGCCGGGTTTGTACTCCGTCGTCTGGCCGGGCTGTTTCTCCCGCTGACCAGCAGGGGACCCTTTAGGTATTTAGCCGTATCTTTGTCCTTCCCTCACCCGGCGGCCGGGCTTAGTCTCCGCCATCCGGTGATTCCCTTACCCGCAGTTTGTTTCCTTCTTGGTACTTATCATCTTCCCTCACTTCCTGCATTCCTGGCCATACTTGCTGTGTGTGGGTTCTGCACTTGCGTGGACTCGTTAATGATTCATCTACACTACTCCCAGAATCACGGTAACAGCGCAGTGCGCTATTTCTATGTTATTCTCTATGAAATCATACTTGTATTAATGTATGTTTGTTTTACATTCAGCCAGTTAAGTCTACGTGAATGTTACCGTCTGGTTCGGGTGGGCTCTACTGCAATACAGATGTTGGTTTAAGAGTCTTCTACATATTACCAAGTAAGACTACTGTAATCCTGAACAGTGTTAGACAAGTGCACAGTATTCCTCGAGTACTCATTATTGTGTTTCTTGTTTGTTCCTCCACCTTAGCTCAACCTAACTCCTGTCCCCCATACACAGTTCTATGCCAGCAAAGTTTATTTACTCTTGGTATGTAGTACACATAACCTATAGATGTGCCTACTGTTCTTTTGTGCATGTTTCTGAGGGTTAGTAATTCCTGTTTTGGTTTTAGCCCCTACAACCATCAGAGGTCCAGGCCAGGTGCATGTACAACCACACAGAAGTCGTCATACCAAGAAGAATATTTTTTCCCCGCCTTTCCTTGTTTTGTCTCCCTGTTTTCCCCTGGCGAGCCTCTCGGTACTCTAGTGCTTGATAGAGTCGGAAGGCCGTAGGGGAAGGCTGTGGAATATTCATCGGATCCTTGGCGCTCCTGTGGAACCTGCCTGAGAACCATTACACAATGTTCAGTGAGCGCCACAAGGACACGGAAGCCAGTTGCAATGTTCAGTGAGCGCCACAAGGACACGGAAGCCAGTTGCAATGTTCAGTGAGCGCCACAAGGACACGGAAGCTAGTTGCAATGTTCAGTGAGCGCCACAAGGACACGGAAGCCAGTTGCAATGTCCAGTGAGCGCCACAAGGACGCGGAAGCCAGTTGCACTGTCCATTGAGCGCCACAAGGACACGGAAGCCAGTTGCATTGCTCAGTGAGCGCCACAAGCACACGGAAGGCAGTTGCAATGTTCAGTGAGCGCCACAAGCACACGGAAGCCAGTTGCAATGTTCAGTGAGCGCCACAAGGACACGGAAGCCAGTTGCAATGTTCAGTGAGCGCCACAAGGACACGGAAGCCAGTTGCAATGTTCAGTGAGCGCCACAAGGACACGGAAGCCAGTTGCAATGTTCAGTGAGCGCCACAAGGACACGGAAGCCAGTTGCAATGTTCAGTGAGCGCCACAAGGACACGGAATCCAGTTGCAATGTTCAGTGAGCGCCACAAGGACACGGAAGCCAGTTGCAATGTTAAGTGAGCGCCACAAGGACACGGAAGCCAGTTGCAATGTTCAGCGAGCGCCACAAGGACACGGAAGCCAGTTGCAATGTTAAGTGAGCGCCACAAGGACACGGAAGCCAGTTGCAATGTTAAGTGAGCGCCACAAGGACACGGAAGCCAGTTGCAATGTTCAGTGAGCGCCACAAGGACACGGAAGCCAGTTGCAATGTTCAGTGAGCGCCACAAGGACACGGAAGCCAGTTGCAATGTTCAGTGAGCGCCACAAGGACACGGAAGCCAGTTGCAATGTTCAGTGAGCACCACAAGGACACGGAAGGCAGTTGCAATGTCCAGTGAGTGCCACAAGGACACGGAAGCCAGTTGCAATGTTAAGTGAGCGCCACAAGGACACGGAAGCCAGTTGCAATGTTAAGTGAGCGCCACAAGGACACGGAAGGCAGTTGCAATGTCCAGTGAGCGCCACAAGGACACGGAAGCCAGTTGCAATGTTCAGTGAGCGCCACAAGGACACGGAAGCCAGTTGCAATGTTAAGTGAGCGCCACAAGGACACGGAAGCCAGTTGCAATGTTAAGTGAGCGCCACAAGGACACGGAAGCCAGTTGCAATGTTCAGTGAGCGCCACAAGGACACGGAAGCCAGTTGCAATGTTCAGTGAGCGCCACAAGGACACGGAATCCAGTTGCAATGTTCAGTGAGCGCCACAAGGACACGGAAGCCAGTTGCAATGTTCAGCGAGCGCCACAAGGACACGGAAGCCAGTTGCAATGTTCAGTGAGCGCCACAAGGACACGGAAGCCAGTTGCAATGTTCAGTGAGCGCCACAAGGACACGGAAGCCAGTTGCAATGTTAAGTGAGCGCCACAAGGACACGGAAGCCAGTTGCAATGTTAAGTGAGCGCCACAAGGACACGGAAGCCAGTTGCAATGTTCAGTGAGCGCCACAAGCACACGGAAGCCAGTTGCAATGTTCAGTGAGCGCCACAAGGACACGGAAGCCCGCTGCAATGTCCAGTGAGCGCCACAAGGACACGGAAGCCCGCTGCAATGTCCAGTGAGCGCCACAAGGACACGGAAGCCAAGTTGAATATGCTACTTACCAGTGTGCATCTGTTCTTGGCATGTAGGGCTGCTAACATTCATATCTTTTGCATAGATCGCCGCCTAGTGTTGGGTCCGGATGATCGCACATTGTTGTCCTGGAAGAGTCTTCGAAGTATCCTGAGATAGGTGGCTCCTCCCCTGGACTACAGTGCGCATGGGCATCGGCTCCATCCCCAGATTGTTTTTAGCTATTGTGGCAGAGATGGAGTGAAAAGTGTAAAGGATGTCCATGCTAATGATTGAATGCAAGAGTGTATCTGCAGCTGCGACAGGCACCGGGGAGGAGGGTGGGCGATATGAATGTTAGCAGCCCTACATGCCAAGAACAGATGCACACTGGTAAGTAGCATATTCAGTTCGAGGCATGTGGGCTGCTAAATTCATATCTTTTGCATAGAATACATAGCAGTCCCTCCTTTAACGGCGGTTGCCCGTGCCAGCTGCAGAAACCTGAAAAAGTGTCTTGAGAACAGCCTGTCCTACAGCTGCTTGCTGCTTGGAATGCACATCAACACAGTAGTGTTTGGTAAACGTGTGCGGTGTAACCCATGTGGCTGCTCTGCAAATGTCTTCCAAAGGAATGTTTCCCAGGAAAGCCATGGAGGCCCCCATTTTGCGTGTGGAGTGCGCTCTGGGGGGTATTGTTAAAGTGCGTTTTGCCTTTTGATAACAGATTTGAATGCACTTAACAATCCACCTGGCTATTCCTGCTTTGGAAATAGGGTTGCCTTTGTGCTGTGGTGAGAAGGCAACAAAAAGTTGTTTTGTTTTTCTAAAGTGTTGTGTCCTGTCAATATAGTACATCAACGCCCTCCTAACGTCCAAGGTATGGAGCATTCTTTCCGCTACTGATTGTGGATTTTGAAAGAATGCGGGCAGGTCAATAGTTTGGTTGAGATGAAACTGACACCACCTTCGGAAGGAATTTGGGGTTAGTGCGTAGTACCACCCTGTTTGGATGAATTTGTATGAATGGCTCCTGGACTGTGAGCGCTTGCAGCTCACTGACACGCCTTAGTGACGTAATAGCAATGAGAAAAGCCACTTTCCATGTGAGGAACTGGAGTTCACATGAGTGCAGTGGCTCAAAAGGTGGGCCCATCAGCCTGGTGAGGACCACGTTGAGGTTCCACACCGGAGCTGGTGGTGTTCTTGGGGGAATGACTCGTTTCAGACCCTCTAGGAAGGCTTTAATGGCGGGCACTCTGAAGACAGAGAGATGCTGCCTGTTCTGAAGATAAGCCGCTATGGCGGATAGATGTATCCGAATGGAAGCGTACGCTAGATTGCACTTGTAAAGATGTAACAGATAGCAAATGATGTTAGGGATAGATGCATCTAGCGGGTTGATGTTATTGGCCGTACAGTGGTGGAAAAGTAAATTTTGCCATGTTGTATGTGCCTACGTGTTCCCCATCTTATGTTATATGTGTATGATCGATATGCATGTATCCTCCTATGATCGATTAAAGACGCAATTATAGTTATGTCCATCTCTAGTATGCCAGTTTCCAGTTTTCGTGAATACAACGAATATCAGGCCTATGTAAAAGCTACGTTGCCACGTTTTATAGTGTGCACGTTAATTCATTGAATTATCCCCGTTTCTAGGCCTCAAAAGGGCCCGGACTCAGATTCAGCTCCTGTCTCCTGAACCCTCTCCGAGGAGCAATACAGCCCCCACCTGCATCCCTGACCCTTAGCTTACTTTCATGCCTCGCAGTGCCCGGCCCGGCCTGGCTCTGCCTCCCAGTCTGCCAAGAGTATGTTATGATTCTAGTTATCAGTTCAGCCCTCCTTCTCTGCATTCCTAAGTTACTGAATCGCATCAATAGTTTCCGTCATGGTCTAGCCTTTATGTCTCCATGTAAGAGAAATACTGTATTAATATTCGTAGAATATTCCTCGCATACGCATTACATATAGAATTATGCATACACCAGTCTTAATGTCTGTTAGCCTTTACCCTGATAACTTTTGGATTCTATCAACATGTACTCTAAACAACAGATACTAGATAAGCCTGGGTACATGTCGCTCTGACACTCCAGACTTTAGTCTCCTCTTCTAGCGCAGAAGTCATAGCCCCCCAGTTCTCCCTGGTAACACGTCATTGTCAGTTTGCGCGCACCACTAGGTTAGAGGTCCCAGCTGCTCAGGTAGCCCCCTCCATGTTTCCGCCCCATTTATGACATATTCTGTTACGTTTGCATCACATGTCTATGTATACGCCCTGTACACGCCTTCTTGTTGCATCAGTTTTGTCCTTATCTTTCGCGACTGCTACAAACCCCGCCTACTGCTACGCCTACTGTATTGAATGTAATGTAATTGTTTTAACTATAAATATTGTGCACCGATATTAAAGTTTGCTAGCCAATTCCCAGATCCTGCCCGACAGCTGTCGGGCCCTGCCATCCTATTCCCATGCAGGCTGTCCTGTTCCTGTCCTTTTATGCCTGATTAAAGCCTGTACACTCCAGCTACCTCGAATCTTGACTCTTCTTTATTGAGCTATCTGTTTATACGAGTATCCCGAAAAATAGATCCGGTAATTATTTATTTACCACATAATGGCGCCCGAATAGGGACTTGCCCTTTCCCCACGCGCCGGAGAAGCCACGCAGGCCCCCTGATCCTCTGCAGCCGTGACGGAACCATACCGTGCACGTGCAGATATTTCTGCTTCAAGTATCCCTCAGGCCCACGGAGGAGACGGAGGTTGCGGTCCAGCGTCCAGACGAGGCGGTGGAGGAACGCGGCGAGTCCCGACCAGAGCCCAAGCCGAGAGTCCAAGGTCCGAGGTATCCGGAGGCCCACCTGTAACTGAAGTCCGAAGTTCGTCCGTCCGTCGTCGTAGCAGTCCAGTCCAGTCCGAGGCCTTCCGTTCTTGCTGCCCGGTGAGTACCATTGCTGGGGTAGTATCTAGACAGGGTCAAAGTAATTTGTCTCTGGTCCGTGGGTTTGGGTACACAGATCCAACACGAAGTGTCCACCTAGGTGGATGCGGGTCCTGACGTGTCTCTTTATGGGACCGGTAAGTTTCGTGCTGTTTTAGCAGTGCATCCAGTCATTCTAGTAAAGTTTCTGTTCTAGTAAGTTCTGTTCTCGAGAAATTCATGTGTTCTGTTTTCAGTATTTCAGGTAATATTCTGTCCAAACTGTTATTTTAAATGTTATTTCATGTGTTTTCAATGTCGTGGTATGAGTGATTTGTTTTTCTTAAAGTTATTATTGTGTTTATCGTGTATTGTATTGTGTCCAGATTCCAGTCTTAGTTATGCCTCTGTTCACGAAGTTACGCCAGTTAAGAACTAGAAAAGGTCTGCTCGAAGAAGCAGTTCCTGTCCCGCCTAGGGACAGTCCAGGTCATTTTATGTATCATAAGTATGGCATAAGTGCCATATTATATCTAGACTTATGGGTGGAGTACACCAAAGAATTAGAAGAAAAGCATAGATGGCCCGTATCAGGTACGTGGGATGCCGAGTGCATCATGCGAGTAGAAGAAGCATTATGGAAAAAGAAATCCAGACAGTCCCAGAAAGATGCCATCGAGTTATGGCGCAAAGAATCTCATAAAAGAACCGAAAAAGAAATCAGAAAGTCAGAATTAAGTAGAGAAACCTCAGAAAGAGCCCAAGAAAGGGAATTAATCGAAGTAGGTGAACGAGTTAAAGCCGAACAGTCAGACAGACAGAGAAATGCCCTTATTAAGGGTATGTATCCTCTTCTTGCCGAGGGCTTGCCGAAAGCAACACCGGAAGCACCATGTAATTTTCCGCCGCCATTAGTTCCGATTAAGTTACGTCACAAACCGACCGCAGCTGATATTTTTCTCTCGTCCTATTTGGACGACACAGTCCCAGAATATGCAAATCCTGTTCCGCCAGCTCCCGTAAATAATGTAATTCCTGTTCCTCCAGCCACCGGGGCACCCGTTGCAGCACCTGTTACGGTACCCCCGGTCCAGCCTACAGTACATGTACCCGCTACGTCAGTCACTCTTCCAGCACGTACAATACCCGTCGACGATTCTAGTTTAGGAGCCGCGGGGGGGGGGGGGGGGGGGGGGAAGTCCTCCTTGTACCCCGCCGCAACACAGACGTGTGACATTACTCGAGCTACATGCCCGAGCGTTACAGCGGTCGCCCAAAAATCAGTCAGTTGCAGATATCAAACGAGCTCTTACAGAATGCCGTTATGATCCAGTCCCAGGCGATGATGGTATGGTCCTGTATTCATTGCGTGTAAGACGGGTGACCGAATATTTGGACACCCTACCGAATATGAAAGAATATCTAGACAGAATATATCGTTTCATCCGTACAGGAGACGATCCAGAAAGTATTGGCGAGGCCATGTCTCAAAGGAAAGCCGAGATCCAGCTCATGCTTTTAAAGTTTCTAATTAATTGTTTGATAAGAGAACAAGATTATCCGGATAAAGATCCGGAAGAAATGAAAGTCCTGACCAGGTGGAGTGACCATATAGCCGAGGGAAGACACAAGACACTCAGTAGTATAGATAGTATGTATAAGAAGATCCGTAGGGAAATAATAAAGTTACACGAGAAACGAAAAGCAGCACAAGTAAGCGAGAAAGAAGACAACTCTTCTACGGAAGAGGTAGACGACGAGAATCCCGCCAGAATAGCGTATGTAGGTAAATCTAGATTTCCAGACCGACATTCACGTCTAGAACACAAGAAAGTTTTTCATCTTCCAGCACCAGAACAAGGTTCTCTTGAGCAAGTATTCCAAGCCACCGATCACATTCTGAAATCACGAATCGGTTATAGTGAACTTAGTACCATGCATGAACAAGAATTAGCCCGATCAGCAGTCCGATGGACTACTGATTCTACCACTTTTCCTGACGAAATAGTGGCACAAATGTTTCTGAAACTGCCCCCAGCCGAGCAACGACTGGGGGGTATGTATATGATCCAGCACCTCATTACACTGTATGAGGGACAACATTCTGATCCAGGTCCGTTACATGATGTTCTGAACGAGTTACTCCAGTATAGATGGAGAGGTCTAGGTACTGATTTAATTAGTATCATTCTAGAACAGCGCCACAAATATCGAACGTTTCTGAATCCGCATTTTGTTCATGTCTCACCTCCAGAAAGTAAATCATTTTACATAGATAGACAGCATCCATTACGAGAAGTACACCCAGTTAGGACAGCGGGTGGTGAAATGCAACGAGTATTTGTTTACACCCCTATCACAAAGATGGAACTCTTAGAGATGAAGAAATTAATTCCCTGTCACGACAAAGATCCAGCAGGGTTCCATCGCGAATTAAAAGACATGCTCCGTATGGGAGAATACACGTATCCAGATATCATTAAAATGTTAAAGGTCCTGTTGCCCGGAGGGGTATATGAAAAACTCAAGGAAAAAGAATGGGAGGTGGGAGAGAAAAAGATTGATTGGACAGCTCTAGAAGCTGAAGATAAAATACGAGTACCAGGTACCGGTCTTGGGGACAAATGTAAAGAATTGCCCGAGTTATTGATACAAGTTTTGCCAAGGTTACTAGCCACGAAAAAGGAAGATTGGGATGCAATCTCAGCATGCAAACAGAAACAGGATGAAGACACTAGTGATTTTTATTCTAGATTCGAAAAATGTTTTATTATTAACAGTGGTTTGAAGACAGGTAGCGAGTCATACCCTCATCTTTTTGTTACTAAATTAGTCGAGAATTCAAGTCCACAAGTTAAAAATCGGGTTTTGAAAGTCGAAAGTACCTGGCAAGCTAATACCCCGTCACAAATGCTCCAGATGCTCCAGTATCACCAGAATAGAATCAGGGAAGAGCAAGAACATGAAAGGAGACGTATGAAAGATACGAAAATGAAAGTACTAGTTGCACAATCTGTTCCACAAGACAGTCAGAAGAGGGGTCCGAATCAAGCCAGTCATCCTGCAGCTCCCGTTAAAGGGACATGCAATTACTGTAAACAGCCAGGTCATTTCATAAACGAGTGTGCAGTTCTGAAACACAACATAGCCACTGGTAAAACTAAAGAAAGACCACGTCCGCCCAGACAAGAACAAGTTTCACAGACTTCTCAGTCACCCCAGAATGCACAACAGACAGTTCCAGTATCGCAGCCTATCGCTGCAACACAGCATGTTACACAGCAGATGTACCAGTATGCCCAGACAGAGTATCCAGAGTATCAACCGTATTCATGAAACAGCCTAGAGAGGGAGGTAGGCTTGCCTCTCATCGAGATACCTGTAGATCAAGAGGGTCCCTATGTACACAGTCAAGTATTAGGGAAAGACAAAGTTTTTGATTGATACAGGGGCAAGTAGGACTACTATCAGTCATGACGAGGTTCCAGGGGCTCCGCTCTCAGGCTCTAAAAACGTTTCCCTTGGATTTTCAGGAAAGCCAATTGTTAACGAAATTTCGAAACCAGTTTCCCTAGAAGTTGGTCCATTGTCCCGAACTACTGATTTGTTACTTACGAAGTCATGTCCAGAAAATTTGTTAGGTATTAAAACACTGAAGGAATTAGGTGCAGTAATTTGCTGCTCCCCAGAAGGAGTCCGATTGTTTTTGAGAGACTTTAAAGGTCACTATGTATTACGTGATTTTGATCCAAGACTCTTGAATGTCCCGCAGCATCTATGGGCGCAAGGTCCAACTGATGTAGGTTTTATGCACATCACACCCCATCGTGTGACCCTCAAGCAAGGTATAGTCCTGCCACGAATCAGACAGTACAGATTGCCACCTGAGGCTGTAGCAGCCTTATCCAAAATTATTGACGAGCTTATTGCTCAAGGAGTGGTTGTAGAAACTGACTCCAATGTATGTAATTCTCCTATCATTCCAGTCATGAAACGTACTGATCCAAATGCACCTCCAGTATATCGATTAGTGATTGACCTTCGAGAGCTTAATAAATGTATCATTCCTCAGTATCCAGTAGTCCCAGATATTTCATCCCTATTGACAGCCATTGATTCCGAAGCTACATTTTTCACTGTTATCGACCTCAAGAATGCATTTTTTAGTGTTCCCATTCATCCAGACAGCCAGTACCTTTTCGGTTTTTGTTTAAATGGAAGGAGCTATAAATTCACACGAGCACCTCAAGGTTTCACAGAAAGTCCTAGTATTTACAGTCAAGCACTTAAAAGACAACTAGACAATATTCACATGCCAACTGACACTGCCCTGCTCCAGTATGTCGATGATCTACTGGTCACAGCCCGTTCTGAACGTGACTGCGAGCGTGCGTCACTTACAGTTCTGTATTTCCTAGCCGAGATGGGGCACAAGGTGTCCCCTTCGAAGCTCCAGTTCTGTGTCCAGCAAGTGATCTACTTAGGCCACTTACTGTCCAAGTGGGGTAGACAGTTGACACCAGACCGTATCCAGTTAATAGCGAGTCTTCCACAGCCCAAGACACAGAAGGAGGTACGAGCTTTTATTGGCCTCACTTCTTATTGCAGACAATGGATTCCTCAGTATGCATTTCTAGCCAAGCCACTGATACAGTTAACGACACAGGAGGCAGCCGTATCGACTGTCCTCCCTTGGACATCTGAACATACACTTGTTTTTAATGAATTAAAGAAAGCCTTATGTCAAGCACCTGTTCTAGCTACACCGAACTACAGTAAGCCTTTTACACTTTTTGTCACAGAACGTGATGGTACTGCATTATCTGTTCTCACACAAGATCAAGCAGGACAGTACAAGCCCTGTGCTTATTTTTCTAGCACATTAGATCCAGTAGCCCAGGCTTTGCCTGCGTGCCTCAAGTCAGTTGCAGCCACAGCTCTAGCAATCAGACAAAGTGATTCCATAGTATTAGGACACTCCCTGACAGTACAAGTTCCACACTCCGTGGAAGTTCTTTTAAACCGAACACAGACTCAGCACTTGACAATTGCACGTTTAACAGGTTATGAACTGACACTGTTCCAGCCACACATAGAAATCAGACGCTGCAACGTTCTAAATCCTGCTACACTGTTACCGTCAGTTACTCCAAATCCTGCCACACATGACTGTGTGGAAGTCATTAACACTATGACCAAGCCAAGACAAGATCTGACAGACATTGCATTACCTAATCCCGACCTGACACTTTATGTGGATGGTTCATGTATGAGAACAAGTACAGGAGAACTAGTAGCCGCGTATGCAGTGACTACTGAAACCGAAGTTATTGAAACACACCGTATTGACACCTTGTCTGCTCAAGCAGCAGAGCTAGTTGCTCTGACCCAAGCCTGCATACGTGCCAAGAACCTGAAAGTAAACATATACACAGATTCACGTTACGCATTCGGAGTTGTACACGACTTCGGAGTGCTCTGGCAGGAGAGAGGTTTCATGACTTCTCATGGAACCAAGATTCAGCATGGTCTCCTCATTCAATCTCTGTTAGATGCAATACATTTACCGACAGCTATCGCTATCATGAAGTGCAAAGCACATACGAAAGTTACTGACATTATTTCCCAAGGTAACGATCTAGCAGATCGAACAGCCAAGCTTACAACTCAGACTCCAGACATTCCAGTTAACACGACACAGACACTCACTCCAGATCCGACTACATGTATGACAGTAAAGGACCCTACACAAGATGTCATAGACATACAGTTACATGCTACTCCCGATGAAATCAAGAAATGGTCCGAACAAGGAGGGGTCCAGACAGATCAAGGATGGTTGACGAAGGGAAAAGCCACATGGTTTCTCCCCGACTCTATGGTTCAAGTCATTATTAATACCGCACATAGTCCAGCACATTTAGGAGAAAAAGCTATGTTAGACAGTATTCAGAACCTATGGTTCAACAAGCACTTACGAGCTGCAGCCAAGCAGAAAGTCCGTACCTGTATGATATGTTGCCAGTTCAATCCAGGTAAAAGTGTCCCGGTGGAACAAGGTGGATTCCAACCCCCTGACCACCCTTTTGAAGTCCTCCAGATGGATTACATTCAGATGGAGCGATGTCGAGGTTTCAGGTATGTCCTCGTAGTTGTATGCGCTTTGTCCAGGTGGACAGAAGCATATCCAGTTCCAGATTACACAGCCGCGACCACTGCCAGGCAGTTGGTTCGTGAATTCTTTCCCCGCTATGGACTCCCTAGGGTCGTGTATTCTGATAACGGCCAGCCATTCTCATCTGAGCTTATGAAACATGTTTCCCTTCTGTTAGGGTACCAGTGGAAGTTCCATTGTGTGCGCCATCCTGAAGCAGCCGGTCTCGTAGAGAGACATAATCAGACCCTGAAAATCCGTATTGCTAAGACATGTAAAGAGAAAGGTGTAGACTGGCTAGTTGCCCTGCCAGTTGCTTTATTCTTCATGAGGATGGTTGCACATTCCAGATCAGGTCTGTCCCCTTATGAGGTCGTATTCGACCGCCCCCCAAATATGTGGGGTACACCTAGACCCCGCAGTATTACAGATGTTTCCAGTAATATGCTGACAGATTACCTAGCTTCCTTGATGTCTGCCCTACACTCTTGTCGTTCACAGGTTGCTGCTGCATTCCCAGACAATACTGAAGTGAAACCGCACGAGGTCATTCCAGGGGACCTTGTTCTCGTAAGGAACTTTGATCGTTCAAGTCCGCTGGAGCCTCGTTGGAAGGAGCCGAGACTTGTCCTTCTGACCACCCGCACGGCCGTGAAGTTGGAAGGCCGCAAGGGATGGGTCCATCTGTCCCATATCAAGAAGTTCCATGGAGTCCGGAAAAAGACATTTTTAAAGGACATTTCTAAAAACTGTTCCATTTCTAAAGACTGCCTGAAACCAGACATTGATCTAAATCCCGAACTGAAAGTTCCTCTGTTAGAGAAAACTCTGCAGCAGGAGTATAAGTTGAAGCTACGGTCTAGTAAAATAAGTCAGCCAGTTTAATTGTCTAAGTCCCTCTCGGGTGAAACGGTTAGACAGGTTTCTGACATGTATGAGATAGACCCCCATAGTGAGAGAGTTAGTCAAAACTCTATACGATGTATTGTTTTTCTAAGTTTCTTATTGTTTCTAAGTCTTATGGTTACCTGCACAAGTTATGCATTACATTTATGTTTTCCAATTTCTCATGTAAATAAGTTTTCTAATGCTACAGTAGAGCACACATTTAGTGATCTGCCTCCTCACGAGTTATCCTATCGTCTTGCTATGCGCAATAACACATTTATAAGAATGTTATACTATTCACACCAGACCAGCAATGCTACTAATTGTTGGGTGTGTGGTCGACTCCCCCCTTACCAGACACCGAAGGGAGTTCTGCCACTCTTTCCTTATCCGTTTTCACATAATGGTTCGTGTGGAGCATGGTCCATGTTAACGTCATCTTCAAATGATATGTCTCTTCTGAATAGAACATGTTTTCCAGACAAGCAAGGTCTCCCCCATAGAACAGGGTTAGATCTAGAAAATGAAGTATATGATCTAGGTAATTATTCTTCGAATTTTATGGTCCTGAATGTTCAGTCTGATACTACTCCAGACTTGCCTGCTATTTCTGTACTACCAGTCAAAGGCGAATTATGTGTCAGAAAGAATGGTTCCGCACATGTAGGACATAGTGATTGTATTACTACTGTCGAGTATAGTGCCAGTGGGAAATCTATTTTCAAAGCCTCACGTCATTCTTATTTTGTTTGTGGTCAGACCGCATATGTTCGTCTGCCCCTCGATTGGGATGGAACATGTTACATTGCCTTCCTACTGCCACCAGTTTTCCTAGCCCCATCTGATTATCACAGAAACACACATCTAGTACACGTCAGGCATAGAAGGGAGATCGAGTCCCCAATTGTCGATCAAACTGAAACTACTCTAGAACAGTATCAAGACTTTAATAAAGGTTTCTTCTTCTTTATAGGACCTGTCCAGAATAGTAAGCTAATATGTAGACTAACCAGAACCCTTGAAGCAGTAGTGAATGAGACTACTTCTGCTCTAGGTAACTTGACCGAAGAGCAATCTGCTATGAGATTTGTCGTGCTCCAAAATCGTCTCGTTCTTGACGTCATACTGGCCGATAGAGGAGGAGCATGTAGAGTCATCGGATCTAGTTGCTGCATTTTCATTCCTAATAACGCGCCGTCTGTTTATTCAGCTATAACCAGACTTCATAAAATCGCCCATCAGTTACACCAGAATCCAGGCACCTGGACATGGTCCGGTTGGCTCTGGAATATCATATCTGCCTGGGGATGGAAAGTATTGTCATTTCTAGGTATTGCAGTAATGATCATATTCAGTTGCTGCCTCTGTAAACAATGTGGCCCTGCGATTTGCGGCATTTGTGCTACCTCTTGTATTCCTAGTCCTAAGTCCCGTTCCAAGACAATTCGAGACGAGCAGATGATGCTATATGAAATGATAGATGGTATCATGAATATAGATGTTTCCTGATGGAAACGTAGGGCACAAGGAGGGAATGTGGAAAAGTAAATTTTGCCATGTTGTATGTGCCTACGTGTTCCCCATCTTATGTTATATGTGTATGATCGATATGCATGTATTCCCTTCTGATCGATTAAAGACGCAATTATAGTTATGTCCATCTCTAGTATGCCAGTTTCCAGTTTTCGTGAATACAACGAATATCAGGCCTATGTAAAAGCTACGTTGCCACGTTTTATAGTGTGCACGTTAATTCATTGAATTATCCCCGTTTCTAGGCCTCAAAAGGGCCCGGACTCAGATTCAGCTCCTGTCTCCTGAACCCTCTCCGAGGAGCAATACAGCCCCCACCTGCATCCCTGACCCTTAGCTTACTTTCATGCCTCGCAGTGCCCGGCCCGGCCTGGCTCTGCCTCCCAGTCTGCCAAGAGTATGTTATGATTCTAGTTATCAGTTCAGCCCTCCTTCTCTGCATTCCTAAGTTACTGAATCGCATCAATAGTTTCCGTCATGGTCTAGCCTTTATGTCTCCATGTAAGAGAAATACTGTATTAATATTCGTAGAATATTCCTCGCATACGCATTACATATAGAATTATGCATACACCAGTCTTAATGTCTGTTAGCCTTTACCCTGATAACTTTTGGATTCTATCAACATGTACTCTAAACAACAGATACTAGATAAGCCTGGGTACATGTCGCTCTGACACTCCAGACTTTAGTCTCCTCTTCTAGCGCAGAAGTCATAGCCCCCCAGTTCTCCCTGGTAACACGTCATTGTCAGTTTGCGCGCACCACTAGGTTAGAGGTCCCAGCTGCTCAGGTAGCCCCCTCCATGTTTCCGCCCCATTTATGACATATTCTGTTACGTTTGCATCACATGTCTATGTATACGCCCTGTACACGCCTTCTTGTTGCATCAGTTTTGTCCTTATCTTTCGCGACTGCTACAAACCCCGCCTACTGCTACGCCTACTGTATTGAATGTAATGTAATTGTTTTAACTATAAATATTGTGCACCGATATTAAAGTTTGCTAGCCAATTCCCAGATCCTGCCCGACAGCTGTCGGGCCCTGCCATCCTATTCCCATGCAGGCTGTCCTGTTCCTGTCCTTTTATGCCTGATTAAAGCCTGTACACTCCAGCTACCTCGAATCTTGACTCTTATTTATTGAGCTATCTGTTTATATGAGTATCCCGAAAAATAGATCCGGTAATTAATTATTTATTTACCACACAGTAAATGACAAAACGCTTCCATTTTGCAGCATAGCATGCTCTGGTAGTGGGCTTCCTTGCCTCTTTGATGATGTCCATGCATTCTGGAGGCAAATGAAGGTAGCCAAACTCTAGGACTTCAGGAGCCAGATCGCCAGGTTGAGCTGTTGCGGATCTGGATGCTGAATGTCGCCATGGTTCTGCGTCAAGAGCCTGGGTGTGAGATGCAGCCTTTGATGCGGTACCACTGAGAGTTCCAGAAATGTGGTGTACCATGGTTGGCGTGCCCACGTTGGAGCAACTAGGATGAGTGTCATCGAGTGCTGCCTTAGCTTTCTTGCCACCAGCGGTATGAGAGGTGCTGGGGGAAAAGCGTACGCAAATCTGCCTGACCAGTTCATCCATATCGCATTCCCCTGCGACTGTGGGTGAGGGAACCTGGCGTCAAAGCTTTGGCATTTTGCGTTTTCCCTTGTGGCAAACAGGTCTATCTCTGGATGACCCCACTGCTGGAAGTACGGGCGGAGTACTGATGGATGTAACTCCCACTCGTGCATCTGGTGGCTGTATCTGCTGAGCAGATCCGCCATCTGATTGTCCTTGCCCGGGAGGTGCTCTGCCATGAGGAAAATGTTCTTTTGAATGGCCCACTTCCACATGCTCTGAGCCAGATGAGACAGCTGTGGCGAGTGGGTGCCTCCCTGTTTCTGAATGTAGTACATCGCTGTCATGTTGTCTGTCCGGACTAACACGACTTTGTTGCACAGATGTACCTTGAAGGACTTGAGCGCCATGAAGATTGCCATCAGTTCTAGATAGTTGATGTGCATCTTCTGTTGCTGCGTCGTCCATAGTCCCTGCACCGTGTAGTGGAGTACATGAGCTCCCCAACCCTGGAGAGATGCGTCCATTGTTAGGATAATCTGTGGCACCGGCTCCTGGAACGGTCGGCCCTTGCAAAGGTTGTGTGGATTCCACCAATGCAGAGAGTTGTATGCCCGACCGGTAACCAACACTAGGTCTGTCAGTTGTCCCCGAGCTTGTGTCCACTGATTTGCTAAACATTCTTGGAGCGGACGCATATGCAACCTTGCGTGAGGGACTATGAAGATGCAGGAGGCCATCATGCCTATCAACCGCATGAACACTCTCGCTGGAAGGGAGTGTTGCGGTCTGAACTTTTGGATCAGAGACTGGATGCTGTCTATCCTGACCTTGTTTGGCTGAGCCATAGCAGTCAGGGTATTTATTGTTGCACCCAGAAACTGCCGCACATGTGCTGGTTGAAGGTGCGACTTTGGGTAGTTCAACGAGAAGCCCAGACTGTGAAGGAGGTGAATGGTTGCGGACATGTCCGCGGCGCACTGTTGTTCCGACTTCGCTTGAACGAGCCAGTCGTCCAGGTAGGGGTAGACATGTATGTTCTGCCTCCTGAGGTGCGCCGCCACAGTCGCCAGACACTTGGTAAACACTCTGGGGGCGGTGGTCACCCCGAAAGGTAGGACTTTGAACTGATAATGCCTGCCGTGGATGGTGAACCGGAGATATTTTCTGTGGGACGGGTGTAGTGGTATGTGGGAATAGGCATCCTTGAGGTCTAAGGTTGCGAGAAAGTCCCCTTGGTTTAGCAAGGGAAGAATCTGTTGGAGTGTAAGCATATGGAAATGCTCTGACAGAATATACAGGTTGAGGGGGCGCAGGTCCAGAATGGGCCTTAGGGAGCCGTCTTTCTTTGGAATAAGGAAGTACAGTGAATAGACTCCTGTGCCTTCCTCCTCCACTGGCACGAGCTCGATTGCGCCTTTTTGCAGCATCACCACTACTTCCTGCTGCAATAAGTGCAAGTGCTCTGCGGACATAGGACGTTGCCTTGGTGGAATGTTGGGTGGAGTGGATGTCAACTCTAGACAATAACCGTACTGGATAAGTTGTCTTACCCACCTGTCTGTGGTGATGTTTGTCCAGACCGGCAGGAACTGCTGGAGTCTCCCCCCGACAGGTGTTGAATGATCGGGGGCAGTGACAGGGAGTCACTGTTTGTTTGCGGCAGAGGAACTGGAGTTGTTGTTTCCTCTGCCTCGTCCCTTGGTGTTGTTTCCTCGATAACCCCCTCTATTTTGCTTGGGGTACGAGGACTGTGCGCCGCCCTTAGTGAATTGTGACTGTTGACCCATCTGTCCCCGGGTAACACCGCGTGCACCTGAGCGACGAAAAGTGTTCCCCCTGAACTGTTGTGACTGAAGGGCCCCCATAGACTTAGCCATCTCGTTGTCCTACTTAATCTTTTCGAGGGTGGTGTCAACATCAGGACCAAACAGTCTATCAGGATTGACGGGCTGGTTGAGTATGGTTGTTTGAATGTCTGGTTTAAACCCTGATATGCCTAGCCACGCTTGTCGTCTTAGCATGACGCTAGTGGTAATAGCCCTAGCTGCTGTGTCTACGGCATCAAGTGCGCACTTTATTGCTGCGTTGGAGATGAGTTTTCCCTCCTCTATGAGCAGTTTGGTACCCTCCTGAAACTGCGTAGGTAGGTGTTGCAAAAGTTGCTCTAGGGTGTCGTAATGCGCCCTATCATAACGTGCCAATAGCGCCTGTGTGTTTGCTATACGCCAGAAATTGGCAGCCTGCGCAGCCACTCTCTTGCCCCCTGCCTCAAGCACTTTTGACTCCTTGTCCGGGGGAGGAGCTTCACCCGTCGTCTGGGAGTTCGCCCGTTTGCGGGCATTTGCGACCACAAGAGAGTCAAGAGGCAACTGTCCCCGAATATATGCTGCGTCTGCAGGTGCCGGCCTGTATTTCTTCTCGATGCGTGGGTTGACCACTCTCGCCCTGGTAGGCTCCTTAAAGATCTCCGCAGCATGTTTAAGGACACCTTTGAGCATAGGAAGTGTCTTAACTGTCTTTTCAGAGACAGAAAAAGTGTCAAACAGAAAATCTTCCTCCACTGGGTCAGCATGCATGTCCACGTCATGATTAGCAGCTGCCCGCTCAATTAGTGCATGAAAACCTGCAGAATCCTCTGTTGGGGATGCACGAGCACTGAAAAGCTGTGGGTCCTGCCCCACTTGTTGGCTTCCCTGGTCACCAGTGTCATCATAGGAATCCTGTTGTGCATCAGGGTCATTGATGGGGAAATTGTACTGGTCATCTTGTCCCCCCTCCTCTCCCCCTGATTGGTCGGGGGAAGGTGTTGGACTCCTCCTAGGCGGAGGCTGGATAGGTTCAACCAGGGCAGGAATGTCCTGTGCAGGCCTTTTCTTCTTCAGTGGAATAACATAGGAGTCCACTGGCTGGGAAGTAATTTTCCTCTTATAAAGGGTCAATTTGCCTGTGTCCGCGTTGATATAACGCTCAGATTCTCCCTCTGAGTCGTGTTGCTGAGCCAATTTTCCACCAGACGTTGAAGATTCCGATGTCTTTGGCGCCGACCTTGGTGCAAAGGCTTTTGGTGCCTCCTTAGGTGGCAGAATGTATAGAAGCTTGGCAGCAGGCTTTGCAGGCATGTCTAGCGACTTCTGATGCGACGGCGCGGAAGCCGACGTCGCAGTAGCCTTCTCACGAATCCTTTGCAGTGAACTAGCGATTTGTGACTCGCCACTCGCCAAGGCACCTGGCGCCGACAAGGAGGCCGCCAGCGGGCCGTCGCCCCCGACGTTCTGTGGCTCTTTCGGAGGCTTAGACGTCGATGCCGCAGCTTTAGACACGGAGTCCTTGGACCTATGAGTCGAGCCTCCGCTCTTGGATCCGAGGGATTTTGTAGACTCCGCCTCGACCATGCGTCCGTCCAACGGTGCCCCTGTCGGCACCGAATGTTTGTCGACGACTTTTGTGGACTTCGCCTGCGCCGCCCCGGTCGACCCTTGACGGACGACCTTCTTTGAGGACGCATCCCCCGCCGATGACTTCGGCACTGTCGAGTCGACAGTCTTCTTCGACTTCGGTGGCCCGGAGGTCGACGGAGCCGATGAGGTAGCAGGCTTTGATGGTTTAGATGGAACGTCCGCCATCTTAGTTTCGCTCGAATCCGGTAGTTTCGGTTTCGATTTGGCGTCGGCCATTTTAGGCGCAGTCGAATCCGATGGTTTCAGTTTCGGTTTCGATACGTGCTGCGTAGCGCCCGCAGGTATAACCGTGGCCGGGCCTGAAGGCGGGGCCGTGGCTTGCGGTGCAGGGTCTTGGGTAAGGCCGAGTGGCGATCCCGTGACCTGAGCCTGATCTGTGTAACTGTCGGGGCATAGCTCATCCCCTGAGCTATCTTCCGCGGCCCCATAAACTTCTTCGTCGTCCCCTACCTCGTCGACGTATTCTAGGTTTTGGCCTATGTCCCCGTCGTCTTCTTCGGGATCGGCCTCGACCTCCGCCGCCGGTGGTGAAATTTGAAGATGATGGCTCAGGCCCTCTTCTTCTGGGTCGTCGAAGATGTTATCGGGTGCCGGGGCCGCCCGCCGGGCCTCGAGGCGCACCGCGCGCCGAAGCTTGAGCGTTTTCTTCGACCTGAACTTGGAGCAGGCCATGCAGTTCTCCTCGTTATGGTCCGGCGAGAGGCATTTATTGCAGACCGGGTGCACGTCGATATGTGGGTATTTGGACCCACAGACGGGGCAGTATTTAAACGGGCTCCGGTCCATGTTGAAAAAGTCGTGGTCTTGCTGCGATAAGAAGGCCTCGATGTCCGAAGAGTAACTCGACTCCGCAGATTCCGACTCGAAGAGACGGGAGAAACTCGAGACCGTACGCAAACAATACCGACGTAGGTAACGAAGGCCTTTTGGCCTTAAAGAAGTAAGTTTTCTCGGTTCCGACAGAGAGACGTCGAGACCGCATCCGAACCCAATGGCGGAAAAAAACAATCTGGGGATGGAGCCGATGCCCATGCGCACTGTAGTCCAGGGGAGGAGCCACCTATCTCAGGATACTTCGAAGACTCTTCCAGGACAACAATGTGCGATCATCCGGACCCAACACTAGGCGGCGATCTATGCAAAAGATATGAATTTAGCAGCCCACATGCCTCAAACGCAATGTTTAGTGAGCGCCACTAGGACACGGAAGCCCGCTGCAATGTCCAGTGAGCGCCACAAGGACACGGAAGCCAGCTGCAATGTCCAGTGAGTGCCACAAGGACACGGAAGCCAAGTGCAATGTTTAGTGAGAGCCACAAGGACACGGAAGCCAGTTGCAGTGAGAGCCACAAGGACACGGAAGCCAGTTGCAATGTTCAGTGAGCACCACTGGGACACGGAAGCCAGTTGCAATGTTCAGTGAGCACCACTGGGACACGGAAGCCAGTTGCAATGTTCAGTGAGCGCCACTAGGACAAGGAAGCCAGTTGCAATGTTTAGTGAGAGCCACAAGGACACGGAAGCCAGTTGCAGTGAGAGCCACAAGGACACGGAAGCCAGTTGCAATGTTCAGTGAGCACCACTGGGACACGGAAGCCAGTTGCAATGTTCAGTGAGCACCACTGGGACACGGAAGCCCGCTGTAATGTACAGTGAGCACCACAAGGACATGGAAGCCAGTTGCAATGTTCAGCGAGCGCCACTAGGACAAGGAAGACCGCTGCAATGTTCAGTGAGCGCCACAAGGACACAAAAGCCAGTTACAATGTTCAGTGAGCGCCACAAGGACACAGAACCCAGTTGCAATGTATAGTGAGCGCCACAAGGACACGGAAGCCCGCTGCAATGTACAGTGAGCGCCACAAGAACATTGAGGCGCGCTGCACATCAGCATAGACAATGAGGACAGCCATTCAGTATACTTACCAATCCAAGACTCAACCACATCTGCCTTCCAGTTGAACTGAAGGAAGGCCGAGTTCTCATCAAGCTTGGCCTTCCGCTGGGCAGCGGCCTTCTCCAGCTCGGCCACCTTCTCGCGCAGCCCCTTCATCTTCAGGGTGATATTGTCCACATGGTGATTGTTCTGGAAGAGCACAGAAAGGGCTTGGTACTAACAACCTACTGACTGACTGACTGACATATTTATAAAGCGCTCGTTTGTGGAGGCGTCTTGGAGCTAGGGTGAGTTGATACCGCTGCCCAGGCTTGCCGATCTAAAAGCTTAAGCGAAGAGCCAGGTCTTAACCAGTTTCCTAAAGAGAGACCTATTAGATTGTAGTCTGATAGTAAACGTGAGGGAGTTCCACAGTTTGGCAGCTCTGTGGGAAAGCCTCCCCCCCCCCCCCAAATCTGGCTTTTTTATCTTAGGAACCAGTACCAGTCCTGTACTGGCTGAGCTAAGACTGTTGCGGTGCAGAGTTTTTGAATATCCCTGGCCCCCCCCGCCACACATCCACTTTCCAGTACAAGAATGCAGTACCACCACCCCTCCCATTGTCCATGGAGCCCTCTCCCTTCCAGTTCCAGAGACCTCCCCTTCTAGGGCCACAGATCTCTCTGCTCCGCCACCGACAGTAGTATAACCCCCCCCCTTCCTGGCCATGAAGCTCTCCCCTCCCCCTCCCAGTTCCATAGACCTTCCCTTCTTGGGCCACAGATCTCTCTGCCACTGACAGTAGTATAGCCCCCCCCCTTCCTGGGCCGTGAAGCTCTCCCCTCCCCCTCCCAGTTCCATAGACCTCCCCTTCTTGGGCCCTCCCACTGCTTCAGATCTCCCTGTCGCTGGGCCACATAGCTCCCTTCCAGAGCGTCAGCTCTCCCTCAACTGGCTGCGCCCCTGCCCCATGCTCACCAGAGGGCAGGTTGGAAATATCACTCACCTTGTGAATTAACTCCTCCCCATTTGCACAGACATCATTCACACGATCTTTGTGTACTGTGAAGTCGGTCTCAAATGCCTCGTGTTTTTTTAGCAGGCCCTGCAAAGAATGTATGAGAAGAGACAGCACCTTAATAATGAACCTGAATTTAAAAACCGGTGTTCTATCATCCAAGACGGAGATTAACAGAACGGGTTGCGTAAAACAGACACCCACTTCTCTTCCTCAAGAATAACAAACTGATGCCCTCTGACCACCACTAGATACTACTGAGACACAAGAGGGGCAAAGCACAACAGCAAAAACTTCCTGTTTTAGGACAAAACAGCCATGAGCTGGTTTTTCTGAGCTTCTGAGGCTCTCTGGCAGACAGCACCGAGCTGGAATGGCTCTCAGGAACCAGTGACTGCAATGGAGAGTTGATCTTGAAATACCACAACTTTCGTTTCAATTAAATACCCCGGGCCTCTCCTGATTGAAATCTATAGGGGATTCTCTTAGCTAAAGCCAAACCAAGAAGGCTTACTGCCAGAAAAATACACACGTTCCAACAATTGGGGAACCAACACTTGGTCTGCAGTTTCTCCACAAAGCGTATTATTCACCAAATTCTGTCTGGAGAAAGCAAAGAATTGCAGTCTTCTTACATTTTTCAAACCCTACTGAGTAGCATAAGTAATCGCTATATCTATGGAAGATGTCACTGGTAGTGGTGCAAACATGAAAGGAAGTCTACTACAAGGGACCACGCTCATGGGCTTTGTAGGAGCCACATAAGTCTGACGACGGCCACACAGGTATTTCTTTCTAGAGCAGGCACCGATGATAACATGGAGCGCTTCCCTCACCTGAATGGCGGCCAGGGTATCCCCATAGTCCTCGCTGGCGACCAGCGTCATCTTCTCGTTGATCCAGGCCTCCTCCTCTTCCATGTTGGCGACAAACTGCTGGTACTCGAGAGACTCCTCCAGACGTTGCCCGCTGCAAGGGAAGGAAGGCAGAGCTTTGGCATGACTACTGGTGGAGGGACTTCGAACAGCATTGTACGCAATATATTTGTTGCGTTCACAGGCTGCAGTGCAGAGACACATAGGCTTACACACAGGGTCATCTACAGCTTGAAAAGGAACACAACGCAGCTCTAAGTAACTACCAGTGCCTTAGAATTGAGCCTTTCACCACTCACTTGTTTTGGTTTTAATGTGATGCCAAGACATGGCGTGCTGTAGGATCCAAGTCGCCACTCACTTCCAAGGCCCATGCGCTGGAAGCCAGTCTGGGGGTGCATACGCTCCCCTTTACAAGGCTGGACTCTTCCATTAACGTGGGACCAACACTGGGCGAGTCTGCCCGGAGTGGTACACTGTGACAAAAATGTAACTGAACTGGAATGCGTCCCAAGGGAATGCCAGCGAAAGGTTTCGGAAATCATTCCAACCGTAACCTTTCGTTGTTTAACTCCTAGAGGGTCCGACTTCTAGGCATATATAGGCTGTGATGGCGGGCCATAAGAAAACGTTCCTTACCTTCAGTAATGCTCTTTCGAGCAGATACTCTAAGCGCAAGTAAGAAAACAAGTTACTTACCTGTAACTTTGGTTCCCCAGTATTGGTAACTTTCATAGATTCCCATGCGCCCACCCACCTCCCCTGGGAAAGCTCAGCCTTCAGCAGATATGATGACTGTTACACAACGGCTACAAAAATCGGAGGCTCTGAGGTTCCTTCAGGAGGGTTCTATGGGGTAAGGCTCTTCTGATTGGCTGATGCTTAGTTTGGTCTCTTTTACAAAAAGAGGCGGATATGCTACAAAAGGGAAGGAGTAGTTTCTGTCCTGTAACTCCAGTTCTGTAGTAGGGGTATCTCTGTGTGACGGGGTGGGTCCCCGGGGGCCCCTAGAGGGGGGTCAGACTACGGACTGGTGGTCCGACCCCGCTATCTCACCTGACTCCGTTCCCTCTCTACAGCAGCCTGGCCAGGACATGGAGGAGGACTGGAGACCCCGAGTATTGGTGGCCGACGTCGGACCGAAGCGAACCCTGTTCCTTTAAGGACTTGGATCCCGCACTGGTAGCCCCGCCCCTAGAGAATGACGCGCCGGGGTCAAAAGGAGCCCGGATCAAGGAAGCGATGGACGGCGTTTCCCGAGAGGCCAGGAGAGAAGGAGAGGTTTGTGTGAGCAGTGGCAACGAGGAGCTGGAGGTCATCCCGAGGAGAGGAGACGGAGAAGCCAAGAGGCCAACGGAACTGCGAACCGCCCCGCCACGTTCCCACGGGAGGAGCGTGGCTCCAACGGGGACGTGTGGCGGGTTGGATGGGAAACAGAGTCTCGCCTGTTGTAGAGTAACTGTACAGACCCGTGTAAAGCTCATCCCCTTGCTCAACCCCCCCCTTCACGAGCACTTGCTCACCTTATCCGCTTTGTACATACAGCACGTGTCACGGGTTTCCCTCACTCCCGGTCCCACACCGTGTATACCCATACTCGGTCCTAATACGTCCCCTGTCTTCTTCTCTTGCATACGGAGACCGCTGGCCCGGAGGGCGCGCTGAACCATCACCAGAGGCAAACTGGATCCACCCCGCACCCCGACATGTGATCCAGCCGCGTTCGCCAGAGAACGCATCACCAGCCGGAGGAGAAAGACCTATACCCAAATAAAGCCTTCCTTGAAAAGTCTCTATAAGTTCTCTGCCTCTCCTTCCTTCGAACCGCCAGCTAGGGTAGAAGAGGATAGCATAAACCCCGAGTCCCCAGGCACCCCGGGACACTCTGTTATAGTCATAATCTAGTGAATAGTCCCGATAGCATAAACCCCGAGTCCCCAGGCACCCCGGGACACTCTGTTATAGTCATAATCTAGTGAATAGTCCCGCCCATGTGCGTGGACTCCCGAGAAATCAAAAATAATCTCTTAAGTTGTCAAAAGATGCAGAACTGCACAGACACTTAAGAGAGAATTTAAAGACAGATAATGCAGCCTATATCCACAGGCTACACTGTCCAGTACTTCAACTAGAAATTCCACCAAAAACCCACAAACAGCACAGCCTGTCCAGATTTCTCCACAGAGAAAAAGCTGTCCTTTACCAGCAAAATCCCATGGAATGATAGAGAGGAAGGAGTGGACAGACAAGCCCCACAGGCTGCCATTATGTGGCTTAAAACAGGATACTGTGCCTTTAAGAGAACTTTCAAGAACTCTCAGTATCCCAGAATGCACTGCAGGTCCCTTTTACTTTCAGTTCTTTTTGAAGGCGTAACACGCCAGACCTGTAGCATTCCTCACATGAATATTTCTCTCCACCGGGGAGGAGGGCGGGCGCTTATGACTATAACAGCGATACCCCTACTACAGAACTGGAGTTACAGGACAGAAACTACTCCTTCTGTAGTAGGGGATCTCTGTGTATAGTCATAATCTAGTGAATAGAATGGCAAGCCCATCCCCACACCAAAGCGGCGGTGGAGAGAAGAGAAATAACACCACTACTGTGCGAACAGATTTCGCAGCAAAGCCTGCCCAACCTGAGCGGCTGTCCTGGCATCAGTGTCCAGACAGTAATGCTTAGCAACGGTATGGACCGACTTCCAAGTGGCCGCCTTGCAGATTTCTGCAATGGGAACATTACGGAGCAAAGCTGTCGTGGCAGCTTTGCCCCTGGTGGAATGAGCCTTAGGTTTACCCCCTAAGGTCTTATTAGCTTTTTGGTAACACAATTAAATACAGGACACAATCTACCTCGAAATGAACTGTTTTGAGGTAGCAAGACCGGTCCTGACTGATCCATAATTGATAAACAATTGGGTTTTATCCAGGTAAAATTTCAACACCCTCCTAACATCCAGGGAATGCAGAGACCTTTCCGCTGGAGATGAAGGATTCTGAAAAAACGTAGATAAAGTTATGGTCTGGTTAACATGGAAATCAGAGATAACTTTTGGAAGAAATTTAGGGCGAGTACGCATAACAACCTTAGCAGCATGAAATACAGTATAAGGTTCTTGGCAACACAACGCCTGAATTTCACTCACCCTGCGGGCCGATGTAATAGCCACGAGGAACGCCGCCTTCCAGGACAGGTGCTGCAGCAAAGCCTTATGAATAGGTTCAAAAGGCTCCTTCATCAGCCTGGACAGCACCACATTCAATTCCCATGAAGGCGAAGGAAGCCGGACAGGAGGGAACACTTTCTTCAAGCCTTCCAAAAAGTCCTTGATCACAGGTATTAGGAAGCAAGAAGTCTGTGGAGGGCATTTCCTGTAGGCAGTCAGCGCAGCGAGATGAACCTTAATGGAATGGACATTAAGGCCAGACTGCGCCAGATGTAGAAGATACGGAAGGATGACATCTTCCTTACATGTTGTTGGATCATAGTTCTTGGAATTCCACCAGATGCAGAATCTCTTCCACTTGTAAGCATAGGAAGTGCTAGTGGAAGGTCGCTTAGACTCCTTCAGTATGTCCATACAATCTTCTGGTAGATTCAAATGGTCATATTGCACTATCTCAGGAGCCATGCCGCCAAACTCAAAGAAGAGAGGTTGGGGTGCACCATCTGCCCCCGAACTTCCTGAGAAGGTCCGGCCGGCACAGCAGCCGTATGTGAGGAAGGAGAGACCTTTGAAGCAGGTCCGTGAACCACCACTGCCTGGGCCATTCCGGGGCAATCAGGATCATCCGTGCCCTGCACTGGGACAGTTTGATGAGCACCGCCGGAATCAGGGGAATGGGTGGAAAAGCGCACAGAAAGCTGGTTGACCAGTTGATCCATAGCGCATTCCCCAGCGTCCCCTGCTGGTAGTACCTGGAGGCGAAGCCTCGGCATTTTCTGTTTTCGGCGGTGGCGAACAGATCTACGTCTGGAGTACCCCACCTTGCGAAGACTTCTCCTAGTACTTTGTCGTTTATGACCCATTCGTGGTTTTCCTGAATAAGTCTGCTCAGCGCGTCCGCCTGAACATTCTGCACACCTGGTAAGTGGGTAGCCGTTATCGTCAGTCCTCTGGCCAGAAGCCAGCGCCAGATCCCCTGCACCTCCTGCGACAGAGTGCGCGATCTCAACCCCCCCTGCTTGTTGAGGTAATAAATGATGGTCGTATTGTCCGTCTGTACAAGCAGAGAGTTGGTCTGGAAGGACGGATGAAAGGCCTTCAGTGCCAAGTGAACAGCTCTGAGTTCCAGGAAATTGATGCGATGCGTGGACTCCGTCGGGGACCACGTTCCTTGTATCTGTAAGTCTCCGGAGTGCGCCCCCCAGCCGTGGAGAGACGCATCCGTCACGCTAGTCTTTGTGGGAATGTCCTTGTGGAAGGGAACCCCTCTGAGGAGATTCTCCCCTGAGCACCACTGTAGGAAGGTTGACCCCTGACTATGGTTGCCCCCAACTTTTTTGCCTGGTGTTTTGCTGGTTTTCTGACTTAGTTGACCTGAGGCCCTGCTGTTCAGGACCTCAGGCCCACTGCTCTCTCTGTACAATGGATTCCATGTACCTTAGGTACATATCTAAATTGGATACTGAGCCACCTTATCAGTCCCTGTACAGTGTACCCTAGGTACCCAGGGCATAGGTGTACCCAGGGCCTACCAGGGGCTGCAGCATGTATTATGCCACCCCTGGCTGGCCATCCAAATCTGACACAACTGGCTGCTTGACAGCTGGGGCAAGGTGGTGTAATCACCCTTTGCTGTAGATATAGTATAACTATATCTAACCCTAAAATGGACACACAGATCTCCTATCAGTCACTCCTATGGCAGGCCTTAACAATCCTGAAGGCAGAGTGCTTGGAATCGTGTGAGATGGTGCTCTAGCATGAGCTGAGCCTGTCTGCGGCTTTCGGGATCTATCCCTTAGCCGTTTCCATGATATCGCATACCATATACTCTTAAGTGCATTATAATCCTCGCGGTTATGTGCCAACTCTGGTATCGCTTTATCAAAACATGTCGAGTAAGGTGTCATACGAATTGGAATACTAACCCCTCGCCAATTCTGGCGACGGGGTTAGCATTCCACCCTTCTAGAGGGACACGACATGCATGTAACCTATAACCCGGTTAAAAGTCAGACAGAGCCTTAGCATCCACAAAATGGATGCTGCCACCGAGACACAAGTCTGCCCTCCTGCTGCTGGGAGTCCTCCCAGAGCAGGAGATAAGGACAAAGGGTTTCCTGCCAGGGGCGGTGCCAGCACCGTCCCAGACAGGGTTTTGTGTATTGTAGGTAGGCAGGGCTTTAGAGGAAGGTGACTGCACGTGGCACCCCGGTGCTCACTGTGCATAGGCTGGCTGGAACCAGTTCCAGGGTCACTCCAGACCCTGTGCTGGGGAAAAGCCCGCCAAGGAAGTGGGTGTAACCACCCCCCTCCTAGTCCCACCCATAGGGCAGGACTTAGTCGCGTGCCAGCCCCTTTTTACAGGATAAAGGTAGAGACTGGCCCCCTTCCAAATCAGATCATCTTTGAATCCTGAAACTACTTTCTGCGAAAGGAACTCAAGACTTCTTCCTAAGATTTCTCCCTTGTGACTAAGGAGTAGTCACCCTGCATCCGCAGGCACCATCTAAGAACACTGCGGTCTGCTGTAAGTCCTTCCTCCGGAATCCGACTGCCCAGCTCGACGAGAACCGGCTTCCCTGGCACCTCTGACCTCTACCCACCTCTACAGCCCAGCTGAGAACCGTGGGTGCGACGAGACCTCAAGGGACCGGCCATCTGCAAGACTGCACGACTTCTTTCCAGCAAGCCCGCCGAGTAATCTACTGGTGAGTGCTTTGGGGTCCGAGAAGCCCCGACTCTGAGCAGCTCCAGCTCCGAAGTGCAGCCCCCCAGCATCTCCACGATCTGCGTGGGGCCCTTCGGCTTTCCGCTGCTCACCGCGTTGTTTGGCTACTAGCCCGTTGGCTTGTGGCCTTCCTGACGACGCCCGACGACATTTCTGCTGCTGGTCTGGTTGCTCCAGACTGGCCCTTGCTCCCTTCCAGAAGAGGAGCACCCCGGACCCTCCTGGTCCACTCAAGACGCCATTTTGAGTCCACCGCGTGGGCTTGAATTAGCCAAGGCTTGTTGCCCAATCCTGGGTAACTTCGACGCCAACGACTTCATCCATCGTGGGACAGCTCGCACCTCCATCCTGGTCGCCGACAACGCCTCCTGGTCCGAGAGACTGCAGAGCCCAGCAGCGCCCACTCACCTGACTGCGGTGACTTCGCCCGGTGCCATCCTGGTGCCCAATTAATCACTGGCTAGTGATTCAAGAACTTGGTCCCCTCTGCTTTCAGGTTTTCTTCTTCCTTGATCCAGGCTTGGATCCACCGAACTTTTCTTCACTGGTCGCCTGCCAGCAACTTCTTCCTTCCAGGCTCCTGGTCCGGCAACGAGATCCCCGACGTCTTTTCAGACCTATGCAGCTGCAGCCCCTGGGCTAGGTAACTTCGGCACTCCGGTGTCCCAGCATAGCCTCACTATCCAAGGGTCAGGATCCACTGTCGTTTTCTCCCTACCAGGTCGGGTTCGCCCGTGAACACTAACTTTGTGAATTCTAGCTTCCATAGACTTTGTCCCGCATCCCGCGTGAGAGTGCACACTCTGCACCCGAGTCCCCTGGGCCTCCTAGTAGTAATCTAACGATTCCCTAGTCCAGTCCTAGCGATTCCAAAGCCTATTAGAACTGTTACTTACCTGCTAGTAATTCGCATTCCACTTTTAGCGTATATGGTTTTTCGTGCCCCTCGGGCATTTGTGTAACGTGCTAACTTAAAAGTATTTTCGTAAGAGTTTTGTTGTGTGCTTAGCACCCTGTCCTCATAAAGAGTACAGGGTTGTTGTGATTCTAATAAATACATTGTTTATTTTCATAACACTTGTGTGGTGTCCTTTCACTGGGTGTTCAAGGGGTAATGTGATGGTAAAACAGCTGGCTTAACACGCCCTCTAGAGTCTTAGCCTTAGACTGCTCGTATCCATGCTACTAGGATAGCTGGTCTATAAGGTTGACTTACAACCAATCATCAATAAGGGTTGTTTGGACTGATATATAGTGATCACTAGAATAGTGAGCACTGCACATCAGGCCAACTTCTCACATTGGTGGGCAGCGGTTGGGATTTGAGCTTGCTGTTGTTTTACCACACATGCCCTAAGAATATCTTGTGAAAGATCACATAAGTACTAAAGGTACATATAACTTAGCTTAGAATACTCTGAGTTCTACTGAACCAGCTGTTGTAGCTCCTAGGGCCTAGCACACCCTAAACTACAACTCTAGCAAGGGATCAGTAGGCAAACATATAGTGTAGGTAAGTGCACCACTTACACCTCACTAGAAAAGCATGTCGACTCAGGGGGACTCTACTGAGACTCCCCTGGTCAGTGTTGACCCTCCACAGGTCACTTCAAGATATGCAGCTCTCAATTTTCAGGAGATGAGGCAACTCTGTGTCTCCAGGAAACTGAAGCAGGGGTCTAACCCCACCATTCCCTTTCTGATAGGTCTCTTAGAGACATATGATGCCAGAAAGCTCTCTCAGTTACATGAGAGCATGCCAGCCTTAGAGGGAACCTCTGGGGATCCAGACCTCCCCAACACTGATTCAGCAGTTGAGGAGGAGGATCAGGAGGTACTCTCTGGGGATGAGGTAGACAAAGGTCTTGAGGTAGTCAGAAGGCTAACTAGGACCAACTTAGACTTACTTGGGCTAGGATCTGGGGGCCCCCCAGTACTAACCCGAAGTGGGCCTAACCTTGGGGTTAGGAGAGATAGATCTCTTTCTAGGGACTCCAATAGATCTCTGCACTCTAATGCCTCTTCTCAGGGGAGAAGGAATCCTCCACAGAGGAGATTTACTTCCCCTCAGAGAAAGGAGCATGAAGCTAGGATGAGACAAGCTGAACTGAGGATTGAAAGGGAAGAAATTGCCCTGGCCAAAGAGAAGCTTGCCCTGGCAAGAGAGCAGCAGATGAGTGGGCTAGCTCCCACTGGTGGCAGCAATCTCCCAAGAGATAGAGAGAAGGGTTTAGATACTAAACACCTGACTAAAATAGTGCCCCCCTTTAAGCAAGGGGATGATATCCAGAAATGGATGGCTGCTCTGGAGAGGGCCTGCACTGTGCAGTGCATTCCCCAGAGTCAGTGGGCAGCTATACTGTGGCTCTCCTTTGATGGTAAAGGTAGAGATAAGCTCCTCACTACAAGAGTGGAGGATGCTAACAACTACCAGGTCCTGAAAAATGCACTGGTTGATGGGTTTGGTTTAACCACTGAGCAGTACAGGTTGCTGTTCAGAGACAACCAGAAAACTCAGTCTCAGGACTGGTCTGACTTTGTTGATTGTGCCACTAAGGCTTTGGAAGGCTGGCTACTGGGTAGTAAGGTTACTGATTTCAAGGGATTGTATAATCTAATTATGAGAGAGCAAGTCTTAAATAATTGTCAGAACCAGTTATTACACCAGCACCTGGTAGACTCTGATCTGACCTCTCCACAAGAATTGGGTAAGAGGGCAGACAAATGGGTCAGAACCAGGATTAGGCCCAAGAACCAAGGTGGTGACCAGAAAAAGGAATCAACCAAGCCTCAAGAGAAGGGTGGGAATAAATCTACAGACCAAACCACATCAGGGCCCCAAAAATCCTCTGAGGGGGGTGGGTCCCAGAATCCTTCCAATAACCAGAAGAAACCTTATTGTTATCCCTGTAAACAGGTGGGTCATTTAAAAACTGACAGCAGTTGCCCAAAGAATAACAATAAGGAAAAAATACCCCCAAGTAACATTCCCAAACCTCCTGTTACTACTAGTAGTAATCCCCCAGGTGGTGGGAGTGCCCCCAAGAATTTGGGTGCATTTACTTTGGGAGTTCCTGGGGACTCTGGCCTAACCAGGTCCCCAAACTTAGATACTCTTGTCTGTGAGACTGGCATGGGGTTTGCCAACTTCACAACTTGTCCCAACACTTTGGGCAAGTACAGACAGGAGCCCCTCATCAATGGTATAAAAGTTGAGGCCTATAGAGATACAGGGGCTAGCATCACTATGGTGACTGAGAGTCTAGTCCCCTCAAGGCAACTTTTACCTGGTGCCACATACCAGGTGGTAAACATTGATGGAGTGAAGAAAACTCATCCCATGGCAGTAGTAAATCTCAGCTGGGGAAGTGTCACTGGCCCCAAGAGAGTGGCAGTGTCACCAAACTTGCCTGTAGATTGCCTACTGGGGAATGATTTAGAGCTCTCAGCCTGGGCTGAAGTAGAGCAAGAAACCCATTCTAGAATGGTGAACATCCATGGTAAGGTTAGTGGGGCAGTGGTAGCCACAGCCCCAGTCCAAGATATCCTCCCTGAACAGGTCAGGAGGGTTGTGCCAGTCACAACCCAATCTCAGACAACTTCCTTCCCAGAACAGGTTGTCAAGGCTGTGATGGTCACAGCCCACACCCAAACTGAGCCCCCTCCTGAAAAGGTTGGGAGAGTTGTGATGGCCACAGCTCAAACTCAGACAGATGACAGTGTTGTGAAGCCTGAAACTATGGATCACTCCACTCAGACAGAGAGTATTGAGGAGGAAGAGAAATCTCCCTCCCACCAGACTTTAGGAAAGGATCAGCCTCCTCAGGGAACTGATCTGACCCCTTGTGGAGAAACTGCCACAGAGGTAGTCAGGCCTAGCCTGGCAGAACCCCTGATGTCAGTGGACCCTTCCAAGGTGGGACCCAGTCTGGAGCAGGTAACCTGCCCCTCTCTACCCTGCCTCAGTCAGCCCAGGGCTGTAGAGGTCAGGGAGGCCAGTGTTGGACCCCAAAGGGCCCCCTGTCCAAAAGAATTTCCCAATCAGCAGATTAAGGGCACTGAAGCTAGTAGTCCTAGCCAAGTGAAAATAAAACATACTCCTGAGGGATCCCCCTTAAAATTAGTTAGGGACCTCCCACAGATGGACACTGTTGGGCACAGCCAAACTTGGGACCTGAGGGCCCCAGACCTGACCTGTCCCTCCAGTAAGCCAAACAGAGGGACCCAACCTCCAGCTGTAGGTAGCCAGAGGTTGACCCTGAGAGCCCAAAACAACTCAGTCTTGGAAAGAAAGGCCTATATGGTGGAAAATGATTGGAGGAAGCTGAGCCCAAAATTAGTGGAGCCTCACTTCAGTACTCCATTTCAGCACCAGCCTTTTTCTTTGACAAAACACACCACAGGTAGAGATTCCCTATGGTGGAGACCCTCAGACACCCTTAGGGTGAGGGATTGCTTAGTGGACCATGACATAGGGGGTAACCATGCCAGTGCTGGTACTTCCTTAAATGGCCACTTAGGCAATATAGGCTTACCTGGACAAGGATAGCCTTATCTCCTTTCGTTTGGGGGGGGGTTATGTAGGAAGGTTGACCCCTGACTATGGTTGCCCCCAACTTTTTTGCCTGGTGTTTTGCTGGTTTTCTGACTTAGTTGACCTGAGGCCCTGCTGTTCAGGACCTCAGGCCCACTGCTCTCTCTGTACAATGGATTCCATGTACCTTGGGTACATATCTAAATTGGATACTGAGCCACCTTATCAGTCCCTGTACAGTGTACCCTAGGTACCCAGGGCATAGGTGTACCCAGGGCCTACCAGGGGCTGCAGCATGTATTATGCCACCCCTGGCTGGCCATCCAAATCTGACACAACTGGCTGCTTGACAGCTGGGGCAAGGTGGTGTAATCACCCTTTGCTGTAGATATAGTATACCTATATCTAACCCTAAAATGGACACACAGATCTCCTATCAGTCACTCCTATGGCAGGCCTTAACAATCCTGAAGGCAGAGTGCTTGGAATCGTGTGAGATGGTGCTCTAGCATGAGCTGAGCCTGTCTGCGGCTTTCGGGATCTATCCCTTAGCCGTTTCCATGATATCGCATACCATATACTCTTAAGTGCATTATAATCCTCGCGGTTATGTGCCAACTCTGGTATCGCTTTATCAAAACATGTCGAGTAAGGTGTCATACGAATTGGAATACTAACCCCTCGCCAATTCTGGCGACGGGGTTAGCATTCCACCCTTCTAGAGGGACACGACATGCATGTAACCTATAACCCGGTTAAAAGTCAGACAGAGCCTTAGCATCCACAAAATGGATGCTGCCACCGAGACACAAGTCTGCCCTCCTGCTGCTGGGAGTCCTCCCAGAGCAGGAGATAAGGACAAAGGGTTTCCTGCCAGGGGCGGTGCCAGCACCGTCCCAGACAGGGTTTTGTGTATTGTAGGTAGGCAGGGCTTTAGAGGAAGGTGACTGCACGTGGCACCCCGGTGCTCACTGTGCATAGGCTGGCTGGAACCAGTTCCAGGGTCACTCCAGACCCTGTGCTGGGGAAAAGCCCGCCAAGGAAGTGGGTGTAACCACCCCCCTCCTAGTCCCACCCATAGGGCAGGACTTAGTCGCGTGCCAGCCCCTTTTTACAGGATAAAGGTAGAGACTGGCCCCCTTCCAAATCAGATCTTTGAATCCTGAAACTACTTTCTGCGAAAGGAACTCAAGACTTCTTCCTAAGATTTCTCCCTTGTGACTAAGGAGTAGTCACCCTGCATCCGCAGGCACCATCTAAGAACACTGCGGTCTGCTGTAAGTCCTTCCTCCGGAATCCGACTGCCCAGCTCGACGAGAACCGGCTTCCCTGGCACCTCTGACCTCTACCCACCTCTACAGCCCAGCTGAGAACCGTGGGTGCGACAAGACCTCAAGGGACCGGCCATCTGCAAGACTGCACGACTTCTTTCCAGCAAGCCCGCCGAGTAATCTACTGGTGAGTGCTTTGGGGTCCGAGAAGCCCCGACCCTGAGCAGCTACAGCTCCGAAGTGCAGCCCCCCAGCATCTCCACGATCTGCGTGGGGCCCTTCGGCTTTCCGCTGCTCACCGCGTTGTTTGGGTACTAGCCCGTTGGCTTGTGGCCTTCCTGACGACGCCCGACGACATTTCTGCTGCTGGTCTGGTTGCTCCAGACTGGCCCTTGCTCCCTTCCAGAAGAGGAGCACCCCGGACCCTCCTGGTCCACTCAAGACGCCATTTTGAGTCCACCGCGTGGGCTTGAATTAGCCAAGGCTTGTTGCCCAATCCTGGGTAACTTCGACGCCAACGACTTCATCCATCGTGGGACAGCTCGCACCTCCATCCTGGTCGCCGACAACGCCTCCTGGTCCGAGAGACTGCAGAGCCCAGCAGCGCCCACTCACCTGACTGCGGTGACTTCGCCCGGTGCCATCCTGGTGCCCACTTAATCACTGGCTAGTGATTCAAGAACTTGGTCCCCTCTGCTTTCAGGTTTTCTTCTTCCTTGATCCAGGCTTGGATCCACCGAACTTTTCTTCACTGGTCGCCTGCCAGCAACTTCTTCCTTCCAGGCTCCTGGTCCGGCAACGAGATCCCCGACGTCTTTTCAGACCTATGCAGCTGCAGCCCCTGGGCTAGGTAACTTCGGCACTCCGGTGTCCCAGCATAGCCTCACTATCCAAGGGTCAGGATCCACTGTCGTTTTCTCCCTACCAGGTCGGGTTCGCCCGTGAACACTAACTTTGTGAATTCTAGCTTCCATAGACTTTGTCCCGCATCCCGCGTGAGAGTGCACACTCTGCACCCGAGTCCCCTGGGCCTCCTAGTAGTAATCTAACGATTCCCTAGTCCAGTCCTAGCGATTCCAAAGCCTATTAGAACTGTTACTTACCTGCTAGTAATTCGCATTCCACTTTTAGCGTATATGGTTTTTCGTGCCCCTCGGGCATTTGTGTAACGTGCTAACTTAAAAGTATTTTCGTAAGAGTTTTGTTGTGTGCTTAGCACCCTGTCCTCATAAAGAGTACAGGGTTGTTGTGATTCTAATAAATACATTGTTTATTTTCATAACACTTGTGTGGTGTCCTTTCACTGGGTGTTCAAGGGGTAATGTGATGGTAAAACAGCTGGCTTAACACGCCCTCTAGAGTCTTAGCCTTAGACTGCTCGTATCCATGCTACTAGGATAGCTGGTCTATAAGGTTGACTTACAACCAATCATCAATAAGGGTTGTTTGGACTGATATATAGTGATCACTAGAATAGTGAGCACTGCACATCAGGCCAACTTCTCACAACCACCACTTCAGAGACTGAATAGCATGCAGAGACAGTCGTATCATGTCGTCCCAAGATCCTTTCTTCTGATCCCACTGATCCTCCAAGCACTCCTGCAATGGTCTCATGTGCAGCCGTGTGTGTGGCGTGAGGAAGATACAAGAGGCCATCGACCCCAGTAGAGAAGACACCGTCCTCACTGTTGTAGATGGAGCGGTCATAAGAGCCTGAGCCTTCCGAAGGAGTGATAACCGTCTCTCCTCCGAAGGAAACACGATTGCTGACAGCGTATTGATGGAGGCTCCCAAGTACTGTATGCACTGGACCGGAGTCGGGACAGACTTGGACATGTTGATGTGCAGCCCCAGCTTGTTCAAGAGAACGCACGTCTTCTGGAAGTGCGCTTGAGCTTCCGAGAAGAAGGATGCCTTGATCAACCAATTGTCCAGGTAAGGGTAGACAAACACCTTGTTCTTCCTCAGGTGTGCAGCTACCATTGCCATGCACTTCGAGAATGTTCTGGGCGCAGACTTCAGCCCGAATGGTAGTACTGTGTACTGATAATGATTGGCGCCGACTTGGAATCGCAGAACTCCCTGTGCTTGTGTGCAATGGGCACATGGAAGTACGCATCCTGGAGGTCTATAGCACATAGCCAGTCTCCCCGTTGCAGCTGAGGATAAATCTGATGCAACGACAGCATGCGAAATTTCTCTCTGCGAATCCACTTGTTTGCTTATCGCAAATCCAGAATGGGCCTGAACTCGTTCTTGTCCTTCTTGCGGACCAGAAAGAACTGGGAGTACAGACCTCTTCCCCTTTGAGAGAGGTATATCTTCTATCGCCCTTTTCCTTAACAGGGTATCGGCCTCCGCCTAGAGCTCGCGCAGCTGAAACTGCGAGCTGACCGGTGGAATTGCTGGAGGCGGGCTGGTGAACCGAAGACTGTATCCATTGCAAACAGTATTCAGCACCCACTTGTTCTGAGTAATTTTTCTCCTTTTTCTCCACTCTGCCAGAAAAAGTTGAACGCTTCCCCCCACCGGAGTGGGTAATGGATGCAGGGGAAGTAACCGCTCAGGGTCTAGATCCAGCCGGGCCTTTGTTCGCTGCAGCGGACTGCTGGCCGCCTCTGCCCTTCTGGCGCTTCTGGAAGGGCCTCCGGAACTGCTGCTGCTGTTGTTGCTGCTGCTGTCCCGAAGCCTGCCCTCGCCCTCTGCCTTGCGCCCCAAACCGTCTCTGGAACGGGCGGTAGGTCTTCTTCTCCTTGGGCTTCTCCAACCCGACAGCCGTCAGGGTCTCGGCCTCCGCCTTCATTCGGGCCATCTCGTCATCCGCATGCTTGCCAAACAGGGTTTCCCCCGAAAAAGGCAAGTTGGCCACCCGTTGTTGAGACTCTGGCTTGAGAGACGTAAGTCGAAGCCAAGCGTGGCGCCGCTGGTTGACACCATTCAAAAGGGGGGTGGTGATGGACAGAGTATCTGAATTAAGCAGAACACTCCTACCCAGTCAAAAGATCAGGGCTTGATCCATCACCGTTTTTTAGCTCACTGCACCATCCCAGTTCAGAACCTGGCTACATGCAAATTAGTCTGTCCCTGGCCCAGTGCATCATGGGAACAGGGCAGACCAAACTACCAAGCCAATTCTTTACTGGAAAGGAAACAAGCTTCCGGGGACCGGTGTCTGGCATTGCAGCCGTCTTCGGCCCGGCTTGCTTGAATCCTGATGGTGCAGTGAGCAAGGGACTCACATCTGAGCATACCCTTCCACACTTGTGGTGGCTAAAACGATTCAAAAGGGGGGTTAACACCATGGCAGTACCCATGTGCCGCCAGAAGAGACACATCAGCAGCCGCGCTGATGAGTTGGTTCGATACCAACATCCCCTCGTTCAGAATCTCCTGAAAGTCTTCTTTCTTCTCTCGAGGAAAGAGCTCAGCAAATTGCTGGAGGGACTCCCATAGGGCTCGATCATATCGCCCTAGCAAAGCCGCGACACTTGCAGCCTTCATTGCAGTAGACGCCGTCCCACCGACCTTCCTTCCCGCCGAGTCTAATAGCGGCTCTCCTTATCAGGAGGTACTGTAGACGACGGGGTGGTGGCATGCTGCTTCCTAGCCACCGTCACTATAACTGAGTCCAGTGTGGGGTCCATCCTGAGAAACGCCGGGTCAGAATCCGGTGCCCGGTACTTCTTGAGGAGTCTGGAGGGAGCCGCCTTAGTCACCGCCGGAGTGAGAAACAACTCCATGGCTGGCTCTACCAATCCTGGTACCAGAGGCAGCAATGGTCGAGACAGATGCATCTTATGTAGTGTCTCGAAAATCACGGACGTCGTGGGCGTGGGCACCGTCACCGTAATGCCCAACTTAGCCGCACCCCTCAGCAGAACATCTTGGAATGAGACAATGTCGTCAACTGGCGACACCCTCATCCCAGGGGAGTCCGACAAAGTCGGCGAGTAGTCCCTGTTCCCAGAAGAGACCGTGTGGGATCGTGATCTGCGCCTCCTGTGGCGTCGCATTGATCTTGTCGATGATCGGTGACGACTCCGCGATCTCCCCCTCTGGCCGGAGCAAGAGCGCGATCTCTTCGGCTTCGGACGCTCTGCAGGTCTGAAAGGAGCAGGAGACTGCGGCCTGACCGGTATCCTCGGCTGAGGAGTCCCCTTAGGCAGCGTCGGGTACCGTGGTAGGGAAGCCGTCCTCGGCGGAGCCGCAGGCAGACCATGAGTAGGAAGCAGAGGATGAACATGAGGAGGAATCGGTAGCGGAGGCGGTGTGGGATTCCGCGGTGGAGGTTCCTTGGGCAAGGGAGGCGGCGGGGAAGGCGACCTCGGCTTAGATGGTGTATATACCTCGGAGTACACCGAGCCCGGTGACTCCTTAGGCGGAGGCGATGGAGAGGCAGTGTCTCCTATTGGCGAACGTCGCCGGAGCGCCCTAGCGGACCCAGAGAGACTCCTGGCGCCAGAACTCCTCCTGCGCTTCTTTGGCGTCGACGAACACCGCCTCGACGTCGACTGGCGCCATCGTCTCGACGTTGATTCTCGCCTGGACGGCTAACGTCTCCTCTGACGGTGACTGTCGTTCTCTCGACGTCGAACGCCGTCTCCTCGGCGGCGAACGCCTTCTGGACGCCGAGCATCTCCTCGACGTCGAACGCCGGCGAGCCTTCGACGTCCTCCTCGACGTTGAGGATCCCCTCGACGCCGACCTCCTCCTCTTCGCCGATGGCGAACGGCGGTGTCGCCTCGACGGCGAGCGCCGACACCGGGCCGCTCGACGCCGATGACTCCATCAACGGTGATCTCGACGGCGGTCTAGTCAGTCCCCTTGACACCGCTTCGACCCAGAGCCCTGGGGAGACAGGGAACAGACTGCTGTCATCCCTCTCGACGCCGTCGTCGATGCTATCGACGTCGGCGGAGAACTAGGACATTTGCTGGTCTTCCTGACCCTGGGGAGCCCCCCAGAGGCCTCAGCATGGGCAGATGGGTTATGCCCAGACCCACCTTGTGCCTTCAGTCTTCTATCTTCCAGGCCTTGGAGCTTGATCTTCATCCTCTCTCTCAGGGTCCTGGTGGATAAGGTCTGGCAAATGCCACACTCCTCTGGGACATGAGATGAGGGAAGCCAGACGATGCACACCTCATGTGGGTTCGACTTGGCCTTCTTCCTAGGACACTCTGGGCATTTGTAAAACAATCCAGGCATTTTGACAAATAAAAGAGTGCAAAAGACACACACAAGGAAGAAACACCAAAGTACTTCAAATGAAAGCACTCAAACACTTGAAAAAGTGACAAAATATCTAATGAAACCCTTGAAAGGGAGAGCTCAATGCTCCAGGGTCCTGCTTGCAGGAGCCGGAAAAAAGAACAAAGTAAGAGGGACCTGCTGTGCATTCTGGGATACTGCGAGAGTTCTGGAAAGTTCTCTTGAAGGCACAGTATCCTGTTTTGAGCCACATAATGGCAGCCTTGTCTGTCCACTCCTTCCTCTCTATCATTCCATGGGATTTTGCTGGTAAAGGACAGCTTTTTATCTGTGGAGAAATCTGGACAGGCTGTGTTGTTTGTGGGTTTTTGGTGGAATTTCTAGTTGAAGTACTGGACAGTGTAGCCTGTGGATATAGGCTGCATTATCTGTCTTTAAATTCTCTCTTAAGCGTCTGTGCAGGTCTGCATCTTTTGACAACTTAAGAGATTTTTGATTGCTCCAGGGTCCACGCACATGGGCGGGACTATTCACTAGATTATGACTATACACAGAGATCCCCTATGTAGGAGAGTAGGGTCTGCAATCCTATGATCACCCAGATTTTTGCTTTTTGCTTCACTGGTTTACGACTTTCCCTGGCTGTGGGCCTGCTAATCAGACCCACAGCCTAGCTGTTCTCTCTATTCCAAATTGTACCCAGGTACTGAATTGGCACTGGGCCCTCTCCAAGTCCCTGTACCCAGGGCTGAGGTGCACCCAGAAGTCTCCCAGGGGCTGCAGCATGTATTATGCCACCCCTGGGCTGACTAACTAAATCTGACACAACTGGCTGCACGACAGCTGGGGCAAGGTGGTGTAATCACCCTTTGCTGTAGATATAGTATACCTATATCTAACCCTAAAATGGACACACAGATCTCCTATCAGTCACTCCTATGGCAGGCCTTAACAATCCTGAAGGCAGAGTGCTTGGAATCGTGTGAGATGGTGCTCTGGCATGAGCTGAGCCTGTCTGCGGCTTTCGGGATCCATCCCTTAGCCGTTTCCATGATATCGCATACCATATACTCTTAAGTGCATTATAATCCTCGCGGTTATATGCCAACTCTGGTATCGCTTTATCAAAACATGTCGAGTAAGGTGTCATACGAATTGGAATACTAACCCCTCGCCAATTCTGGCGACGGGGTTAGCATTCCACCCTTCTAGAGGGACACGACATGGATGTAACCTGTAACCCCGGTTAAAGTCAAACAGAGCCTTAGCTCCATGTTGGACTTTGGCCCTTAGGGCAGGTTCACCCCTAGACTTTTTGCTTGAAATGGTGACCTGGAGATGGTGATTTTTGGATTGTGCGCACTTTCACTGTGTCCCAGTGGAAAGTGCGTGCGCACTCTGAGTGCATGTGCTGAGCTAGGCCTGCCCGCCCATAGGAATGCATGGGGGAATGTATGTGTCCCTGGTAGTTCCTGATGCGTGGGGTGTACAGGCTTGAGTCTGGTATGTGTGAACTCGTGAGAGTGAATGCTGCGAGATGGTGTATGCAGCATGTATGTGTCTAGTAGCGAAGCGCCATTTCTAGACATGGCTGTACGTGTGCTGTGAGGGTGCTGGCGTGTGATTGGCTGGAGCTGGCTGGCATGCCAGGCTCCAGGAAGTCTGGATGGGTCTGCCCGGTGGTGAGTGGGAGATCTGCATGAGTAATGTGTGGGAGGAGTGTACCTGTGTCCTGGATGGGCTGGGTTTTCCCCACACAATGCTGGCTCCGCCCCCCTGTGGTGTGTCTAATGACCCAAGCCCTGCCAGTGAATAGAGAGGGTGGTTGAGGTAAACAGAGTACTCAAGAACCAGCTGCGACTGGTTCCGCCCCCACTCTGCACCCTCAGACAAAGGAATGCACTGTATAAAAATGGGGCTGTGTCCCCACAGAAGTTGTTCTCTTCCAGGATCCTGAGGGGGCTGTTGCTGCTGCTGGGCCAGAGGACCGCCACTTGGGCTGTCTCCCTGCCTGGAGACCCAGTGTGCTGGCTCTGGGCCCAGCCCTGCCCCCCTGCCTTGCTGAAGGACTCTGCTGGACCTTTATTTTACTTATAGCGCCTGGGAGCGCTCTATTTTGGTCCTCTAGCGCTTGAGAGCGCTGTATTTGGCATTTAGCGCAGGGAGCGCTGTAAATTGCCTTTTAGCGCTGAGGAGCGCTTTGCCTGCCTAGCGAGTGCCCACCTCGCTTATTTTGGTTAATTTGCCCCCTGGCAGGTGCCCACCCTGCCAGGGACCTTGCCGCTATATTTTAAGTTTACCTCGAGGGAGCCCACTCCTCGGTAAACTCATCCCCCGCCTACGAGTGCCTGGAACGGGCCGCCGCGCTGCCCGCGACGACCCGGAAGTGGCTGGTCGGCCGGCCAATCCGAGCGCGGCCCGGACGGAAAGCCCGCCCCCGCGACCCGGAAGTCAGGCGGGCCGGGGACAGGACATAGAGGCAAACCGGAAGCTGACGGGAGCCCACCCCGTGCTCCGGTGCAAGAAGGGAGAAGTGCCCAGACGCCAGCGCTGGTTCCAGCAGGGCTCTCCTGAGAAGGGGGAGAGCCCGCCTAAGCGTCTGGTGAGCGGAGCGGCGAGTGAGGAGAGCCCCGCGCTGCACACAGAGGAGTGCAGGAGAGAGAGGAGAGCTGCAGCGCCAGAACCCGGTGAGTGCAGCTCAGAGGGGAGAGGAGGGCTGTCGGGGCACATTGCCGGTGCCCGCGCCCCCCCCTCCGGTGTGTAAAGCCTGCTGAGGCTCAGGGGGCGTATCTCTTGGTTTAAGTCCCGAGTGGGGCTCCGACGTTGCCGGCAGTCCTGGGATCAGTGGGAGATAGAGTCCCCCGTGAAGGACTCCACTGACCGGCTGCATTTTCTTGCGAGCCCTGAGAGGCTCAAAGATGGCACAATTGTTTTATGAGCCCTGAGAGGCTCAGGGGGGCACCAGTTGTTACAGAGCCCCGAGAGGTTCGAGCTGCCCCTTTGGTTTGTGTGGAGCCCAAGAGGCTCCTGGCCCACATCTGTTGCAAAGAGCCCAGAGAGGCTCAGGGGCAGTCCATTTGTTTAGAGCCCAGTGAGGCTCTGGAGGGCCACATTCATTTCTTAGGGCCCAGAGAGAGGCTCCAGGCGCCAAAGTTGTGTTGAAGAGCCCAGAGAGGCTCAGGGGGACATTTTGTTTCTACAGAGCCTGTGAGGCTCCCCCATTGGCCCCATTGTTGTTCTTGAGCCCTGGCAGGCTCAAACATTGTTGCGCCAGTTGCCCAGCACTTTGTGGGCAACTGCTACGTTTAGGCCCCCCCTGACATTGGACACAGGGCGTCCTAGCCCCAGAGAGGCCAGTTGGCCTAGGGACAGTCACAGGTGGTGACTTACGTGGGTTTGGCGCAATTGTACTTTCTGCACCTCTGAATGTGTTTTTATGCGTCATGTGCCTTACACCTCTGAATGTATTGTGATGCATCATGTGTTTTCCTCCTTTACACCTCTGAATGAATGTTATGCATTGCATCATGTGTTTTCCTCTTACACCCCTACAGGTATTGTAATACATAGGTGGTTGTTTTCTCCCTAGTACAGGTGGTGCTAGTGAGGACCTGGTTACCAGTGATTACAGGTTGTGTGCTATTTTGTGCTATATTCTATGTACCAAGTGCTATTTCTGAAAGTGCTACTTCTGATTCCTGACAGTGGTCCAGGTGGCCCTGTCTTGTACATATCCCTTGTAAATTCTGCCCGTGCCTCTGGCACGTTGTAAAGTGTGTGTTTTATCTAATGTGTTTTGGTGTAATACAAAGGCTATTTTTATATAACCTTGTGTGGAGTTTCCTTTGTGGTGGGCCTTTGGTTGTTGTTGCTGGGGTGCGTGCGCAAATACTTAGCCTACATCGCCTCCAAGTTTAGCCTTGCTGCTCGCGCCACGTTACCTAGAGGGTGAGCAGGGGTTATCTTGGCGTGTAACTCCCTTGCCCTGACTTGGGAGTGGTGGTCTCTGACTGACTTTGGCGAAAGCCCTGGCCAGCCAGGGATTCCATTTCCAACACTCCACAAAATGGATGCTGCCACCGAGACACAAGTCTGCCCTCCTGCTGCTGGGAGTCCTCCCAGAGCAGGAGGCAAGGACAAAGGGTTTCCTGCCAGGGGCGGTGCTAGCACCGTCCCAGACAGGATTTTGTGTATCCTAGGTAGGCAGGGCTTTAGAGGAAGGTGACTGCAAGTGGCACCCCGGTGCTCACTGTGCATAGGCCGGCTGAAACCAGTTCCAGGGGCACTCCAGCCCCTGGCCTGGGGAAAGCCCGCCAAAGGAGAGGGGTGTAACCACCCCCCTCCTAGTCCCACCCATAGGGCAGGACTTAGTCGCGTGCCAGCCCCTTTTTGCAGGATAAAGGTAGGAACTGGACCCCTTCCAAATTAGATCATCTTTGGAATCAAGACACGACTTTCTACGAAAGGACATCAAGATTTCTTCTTCAAGATTCTCCCTTGTGACTAAGGAGTAGTCACCCTGCATCCGCAGGCACCATCTTAAGAACACTGCGGCCTGCTGCAAGTCCTTCCTCCGGAATCTGACTGTCCAGCTCGACGAGAACCGGCTTCCGTGGCACCTCTGACCTCTACCCACCTCTACAGCTAAGCTGAGAACCGTGGGTGCGACGAGACCTCGAGGGACCGGCCATCTTCAAGACTGCACGACTTCTTTCCAGCACGACCGCCGAGGGATCCTCTGGTGAGTGCTTTGGGGTCCGCGAAGCCCCGACCCTGAGCAGCCCCAGCACCGAAGTTCAGCCTCCCAGCATCTCCACGATCTGCGTGGGGCCCTTCTGCTTTTTGCTGCTCACCGCGTTGTTTGGCTACTAGCCCGCTGGCTTGTGGCCTTCTTAAACGACACCCGACGACATCACTGTTGCTGGTCTGGTTGCTCCAGACTGGCCCTTGCTCCCTTCCAAGAGAGGAGCACCCCGGACCCTCCTGGTCCACTCCAGACGCCATTTTAGGTCCACCGCGTGGGCTTGAATTTGCCAAGACTTGTTGCCCCAATCCTGGGTCCAGCGACGTCGAGAGCATCATCCATCGTGGGACAGCTCGTACCTCCATCCTGGTCGCCGACAACGCCTCCTGGTCCGTGAGACTGCAGAGCACAGCGTCGCCCACTCACCTAGTCGAGGTGACTACCATCCGGTGCCCTCCTGGTGCCACCTGACTACTGGCTAGTAGTCACGAACTTGGTCCCCTCTGCTTTCAGGTGTCATCTATCTTCGATCCAGGCTTGGATCACCCGAACAATCTTCACTGGTCGCCTGCCAGCAACTCCTTTCCTTCAGGCTCCTGGTTCGTCAACGGAGAATCCAGACGTCTTTTCAGACCTATGCAGCTGCAGCCCCTGGGCTAGGTAACTTCGGCATTTCGGTGCCTCAGCATAGCCTCACTATCCAAGGGTCCAGATCCACTTTCGTTTTTGACGTACCTAGTCGGGTTCGCCCGAGAACACTAACTTTGTGAATACTAGCTTCCATAGGCTTTTTCCCGCCTTACGCGTGAGAGTTCCCACTCTGCACGTGGCGCCCCTAGGCCTCCTGCTCCTAACCTGAGTGTTCAGTATTGTAGGCCTAGCGTTTCTAAAGCCTCTGAGAATCGTTACTTACCTGCTAGTAATTCGCATTCCACTTTTGTAGTATATGGTTTTTCGTGCCCCTCGGGCATTTGTGTAAATTGTGCGACTTAAAGTATTTTCGTAAGAGTTTTGTTGTGTGCTTAGCTCCCTGTCTCATAAAGAGCCAGGGTAGTCTTGTTATAAATAAATACACTGTTTATTTTCATAACAACTTGTGTGGTGTCCTTTCACTGGGTGTTCAAGGGGTAATGTGATGGTAAAACAGCTGGCTTAACACGCCCTCTAGAGTCTTAGCCTTAGACTGCTCGTATCCATGCTACTAGGATTGCTGGTCTATAAGGTTGACTTACAACCAATCATCAATAAGGGTTGCTTGGACTGATATATAGTGGTCACTAGAATAGTGAACACTGCACATCAGGCCAACTTCTCACACCCTACTACAGAATGAATATGCTACTTACCAGTATGACTCTGTTCTTGGCATGTAGGGCTGCTAACATTCATATCTATAGCATAGATCGCCGCCTAGTGTTGGGTCCGGATGATTGCATATTGTTGTCCTGGAAGAGTCTTCGAAGTATCACGAGATAGGTGGCTCCTCCCCTGGACTATAGTGCGCATGGGCATCGACTCCATCCCCAGATTGTTTTTAGTCATTGTGGCAGAGATGGAGTTTAATAGTGTAAGCGATGGCCATGCTTGAGATTGAATGCAAGAAAAGTCTGCAGCCGCTACGGGCGCTGGGGAGGAGGGCGGGCGATATGAATGTCAGCAGCCCTACATGCCAAGAACAGATGCATACTAGTAAGTAGCATATTCAGTTCGAGGCATGTGGGCTGCTAAATTCATATCTATAGCATAGAATACATAGCAGTCCCTCCATTAGCGGCGGTTGCCCGTGCCAGCTGCAGAAGTCTGAAAAAGAGTTTTGAGAACAGCCTGCCCTACAGCTGCCTGCTGCTTGGAGTGCACATCTACACAGTAGTGTTTGGTAAACGTATGTGGTGTAGACCATGTGGCTGCTCTACAAATGTCTTCCAAAGGAATGTTACCTAGGAATGCCATGGAGGCCCCCAACTTGCGTGTGGAGTGTGCCCTGGGGGGGACCGTTAAAGTGCGCTTAGCCTTGTGATAGCAAATCTGAATACACTTAACGATCCACCTGGCTATTCCTGCTTTGGAAATGGGGTTGCCTTTGTGCTGGGCTGAGAAGGCAACAAAGAGTTGTTGTGTCTTTCTAAAATGCTTGGTTCTGTCAATATAGTACATTAACGCCCTCTTGACATCAAGCGTATGGAGCATTCTTTCTGCTACTGTTTCTGGGTTTGGAAAGAATGCGGGCAGTTCGATGGTTTGATTGACATGAAACTGCGACACCACCGAAACTTGGGGTTAGTGCGCAGCACCACCCTGTTGGAATGAATTTGTATAAATGGCTCTTGTATCGTGAGCGCCTGTAGCTCACTAACGCGTCTTAGAGACGTGATGGCAATGAGAAAAGCCACTTTCCATGTCAGGAACTGAATCTCACATGAATGCAGAGGCTCAAAGGTGGGCCCATCAATCTGGTGTGTACCACGTTGAGGTTCCACACAGGAGCTGGCGGGGTCCTGGGAGGGATAACCCGCTTCAGCCCTTCTAGGAATGCTTTAATGGCAGGCACCCTGAAAACAGAGAGATGCTGCCTGTTCTGAAGGTAAGCCGCTATGGCGGATAAGTGTATCCGAATGGAAGCGTACGCTAGATTGCATTTGTAAAGATGTAACAAATAGCAGATGATATTAGGAACGGATGCATATAGCGGGTTGATATTTTGTTCCGTACAGTAAATGACAAACCGCTTCCATTTTGCCGCATAGCAAGCTCTGGTAGTGGGCTTTCTTGCCTCCCGGATGATGTCCATGCATTCAGGGGGCAAATTAAGGTAGCCAAACTCTAAGACTTCAGGAGCCAGATCGCCAGATTGAGCTGTTGCGGATCTGGATGCTGAATGTCGCCATGGTTCTGCGTCAAGAGCCTGGGAGTGAGGTGTAGCCTTTGATGCGGTACCACGGAGAGTTCTAGAAACGTGGTGTACCATGGTTGGCGTGCCCACGTTGGAGCAACCAGGATGAGCTTCATTGAGTGTTGCTTTAGCTTTCTTGCCACCAGCGGAATGAGGGGTGCTGGGGGAAAAGCGTACGCAAATCTGCCTGACCAGTTCATCCATATCGCATTGCCCTGCGACTGTGGGTGAGGGAACCTGGCGGCAAAGCTTTGGCATTTTGCGTTTTCCCTTGTGGCAAACAGGTCTATCTCTGGATGACCCCACTGCTGGAAGTACGGGCGGAGTACTGATGGATGTAACTCCCACTCGTGCATCTGGTGGCTGTACCTGCTGAGCAGATCCGCCATCTGATTGTCCTTGCCCGGGAGGTGTTCCGCCATGAGGAAGATGTTCCTCTGAATGGCCCACTTCCACATGCTCTGAGCCAGATGAGACAACTGTGGAGAGTGTGTACCTCCCTGCTTTTGGATGTAGTACATGGCTGTCATGTTGTCCGTTCGGATCAACACGACTTTGTTGCACAGATGTACTTTGAAGGACTTGAGTGCAATGAAGATTGCCATCAGTTCTAGGTAGTTGACGTGCATCTTCTTTTGCTGCGTCGTCCATAGTCCCTGCACCGTGTAGTGGAGCACATGAGCTCCCCATCCCTGGAGAGATGCGTCCGTCGTCAGGATAATCTGTGGCACAGGCTCTTGGAACGGTCGGCCCTTGCAAAGGTTGTGTGGATTCCACCAATGCAGAGAGGTGCCCTCGGCCTGGTCACCCCCACACCTCCCGCCTGCTCCTCCTTACCTGCCTGAGCCTCGCACCCAGCGACGCCCCAGCCACCACAGGACCACCCAGCGACGCACCAGCCGCCACAGGGCCGCCGCCGAGCCCCCAGGCTTCCCGCCGGGTCCCACGAGACCCCGCCCCCCCGGCCGCCGATTGGTTCCCGCGCTCCCCGCAGACCCTCCCTCCCGGCTCCCCTCTTAAGGGATCCCACACCGCTGCCCTGAAGTGACCACTGTGCCCTCGGCCTGGTCACCCCCACACCTCCCGCCTGCTCCTCCTTACCTGCCTGAGCCTCGCACCCAGCGACGCCCCAGCCGCCACAGGACCACCCAGCGACGCACCAGCCGCCACAGGGCCGCCGCCGAGCCCCCAGGCTTCCCGTCGGGTCCCACGAGACCCCGCCCCCCCGGCCGCCGATTGGTTCCCGCGCTCCCCGCCTCCCCGCAGACCCTCCCTCCCGGCTCCCCTCTTATGACGCCCCCAGAGCGACCGCGCAGCGGACGCGCGCAGCGGGAGCACGGATTGAGCGCCGAAGGTGCGTCAAAGGTAAGCCCGTCTACGCCCGTCCGCGCCTGGACCGCGCCCAGCGCCAGACCCCCTGGTCCCCACAAGACCCCAGCCCACCCGCCGGACGTACGCCGCCGCCACCCTCAACGCACTCAATGCCGGCCGAACCCCTGGATGCCACCGAGCCACCCCGAGACGCACCCACGGACCCTTCACCTGCCAGTCCTGCAATTTCTCCTGCATCCGGACCTGCACTGCACCAGCGTCCACCAAGCCGAACACCAGCAGCAACCACCTGAAGTGCATCCTGCTCAACACCCGCTCCGTCCACAGACACGCCGTCCAACTTTGGAACCTCCTCGACACCACAGCTCCTGACGTTGCCTTCCTCACGGAAACCTGGATGAACGACTCCTCAGCGCCCGACATCGCCATCGCCATCCCAGAGGGCTACAAGATCATCAGGAGAGACCGCGACAAGCAGACTGGAGGAGGCATCGCCATCATCCACAGGAACAGCATCCGCATCTCGACCAACACCGACGACACCCTGACAACCGCCGAACACCTGCACTTCCAGATCCACACCGACCCCAAGACCACCCTCAGGGGCACCCTGATCTACCGACCCCCGGGACCACGCACTCAATTCAGCGAAGACATCGCTGACTTCATCAGCCCGCACTCCCTCCCCTCCGCTGACTACATCCTCCTCGGGGACATCAACTTCCACCTGGAGAACAACAACGACCGCAACACCACCACCCTGCTCGTCAACCTCGCCACCCTCGGACTCAAGCAGCTGGTGAACACCCCCACCCACCTCGCCGGACACACACTCGACGCCGTCTTCTCGTCCAGCAAAGACATCGCCTTCAGCCATGCCACTGGACTCCACTGGACGGACCACAGCTGCATCCACTTCACCTTCAGAAGGACCACGGTCCACCACCACCAGCAACAGGCTGCACGAAGAAGCTGGAACAAGATCACAGCCGACCAACTCGCCGCATCCCTAAACCAGCACCCTCCCGCCAGCTCAGCGAACCCCAGCCAAGCCGCCGACAACCTCACGAAATGGATCTGCGCCTGCGCGGACGAACTCGCCCCTCTGAGGACCCCGCCCAGCAGACCCGGAAGCAAGAAGGCCCCGTGGTTCACCGACGAACTCAAAAGCTCCAAGTGCCGTGCCCTCGAGAAAGCCTGGAGAAAAGACCCTACACCGGACAACATGACTACCCTCAAGCTCGCCACCCGAAAGCACCACCAACTGATCCACGCCACCAAGAAAACAGCATTCAAGGACCGGCTGGACAACAACGCACACAACAGCAAGGAACTCTTCAACATCGTGAGAGAGCTCTCCAACCCCAACGCCGGAACCAACGACATCACCCCATCGCAAGACCTCTGCAACTCCCTCGCCTCCTACTTCCACAACAAGATCGCTGACATACACAACAGCTTCAGCACAGAAACAACGCTCCCCACGACCACACCAACGCCCCCCACCACCACCCTCAACGCCTGGACACCGATCAACCTCGAAGACACCATCAGCACGATGAACTCCATCCACTCCGGATCTCCAACCGACCCCTGCCCTCACCACGTCTTCAACAAGGCCGACGCTGTCATCGCACCCCACCTGCGGGACATCATCAACACCTCCTTCAACACCGCCACCTTCCCTGAGAGCTGGAAGCACGCCGAACTCAGCGCTCTACTAAAGAAACCAACGGCGGACCCCACCGAACTCAAGAACTACCGCCCCATCTCGCTCCTCCCGTTTCCAGCCAAAGTCATCGAGAAGACCGTCAACAAGCAACTGGCAGCCTTCCTCGAGACGACTGGATCCCTCGACCCATCTCAGTCAGGCTTCCGGGCCAACCACAGCACCGAGACCGCCCTCATCGCTGCCACTGACGACATCCGAACCCTGCTGGACAACGGAGAAACAGCGGCCCTCATCCTCCTGGGCCTCTCCGCGGCATTCGACACTGTCTGCCACCGCACCCTTGTGCAGCGCCTCAGCAACGTCGGAATCAAGGAGAAGGCACTGGAATGGATCATCTCCTTCCTCGCCGGAAGGACACAGAGAGTCCGCCTCCCCCCGTTCAGATCAGAAGCCACGGAAGTCATCTGCGGCGTCCCTCAGGGCTCCTCGCTCAGCCCCACCCTCTTCAATGTCTACATGAGCCCCCTCGCGGCCATCGCACGCCAACACAACCTGAACATCATCTCCTACGCCGATGACACCCAGCTGATCCTCTCCCTGAAGAAAGACCCCGCCACCGCCAGAGCCAACCTACACGAAGGGATGAAAGACGTGGCCGAGTGGATGACGACCAGCCGCCTGAAACTGAACACAGACAAGACGGAAGTCCTCATCCTGGGCTCCTCACCCTCCGCCTGGGACGACTCCTGGTGGCCCCCCGCCCTGGGCAACGCACCCAAACCGACAGACCACGCACGCAACCTGGGCTTCATCCTGGACTCCTCCCTCTCCATGACCAGACAAGTCAACGCCGTCTCCTTGTCCTGTTTCAACATCATGCGCATGCTACGTAAGATCTTCCGGTGGATCCCCACCGAGACCAGGAAGACGGTCACCCAGGCCCTCGTCACCAGCCGTCTGGACTACGGCAACGCCCTCTACGCCGGAACCACCGCCAAGCTCCAGAAGAGACTCCAGCGTATCCAGAACGCCTCGGCGAGACTCATCCTCGACGTCCCCAGACGAAGCCACATCTCCAGACACCTGAGAGACCTGCACTGGCTCCCAATCAACAAAAGAATCACCTTTCCGGCTCCTCACCCACGCACACAAAGCCCTACACAACCAAGGCCCGACTTACCTCAACAGCCGCCTCAACTTCTACGCTCCCAAACGCCATCTCCGCTCGACCAGTCACGCCCTCGCCGCCGTCCCCCGCATCCGAAGAGCGACAACAGGAGGAAGGTCCTTCTCCCACCTGGCCGCCAAGACCTGGAACTCCCTCCCTCCCGACCTACGCTTGACCCAAGACCACCTCTCCTTCAGGAAGAAGCTCAAGACCTGGCTGTTCGAGCAGTAGCAGATCCCCCCCCCCAACCCCCCCCCCCTAGCGCCTTGAGACCCTCCGGGTGAGTAGTGCGCGGTATAAATGCCTATGATTGATTGATTGATTGATAGGTGTATGCCCGACTGGTCACCAACACTAGGTCGTTCAACTGTCCTTGAGCCTGAGTCCACTGACGTGCCAAGCATTCTTGGAGCGGACGCATATGCAACCTTGCGTGCGGGACTATGAAGATGCAGGAGGCCATCATGCCTATTAACTGCATGAACACTCGTGCTGGGAGTGAGTGTTGCGGTCTGAACCTCCGGAGTATTGACTGGATGTTGTCGATCCTCGCCGGGTTTGGCTGAGCTGTGGCAACCAGAGTATTTATCGTCGCGCCCAAATACTGCCGCACATGGGCTGGCCGAAGGTGCGACTTTGGATAGTTTAGTGAAATCCCCAGACTGTGAAGGAGGTGAATGGTGTGGGACATGTCTGCGGCGCACTGCTGGGCTGACTTGGCTTGAACGAGCCAGTCGTCTAGATAAGGGTAGACATGTATGCTCTGTCTCCTGAGGTGCGCCGCCACTGTCGCCAGACATTTCGTGAACACTCTGGGGGCAGTGGTCACTCCGAAGGGGAGGACCTTGAACTGGTAATGCCGGTTTTGGATGGTGAACCTGAGGTATTTCCTGTGGGATGGATGGAGTGGTATGTGAAAGTAAGCATCCTTGAGGTCCAAGGTTGCGAGGAAGTCTCCCTGGTTTAACAATGGAAGAACCTGCTGCAGTGTTAACATGTGGAAGTGTTCTGATAGAATGTACTGGTTCAGTGGGCGTAGGTCCAGAATCGGTCTGAGTGAGCCGTCCTTCTTTGGGATTAAGAAGTACAGGGAATAAACCCCTGTGCCTTCTTCCTTCACTGGCACGAGCTCTATTGCGCCTTTTTGCAGCATCACAAGAACGTCCTGCTGCAATACGTGCAAGTGCTCTGCCGACATAGGATGTTGTTTTGGGGGTATGTTTGGTGGAGTGGATGTTAGCTCCAAACAATAGCCGAACTGGATAAGTTTCCTGACCCACCTGTCTGTGGTGATGGACGTCCAGACTGGCAGGAACTGTTGGAGTCTCCCCCCGACAGGTGTTGGATGGTCGGGGGGCAGTGACAGGGAGTCACTGTTTGTTGGTGGCAGAGGAACGGGAACTGTTGTTGCCTCTGCCTCTGCCCTTGGAGCTGTTTCCCCGGTATCCTCCTCTACTCTGCTTGGGGTACGAGGATTGCGCCCCACCTCGATTGCCTGAGCGATGAAAAGTGTTCCCTCGAAACTGCTGGGACTGGAGAGCCCCCATGGACTTGGCAGTCTCAGTATCTTTCTTAATCTTTTCCAGGGTGGTATCCACCTCTGGTCCAAATAACCTGTCTGGGTTAACCGGCTGGTTGAGGATAGTAGTCTGAATCTCCGGCTTGAACCCGGAGATTCGGAGCCATGCCTGACGCCTCAGCATCACACTAGTGTTGATTGCCCTTGCTGCCGTGTCCGCAACGTCTAGCGCACACTTTATAGCAGCGTTGGAGATGAGCTTTCCCTCCTGGATAAGCATTTCAGCTCCCTCTTTAAACTGATCTGGAAGGTGTTGCATCAGCTGCTCTAGGGTGTCATAGTGTGCCCTATCGTATCTGGCCAACAGAGCCTGCGTGTTTGAGATGCGCCAGATGTTGGCCGCCTGAGCTGCCACCCTCTTCCCAGATGCCTCCAGCACTTTTGACTCTTTGTCTGGGGGAGGAGCTTCACCCGTGGTTTGGGAGTTCGCCCTCTTGCGGGCATTAGAGACCACCAAAGAGTCCAAAGGCAACTGGCCCTTTATGTAGGTTGGGTCGCCAGGTGCCGGTCTGTATTTTTTCTCTATTCTAGGGTTGACAACCCTTGATCTCGTGGGTTCTTTGAAAATGTCTGCCGCATGCTTAAGGACCCCTTTTAGCATTGGGAGAGTCTTGACAGTTTTTTCAGCAGTGGAGAAAGTGTCAAAAAGGAAGTCAGCCTCCACAGGGTCAGCATGCATTTCCACTTTATGGTTTGTAGCTGCCCTTTCAATCAAGGCATTAAAAGCCGCAGAATCTTCAGTGGGCGACGTCTTTACGTTGTAAATCTGAGGGTCATGGACTGTTTGCTGGTCCCCCTGATCACCTGTGTCCATCCACGAGTCCTGTTGCTCATCAGGCTCTGTGTGTGCAGGGAAATTGTACTCCTCCTCCTGCTCCCCTTCATCTCCATTAGAGTAAGTTGGTGAAGGTGTTGCACTCCTCCTAGGCTGTGGAAGAAGCTGTTCAACCAGTACTGGTGTTTCTGGTGCAGGCTTCTTTCTCTTTAGAGGAATTGTAAATGACTCCAGAGGCCGTGAAGTTATTTTCCTCTTGTAAAGCGTGAGCTTTCCGGTGTCGGCATCGATGAAATGCTCCGCCCGCTCTTCAATTAAAGGTTGTCGATGACTTAAACTCCCAGCCGGGTGAGTTGACTTCGACACAGTGTCTTTGGGCACCGACCGTGGTGCAAAGGCCTTCGGCGCCACCTTAGGCGGTAACGTGTAGAGGATCGGCGTCGAGGTTTTTGTCGGTGGGACAGCTGGCTTCGGCGCGGAAGGTGTCTTCGGTTCCGATGCTAAAGCCTTGTCAAGCCTGTATGCAAGCATTGGCCACCTGGATGGATAATCACTGCCTAAAATTGAACGGCTCTAAGACAGAAGTCCTGGTGGTTGGTGGTGATCAACGGTTATGGACATGTGACTGGTGGCCAAGCTGTTTAGGCGCTATGCCCACACCATGTCCTGAAGCTAAGAACCTAGGGATATGGGTGGATCCCACACTCTTACGAGACACACATCAATCGTCTAGCAGGCAAGTGCTTTGGAGTCCTAAGGACTCTTAATAAGACCCTGGACCTCCTCCCTCTGGAGGCTCGGCGCACTATGACCCAGGCACTGATTACCTCACGCCTCGACTATGGGAATGTCCTCTTCCTGGGAGCTTCGAGTAAAAGCATAGGACGACTCCAGATACTACAAAATGCTGCAGCCCGCCTAGTGCTTAGACTCCCAAGAAGAGCCAACTCTAGAACCGCCCTGGAGGCCCTCCACTGGCTCCCAGTGGAAAAAAGAATAATGTATAAAGCCCTTCTAATATGTCATCGGAACCTTTGGCATAAAGCTCCCGGTTATCTGACAGATCTAGTTACTTGGTATCAACCACGCAGATCGCTTAGATCAGGCGGCATGGGCACGCTTGTGACCCACCGCTATAGGAGAGAAAAAATGGGAGGTCGGTCCTTTAGAGTGGCGGTTGCCATAGGATGGAACAAACTTCCCATCAGTCTCCGCCTGGAGCCTTCGGAAACTATTTTCCGACGCCAACTTAAAACTCATCTGTTCTCTTCATAGTTTCACTTTAATGTTCTCTGCCTCGTACTGTCCTCTCCCCTGGCGAGCTCCTTTCCTCTATCTTTTAGCGCGGGGACACGCCGGGATGGCGTATCATGCGCTCTATAAATGTCTTTATTATTATTATTATTTTTTGTCCCTAATTCTTTTGAGGGAGTCCGAGACCTGCTTCGTAAAGGAAGCCGATGGTTTCGTCGACCCGGCCGATGACCTCGGACCGCCCCCAGGGGAAGACCCGAGCGTTGTTGACTTCTGTTTGTCTGTCCGAGGCGCAGGAGCATCTTTGACCGGTGCGCCTTGATCACTCTTCACGGTCGCAGACGTCGATGCCGCCGGCTTCGGATCGGCAGACTTTGCTTTTGGCGTTGGGACCCCAGACTGTGGCTCGGCGCCCTTGGCTGACTTCGTCTCGACAGGCCTTTTGCTTTTCGGCTCGAAAGACTTTCCCGATGTAGGCTCGACAGCCTTCTTGGATTTTGGCTCGACCGCCTTGCTCGACACCGGTTCGACGGCTTTCTCCGAGCTTGGCTCCTTGACCACCTTCGGCACCTTTGCCTGGTCGACAGCTTTCTTTGGCTTCGAGGCCTCCGAAGACGACGGCGTCGATGGTGGAGCAGACGTCTTCGGTTTCGATGGCGTCTCGGCCATCTTAGGTTTCGTCGAGACCGATGGTTTTAGTTTCGGTTTCGATTTCGGTAATGGCGGCTCCGCTGAGGTGTCCGTAGCCGGGCCGGAAGGCGGGGCCGTGGATTGTGGTGTAAGGTCTTGGGTAAGGCCGTGTGGCGATCCCGCGACCTGAGCCTTGGTAAGAGTACGAACGGGGCATAGCTCTTCCTCCGAGCTATCTTCCATGGCCCCATATGCTTCTTCGTCGTCCCCTACCTCATCGACGACTTCCTCTAGTTCTTGGCCTTCGACGTCCGCTCCGTAGTCGGACTCGACATCCACCGATGTAGGTGAAATCTGCAGTTGAAGCTCTTGCTCGTCTGCTTCCTCGTCGAAGATGTCCACCGGTGCCGGAGCCGATCGCTGGGCCTCGAGGCGCGCCACGCGCCGCATCCTGATCATTTTCTTCGATCGAAATCTGGAACAGGCCATACAGTTGACGACAAGCACTTGTTGCACACGGGATGGACGTCAATGTGTGGGTACTTGGAACCACACACGGGACAGTTCTTGAACGGACTCCGTTCCATGCCGTCGAAGTCTTGCTGCGTCGACTGGGCCTCGATCACCGAAGAGTCACACGACTCCCCGAATATCCGACTCGACGAGTTGGAGTATAGTCGGGACCGAACGCGAACAATACCGACGGTGCAAAGAAGGCCTTTTGGCCTTGAAAAAGTTTTATAACGATTCCGAACAGGAGATGTCGAAATCACATCCGAACCCAATGGCGGGAAAAAACAATCTGGGGATGGAGTCGATGCCCATGCGCACTGTAGTCCAGGGGAGGAGCCACCTATCTCGTGATACTTCGAAGACTCTTCCAGGACAACAATATGCAATCATCCGGACCCAACACTAGGCGGCGATCTATGCTATAGATATGAATTTAGCAGCCCACATGCCTCGAACATAGGCAACACTGAGAACCTTGCATGAGAGAGGTCAGTGAACCTCACTAGATCTTCCTGAGCGCTAGGAAGGAGGAAGCAGTTTACAGGACAATTTCACTCACCGAGCAGCTGCCAGTTTCTTCAGCTCCTGCCAGTGCTCCACAAACTGCGCCAATCGCTGCTCAATCTCGTCCTTTCCAATGGTGTTATCATCAGAAAGCTTCCGTCCTGTGTCCAATACTCCCTGAGGAAGGAGGAAGCAGAGATTAGGAAACCCTGAACCACTCCCCACCGGAGCACGGAAATCGGGTGATTGGAGGTTTGCGCATCTTAGGACAAAGGGAGGGAAGAACGAGAGTATAAAACAAGCTATGTGTTTAGGGGCTCACAGACCTAGGACAGACTTTTTTGACACCCTGCAGAAGTATTTCTTCTTTCTGCTGAATGAATCTCATACCAATACAGTCTTTCACTCAAACAGAGACAAAAGTACCCACATCTATCATTTATCACATTACTGCTCTCCCGTCACCTGGATTGCTGGCTCGTGCGCTGCTAGCTCTGCTTCCAAACGCTTGTGCTTCTTCCGGAGGTTTTGAACGCCAGTCAGGTCGCGGCCGTAGTCTTCAGAGTTAACAAGCAGTTTCTTCTCCCTTAAGAGATGACAGAACAGGCTCTTTTCAGAACAAGCACTACAAGCCCTTCTACAGACAGCCCTGCTCCTTAGAGACTCATCCTCAGGGTAACCTGTGGTTCCCACAATCCTCATTTCTCTGATCAATGTGGTACAGCCGATGAAGGCATAGGTAAAGACTTCATGCCCATTACTCTAACACAGCTTGAGTTAAACCTATGCACACAAACACAACCAAGACGAAGCAGCAGGCGCACATACCACCTACCTATCAGTGTAGGCCCTGCCCAATGGACCCAACGTACACCCATCCACTGAAGCGCAGCGCACAGCACATCCCCGGGTCACTCACTTGATCCAGGACTCCTCGTCGTCCATGTCCCGGAAGAACTGGTGAAGACGGTGGGACTCGTTGAGCTTGGCGCGGCGGCCGGACGCCATACTCTTGATCCTCTGGAAGCGATCATTGATGGCATCCCTCTTCTCCTTCACCAGCGTGGTGTCGAAGGCACTGCTGGTCATCAAGCTGTCAGCCTGGCTGTTCAGGTCCTTCAGACGGTCCTAATGGCAGAACAGAAGCAAACACCACATGATTGTTGCCAAGCGACCCCTTTTTTGGCAGGTCATCCCCAGTTTTACAATTTGTTTTGGGACTCGCCTACCGGACATTTTGAACTTTATCACTAGGTCGTTGCTATCCAGAAGTGTATGTGCTCTGAACCCTAAAACATGTGGAAACTGGCTTAAATTCTGATTGGCACATTTATATTTCCTATAAGGCCATAGGATATGGGCAGAAATGCACCCATGGCATGGGACGTTAGATGCCACTTGTTGACTGCAGCCCCTATTGTGCCTTCCACCACAGTGGCAGTGACAAAAATGCCTTCAGGCCTACCATGTGTGGCCTGACAGCAGCAGCTTGAACCTTGCTGCACAGAAACAACCATTATTTGGTGGTAAGTCCATCCCTTGTGCGATGCCAGATGGTGCCTCGGAAGTTCCAGTAAACCATCTTCAGGTTCTTTATTTCCGCTCTCCTTTTGCCTTCTTTTTGAACTTCCTCTTGGTCCAAATCGCAGATTCGCCTAGCTTGTTTGCTTCCCCTCCATTTCTGAGGAATCCAGGAAACTCTTCAGGCTGCAAAACTACTCCTACTGGTAAGTTACTATTTTGTTTTGCAGCATGAATCTTTTTCTGGATTCACATGCTGTGCATCGGATTAACCAATGGTATTTGGTTCTCTAGGAAGGATGTTTTGCAATGTGGGTGAACTGGCAAACAGGAAACAGTCTTAGTCCCACCTATGCTTTCTCGTTCAGATGATGCCCACACAATGTTCCATGAAGGTGTGTAGGGACGCCCAGGTTGCAGCCATGCAGATGTCAGCAAGAAGTACGTTTTCTAGGAATGCTAGGGTTGCACCCTGCTTCCTGGTTGAGAGCGCCATGGGGCATGTAGGACGAGTCTTCGTAGCATATTTTGACTGTTTCTACTATCCAACGTGCAATTGTCCCCTTGGTTGCTGGTGTACCGCTGGTAGCCCTGGCAAAGAAGGCAGAGGTGGTTCCCCTGCCGGATTGCTTTTGTCTCCTGTAGGTAGTACATGAGCGCTCTCAGCATTTCAAAGGTATGGAGTAGTTTCTTACCTGTAACTCCAGTTCTGTAGTAGGGGTATCTCTGTTATAGTCCTAATCTAGTGAATAGTCCCGCTCATATGCGGGGAACCCCGGAGCAATCAAAATTATTGTTACAATATATTACAAATCTTTTCCACTTAGCGGCATAACATGCTCTGGTAGTGGGTTTTCTAGCTTCTTTAATTATGTTCATACAGTCTGGTGGTAGGTTAAGATAACCATAGACTTCAGGAGCCAGATCGCCAAATTCAGTTGGCTTGGTTCTGGGTGTCTTATTTCTCCATGGTTCTGTTTTAACATGGAGGGCGTGACCCGTAATTTTTGGTGTGGAGCCAGTGAGAGATCTAGTAGTGTGGTGAACCTCGGCTGACGTGCCCATGTGGGAGCTACTAGTATCAGTTTGAGAGACTGTTGTCTGAGTTTGCGCACTACTAGTGGAATGAGTGGGAGAGGCGGAAAAGCGTACGCAAATCTGCCTGACCAGTTCATCCATATCGCATTCCCCTCCGACCGTGGGTGTGGTAACCTGGCGGCGAAGGTTGGGCATATTGCATTTTCGTGGGTGGCAAACAGATCTATTTGTGGATGCCCCCACATTTGGTTGAAGAACTTGTGGATGTATTTCCCATTCGTGAATCTGTTGTGACTGACGACTCAACAGATCTGCTATCGGATTGTGAATTCCTGGAAGGTGTTCTACAGTCAGGTGTATGTTTTGAGGAATGGCCCATCTCCAAATGTTCTGCGCGAGCTGGGACAGTTGTAGAGTGTGTCCCCCCCTGTTTTTGTACATAATACATGGCTGTCATATTGTCCGTCCGGATCAAGACAGCTTTGTTTAGTACTTGCAATTGAAACGTCTTGAGTGCTAGGAAAATTGCTAGCAGCTCTAGATGGTTGATATGGAACATTTTTTGTTGGTTGTTCCATTGCCCTTGTGTGGTATAGTGCAGGAGATGGGCTCCCCATCCTGTGAGGGATGCGTCTGTTGTGAGCACTATCTGTGGAACAGGCTCTAGGAACGGCCGTCCTCTTGTCATGTTTTTGGTGTTCCACCATTGCAGAGAGCGATATGTACGGCTGTCTACCAACACCAGGTCTGTGAGCTGACCTTGAGCCTGATTCCACTGTTGTTCTAGACATTCTTGTAATGGGCGCATTTGCAGTCTTGCTTGAGGAACTATGAAGATGCAAGACGCCATCATGCCTATTAGTCTCATGAACACTCTGGCTTGGAGAGACTGTTGGTGTTGAAAAACTGAGACTAAGGTCTGAATGCTCTGTATCCTGGCTGGACTGGGATACGCTAGAGCTGTAGATGTGTCTATGGTAGCTCCTAGATACTGATGAACGTGCGAAGGCTCTAGGTGTGACTTGGTGTAGTTTATTGTAAACCCGAAGTCGTGCAATGTCTGAATTGTTTGCTTTGTGTGTTGTACACACTGGCTGAACGATCTCGCCTTTATGAGCCAGTCGTCTAGGTAAGGGAAGACATGTATCTGTTGTCTTCTGAGATGTGCCGCTACTACTGCTAAGCACTTTGTGAACACTCGTGGTGCTGTTGTGACCCCGAATGGAAGGACTTTGAACTGATAGTGCTGTCCTTCTAGTACAAATCTGAGATACTTCCTGTGAGCAGGATGTATGGGAATGTGAAAGTAGGCGTCCTTTAGGTCTAGTGTTGGAAGAAAATCGCCTTGTTGTAGTAGTGGGAGTACTTGCTGCAGAGTGATCATGTGGAGATGATCTGACTGTATGTAGTGGTTGAGGGGCCTGAGGTCGAGAATTGGTCTTAGTGTCCCGTCCTTTTTGGGAATTAGGAAGTACAGGGAGTAAACTCCTGTTTCTTGTTCCTCTAAAGTAACTACTTGTATAGCATCCTTTTGTAAAAGTGCTAGAACTTCTTGTTGAAGCAGTCATATGGTCTGTGGACATTGGACGCTGCCTGGGTGGTATGTTAGGGGGGGTTGCTGTGAGTTCTAGGCAGTAGCCATGTTGGATAATGTGTCTTACCCACTTGTCTGTTGTGATGGAATTCCAGACAGGTAGGAACTGTGATAGTCTGCCCCCCACAGGGGTGGAATGCTGTGGGGGAGGCAGAGGGAAGTCACTGTTTGGGAGTGGAAGAGGAGCGGTTGTTGTTATTACCTCTACCTCTTCCCTTATTGTTGTTGCCTCTGTACCCTTCTCTAAAGTAGCCTTTATTAGAGGAGGTTTGTGTGTGTCTTAAACAATGATGTGGTATCTGTGCCGGTTTGCTTAGAGCCTCCTCTATAAAAGGAGCGGCGAAAAGAACCTCTAGTTTGGGTGGATTTTAATGCACCCATAGACTTAGCTGTGTCCGTGTCTTTCTTCATCTTTTCTAGTGTGTTGTCTACCTCCGGCCCGAACAATTGGTTTTCATTGAAGGGCTGGTTGAGGATGGTGGTTTGTACTTCTGATTTGAAACCTGAAATGCGTAACCATGCATGAGGAGAGGTGTGGCGCCACGGCCAGGGCGACTGACGCTGGAATCTGGGGATCACGGTTCGATCCCTGGCTCCGGCGGCAGGTCCGCCCAGCACCATGTGACTCTGGGCAATAGCTCGCTTAATCTTCCCGACGGCCCCCAGCGCCTAGAGACCCTTACGGGTGATTGTGCGCTTTACAAATGTGGACTTTACTTTACTTTACGTCTGAGTATTACACTAGGATTGACTGCTCTGGATGCTGTGTCAGCTACATCTAGTGCACATTTAATTGAGGCATTAGATATTAATTTGCCTTCTTGTATGAGCTCTGTTGCCTGATCTTTGTATTGATCTGGGAGATGCTCTAGCAGTTTTTCTAATTGGTCGTAGTGAGCCATGTCATAGCGTGAGAGCAGGGCTTGTGTATTTGCTATGCGCCATATATTTGTCGCCTGCGCAGCAATCCGTTTCCCTGACGCATCAATGACTTTGGATTCTTTGTCAGGTGGGGGCATATCACCAGAAGTCTGGGAATTGGCTCTTTTCCGTGCATTGGACACTACTAAAGAGTCTAGTGGCAGATGTCCCTTAATATAGACTGGATCAGCTGGTGCTGGTCTATATTTCTTTTCTATTCTTGGATTTAACACTCTACAGCGTACCGGGTCTTTAAATATTTCTGGAGCATGTTTAATGACTCCTTTGATCATGGGTAGTATTTGTGTAAAATCCTCATCAATGGCATCAGAGTGCATTGAAACCCCGTGGTAAAGGGCAGCTCTATTTAAGAGATGATTAAACCCAATAGTGTCTTCTGGAGGGGAAGGTTTTGTTGGGTAAGACAGAGGATCAGGAATGTCGGGCACATTGTGGATTGACATCTTCATCTACAGGGTATGCATGTGGCTCTGATATGTCATTCCCTCCACCTATATCATACTCCTCATCAGTGTGGTGTGATGAAGCCGGAGATTGAACAGGAGAAACTGTAGGTTCAATTTAAGGAGGGATAGGAGAGGAAGGAGGGATAGGAGAGGAGAGGAGAGGAGAGGAAGAAGGTGAAGGAGAGGGAGGGTGCATTGGAGAAGTTACACAATCCTTTTTGGCAGGAACCCCAGGCAGAAGTGGTGTGTCTGCTGGTCTCTTCTTGTGAGGAATGGCTTCCACATGTCCAGTTTTTGGATTGATATGGACTTTCCTTTGCTTAGGATCTGGTCTAAACAGTTCTTCTTCTTCTACAACCTTCTTTGGCATCGATTTTTTCGGTGCCGATAGGGGTTTGTAGGAAGGTTGATCCCTGACTATGGTTGCCCCCAACTTTTTGCCTGGTGTTTTGCTGGTTTTCTGACTTAGTTGACCTGAGGCCCTGCTATTCAGGACCTCAGGCCCACTGCTCTCTCTGTAAAATGGATTCCATGTACCTTAGGTACATATCTAAATTGGATACTGAGCCACCTTATCAGTCCCTGTACAGTGTACCTTAGGTACCCAGGGCATAGGTGTACCCAGGGCCTACCAGGGGCTGCAGCATGTATTATGCCACCCCTGGCTGGCCATCCAAATCTGACACAACTGGCTGCTTGACAGCTGGGGCAAGGTGGTGTAATCACCCTTTGCTTTAGATATAGTATACCTATATCTAACCCTAAAATGGACACACAGATCTCCTATCAGTCACTCCTATGGCAGGCCTTAACAATCCTGAAGGCAGAGTGCTTGGAATCGTGTGAGATGGTGCTCTGGCATGAGCTGAGCCTGTCTGCGGCTTTCGGGATCCATCCCTTAGCCGTTTCCATGATATCGCATACCATATACTCTTAAGTGCATTATAATCCTCGCGGTTATGTGCCAACTCTGGTATCGCTTTATCAAAACATGTCGAGTAAGGTGTCATACGAATTGGAATACTAACCCCTCGCCAATTCTGGCGACGGGGTTAGCATTCCACCCTTCTAGAGGGACACGACATGTATGTAACCCCTAACCCCGGTTAAAGTCAAACAGAGCCTCAGCTCCACAAAATGGATGCTGCCACCGAGACACAAGTCTGCCCTCCTGCTGCTGGGAGTCCTCCCAGAGCAGGAGATAAGGACAAAGGGTTTCCTGCCAGGGGCGGTGCCAGCACCGTCCCAGACAGGATTTTGTGTATTGTAGGTAGGCAGGGCTTTAGAGGAAGGTGACTGCAAGTGGCACCCCGGTGCTCACTGTGCATAGGCCGGCTGGAACCAGTTCCAGGGTCACTCCAGACCCTGTGCTGGGGAAAAGCCCGCCAAGGAAGTGGGTGTAACCACCCCCCTCCTAGTCCCACCCATAGGGCAGGACTTAGTCGCGTGCCAGCCCCTTTTTACAGGATAAAGGTAGAGACTGGCCCCCTTCCAAATCAGATCATCTTTGAATCCTGAAACTACTTTCCACGAAAGGAACTCAAGACTTCTTCCTAAGATTTCTCCCTTGTGACTAAGGAGTAGTCACCCTGCATCCGCAGGCACCATCTACAGAACACTGCGGTCTGCTGCAAGTCCTTCCTCCGGAATCCGACTGCCCAGCTCGACGAGAACCGGCTTCCCTGGCACCTCTGACCTCTACCTACATCATCAGTCACGCTGAGATTCGTGGGTGTGACGAGACCTCGAGGGACCGGCCATCTTCAAGACTGCACGACTTCTGAACAACAAGCCCGCCGAGTGAATTCCTGGTGAGTGCTTGGGGTCCGAGAAGCCCCCACCCTGAGCAGCTCCAGCACCGAAGAGCAGCCCCCCAGCATCTCCACGATCTGCGTGGGGCCCTTCTGCTTTTTACTGCTCACCGCGTTGTTTGGCTACTAGCCCGCTGGCTTGTGGCCTTCCTGACGACGCCCGACGACATTTCTGCTGCTGGTCTGGTTGCTCCAGACTGGCCCTTGCTTCCCTCCATCGGAGAAGTACCCTGGACCCTCCTGGTCCACCCAAGACGCCATTTTAGGTCCACCGCGTGGGCCTTGCATTTGCCAAGACTTGTTGCCCAATCCTGGGTCCAGCGACGTCGACAGCAAGAACCTTCGTGGGACAGCTCGCACCTCCATCCTGGTCGCCGACAACGCCTCCTGGTCCGAGAGACTGCAGAGCCCAGCAGCGCCCACTCACCTGACTGCGGTGACTTCGCCCGGTGCCATCCTGGTGCCCACTTAATCACTGGCTAGTGATTCAAGAACTTGGTCCCCTCTGCTTTCAGGTTTCCTTCTTCCTTGATCCAGGCTTGGATCCATCGAACTTTTCTTCACTGGTCGCCTGCCAGCAACTTCTTCCTTCCAGGCTCCTGGTCCGGCAACGAGATCCCCGACGTCTTTTCAGACCTATGCAGCTGCAGCCCCTGGGCTAGGTAACTTCGGCACTTCGGTGTCCCAGCATAGCCTCACTATCCTAGGGTCAGGATCCACTGTCGTTTTCTTCCTACCAGGTCGGGTTCGCCCGTGAACACTAACTTTGCCTTTACTAGCCTCCATAGACTTTGTCCCGCATCCCGCGTGAGAGTGCACACTCTGCACCCGAGTCCCCTAGGTCTCCTAGTAGTAATCTAACGATTCCCTAGTCAAGTCCTAGCGATTCCAAAGCCTATTAGAACTGTTACTTACCTGCTAGTAATTCGCATTCCACTTTTAAAGTATATGGTTTTTCGTGCCCCTCGGGCATTTGTGTATAACGTGCTAAATTAAGTATTTTCGTAAGAGTTTTGTTGTGTGCCTAGCACCCTGTCCTCATAAAGAGTACAGGGTTGTTGTGATCCTAATAAATACACTGTTTTATTTTCATAACACTTGTGTGGTGTCCTTTCACTGGGTGTTCAAGGGGTAATGTGATGGTAAAACAGCTGGCTTAACACACCCTCTAGAGTCTTAGCCTTAGACTGCTCGTATCCATGCTACTAGGATAGCTGGTCTATAAGGTTGACTTACAACCAATCATCAATAAGGGTTGTTTGGACTGATATATAGTGATCACTAGAATAGTGAGCACTGCACATCAGGCCAACTTCTCACAGGGTTGTTTTGTGTTTTTTGCTGTAGGAGGCGCTATTGAGTCCCGTGGCAAATTTTTCGGTGCCGAAGATGGTTTCGGCTTGGTAGGCTTGTTAGAGGGCTTAGGTGGCTCTGAATCAGGCCTTGGAGTCTTTGGTGCCGAGGTTGGAGATTTTGGAGTGGAGACAGGTCTCGTTGGCCTTGAGGCGTCGGACTCTGGCTTTCCATCTTTATTTTTGGAACCGGAAGGTTTTGGAGCCGGAGCTTTCTGCGGATCCGGTACAGTTTTTGGCTTCGGCACCGATGCATCTTTTGGTTTGGGTGCCGAAGGGTCTTTGTCTTTGGGCACCGAAGGGCGTTTTGGCTTCGGTGTCGAAGAATCCTTCGGGTGTCGAAGGATGAGTGTGCTTCAGTGCCAATGGAAGAGGTGGAAGTGGCACATGTGGTTTTGTCGGTGCCGAGGCACCGGAAGGCGTAGTTGTTTTCCTCGGAGCCGAGCCCGAAGGCGGGGCGTCTGAGGGTATATTTCAGTCTCGACTGGGCCCCATGGGCGGAGTGCTGACCGTTGCCTTTGGCTTGGGTAGTGTCTGTTGTGCAGGGGCAAGAGTACTCACGGGTTGACGAGATGGAATCGAGTCATCTGAGTCCCCTGCCTCCGATATGATCTGGAGATCAGGCGAGTCTTCCTCGGCGACGAGTGGAGCCTCGTCCTCGGAGATGTCTTCGAGTGGATCTTCGCCTTCGGAGATGTCGTCTTCGACGATCTCCTCCTCGAAGATGGCCTCCGGTGCTGGTGCTGATCTCCTCATCGCGTGTCGACGTGCCCTCCGATTCCGAATGGTCTTTTTCGATCGGAAGGATGCACAAGCTGTGCAGGTCGACTCGTCGTGTTCCGGAGACAGACAGAGGTTGCAGACCTCGTGATGGTCGCTATGAGGGAATTGGGCTCAACATACCGGGCATCTCTTGAATGGAGTTCTGTCCATGAGGCGTAGGCCGTACGGCGCCGATAGGCCCAACGGCCTGGCTGATGGTGTCGAAAGTATTCTATTCGATGTCGATAAAGTTTTACAACGTTTTTTCGCTTTGAAGTTGCTGGAAAAGTCTTTTCTAGCCAGAGCGGAAAACTTTCATCCGAACCCAGTGGCGGAAAAAAACAATCTGAGGATGGTGTCGATGACCATGCACAGTATTGTCCAAGGGAGGAGTCACCTATCTCGTGACTACAAAGACTTCTTCCAAGAAGACAACAACCTGCAATCTTCCGAGCCCAACACCAGGTGGCGATCTATTGCAAAAGTGTACGATCTGCAGCTCATATGCCTCGAACACAAAGTTTTTAATACAGTCTGGTCAAAAACAGGTTATTGACAAACTAATATGTTTACGCAATAGTGTTTTGTGAAAGTGGATGGTGCAGACAAAGAAGCAGCTCTGCTAATATCAGCTAATGGGAGGTAACCCTAGACAGCCGTTGTGGTACACTTTTTACATTAAGTGTGCCCCCCCTCGAAGGTATGGAGAGAATACACTAATAACCTCTGCATAGCAAGTCTGGATGCATTTAACAATCCCCCTGATCTTGGCACTCCTTCCCTTCTTATTTATATATCCCCCTTTCAATGCCTGCTTTTGAAATAGACCGATCTTTATAGAGGCAAAGGCCACAAAAAGTGGATTTATCTTACAAATACATTTAGCCCCAGCAATATAATATATTAATGTAGGTTATACATGTAAGCTGCGCAATGGCCTTTCTACTACAAATTGAGATTGTGGAAAGGATACGGTCAGCTCAACGGGCATTCACATTAAATGGAGATACCATCTTAGGGTAGAAATTGTGGTTCATTCGAAGGACCATTCTGTCTCTGTGAACTTGTGGGAACGGCTCTACAACAGGAAGAGCTTGCAGTTCACGGATGTGCCGAAGTGAAGTTATTGCTACAAGAAAAGCCACTTTCCATGAAAGGTAGTGCAAAGTACATGAACTTTGCGAGAACTACCACATTAAGGTTGCAAGCAGGTGCAAGAGGTGTTCCTGGGGTATAACCTGATGAGTCCTTCATGAACACCATCACCATACCAATGCAAATAAGAACAGAGTTATCCCTGTTTTGCATATCGATGTTTATGGCAGACTTACCTTGTGAACATGAAATAGCTACGAAGGAATGTCCTGACCCTCCTGGGGTAGGGTATAGGTCATGGCCATGCATGAGGGTGAAGTTCATGTTCATAGACGTGTTGACGCGTCCTTCCTGCGTAAGAGCTCCACCCCGGGAGGTGTTCCGCCAGACAAGGACCAGAACGGCACCGTGAGTGGAAGTCGTGGGGGAGAAGCAGTAAAACGTGCAGAAACTGTGCTGGAGCGGAGGCTCCTGTGGGTTTCTCTGCTAGTGAACTCAAGGAGCTCGTATATGCCACAACATTATAAGAGTACTGAGGAATGGATACATTTTTAGACTAAGTTCCCAACTCTGTATATTACGTTAAAACGTTGGTCTTCTTATACTGGCTTTTGATACCTCAGCCAGCGCTTCAAGCATGCCTTTCCCCAGCAGCCAGACACTTCACGAACCCCAAACCATTCCCTGGTTGTTGCAGACGCTCTCCCCAGGCGTTCAGCACACCATTCCTTTGAGGCAAGGTGGCAGAGTCACGACGGTCTTACCTCATGGGCAGAGATATCCGCTTCCAGCAACTGGTGTTTCTTCAGCAGGTTATTAACAGACGCCAGATCCTTCCCATAATCCTCTGATGCCAGCAGAGCATCCACCTGCAAGCGGCATAACAAACAAACACGTGTCAGGAAACCATGGAGAGGCATGTGGCGAGAAGGGAAACACTTTAAATCATGCTCCAAACCCAAATATCTGCGATAATCAAGTACGACTTGTGGGAGAGACATTTAAAAAATCATTACAAATGAACTAGAAATGCTGAAATGTGGCAAAGTAGACCCATACAGGGTTATGCACACATGTACAACTCGGTCCCAAGGGCACTACATCAATTGTACGTGCCCAAGAGAAAGCCGTGCCCTAGCCATCACTCCAGTCTGAGTAAAAGAGCGATTGTGCTTGATCCGCAGCTATAGCGCTCCCCCTTCATCAAGAGCAATCCACAGCTCAACCTTCCATCCCCATGCCTGCCCAACCCCAACTCCTCCTTGCGGAATCAGCCTGATCCCACCCCACCTCCCATTCCCATCCACAAGAATCTGACCAATCAAGGTTTGTAGGCCAACCTCTCTTTGGGAATCAATCAGCTCTGGAGCTGTAGAACCAGCCAACTCGGAATGTGTTAGATGTTAGGAGTTCGGATATTTTCATTCCGCCACTCTCGGAGTGGCTGTGTATGAGAAAATAATGAAGTCTATCTGATTTCTTGCTGAACTGTTTTCCAAAAGTTTCAACGCTGACCAGGCTTTCCCTTCACAGTCCCACACATCTAGTTAAGTAGGGCGTTACTAATAGGAGATATTTGTCTTGAACAGACCTTTTACAGCGCAGGTGTCCGATACGTACCTCTGAGAGCCAGAAGTCAAAGTCCTTGATGCCAGTGTTGAAGTTCTGCTGTTTGTTGGCTTCCTTTAGCTTCTGACTCTTCTCCGCAGACTTCTGCACCAGGAACTGCCACTGGTCGGCCAAGGCCGCCAGACGCACCTGTGAGGGTAAGGAAGAGTGTAAATGGCTGGCGTCATCAGCATTGTACAGAGCAAAAGGAATCAGCAATGTCTAAAATAAACTTACGCCCCCTATGCCATCCAAGACTCAGCCACTGGCAAAGAAAAGAAGTTCTGTTTGCATTTTGTCAACATATTTTTTTTAAAGCCTGCAGCAGGTTAAAAAAAATATATATATATTGTTTAATGTGTACAATGCATCCATGGGATAAAAAATGAAGGTGTGTTGATTCAGAGTACTATAGAAATGTAAAATAGTCATTTACTGTAATGTAAGTACTGACCAGAATGCAATATGATACATAAAACAGCCAATACCCTAATGTGAGAGCGGAACAGTCCTCTGGGCAGAGCTAAAGGTCAGTCTACAGGGGTCTTAAAGCTTAGGTAACAGGTCCTGCAGACAGCTGCATTTTGTCACGCCAGGCCCTCCCCACATAATTTGAAGTATTCCACGAGCCAGATGTTCCCAGAGAAAATAGAAGCAGGAGTCCATTGGTGTGAAACAATGATGGCCCTAGAGCTGCAACAAAAGCAAGGTCCCCCATTGACGTACAGTACACAATTGCAACAGGAGAAAAACCCATATAACTTGGGCGCTCATAATCCCAGGACCCGGCAGCGCAAACCATGCAGCTAGTGTGGACCAAAGTGGACCCAACTCTTATTTATGCAAGTAGGCGGTCGTGATGTTTCCGAGGCGCAAACTGTCCACCTAGAAACCACAACAAGGGTACACAAGTTGCACTGCAACAAAGAATCCAGAATTCACCTCAAGCAGAGCAAACTGTGTGCCCGAAGCTACATTGACAGTAAGAATGGAAGCAAACAGACACCATTATGGCAGGAGCCAACGAACTCCCACAGAACTCTGAACAAAGCTACATACCTGCACGGCATCTTCGCTGCCAGCACATGCCCCGCGCTCAATCAAGGAGTTGCCCATGTCGATGACACCACGGATTCGGTCTGCATTGGCATGCAGCTCTGCCTCGAAGGCCTGATGCTTCTGATGTTTACTCTGACAGGAGTAACAAGAGAGTGTTAGCCAGACAAGGGTTCAAGAGAGGCGGAGAGCTGAAGGTGAGATGTGTGCACGCTACTCGCACTCCTGCTGTTTGGGGAGGGTTGTGTTTGAAGTCTCCAAGAGCAAAGGAAGTTGGGTAAATATAAGGGAAGGGAATGGGAAGAGGATTTGGGCTGGGGTGAGAGGTTATACAATATACACGAGCCACAAGACAGACACTTTACAGAGGGTAGACCACACTGGGTGCTTACAAGGATGGAGAAGTGTCGCCTCAAAAGGAGAGCTAACTACAGGACAAAAAACACCGCTGCCATGAACTGTTCTGCATGGTGTGTTACCAGCTGCTCAACCCAATGCATAGCAAGAAGACACGCCTTCCACATCCAATGCAACTCTGAACAGACCCTGCACCCCCACAAACATACACCCCCAAGGTCCTCCACCCAAGTTTCATCTTCACTCCATCAATAACTCAAAGAAGATCAGGACAGTCACCCCCATGCACCACAAGGTGTGCTTGAAGCTTTGTGTAGGTGGCTCCCAGCAGGTCTGTAGACCCTTCCGTGCTTCCCTCTGACCCCCGATTAGTCAGGAGGCCCCGGAAGGCAGGAGCCGACAAAGTGATCCCTCTCGCTCATTGCCTGAGAGTTCGCATTACTCCAATCCCTGTCCTCAGGTGAAACCACACCATGCAGAACTCGCCCAAAAACCAATTACAATTAATAAAGAAACCAGTACATAACAAAAGCCAGACGTGGACACTGGGGACGAGCAGAACCTGGATGGAAGGCAATGATGGGTTAGAAAAAGAATGAACAGACAGACAAATGATGGAGCTAGAAACAGGACAGGACCAGACGTGCGGCCACACTTATTCTACACACGTGGACCACATTATACAGTTGTGTAATTAACAGCTCAACTTACCAGCAGTTTGGAAAGCTATAAAACAGATCAAGAAAATGAATTCAGTATGTTTCTTTTGAAAGTGTGTAAGACAGGGAATTGTACGAAGACAGCCATTCAAACACCAACATTTTACAGAAGACCACGTTTGGAAGGTCAAACTTCCGGTCTGCATACCTCCACTATAGATGTACAGACCGCCTCAAGCTGCAGGCTGTGGTACAGACCGCCTCAAGCCGCAGGCCGTGGTACAGACCGCCTCAAGCCGCAGGCCGTGGTACAGACCGCCTCAAGCTGCAGGCCGTGGTACAGACCGCCTCAAGCCGCAGGCCGTGGTACAGACCGCCTCAAGCTGCAGGCCGTGGTACAGACCGCCTCAAGCCGCAGGCCGTGGTACAGACCGCCTCAAGCTGCAGGCCGTGGTACAGACCGCCTCAAGCTGCAGGCCGTGGTACAGACCGCCTCAAGCTGCAGGCCGTGGTACAGACCGCCTCAAGCTGCAGGCCGTGGTACAGACCGCCTCAAGCTGCAGGCCGTGGTACAGACCGCCTCAAGCCGCAGGCCGTGGTACAGACCGCCTCAAGCTGCAGGCCGTGGTACAGACCGCCTCAAGCCGCAGGCCGTGGTACAGACCGCCTCAAGCTGCAGGCCGTGGTACAGACCGCCTCAAGCCGCAGGCCGTGGTACAGACCGCCTCAAGCCGCAGGCCGTGGTACAGACCGCCTCAAGCTGCAGGCCGTGGTACAGACCGCCTCAAGCTGCAGGCCGTGGTACAGACCGCCTCAAGCTGCAGGCCGTGGTACAGACCGCCTCAAGCCGCAGGCCGTGGTACAGACCGCCTCAAGCCGCAGGCCGTGGTACAGACCGCCTCAAGCTGCAGGCCGTGGTACAGACCGCCTCAAGCTGCAGGCCGTGGTACAGACCGCCTCAAGCTGCAGGCCGTGGTACAGACCGCCTCAAGCTGCAGGCCGTGGTACAGACCGCCTCAAGCTGCAGGCCGTGGTACAGACCGCCTCAAGCCGCAGGCCGTGGTACAGACCGCCTCAAGCTGCAGGCCGTGGTACAGACCGCCTCAAGCTGCAGGCCGTGGCACCCTCAGTGCACACACAGCCTCAAGCTGCAGGCTGTGGTACAGACCGCCTCAAGCCACCGGCTGTGGCATCCACAATGCTGCACAACCAGGAGCCCTCGGAGGAGTATTTGCTCATGGATCAGGACCTCTGAGGCATCACTGCGGTCACGGAGCTCTTCGGTGTGTACTGAACCTCCAGAAACCTTGTAGGAAGCCGGCTCTGTATATACTATACCAAAGTAAGGCACAGTGTGCACAGAGTCCAGGGAGTCCCAGAGCTATAGCAGGGTTACATTGGGTAAGTACTAACAGCTCTTTGTGGTCGTGTGGGTGAGCAGTTAGGCTTATCAGAGGGTAGTGTAGTGTTAAGCACTTGTACATACTCAGGCAAGAAATTATGTCACACACTCAAAGACTGAATAGAGACCAATTGTTTGTATAAAAAGTTATTATTTTGTTATTTTTATTTCTAGAAACAAGATTTACTTAGTAGCAATTAAGTTAAACTTCATACAATGTTACTTTCAATGAGCTGGATTTGCAGAAACATTTAGATAACTTTTTGCAGTTGGGAAAACGGTTAAAAATGCAGGTAAGTGCTTTTAGATTACTTTTAGATTACAGTTCAGCTTTGGTACGATACGTACTCCCCACACAGTTGACACAACAGAGGACACTTGTAAGCAGGTTAACTTTTGTGCAAGAAATAGATTACTGTTTGTGCAGTTCAAGACAGTTCAACACTTTGAATTTCTTGAGAAAAAAACACTATTCAGACCTATGGGAAAAACGCAGTGTTAAGTTAAAGGTGAGTTAATCTGTTTTGGGACAGGAGTTTGAGGGCTAGAACCAAGGTTCAGTTAGCACTCAAGGGGCACCTCCAGCAGCACTAGAGCGGCCAGGGGCAGAGGGCATATGATAGCGAACGGGGATAGGGTGCATCTTGGTTGGGGACTGCTCAGGGGCAAGCCAAGCTCCTAGGATTAAGATCAGGGCAAGGGGGTCCCAAGTTAGCACTGAGTCCACACCACCAGCAGCGCAGGGGCAGCCAGGTGCAGAGGGCGTATGATAGCCAATGGGGATAGGGTGCATCTTGGTTGGGGACTGCTCAGGGGCAAGCCAAGCTCCTAGGATTAAGATCAGGGCAATAGGGGTCCCAAGTTAGCACCGAGTCCACTCCACCAGCAGCGCAGGGGCAGCCAGGTGCAGAGGGCGTATGATAGCCAATGGGGATAGGGTGCATCTTGGTTGGGGACTGCTCAGGGGCAAGCCAAGCTCCTAGGATTAAGATCAGGGCAATAGGGGTCCCAAGTTAGCACCGAGTCCACTCCACCAGCAGCGCAGGGGCAGCCAGGTGCAGAGGGCGTATGATAGCCAATGGGGATAGGGTGCATCTTGGTTGGGGACTGCTCAGGGGCAAGCCAAGCTCCTAGGATTCAGATCAGGGCACGGAAGGTCCCAAGTTAGCACCGAGTCCACACCACCAGCAGCGCAGGGGCAGCCAGGTGCAGAGGGCGTATGATAGCCAATGGGGATAGGGTGCATCTTGGTTGGGGACTGCTCAGGGGCAAGCCAAGCTCCTAGGATTCAGATCAGGGCACGGGGGGTCCCAAGTTAGCACCGAGTCCACACCACCAGCAGCGCAGGGGCAGCCAGGTGCAGAGGGCGTATGATAGCGAACGGGGATAGGGTGCATCTTGGTTGGGGACTGCTCAGGGGCAGGCCAAGCTCCTAGGATTAAGATCAGGGCAATAGGGGTCCCAAGTTAGCACCGAGTCCACACCACCAGCAGCGCAGGGGCAGCCAGGTGCAGAGGGCGTATGATAGCGAACGGGGATAGGGTGCATCTTGGTTGGGGACTGCTCAGGGGCAAGCCAAGCTCCTAGGATTCAGATCAGGGCACGGGGGGTCCCAAGTTAGCACCGAGTCCACACCACCAGCAGCGCAGGGGCAGCCAGGTGCAGAAGGCGTATGATAGCGAACGGGGATAGGGTGCATCTTGGTTGGGGACTGCTCAGGGGCAGGCCACTGTCTCAGGAGCCAAGCTCCTAGGATTAAGATCAGGGCAATAGGGGTCCCAAGTTAGCACCGAGTCCACACCACCAGCAGCGCAGGGGCAGCCAGGTGCAGAGGGCGTATGATAGCGAACGGGGATAGGGTGCATCTTGGTTGGGGACTGCTCAGGGGCAAGCCAAGCTCCTAGGATTAAGATCAGGGCAAGGGGGTCCGAAGTTAGCACTGAGTCCACACCACCAGCAGCGCAGGGGCAGCCAGGTGCAGAGGGCGTATGATAGCCAATGGGGATAGGGTGCATCTTGGTTGGGGACTGCTCAGGGGCAAGCCAAGCTCCTAGGATTCAGATCAGGGCAATAGGGGTCCCAAGTTAGCACCGAGTCCACTCCACCAGCAGCGCAGGGGCAGCCAGGTGCAGAGGGCGTATGATAGCCAATGGGGATAGGGTGCATCTTGGTTGGGGACTGCTCAGGGGCAAGCCAAGCTCCTAGGATTCAGATCAGGGCACGGGGGGTCCCAAGTTAGCACCGAGTCCACTCCACCAGCAGCGCAGGGGCAGCCAGGTGCAGAGGGCGTATGATAGCGAACGGGGATAGGGTGCATCTTGGTTGGGGACTGCTCAGGGGCAAGCCAAGCTCCTAGGATTAAGATCAGGGCAATAGGGGTCCCAAGTTAGCACCGAGTCCACACCACCAGCAGCGCAGGGGCAGCCAGGTGCAGAGGGCGTATGATAGCGAACGGGGATAGGGTGCATCTTGGTTGGGGACTGCTCAGGGGCAAGCCAAGCTCCTAGGATTCAGATCAGGGCACGGGGGGTCCCAAGTTAGCACCGAGTCCACACCACCAGCAGCGCAGGGGCAGCCAGGTGCAGAGGGCGTATGATAGCCAATGGGGATAGGGTGCATCTTGGTTGGGGACTGCTCAGGGGCAAGCCAAGCTCCTAGGATTCAGATCAGGGCACGGGGGGTCCCAAGTTAGCACCGAGTCCACACCACCAGCAGCGCAGGGGCAGCCAGGTGCAGAGGGCGTATGATAGCCAATGGGGATAGGGTGCATCTTGGTTGGGGACTGCTCAGGGGCAAGCCAAGCTCCTAGGATTCAGATCAGGGCACGGGGGGTCCCAAGTTAGCACCGAGTCCACACCACCAGCAGCGCAGGGGCAGCCAGGTGCAGAGGGCGTATGATAGCCAATGGGGATAGGGTGCATCTTGGTTGGGGACTGCTCAGGGGCAAGCCAAGCTCCTAGGATTCAGATCAGGGCACGGGGGGTCCCAAGTTAGCACCGAGTCCACACCACCAGCAGCGCAGGGGCAGCCAGGTGCAGAGGGCGTATGATAGCGAACGGGGATAGGGTGCATCTTGGTTGGGGACTGCTCAGGGGCAGGCCACTGTCTCAGGAGCCAAGCTCCTAGGATTCAGATCAGGGCAATAGGGGTCCCAAGTTAGCACCGAGTCCACTCCACCAGCAGCGCAGGGGCAGCCAGGTGCAGAGGGCGTATGATAGCCAATGGGGATAGGGTGCATCTTGGTTGGGGACTGCTCAGGGGCAAGCCAAGCTCCTAGGATTCAGATCAGGGCACGGGGGGTCCCAAGTTAGCACCGAGTCCACACCACCAGCAGCGCAGGGGCAGCCAGGTGCAGAGGGCGTATGATAGCGAACGGGGATAGGGTGCATCTTGGTTGGGGACTGCTCAGGGGCAGGCCACTGTCTCAGGAGCCAAGCTCCTAGGATTCAGATCAGGGCAATAGGGGTCCCAAGTTAGCACCGAGTCCACTCCACCAGCAGCGCAGGGGCAGCCAGGTGCAGAGGGCGTATGATAGCCAATGGGGATAGGGTGCATCTTGGTTGGGGACTGCTCAGGGGCAGGCCAAGCTCCTAGGATTAAGATCAGGGCAAGGGGGTCCCAAGTTAGCACTGAGTCCACACCACCAGCAGCGCAGGGGCAGCCAGGTGCAGAGGGCGTATGATAGCGAACGGGGATAGGGTGCATCTTGGTTGGGGACTGCTCAGGGGCAGGCCACTGTCTCAGGAGCCAAGCTCCTAGGATTCAGATCAGGGCACGGGGGGTCCCAAGTTAGCACCGAGTCCACACCACCAGCAGCGCAGGGGCAGCCAGGTGCAGAGGGCGTATGATAGCGAACGGGGATAGGGTGCATCTTGGTTGGGGACTGCTCAGGGGCAGGCCACTGTCTCAGGAGCCAAGCTCCTAGGATTAAGATCAGGGCAATAGGGGTCCCAAGTTAGCACCGAGTCCACACCACCAGCAGCGCAGGGGCAGCCAGGTGCAGAGGGCGTATGATAGCCAATGGGGATAGGGTGCATCTTGGTTGGGGACTGCTCAGGGGCAAGCCAAGCTCCTAGGATTAAGATCAGGGCAAGGGGGTCCCAAGTTAGCACTGAGTCCACACCACCAGCAGCGCAGGGGCAGCCAGGTGCAGAGGGCGTATGATAGCCAATGGGGATAGGGTGCATCTTGGTTGGGGACTGCTCAGGGGCAGGCCACTGTCTCAGGAGCCAAGCTCCTAGGATTAAGATCAGGGCAATAGGGGTCCCAAGTTAGCACCGAGTCCACTCCACCAGCAGCGCAGGGGCAGCCAGGTGCAGAGGGCGTATGATAGCCAATGGGGATAGGGTGCATCTTGGTTGGGGACTGCTCAGGGGCAAGCCAAGCTCCTAGGATTCAGATCAGGGCACGGGGGGTCCCAAGTTAGCACCGAGTCCACTCCACCAGCAGCGCAGGGGCAGCCAGGTGCAGAGGGCGTATGATAGCGAACGGGGATAGGGTGCATCTTGGTTGGGGACTGCTCAGGGGCAAGCCAAGCTCCTAGGATTAAGATCAGGGCAATAGGGGTCCCAAGTTAGCACCGAGTCCACACCACCAGCAGCACAGGGGCAGCCAGGTGCAGAGGGCGTATGATAGCGAACGGGGATAGGGTGCATCTTGGTTGGGGACTGCTCAGGGGCAAGCCAAGCTCCTAGGATTCAGATCAGGGCACGGGGGGTCCCAAGTTAGCACCGAGTCCACACCACCAGCAGCGCAGGGGCAGCCAGGTGCAGAGGGCGTATGATAGCCAATGGGGATAGGGTGCATCTTGGTTGGGGACTGCTCAGGGGCAGGCCACTGTCTCAGGAGCCAAGCTCCTAGGATTCAGATCAGGGCAATAGGGGTCCCAAGTTAGCACCGAGTCCACTCCACCAGCAGCGCAGGGGCAGCCAGGTGCAGAGGGCGTATGATAGCCAATGGGGATAGGGTGCATCTTGGTTGGGGACTGCTCAGGGGCAAGCCAAGCTCCTAGGATTCAGATCAGGGCACGGGGGGTCCCAAGTTAGCACCGAGTCCACACCACCAGCAGCGCAGGGGCAGCCAGGTGCAGAGGGCGTATGATAGCGAACGGGGATAGGGTGCATCTTGGTTGGGTACTGCTCAGGGGCAGGCCACTGTCTCAGGAGCCAAGCTCCTAGGATTCAGATCAGGGCAAGGGGGTGCCAAGTTAGCACCGAGTCCACACCACCAGCAGCGCAGGGGCAGCCAGGTGCAGAGGGCGTATGATAGCCAATGGGGATAGGGTGCATCTTGGTTGGGGACTGCTCAGGGGCAGGCCACTGTCTCAGGAGCCAAGCTCCTAGGATTAAGATCAGGGCAATAGGGGTCCCAAGTTAGCACCGAGTCCACTCCACCAGCAGCGCAGGGGCAGCCAGGTGCAGAGGGCGTATGATAGCCAATGGGGATAGGGTGCATCTTGGTTGGGGACTGCTCAGGGGCAAGCCAAGCTCCTAGGATTCAGATCAGGGCACGGGGGGTCCCAAGTTAGCACCGAGTCCACACCACCAGCAGCGCAGGGGCAGCCAGGTGCAGAGGGCGTATGATAGCCAATGGGGATAGGGTGCATCTTGGTTGGGGACTGCTCAGGGGCAGGCCACTGTCTCAGGAGCCAAGCTCCTAGGATTCAGATCAGGGCACGGGGGGTCCCAAGTTAGCACCGAGTCCACACCACCAGCAGCGCAGGGGCAGCCAGGTGCAGAGGGCGTATGATAGCCAATGGGGATAGGGTGCATCTTGGTTGGGGACTGCTCAGGGGCAGGCCACTGTCTCAGGAGCCAAGCTCCTAGGATTCAGATCAGGGCACGGGGGGTCCCAAGTTAGCACCGAGTCCACACCACCAGCAGCGCAGGGGCAGCCAGGTGCAGAGGGCGTATGATAGCCAATGGGGATAGGGTGCATCTTGGTTGGGGACTGCTCAGGGGCAGGCCACTGTCTCAGGAGCCAAGCTCCTAGGATTCAGATCAGGGCACGGGGGGTCCCAAGTTAGCACCGAGTCCACACCACCAGCAGCGCAGGGGCAGCCAGGTGCAGAGGGCGTATGATAGCCAATGGGGATAGGGTGCATCTTGGTTGGGGACTGCTCAGGGGCAGGCCACTGTCTCAGGAGCCAAGCTCCTAGGATTAAGATCAGGGCAATAGGGGTCCCAAGTTAGCACCGAGTCCACTCCACCAGCAGCGCAGGGGCAGCCAGGTGCAGAGGGCGTATGATAGCCAATGGGGATAGGGTGCATCTTGGTTGGGGACTGCTCAGGGGCAAGCCAAGCTCCTAGGATTCAGATCAGGGCACGGGGGGTCCCAAGTTAGCACCGAGTCCACACCACCAGCAGCGCAGGGGCAGCCAGGTGCAGAGGGCGTATGATAGCCAATGGGGATAGGGTGCATCTTGGTTGGGGACTGCTCAGGGGCAAGCCAAGCTCCTAGGATTCAGATCAGGGCACGGGGGGTCCCAAGTTAGCACCGAGTCCACACCACCAGCAGCGCAGGGGCAGCCAGGTGCAGAGGGCGTATGATAGCGAACGGGGATAGGGTGCATCTTGGTTGGGGACTGCTCAGGGGCAGGCCAAGCTCCTAGGATTAAGATCAGGGCAATAGGGGTCCCAAGTTAGCACCGAGTCCACTCCACCAGCAGCGCAGGGGCAGCCAGGTGCAGAGGGCGTATGATAGCCAATGGGGATAGGGTGCATCTTGGTTGGGGACTGCTCAGGGGCAAGCCAAGCTCCTAGGATTCAGATCACGGCACGGGGGGTCCCAAGTTAGCACCGAGTCCACACCACCAGCAGCGCAGGGGCAGCCAGGTGCAGAGGGCGTATGATAGCGAACGGGGATAGGGTGCATCTTGGTTGGGGACTGCTCAGGGGCAGGCCACTGTCTCAGGAGCCAAGCTCCTAGGATTAAGATCAGGGCAATAGGGGTCCCAAGTTAGCACCGAGTCCACACCACCAGCAGCGCAGGGGCAGCCAGGTGCAGAGGGCGTATGATAGCCAATGGGGATAGGGTGCATCTTGGTTGGGGACTGCTCAGGGGCAAGCCAAGCTCCTAGGATTAAGATCAGGGCAAGGGGGTCCCAAGTTAGCACTGAGTCCACACCACCAGCAGCGCAGGGGCAGCCAGGTGCAGAGGGCGTATGATAGCCAATGGGGATAGGGTGCATCTTGGTTGGGGACTGCTCAGGGGCAGGCCACTGTCTCAGGAGCCAAGCTCCTAGGATTAAGATCAGGGCAATAGGGGTCCCAAGTTAGCACCGAGTCCACTCCACCAGCAGCGCAGGGGCAGCCAGGTGCAGAGGGCGTATGATAGCCAATGGGGATAGGGTGCATCTTGGTTGGGGACTGCTCAGGGGCAAGCCAAGCTCCTAGGATTCAGATCAGGGCACGGGGGGTCCCAAGTTAGCACCGAGTCCACACCACCAGCAGCGCAGGGGCCGCCAGGTGCAGGGTGCTCAGGAAGTGTCGGGAGCCAAATGCTTTTCAATGAAGGATGGTCACACAGAAGGACTGCAGGCTGGAGCCAGAAGGCTGGACGAAGGGAACCAACGATTGGAGGATGACGTTGAAGAGTAGCTAGACACCAGGACACCATTGGTCGGGCATCTCAGGTCACAGGAGCTGCAGATGCAGGGGTGTCCTTTCAAGTCGGTTCCAGTCGCGGTTGGGGGGACCCTTCAAATTGAGGTTGCAGGTTTCGAAGTGCAGGGCGGTGGACGTCTCCTGACGCGGGCACTCCGCTCAGGATCACCGGAGGGGCCTCGCTGGGGTGTTAGCCACTTGGGCTCGGGCCGTGGGCGCCAGGTGCAGAGTGGTGAGAACTTGCGGATCCGGCCAGATGTGGAGTCCTTGGCTTGGGTTGGGTTGGTACTGGACAAATCCGTTCTCCACGGGAGATAGGAGTTCTTCGTGAAGGCAGGGCAGACCTCCGGGGTTCTTGGAGGCTGCTGGATGCAGGACACACCGAGTTTAGCTCGACGGAGTTCAGAGCAGGAGACCGGTGGGTAGGGCTGGAGCCAAAGCTGTTGTCGACGTCCTCTTCTGCAGCACGGCTCTTCGGTCCTTCTTGTCACATTGAATTTGAAGAGGCAAGGTTCAGGGGTGCCCCTAAATACTAGATTTAGGGGTGGTAAAGGTGTGTGCAGGCTGCGACCAATAGGTTCCTTCCTTGGGGTGGGTACACCCCCTCTTATGCCACCTTCCAGTGGGAGGTGGCCATGGGCCTCTCCCTAATTGGCTGTGTCCCCTCATCTTCAAGATGGAGGGGAGTAAGATGTGTGCTTCACCTCACGTCCCCCACCTGAGGGGTAGAGTTGGCAAAGGTGGGCACACCTCTCCTCCTAGCTTGGTTTTCCCGCCGATTCTCCCGCCCAAAGTTGGGGGCAGAACCAGTGGGAGACAGTTGCTGGGGGCAGCAAAAGGCAGGGACAGCGTCCAAAGACGGCAGGCCTTTGAAGCTTCCCCTTCGTGGACCCAGCCCATCCTGGGCATGACAGCTCTGCCCAGGATGGGCTGTGTTTCTGGACCCAGAGAGTCGAGGCTCTCTACCAAGGGGTCCAGAAACCTGTCTGGTGGTGGCAAACGGCGGACAGCCATTCAGGAACCAAACCAGGACTGGTAGTTTTTCAGGGGGCATCTCAGTGCTTTTTACATAAAATCCCACACTGGCATCAGTGTGAGTTTAATGGGCTGAATAGTTTGTTACCAAGCTTCCCAGTTTTTAGTAAAGCCATTATGGTGCTGTGGAGTTCGTAATGACAACCTCCCAAATCCTATACTCTTTATGGCATCACTGCACACAGTGTCTAAGAATTGGCTTATACACTGTAGGGTATAGGGCTCATGCACCTGTGCCCACACCTCTGGCATGGGGCACCCAGCTAGAGGAGTGGCTGACCTATGCCAGGCATTGGGTTGTAAGCATGGCACACAGGGATGTGTTTCATGTCGACTCTTCACTTTGTTCTGCACCAAAACACTCAGCCTGCAGAGGCAGTGTGTTTGTGTGTTAAGGTACAGGACCTCTGAGGGTGGCACTTGGTACCCCTGCTACCTTTTACAAGGGGCTGACATGTGGCCAGGGAGGTGGAAATTGTGGGTACAAAGGTACAGTCTTGGGAAAGAATACAGGCCCTGGGAACCTGATTGGCAGGGACCCAGGGAACATCAAGTCAGGTTGCATCAGATCTCAAGCATAAAGTGGGTGGCTAACAAAGCAAAAAGGGGCACTTTCCTACACCGGTGGTGTTCACAAACACTGCTAATTCAAAGGGCAAAGCAAATGGAAGAGCACCCTGAGGCATGTGGGTAAGTACCCCTCTACCGGCACGGCACAGCTCAAAACGCAAGCTCCGAGCAGCAGGGGGTGTAAACAGCGGCACGTTATGGTACACCTAAAGAACACAGCTGTGCACCCAGACACTGTGCACAACCAGCCTGCAGGACCCCGGGACTTGGGCACAGCTGTACTGGCGGCTGATGGACAAGGCAGCGCGCACACCCACAGTCAGAATGTTCTCAAGCACTGAATGTAGGCATTTCAACTGTAGCCCCGACTGCAAACAAGCAAATGCTTCAATGCATACATAAAGCATACCCCCAGCAGACACAGATTGGGAACGTTTATCACCTTGACACAGCTTGGCAGGTTCATGAACTGAACCCTACCATCTGGTACTCGCACAAGACAACAGGATGATGCAGAATAAGAAGATCAAATTCACCTGTAGAACAGGACATGGGTCCTAGAGGGGCCACAGGATAACCTCCCTGACTAGCCGCCCGCCAGTCATCCTAAAAGGTAAACGCAGAGGTACAATGTTGGGGAAGAAGGCACGTACGCCTAGGCTACGGGCATGCCTTCTGCTGGCCAGCTGAAGTATGGCCAGGCAGTAAAGGTGACGAGAGCTCTCTTGGAGAAGGACGTTAGGTGGGATACAGCTGAGAATGATGGGCGGTTCTAGTTCACAACACATACCAGCCTTAGTAACGCAACCCAATGGCACCTACTTGAATGTTTGTGGGGTCTTTGTAGGATTCATCACTGGCGGTCTGCAGCTTCTCACTGATCCAGGCCTCGATCTCGTCCACATCACGGCTGAACTGCTGCAGGGTCTGCGACTCGCCCAGCTTGGACCGCTTCTCGATCATCTGCGCTTTCAGACGGCGCCACCTGCAGGCAAGCAAGCCGACACAGGACCGGACTTGAAATGCACTTCCATATATATACGTTATCACCTTAATGGCACGAACCAACCAAGAAAGCAGTGGAGCAGACTATGCTGCAATAGGGGAGTCCTTAAGGCAATGATGGGGTGCTGGGCGGGAAGGACTCGAGGGACGGGGAAGGTTACACTCTTCTTGTAGGCCTACTTGGGGGCAAACGGGCAGGACTTCTAGGGATATGCTTGGCTGAGGCAGTAGGAGCCAAAACAAAACTAATCTGGAGGGAACACTGAGGAAAAGGACGATAAACATCTCAGAAACCTCCTGCTATTAAAAATGTCAAGCTCTCAGGATAGACATGCAAGGTGCGCTTACGGAAATAAATGCAGCTTCTGCAGCACGCGACTCCAAGCAGTGCCACAAACACTTACCGATCCAGCACCTCATTGCACCTGCCAGAAATGTCTCCTTTTGCGTAGTGGTCGGCAGAAACCAGCTGATCAGCAAAAGACTGAAGGGCAGCGATCTTCTCTTCCTGTTCGAGAGAGACAAATCCCCAGTTAGTTTAATTCAACATCCCCTTTCATTTCTGAAGTTATCTTCAGTCAAACTCAGTCCTGGCCCTCCAGCCAACAAGCACCAAGCAGTCCTTACAGGGACTTAAAAGAAACTCAACGGTGTGCATTTAAAAGAGCCCAACTCTTGCGACTAGTCCAAGCATCCTACAAAGGACCCCTCAGGTCCTACCTGGACATTGATGGCTTTATCAAAGTCTTCGTGCTTCTTGATGAGCGCCTCCACACTGTCCAGGGAGTCGCCTTTGTCCTCGCTGTTCAGGAAGGCTTCTCGCGCCGCCATCCAATTCTCTGCCTGCTCACAGTCCCTGTTAAAGAGCTTCATGAAACAAAAACAGACTCGTCGTCATGGAAGGTCTTGTAAAGGGACTAGACGAAAGGAATGCGGAGACACCACAAGGGCACTACCTGCAGCTCAAGGCACTGGTCCAGCATCATCCGGCGCTGGACCCAGGCCTTCTCCAAGCTCGCTCTCTCGCGATCCAGCACATCCAGCTTCTCCTTGATCTCGGGGCTGGCGTAGTGCCCGCGGGCCAGCAGCTGCTGTCCGAACTGCTCGAAGGCCTGGAAAGTTCCAGCTCTGGCATCAATCTCTGTGCGATGTTCCTTAAGAAGAACAAAACTGTTAGCAGATGTTGAACCCAATGGGCACACCCAACGGGGAGCCATGAACTGTTCAGTGCGGGCTGGACCTGCATCTGCTGGCGGGTCTCTACCTGGTCCCTACCTGGTGCCTTTCCAGTAAAGCCTCGGCTCCCGTCACATCCTTGGCCAGCTCATCGGAGGAAACAAGCCCTCGTATTCCATTGATCCACGACATGAGGTCCCTTTCATGAGTAGAAGAGAAACATTGGACAGAAAATATTAGAAACAAGTTTCTCAAGCGTGAGAAGTGATTACAGTGGGAGGCTAGTTCTTCAAGCATGCTGAAATACAGGAGGAACGCATCAAATGCTCAGAAGTAACACTTCCAGCACGCCAACGTGCACAAGGGAAACAGAAAAAAGAGCATATGGAGTTTGCAACAGCTAAAGTCCCAGGAAAATGCAGGCAAATGTTCAAAATGTCCCTTCCTGGAAAACGGAAGTGGATGTCTGATCTTCAACAATGACGCGCACATTGGCACAAAGTGACTTGTGCAACAGTGAAGCTTCAGGAAAACAAACTGACAGAAACTTAAAGACACGGAATCCCTCAACGGAAGAGGGTCCAAGCTACCGACGGGTAAGGAACAAGAGCATGGTCCCAAAGAAAAAAGTGGCTAACAAGCCGCACCACAGTGAGTTTTGCTTTATAAAGAAAATGATGAATTAGATTTAGTGCACCAATTAAAGCAAACATACTTCAAGGTAGCAGGAGGGGCCCATATACTCCTGCTGTGACACTAGACACTGATGCACCAGGCACGGCTACTCTTACAAGTTGCACAATACCTCCATGGAGGTCTCCAGGCACGGGTCTGAAGCTGCAAGGACTTAAAATCTAGGTGTTTCAAGGCCCTTTCAAAAGAGCCCACTGGACAAAATATACCATGCCAGAGATGTGTGGGCACAAGCACACCTCAGGGCAGCTCAGAGTGTGGGCACAAGCACACCTCAGGGCGGCTCAGAGTGTGGGCACAAGCACACCTCAGGGCGGCTCAGAGTGTGGGCACAAGCACACCTCAGGGCAGCTCAGAGTGTGGGCACAAGCACACCTCAGGGCAGCTCAGGGTGTGGGCACAAGCACACCTCAGGGCAGCTCAGAGTGTGGGCACAAGCACACCTCAGGGCGGCTCAGAGTGTGGGCACAAGCACACCTCAGGGCGGCTCAGAGTGTGGGTAGAAGCACACCTCAGGGCGGCTCAGAGTGTGGGCACAAGCACACCTCAGGGCAGCTCAGAGTGTGGGTAGAAGCACACCTCAGGGCAGCTCAGGGTGTGGGCAGAAGCACACCTCAGGGCAGCTCAGAGTGTGGGCACAAGCACACCTCAGGGCAGCTCAGGGTGTGGGTAGAAGCACACCTCAGGGCAGCTCAGAGTGTGGGCACAAGCACACCTCAGGGCAGCTCAGGGTGTGGGCACAATGCACTAGTACATGGACAGACACGTAGGATCAGAGAGCAAAAAATCACACAGATGGCCACATGCGAAATCCATGGACACAACCAAACTGATGGGCACCATGACAGTGATAGGTATAGGAAGGGATCAAAGGGCACAGAGAATAAGCACCAAATGGCGCTGGTAAGATCGATGGCCAGTCACACCGGTGGGCAGAGGCAGAGATCAGACGGCACAGATGAGATCCAAGGGCATCATCACCAGAGTTCCACCACCTCTGCCTCAGAGGCGTCCAGCAGACAGTACCTTGAATCGCTAAGGAAGCGTTGAAGGTCATGAGAGTCGCCCAGTTTCTCCTTACGCTGGTCAGCCCGTTTCCCCAAGCTGCTCCAGGCCTGGTTGAGCTCCGTGCACTTCTCCTGGATATCTTCTGCGGATTCTGGGTGCGACTGGATGAGGCGTTCAGCTGTCTCACCAAGAGAATTTACCTGGAGAAAGAGCGAGATGGAAAAAATTGGAACATAAGAAGAAGGCTGCGGCATAGCGCAGAGGGTGGAATAAATGCAACTCTGGGGATACACGTGACAGCAAGAGAGGAAGAGGAGTGCAGAACACATTGAGAAGACGCCTCTACGATTCAATGTCAACGTTCAAGAAACGCTGTGGTTTATCAGCAAGGAAAAAATGCGACCTGGGACTGCACATGGTGGCAACAAGGGCGTAGAAGGGTCAGGGTCTGCAACAGAGGCAGGTCTCGGGGAATCTCACCTTATCACCCAGAGCTGCCAGGTCGCGCTCAAAACCCTCATGTTTCCGTTGCAGAGCCTGAACGCTCGCCAAATCATGCCCATAATTGTCTGTGTTGAGGGCCTGGTTCTTCTCCTCGATCCATTCCTTGGTTTCATCAGCATCTCTGGAAGAAAATAAAACAAGGAGGTAAAACATGAGCGACTGATGAGACACATTGCTTCCTTATCACTAAAAGCTCAAGAGTCCGGCAGGATTCATGTTGCGGCCTCCTCAGATGGGCACCACCCATCTGCAGCACCCACTGCCCAAGAAAAGAATAAGCTACTCTGTAACCTTCAGTTTGTAGCTTGTTGTGATGTAGATCACATACTCCTGCCATTTAGAAAGCGGCCCGAACGTTTGCAAGTAGTCTTTCTTACAAATCGTCTTCGGTTTTGAGTCATCTTGTGACTCCTGCCTTGCCCACAATGCACCAGAACAAAGATCCACCACGGATTGTTTTCTCCAGCGAGTAAGCAATGAAAGTAGAGCGAAGCAGGACATCAAGTGTGTATGGAGCAATGGGACTAACTAAATGATGAGAAAACCTCTTGGATCCCAGTTCAAGCAGCATCGAATACCATGGTTGTGGCGCCCATGTTGGGGCAACTAAACTGAGCCGCGGACGTTTGCCTCATCTTACAGACTATGACTGGAATCCGACAGTAGAGGAAAGGCGTACGTAAATATCCCTGACCAGACCATCCATAGTGCACTGCCCAGACACTGGGGGTGCGCGGTCCGGGCAGAGCTTGGGCCTTTAGCATTTTTGGAGGAATCGACTAGGTCGACTGAGCATTTCTCATTTATGAAACTACAGGTGAAGAACTGGGGGTTCATCACCCATTTGGGAAGTTATTGAGGCGAGGCAGCTGTGAGGGAGATGGACAGATTTCAAACTGAAAAGTCCAAACTCAATGGCGGAAAAAAACAAACCAGAGATAGAGTCTCTGTCCTAGTGCTTTGTGGGCTAAGGGAGGAGTCTCAACATATTTTGATATTAAAGGATTCTTTGAGGAAACACATTGCCTCGGACTGCTTTTCCATACTTAGTATGTTACATGAAGTCTTCAAATGGCTCCCGCTAACCACCAGGCACACTGTCGCTCAGTCCCTAATCACCACCAATTAGACTACAGCAACGCACTCTACGCTAGGATCACCACACACCTTCTGCAGAGACGGCAGACCATACAGAACTCATCTGCCAGACTCATCCTCGACCTCCCCAGATGGACCCATATCACCCCCACCTCAGAAAACCCCAGCGGCGCCCCATACAGAAGAGATGTCAATTCAAGCAGATGATTCACGCCTACAAACCCCTGCACAACCAAGGACCAGCCGACATCACCCACTGCCTGAAATCCCACCCTCCTACTAGACAACTACACTCCACCACCCTCTCCCTCGCCCACACCCCCCCGCATCCATCAAAGCAACAGCGGAGGATGCTCCGTCTCCTACCTCGCCGGCAAAAAAAAACCAGGAACAATTTCCCTCGGCAGCTACAGACCTTTACCTCTCTACTGGGGACTCCGAGAGCACTCAAGGCTCGGCTGTTCAACGGAGTCACCTCAGCCATCATGACCCTCAAGCGCCTCGATACCCACTCGGGTGATTAACTGCGCTATATAAATCACTTAATTGATTGAAAATCAATTTGCAAATGTTCACAACCAACACTAGATGGGAGAAGTATGGAAAGCAGCATTGTGAGAAAGTGTCTCTATATGTACTGGACCAAGTAAGGTACAGTGTGTATAGAGTCCACCAATCCCAAAGGTATAACAGAGGTTAAAGTCAGAACTGACCTTGCTCTCCAAAGTGGTAGCTTGGTCGAGCAGTAAGGCAGTACAAGAGGGCAGTGTAAAGCATTTGTTGTGCACACTCAGTCAGCAAAAGGTTTCACACACTCAAGAACTGAACTCTAGGCCAATTGTTATTATATCCAAAGATGTAGTTGTTTTATTTATAGAACCAACAGGTATCAAAATATACTTTTCTCGATACGAGTACTCATGTAATTACTTTGCAAAGAGGCAATAAACTTTGTAAACACAATAGGTACATGGGTTGCAGTAGGCAACACAGTTCTAAACACAATTTAACATTGAGCTCAATGGGTTTTTCTACATAAATGCAGCTGATTACTATCGATTACTTTTGTAACTCTAGGACTGTATCCTAGATTCAGGCCTGGGGTCTAAGCTGAAAACAGTTTAGTATAAACGTTTTAGTTATTGCAATGATTTTTAAAGAACAATAAGGTATTTTAAAAGTTCACACTCAAAAACTTATCAGTGAAAATCTAGCAAAGTTATCCTATGGAAGGAAATTCAGGTCACCGGTAAAGTACCTTCTCGTTACTTTTGTAACCCAGCACTGGGCTCCAAGGTCCAGCACTGGGGTCTCTACTTAAGACAGGTAAATAATTACGTTTCAGTAGTTGGTACGATTTTTAAGGAATATTTCAACTTTTCGAAAGTAGACACTTAGAAGAAATTTCATAGGAAAGCAGTCAATGGGTTCCTATGGAGAAAATACAGATTACTAGTAAACACGGTTATGATAACTTTTGCGGTTCAGTACTTGGCTAAAAGGAACAGTACTGGCTTCTCTCCCGACCACAGGTGAGTACTTCGGAATTCGTTATTCGGCAGATTTTAGATGAATATTTTAAAGTTTCAAAACTTCACACTAGAAGATTTTTCGAGTCAAACCAGTCAATGTTATCCAATGGCAGGTAAGTGAGTTATCAGTTTCCAGGTGAGTACCCGACTGGTGAAGTTAAGGTTCTGGGCATAGACTCAGGGGTCCCCCAGGGTCAGGTAGGTACAGTTGGTACACCCTCAGCGGCACAGTGGCGGCCGGGTGCAGAGGTAGTTAGGCCCAATGTTATCCAATGAGGGGCAGGGGGCCTTCGGTTGGTGGCTGCTGGCTAGCTGGCCCCGTGGCTGTGGGAGCTGGGCTCCTTGGTCACTTGCTCAGGGCAAATGGGGAAGTAGGAAAGGACAAAGGTTGCCCTGCCAGGGGCACTCGGGCGGCTGGGGGCAGGGTGCTTTTGAGCCACCTGGCGCTCAATGTTATTCAATGGAGATCTTGAAAAGGGAACAAAGGCTGCAGGCTCGGGGACGGTGGATCTTCTGGAGTGACCACCACTTCGAGGGGTAAGTTGGGATCCTGGAGGATAGGTAGGCACCCAGGAGTTGGGCACAGGGGCCCGTGGGGCGCCGGATGCAGGGGTGTCTTTTGAGGTTGGGAAATCTTACTCCCTGCTGGTCGCGGTCGGAGGGGTCCTTTGTCCTGAGGCTGCAGGCGTCGTCGAGGAGGGTCCTTGGGCACTCAGCCTGCAAAGGCAGTGTATGTGTGCCAGGGTACAGGGCCCCTAAGGGCGGCACAATAAGTGCTGCAGCCCTCAGGGGTCTTCTCTGGTCACCATGCCCTGGGTACCTAGGGTACCATTTACTAGGGGCTGACAGGTGGCCAGAGATGCCAACTGGGTTTAGGCTTTAGTAGTTTTTAGGGAAGGAACACAGTCCTTGGGTACCTGATTGGCAGGAGCCCAGGGCACACCAAGGAAAAGTGCATCACGTATCAGGCAAAAGGTGGGGGGGTACTGCAACAGAAACTCACTTTCTCACACGCATCTACTGCAGCACATCCACAAACAGTCACTTACATGCAGCATTACTGGACTGCTGTAGACGACAAACATTCAGATATACCCGTGCTGAAAGGGAAGACGGTAGAACACTCAGTGCTTTGCCTACAAATGTCTGCCAAATGACCACCAGCAAAACAAACCGCCTCATAATTGCATTTGTGCGGAGAGGTGGTGCTGGCGTCTTCTGAAGGTGCGCGAGGAATCTCAGCCAGTCAAGCTTGGTGGCAACCGATTTGGAGGCTGCAGGCTGCCCCCCCCCCGTACAAAAGGAGGGCCGGCTTGTAGGTATTTAGACCTTCACTTCCTAAGTCCTATTTCTAGTTTTCACCTACCAAGCCAGTGTAAAAACACAGGAGGTCGAGAAGTAAATTGTATCTGTTGTCGTCAAGTCTGTCCAGAAAGGACCTCACATTAAATACGTTCAGACATGCAGGACGACTGGTGCTGGTGAATTTGGATTTCAGGTTGCCTCGGAGGCCAGTTGACTCCGAAAGGCTGTTGCTTTCAGAGTTCTGTATAAAGTCACTGAGGCTGCAAACACACAGAGGTTCTGGAGCTTTGGTTGAAGCGCGATCTTATGTGGATCCAAAGCAGAACGAATGGCTCACTGAGAGACTTCAATTCAGGGAACAAACTCCAAGATGATTTTCTTCCAGTCGTTGCTGACCTCTCCTTACTGGGATGGTCCTTAAAGAGAAAGCAGACTATAACTTTGTGCCCATTTATACATTTTGCTCTCCAGTTCAAACAGAGAGCTTAGGTGAGGACTATACATGGCCCAGACAGAGGGAGGGAACTCCAGGGTCAGGGCTCAGACCATGGCCCAGACAGAGGGAGGGAACTCCTGCTCCAGCGTCAGCACTGAGCTCTTCTAGAGGACTCGGAGCATGGCCCAGACACAGAGGGAGGGAACTCCAGGGTCAGCACAGAGTTCTGCAGGGCTCAGACCATGGCTCAGACACAGAAGGAGGACTCTCCTGCTTCACCGTCAGCACGGAGCTCTTCTAGAGGACTCGGAGCATGGCCCAGACAGAGGGAGGGAGCTCCAGGGTCAGCACAGAGTTCAGACGCAGAAGGAGGACTCTCCTGCTCCAGGGTCAGCACGGAGCTCTTCTAGAGGACTCGGAGCATGGCCCAGACACAGAGGGAGGGAACTCCAGGGTCAGCACAGAGTTCTGCAGGGCTCAGACCATGGCCCAGACAGAGGGAGGGAACTCCTGCTCCAGGGTCAGCACGGAGCTCTTCTAGAGGACTCGGAGCATGGCCCAGACAGAGGGAGGGAACTCCAGGGTCAGCACAGAGTTCTGCAGGGCTCAGACCATGGCTCAGACACAGAAGGAGGACTCTCCTGCTTCACCGTCAGCACGGAGCTCTTCTAGAGGACTCGGAGCATGGCCCAGAAACAGAGGGAGCTCCAGCGTCAGCACTGAGCTCTTCTAGAGGACTCGGAGCATGGCCCAGACACAGAGGGAGCTCCAGCGTCAGCACTGAGCTCTTCTAGAGGACTCGGAGCATGGCCCAGAAACAGAGGGAGCTCCAGCGTCAGCACTGAGCTCTTCTAGAGGACTCGGAGCATGGCCCAGACACAGAGGGAGCTCCAGCGTCAGCACTGAGCTCTTCTAGAGGACTCGGAGCATGGCCCAGACACAGAGGGAGCTCCAGCGTCAGCACTGAGCTCTTCTAGAGGACTTGGAGCATGGCCCAGAAACAGAGGGAGCTCCAGGGTCAGCACAGAGCTCTTCTAGAGGACTCGGAGCATGGCCCAGACAGAGGGAGGGAGCTCCAGGGTCAGCACAGAGTTCTGCAGGGCTCAGACCATGGCTCAGACACAGAAGGAGGACTCTCCTGCTTCACCGTCAGCACGGAGCTCTTCTAGAGGACTCAGAACATGCAGCGCACACCACAGCCAAAGGAAGGACAGCCTTTATTATGAAAAAACTATTGACAGATCTGTAATCTTGATGAAGACTTGACACCATGAGAACTTTTCTTGAAATGTTTCTACACCTAGAATGTCTGAGGCAAAATCTGGAGAGAGGATCTCATTATTACCGTGGGCTCTGCTGCTGGAAAGGTAGATCAGACGGGCTTCACTGGATTGAGGTGAAAACAAACATAAAGGGCCACCAAGTACTACCTGCACTTCAAACCTCCCAGAACTGCCCCCTTCTCACCGGTGGAATCTCTGCACTTCAAACCTCCCAGGACTGCACCCTTCTCACCGGTGGAATCTCTGCACTTCAAACCTCCCAGGACTGCACCCTTCTCACCGGTGGAATCTCTGCACTTCAAACCTCCCAGGACTGCACCCTTCTCACCGGGGGAATCTCTGCACTTCAAACCTCCCAGAACTGCACCCTTCTCACCGGTGGAATCTCTGCACTTCAAACCTCCCAGGACTGCACCCTTCTCACCGGTGGAATCTCTGCACTTCAAACCTCCCAGGACTGCACCCTTCTCACCGGTGGAATCTCTGCACTTCAAACCTCCCAGGACTGCACCCTTCTCACCGGTGGAATCTCTGCACTTCAAACCTCCCAGGACTGCACCCTTCCCACCTGTGAAATCTCTGCACTTCAAACCTCCCAGGACTGCCCCCTTCTCACCGGTGGAATCTCTGCACTTCAAACCTCCCAGGACTGCCCCCTTCTCACCGGTGAAATCTCTGCACTTCAAACCTCCCAGGACTGCACCCTTCTCACCGGTGGAATCTCTGCACTTCAAACCTCCCAGGACTGCACCCTTCTCACCGGTGGAATCTCTGCACTTCAAACCTCCCAGGACTGCCCCCTTCTCACCGGTGAAATCTCTGCACTTCAAACCTCCCAGGACTGCACCCTTCTCACCGGTGGAATCTCTGCACTTCAAACCTCCCAGGACTGCACCCTTCTCACCGGTGGAATCTCTGCACTTCAAACCTCCCAGGACTGCACCCTTCTCACCGGTGGAATCTCTGCACTTCAAACCTCCCAGGACTGCACCCTTCTCACCGGTGGAATCTCTGCACTTCAAACCTCCCAGGACTGCACCCTTCTCACCGGTGGAATCTCTGCACTTCAAACCTCCCAGGACTGCACCCTTCTCACCGGTGGAATCTCTGCACTTCAAACCTCCCAGGACTGCACCCTTCTCACCGGTGGAATCTCTGCACTTCAAACCTCCCAGGACTGCACCCTTCTCACCGGTGGAATCTCTGCACTTCAAACCTCCCAGGACTGCACCCTTCTCACCGGTGGAATCTCTGCACTTCAAACCTCCCAGGACTGCACCCTTCTCACCGGTGGAATCTCTGCACTTCAAACCTCCCAGGACTGCACCCTTCTCACCGGTGGAATCTCTGCACTTCAAACCTCCCAGGACTGCACCCTTCTCACCGGTGGAATCTCTGCACTTCAAACCTCCCAGGACTGCACCCTTCTCACCGGTGGAATCTCTGCACTTCAAACCTCCCAGGACTGCACCCTTCTCACCTGTGGAATCTCTGCACTTCAAACCTCCCAGGACTGCACCCTTCTCACCGGTGGAATCTCTGCACTTCAAACCTCCCAGGACTGCACCCTTCTCACCGGTGGAATCTCTGCACTTCAAACCTCCCAGGACTGCACCCTTCTCACCGGTGGAATCTCTGCACTTCAAACCTCCCAGGACTGCACCCTTCTCACCGGTGGAATCTCTGCACTTCAAACCTCCCAGGACTGCACCCTTCTCACCGGTGGAATCTCTGCACTTCAAACCTCCCAGGACTGCACCCTTCCCACCTGTGGAATCTCTGCACTTCAAACCTCCCAGGACTGCACCCTTCTCACCTGTGGAATCTCTGCACTTCAAACCTCCCAGGACTGCACCCTTCTCACCTGTGGAATCTCTGCACTTCAAACCTCCCAGGACTGCACCCTTCTCACCTGTGGAATCTCTGCACTTCGTGTGCACTGCCCAGAAGCTGACTCCTCTCTTCGGCCAGTAGTTGCAAGGCCCTCCAACGCTCATTCAATTCCTGCCAACAGAGGGAGAAAGAAGTAAGGCTCCAGGGGGCTGCAATGAGCAACACACAACTTTCAAGTACAACATCCATCACTGCGAAGCCATGGAAGGAGGGAGTCAGAATAAATGAAGACAGTAAGCACCAGCAGGGTAAAGGCAAGACTTGCCTATGTTCATGTTATCAACTGAGGTCAGCTACTAAAGAATATCATTTCCACTGTTCGGGCACTCTACGCGCCAACTCCTGAACTTAAGGGGAGGAAGGCTGCCACATCCGCTCCTGTCTAGAGCACATTCTAGACTGAGGAGGAGAGAGCCCAGCTGATCTATCGTCTATGATGAAGAAAGAACTGGTGATAGCTCACACGCTCCAGCACCAGTGGGAAAACAAACCGGCCACTGTGCAGCCCTTCCACTGCTTCCCACAAACACTTGACCCTCTCCTCACCACCCCAGAGAAAAAGGGAGGCAGATGGAAAACCGAGTAGTCCAAGTTAACATTTTATAATAGAATTAATAAAAGTTACTACAATAAGCCAAATACTCAAATTCTCGTAATTACAACCCCACATTAAAACAAACAGAACAGCAAAATGTACAATTTCTTTCCATCCTGCGAGGAAAGGCCACTGAGGACCCTTTCTAAAATAAACAAATTTGAGCGGTAATTTCTTTAATTGCCAAGTCCAAAAACGTACAATACTCCTGTTCGGTGTAAAGACCCAATTGAGACACTACAATATCGGTTAAGATCTTATTTAGCGATCCACAAAACAAATCTTAAATATCCCTTCCTTTCTTTGTGCAAATTAGGACAAATGCTGAAAATGTGGCCAGTGATTCCTTGACGAACCAGCACAGCCTGCGAGATTTATAATCACCCAGTACAGGATCCCTGGCTCTACTAAGGTTTACCACACGGCGCAGAATCTTAATATATCAATGTCATTTTGCGCTGCAAGAGCACAGTTAAATAATTCAATTTATAATCTAGTTTCTATAAAGCTGATATTTACTGTATTTCTTTTAAGTAGATCTTTCTGGTCCAAACAACAACTTGAATCTTTTATGTTACCTCCCAGAGCTCCCGTCGATTTGACGTAATGGCTCGCATCTTCCAATAAAACTCAAGTTGGGTACAGATGACCCCAAGGTTGTTTTCCATGGCCTGTTGTATCCAAAATTTCCTTCCATAGTAACCATTTCAAGGTATTAAATTCTTGTAGGAAACTTGCTTTATATATACACACTACACCAAAGTGAGGTACAGTGTGCATAGAGTCCAAGGGTCTCCAGAGGTTTGGCAGAGGCTAAAGTTAGATAGAACCTTACTCTCTAAAGTGGTAGCTTGGTCGAGCAGTAAGGCAGTAACAGGACTGTGTAAAGCATTTGATGTACACACTCAGTCAGCAAATGGTCTCACACACTCAAGAACTGAACTCTAGGCCAATTGTCTCTGTATAAAAAATATACTGTTTATTTTTAGAACCAAGCAAGACTGGAACAGGTAAGCATTAAATACTTTTCAGTAATAAGTTGCTGAATGTAGAACAGTTTGAAAATGCAATAGAATTCATACTTTGTTTGATTTACAGGGGATGCAGTAGGTTGCAACACTTAGCAAATACAGTACGTTGAAATGAATAGTCTTTGAGTAAATGACTGGTTAGTTACTTTTTACGTTACTTTTCTAACTCAGTGCTGGATACCAAGATTCAGCCCTGGGACATTTCCAGCAAACAGGTAAGTAAATATGTTTTGGTTATTAGTGCGATTTTTAAAGAATATTTTTTAGATTTCAAATCTCCACACTTACAAACGTTTTGGAAGAAAATTGTCAATGTTCTCCTATGGAGGAAAAACAGGTTATCGGTTCACAGATAATGGACTGTGGGAGCTGAGGTTCTGGGGTTAGGCTCAGGGGTCCCCCAGGCTCAAGGATGCACTCTTGTTGCACCCTCAGCAGCACTAGGGCAGCCGGGTGCCGAGTGCTGAGGCCCAATGTTATCAAATGGGGGAAAGAGGGCGTCCTGTTGGTGGCTGCTGACTAGCAGGCTACTTGGTTGTGGGAGCAAAGCTCCTGGACTTTAACTCAAGGCAAATGGGGAAACAAAGTAGCACCAAAGGTGCACCCTCAGCAGCACTAGGGCGGCCGGGTGCAGTGTGCTGTTTCAACGTCGGGCGCTCTGTTTTCAATGGGGAACCTCCGGTTTGCAAAGGTACTGCAGGCTCGGGGACGAAGGTCTTATGTGTGACCACCACTTTAAGAGGTAAGTTGGGGGTTGGTTAGACACCGTGGGGCGTGGGGTGCACAGGTGCTTACCAGCTCCTGGTCGCGGTTGAGGGGGGGGAGGGGGGACCTTCCGGATTTAGGCTGCAGGCGTCGGCTTGAGGCAGGTCAGGGGTTGCCGGACCTCAGGTCAGGATCACCGGGGTGACCTCCTCGTGTTGTTTGTCCACTGGATCTCGGGCCGTGGATGGCAGGTGCAGAGTGGTGCGGATTCGCGGTTTCAGCCAAGGCCAGAGGTTACAGATGAACAAATCCGGTGTTCACAGAAGACAAAGTCTTTGTGGTTGAAGGCAGGCAGGTCCTCCGGAGTTTTAGAGGTTTTAAAATAGTATTGAGAGGAGGATGATTCTACTTTTTCCCTCTTCACTCCTGATTTGATTTCTAGAGTAGCTACAGGACACACCAGGATTTCGCAGGAGCAGGTTCGAGGTGGAGACAGGGCGGTACGGCTGGGGCCACCTCAGTGGGCGTCTTCCTCTTGTTAGCTACCGCACGGCTGTTCGGTCCTAGGTAAGGACAAATGGGTCCCTTCCCTGGGGGAGGGGTAAGCCCCCTATTACGCCATCCTCCAGTGGGAGGGGGACATGAGTCGGTCCCTGGTTGGCTGAGTCCCTGTGAGAAGTTGGCCTGATATGCAGTGCTCACTATTCTAGTGATCACTATGTATCAGTCCAAACAACCCTTATTGATGATTGGTTGTAAGTCAACCTGATAGACCAGCTATCCTAGTAGCATGGATACGAGCAGTCTAAGGCTAAGACTCTAGAGGGCGTGTTAAGCCAGCTGTTATACCATCACATATACCCCTTGAACACCAAGTGAAAGGACACCACACAAGTTGTTATGAAAATAAAAGGATATTTATTCATAACACAACAACCCTGGACTCTTTATGAGGACAGGGTGCTAAGCACAATACAAAACTCTTAAAGAAATACTGAAAGTCGCACAATTTACACAAATGCCCGAGGGGCACGGAAAACCATATACTACAAAAGTGGAATGCGAAATACTAGCAGGTAAGTAACTAATCTCAGAGGCTTTGGGATCGCTAGGACTGTACTACTGAACCTTTAGATTACGAGCAGGAGACCTAGGGAGATCGGGTGCAGAGTGTGCACTCTCACGCGGGATGCGGAACAAAGTCTATGGATGCTAGATTTCGTAAAGTTAGTGTTATCGGACGAATCCGACTAGATTTATTTATTTTTATTTTAAAAGTTTTATATAGCGCGGACAAGATCTTTGCAGATATCAGAGCGCTTTACATAGAGGGGTACATGAGGGGGCATAGTCAGACAGATAAATCAGATCAAATAAATCAATAGATCAAATAGTACAAATAGGTTACAATAGGTTACATAGAGGGGTACATAAGGGAGCATAGTCAGACAGATAAATCAATACATCAAACAGTACAAATAGATGACTGCAACGCCAATCATGTGAGTGATGAGACAACTCATACAAGTAGGCAAAGGGGTTAAGCATGTAGTACAGATCGGTGCCGAGTATTAACAGAGTTCTAGATACTGGTTCCAGCGTGTTTAGATAGAGCTGAAACGAAAAAGGATCTGGACACTTAGATAGTTAAGCTATGCTGGAGCACCGAAATGCTCAGGTTACCTAGCCCAGGGGCTGCGGCTGCATAGGTCTGAAAAGACGTCGGGGATCCTCGTTGCAGTCTATGGAGCCTGAAAGAAGAAGTTGCTGGCAGGCGACCAGTGATGGAGTTCGATGTGATCCAAGCCTGGATCGATGAAGATGGATACCTGTAAGCAGAGGGGACCAAGTCCTGAATCACTAGCCAGTGATTAGGTGGGCACCAGGATGGCACCGGGCGAAGTCACCTTGACCAGGTGAGTGGGCGACGCTGGGCTCTGCAGTCTCTCGGACCAGGAGGCGTTGTCGGCGACCAGGATGGAGGTGCGAGCTGTCCCACGGAGGTATCTGCTGTTGACGTCGCTGGACCCAGGATTGGGGCAACAACTCTTGGCAAACGAAAGCCCACGCGGTGGACTCAAAATGGCGTCTGGAGTGGACCAGGAGGGTCCGGGGTGCTCCTCTGTTGGAGGGGAGCAAGGGCCAGTCTGGAGCAACCAAACCAGCGGTGTTGTCGTCGTGGTGCGTCGTCAAGAGGGTCACAAGCCAGCAGGCAAGTAGCCGGAAAACGCGGTGAGCAGCAAAGAGCAGAAGGGCCCCACGCAGATCTCGTGGATGCTGGGGGGCTGGACTTCGGTGCTGGAGCTGCGCAGGGTTAGGGCTTCTCGAACCCCAAAGCACTCACTCGAGGATCCCTCGGCGGTCGTGCTGGGCAAGCGTCGTGCAGTCCTGAAGATGGCCGGTCCCTCGAGGTCTCGTCACACCCACGAATCTCAGCTGGGCTGATGATGCAGGTAGAGGTCAGAGGTGCCAGGGAAGCCGGTTCTCGTCGAGCTGGGCAGTCTTGATCCGGAGGAGAGACTTACAGCAGACCGCGATGCTTGGATGGTGCCTGCGGGTGCAGGGTGACTACTCCTTAGTCACAAGGGAGAAATCTTAAGAAGAAGTCTTGAGTTCCTTTCGTGGAAAGTAGTTTCAGGATTCAAAGATGATCTAGTTTGGAAGGGGGCCTGCTCCTACCTTTATCCTGCAAAAGGGGGCTGGCACGCGACTAAGTCCTGCCCTATGGGTGGGACTAGGAGGGGGGTGGTTACACCCCTCTCCTTTGTCCGGTCTCTCCCCAGCTCAGGGGCTGGTGTGCCTCTGGAACTGGTTTGAGCCGGCATATGCACAGTGAGCACCGGGGTGCCACTTGCAGTCACCTTCCTCTAAAGCCCTGCCTACCTGGGATACACCAAATCCTGTCTGGGACGGTGCTGGCACCGCCCCTGACAGGAAACCCTTTGTCCTTGCCCCCTGCGCTGGAAGGACTCCCAGCAGCAGGAGGGCAGACTTGTGTCTCGGTGGCAGCATCCATTTTGTGGAGCTGAGGCTATGTCTGACTTTAACCGGGGTTACAGGTTACATACATGTCGTGTCCCTCTAGAAGGGTGGAATGCTAACCCCGTCGCCAGAATTGGCGAGGGGTTAGTATTCCAATTCGTACGACACCTTACTCGACATGTTTTGATAATGTTATACCAAAGTTAGCATATGACCGCGAGGTACATAATGTACTTAAGAGTATATGGTATAGCGTTATCATGGAACAGCTATTAGGACTTGGTTACGCAAGCTGCAAACGGGCTCAGCTCATGCCAGAGCACCATTTCACATTATTCCAAGCACTCTGCTTTCGGGATTGATAAGGCCTGCCATAGGAGTGACTGATAGGAATATATGTGTCCATTTTAGGGTTAGATATAGGAATACTATATCTAAAGCAAAGGGTGATTACACCACCTTGCCCCAGCTGTCAAGCAGCCAGTTGTGTCAGTTTTGGATGGCCAGCCAGGGGTGGCATAATACATGCTGCAGCCCCTGGTACGCCCTGTGTGCACCTATGCCCTGGATACCTAAGGTACACTGTACAGGGGCTGATAAGGTGACTCAGTATCCAATTAGATATGTACCTAGGGTACATGGAATCCATTTTAACAGAGAGAGCAGTGGGCCTGGGGTCCTGAATAGCAGGGCCCCAGGTCAACTAAGTCAGAAAACCAGCAAAACACCAGGCAAAAAGTTGGGGGCAACCATAGTCAGGGATCTACCTTCCTACAGTCCCCCCATCTGCAAGATGGCATGGACTGAGAATTATGCTTCATCTCGCCTCCCCCACCAGAGGGGTGGTGTTGGCAGAGGTGGGCACACCTCTCTTCCTCACTTGTTTTTTCCGCCGGTTCTCCCGCTCCAAGTGGGGGTCAGAGCCAGTGGGGACCAGTTGGGGAAAGCAGCAAGTGGCCTGGGGAAGCTCACAAAGGCGGCAAGCCTTTGAAGCTTCCCCTTCATGGACCCTGCCCATCCTGGGGGAGGAGGCTTGCCACCTGGTACCAGGATGGGCATTGTTTCAGGCCCCAGAGAACAGCAGTCTCTCGACACAGGGGTCCAGAAACATGTCTGGTGGTGGCAGCTGAAAGCAGCCACTCAGCCTGGACATGAGTGGGAGGTTAGTTTTCAGGGGGCATCTTTAAGATGCCCTCTGTGTGCATTTTTCATTAAATCTCACACTGGCATCAGTGTGGGTTACATGTGCTGAGAAGTTTAATACCAATCTTCCCAGTTTTCAGTGTAGCCATTATGGTGCTGTGGAGCCCATAATGGCAAACTCCCAGCACCATAGACTCTTAATGGCAGCACTGCACCTACAATGTCGAAGAATGGACTTGTACACTGTAGGGGTACAGGGCTCACGCACCTGTACCCTCACCACTGGTAAAGTGCACCCAGCTAGAGGGGTGACTGACCTATGCCAAGGCAGTGGGTTGGTTCACAGGGATGTGTGCCATGTCGACTCTTCCCTTTGTTCTGCACCAAAACACGCAGCTTGCAATGGCAGTGTGTGAGTATCAGAGTACAGGACCTCTAAGGGTGGCCCAATACGTCCTGCAGCCCTTTGAGGTCTTCCCTGGCCACAGTGCCCTGGGTACCTGTGGTACCATTTACCAGGGGCTGACACGTGGCCAGAGATTCCAATTGGGTTAGTTTTGGGGAAAGAACACAGGTCCTGGGAATCTGTTTGGCAGGAACCCAGGGCACATCAAGTCAAAGTGCGTCAGTAGTCTGCCCAAAAATGGTGGGGGGTTCCACCACTGCAGAGAGCGAGGAGTACGGCTGATTACCAACACTAGATCAGTTAATAGAGCTTGTGATTGGTTCCACTGACTCGCTAAGCATTCTTGAAGTGGACGCATGAGCAGTCTGCTATGGGGAACGACCATGATACAGGATGACATCATTCCCCGTAGCTGCATGTAAGTTCGAGCTGGAATCCAATGGTTGGATTGAAAGCGGAGAACTAAAGCCTGAATATTTCGAATTCTGGCTGAGCTGGGAAAAGCAAGAGTATTTTGAGTATCTATTGTGGCTCCTAGGTAGTCCTTTGTGTTTGCTGGTTGGAGATGTGACTTTGCCACATTGATTGTGAACCCTAGTTGATGCAGTAACTGAATTGTCCTGAAAGTGTGCTGCAGACATTGCTGGTACGTATTGGCTTTGATGAGCCAGTAGTCCAAGTACGAGAAGACACGATTGCTTTGTCTCCTTAGGTGAGCCCCTACTACGGACAGACACTATGTGAACACTCTGGGGGTGGTGGTGGCACCAAATGGGAGTACCCAGAACTGATCGTGTTTGGGCCGCTACCACAAACCAGAGGAATTTTTAATGAGCAGGGTGAACTGATACATGAAAATAGGCATCTTTTAGATCTAGAGTAGTTAGAAAGTCGCTTTTCTGTAGTAGAGGAAGTACATGTAAAAGTGTCACCATGTGGAAATGGTCTGACTGAATGTACCGGTTGAGTTCTCTGAGATCTAAAATTGGTCTGAGAGAATCATCTTTTTGGGGAATTAGGAAAAAAGGAGTATACTCCGACCCGTGATGTTGGGGCGGCACAAGCTCTATAGTCCCTTTTAGAAGTAAAGACTGAACCTCTTGTTTGAGGCGGTGTAGATCTGGTGAGTTTGTGTGTCCTTGGTGGAATATTTGGAGGTGTGTTGATAAATTCCAGGCAGTAACCAGAACGGATAATTTGGAGTACCCAATTGTCTGTTATTGATTGTCAGATTGTTAGAAAATCTGAAAGTCTCCCCAGACAGGTGGGAAGTGGTCGGTGGGAAGTGACGGTAAGTCACTGCTTTCTGTTGGCGGGGAGGTGTGTGTGTTTGAACCCCTGCCTTTACCGTTGTTACCCCTGTAACCTCCCCTGAAATAACCCCTAGATGGAGAGGGTTGGTTAGTGCCATATAGGTGGAGGTGGCTTCTGATGAGGTATTCTTGAAACCTCCTCGGTAAAAGGAGCATCGAAAGGAAGCACAACCCTGTGTGGACTGAAGGGCTCCCATAGATTTGGCTACCTCAGTATCGTTCTTCCTGTTTTCAAGTGAAGAATCTACTACTGGGCCAAATAGATGTTCTTTATTGAATGGGGTATTTAAAATAGAGATTTGAACCTCAGATTTTAACCCAGATATACGGAGCCAGGCATGCCTTCTTAGAAGTACACTAGTGTTCGAGTACTGTTGGCTCCCTTGTAATTTTCCTTTGCAGTTCCTCCCTAATGCACCATTCGGAGAATCTTTTCCATTTAGCTACGTAACATTTTCTTGTGGTAGGTCTTCTTGCTTCCCCGAGCACTGTCATTGTGCTCGCAGGTAGCTTGAGGTGTGCAAACTCTAGGTCCTCAGGAGCCAAGCCGCTAGACGGAGGCTCTCTGGCACGGAACGTAGCACCCTTCTGTTCAGCATTGTTAAAAGGTCCCTTCGTTTTGGGAATCTGTGCTGGTGCCTGCGCCATCTCTACTATTGTCACTGAGGCGCTATCAGTATTAGCGTCATGTTGCTGATCCTGCATTTGCTGAGTACCCCGTGTATCAGCGTTATCGGGGGAAAAGCGTATGCAAATGTCTTTGGCCAACTTCTCCATAGCGCATTTCCTTGTGACCGATAGTCTGGTTGTCTGGATGCAAAGTATTGGCATTTTGGTGTGTTGCAAATAGGTCTATTTGTGGTGTACCCCACTTCCGGAATACTTTCTGTATTTCCTGTTGGTTGATCTCCCATTCGTGGGATGCAGACGTCTGCCTGCGGAGTCTGTCTGCTTCCACATAGACCTACTAGCAATACATCTTCCAGGGAAGGACAATCTTAAGTGGAATGGCCCATGTCCATATTTCCTGTGCTAGCCCTGATAATGCTACTGATTGTGTTCCTCCTTGTTTGTTGATGTAGAACATGGTTGTGGTGTTGTCTGTTTGGATCAACACCCTGTTTCCGTACAGGTCCTTCTGAAAGGCTTTTAAGGCTAGGAACATTGACTTTAGCTCCAGGTAATTGATGTGCTTGACTGAATCCTGCTGCGACCATAGCCCCCTCGCCTTTGGCTTGTTCATGTGCGCACCCCACCCCAGCTGGTGGGCGGCCGTCGTGATGGTCACTGTTGGAGTTGGTTGTGTGGTTTCCCCTGTGATATATTTTCCTTGTTCCACCATGCTATTTTCTGATGCACTGCGTGTGTGATAACCACTAGACCTTCCGAACTCCCAGTTGCCTGTGACCTGACCATTGCTGCTGTATCCATTCCTGGAATGGCCTTGTGTGTAGTCGAATATTGTGGACCAGGTGAATGCAAGACGCCATCATGCCCATCAGCATGCTCACCGTCCTCACGGTCAGAACTTGCCCCTTGCGGTAAGGACTGGTCTACTTCAGTATCGTCAATGTTCTCTTCCTGCAGGGGAATACTTTGACCTGAATGGTGTTGATCTCTGCCCCTAAGAATATCTTGATTTGCTCCGGTTATGTTGACGATTTTTCGCAATGGATTGATAAACACAGTTGTGTTAGTATGACCTGCTGGATGTGTTGCTTGCATTGGCTGTATAAACTTGCTTTTACGAGCCAGTCATTGAGGTAGGGATATACGTGTATTCCTTGCCTTCGTAGATGTGCTGCATTTTGTAAACACCCTTTGTGCGTATTTGAGTCCAAATGCCAGTACTGTGAACTGGTAGTGACTTTGGCTGATCACAAACCTTAGTAGGTGTTTGTACCTGTGGTTGATGGGGATGTCTAAGTACATGTCCTTTAAATCTAAAGTTGCCATGTAATCCCCCTTTTGTATTTGTGGTATTACCTCTTGTAGGGAAGTCATTTTGAATCGGAGTCCTTATGAATTTGTTCAAGAACCTTAGATCTAGGATCGATCTTAGTGTTTCATCCACCTTTGACACCAGGAAGTAAGTTGAGTTAGACCCCTTTGTTCCTCTGGTTGCGCGGACCCTTTTCGATTGCCTTCTTGCTGAGCAGTTCTTGCGCATCTAGTCGCGAGAGCTCCTTTACTGAGTGTGCTTTGCTTCTTGGTTTTCTGTTCGGAAGTTGTTTTCTAACTATACAGCATCCGTGTCGTATGATGTTTAGTTTCCATTTGTCCGACGTGACCTTCCTCCATTTCTGGATGAAGTCCTTTATTCTTCCTCCGGAGTACTGTTTGTCATTTAACTCGTGTGCTGCTTCTTTCCTTTATGTCTAAATGGATGAGGGCTGTTGGCCTCCTCTTCGTGTTTTTCCTCGTCCGTTTCCATTCCCTCGAAAGGACTGGTACTCCCAGTTCTGCTGCTGCTGGCCTTGCTTGTTCCCCTGGTAGCTCTGCTGGAACGTTTAGTGCGATGTGGTAGGCACATTGCCTCCTCTACCACATGGCCTTCTCGTGGGTGTGCTCCCATGGACCTTGCTGTCTCATTGTCCTTTTTGAGCTGCGTCAACTTGTTGTCGACTGGTGTGCCGAACAGTTGTTCTTCGTTAAACGGTGTATTCAAGATGTTGCTTTGCACCTCTGGCTTGAATCCCGAAATTCTGAGCCATGCGTGTCTCCTCTTAGTCATCCCGATCATTAGTCTGCTTGATGTTTCTGCAGCATCCAATGCTGATTTTAAGCATGTGCTCGCCATGCTTTTCCCTTCTTCTACCAGGTGAGCTGCTCTGTGTTGGTACTGGTCTGGTAGATGATTTAGGAGCTGCCCCACTTCATCCCAGTGCTGGTATGCGTGCCTGTTTATCAGGGCGTTGGGAGTTTGCGATACGCCAATGGATTGCCGCATTTCTTTCCACCTTTCTCCCTGTGAGGTCCATCCTCCTACTTTCCCTGTCTGGAGGTGGTCCAGCATTAGTGGGCAAATTGGCCCTTTACCTAGCTGTTGCTGCAATTATGGAGTCAGCTGGTACTGACCCTTGGATGTATGTAGGGTCCTTTGAAGAATGTTTATACATCTTCTCCGTTCTAGGAGTCACAGCCTTGAATGCTGCTGGTTCCTTAAATGCCTCTCTTCCTTGATCCAGCGCACTAGTGAGCATGGGCAGGAATTGGCTCCTAGTTTGTTGAGGCAGTAGAGTCTCCAGGATAAAACATGCCATGGGCTTTTCCTCTTTCATTTTCACTCCATACGTCTGTGAAGCCTTTTGAACAACCATGTTGTAGATCCCTATGTCGTCTGGCAGCGAGGGCTTCGAAGGGTAAGTGTCTACCCCGTCTTCCGGCGATACGGCATCTAGATCTTGCCATTCTCAGTCTTGTGCCTCCGAGGACGTCGAGTCCTGGTAGGATTGCAGCTCTTCGTCGCCTTCTCCCTCGAAAAAATAATCTTCGTCCCCCTGTTCCTAGACACGTTCGAGCGTTTTCGGCGGTTCAGCGTCCTCGTCGTCTCTTTCGACTTAGAGCGCGGGTTTCGGCGGGATGGTTTATTGGCTCATCTTCTCTTCGAAGTTCTTTTTCCGCTGCAGGATGCTCGCCATTTCGGCCTCAAGCCTTCTCTTCTTCCTCTCCATCTCGGCGGCATGTTCAGTGTCGAGGGTTGGAGCACCTCTCTTCGGGGCTGTTGACGACGATGTCGGCCCTTCCTTTGTCGGCACCGAGGTGTCCTTTTCGAGGGCAACCTTTGATGATCTTGGTTTTTTGAGGCCTTTCACCGATTGGGAGTTCATTTCGAAGGATCGGCTCGGCTGACTGTCCTTGGTAGCTGTTGCCTTCGTCAAGTGTTTCGGCAGCAATGCTCCCTTTGAGGACTTAGCTTCACTTCTACGAGTGTTGCTCTGGACTTTAGCTTTACCCTTTCGGGTGTCGCTCGAGTGTTTAGGGGTTGACGACTCCCTTACCTTCTTCAATGACTTCTTATGGACCTTGACGACCGTGCAGTCCTCCAGTCCTTTGGCGATGTGGTCCTCCTCTCCACTGGAAAGGCCCAAGTCTCGGAGCGATGGAGGTGGCCCCTGTCCCTGCATGTTGTGGTTCGCCCTTTTCTGGCTCTCCCTTACTCTGAGGGTCTTTGGTGTAAACACCGAGCACGCATTGCAGGCTAAGCTTCTGTGGTCGAGCGGCAGGCAGAGGTTGCAGACTGGATGCTAGTCCTTCTGTATGTATTTGTGGTGGGAATTGGTGCAAAATTTGAACGGTGCTTTGTCCATCCCTGCGCTCATGGAGTCCCCTGCAAGCGCATCCTCCGTAGGACATCGAGATCTTTGTCGTAAACCTTCTCCCTCGTCGTCCCTGTTACCAGACCTGTAGTCCGGTGTAGCTGAACACTTTATTTTCGTTGATTTTCTGCGATTTTTGTGATTCCTCTTCCAAAAAACTCTGGAACTCTTCGCAATGATCCAGACCCAACAGCGGAAAAAAGAATCTGAAGATGGCGACCAAAGGTGGGAGCTTCCAGAGGACGCACATCGACATCACGGAGGGCACCAAATGGTGGTATGTCGACGCCCACCTGGGCCACGAAAAAAAAAGAGAAAACAGACTACAATTCCGGACCCAACCACAAGATGGCGGAATAATGCACAGCATAGTGAATCCAGAAGGATTCACGCTGCAAAACTGATGTAGACCAAGCATGGCAAGCCCTATCTGACGTATAGGATCAGTTCCTCTTCCTCAGACCCAGCCCCAGTTTAGACAGCAAGATGCCATTTAGCTTATTTGCTTTATAGGCAAATTATTCTGTAATTCCCGGGATCATTTTGGGGTGCTTTCTTGCGTATTGGGTGTAATATCACACTCCGAATTAATTCCAAAGCCCTACTAGCATGCATAATATAGAGCATTTAAATAAGATGTGCAATAATTCATTTTCAATTTAACAATGCTGAAATACCCAATTTGGCCAAGATCCTGGCAGTTTGTATAGTTTCATCTTTTCTGGGCTCAAACCATTAACTTTCAGTGACCAGGGAATTTGAGGCTCTGCTCTTTTTAGTTATAAAAAAATCCTCCAGGAGTCGTCAACCTGGGGAATGGAAAGTTATTCTCAAATTCCAATGTACAAGGCTTCTGGATCCCTTTATGTATGTCCAGAATCCCCCCCAGTCCATGGGCTATTTGTGGGAAGTCTGCCGCCAGCCTCCTCCTCAAAAGGTCATGGTTTGCAGTATTGGTTTCAGCCTTTGGGAACAGAATAGGAGGGGAAATGCGCTGATCCGCAAGGCTCCAGGAAGCAGAACCGTACTCCAACACCCACTAGCAGGAAACCCTGGCTGACTAAACAGACTCCCAGCGCCTCCAGGAGCAGAGCTCCTACCACAGATCCCCGCCCCCCACACAGAGAAACTACAAGCAGTAGTTGTACACCCAGGAGAAGGCCGCCACATGCGACCCACAGAATCTAATCAAATCCTTCTTACCTTGATGGAATTGAAGGTTGCCACCGAGTGCACAGCCATCTTAATAGACTAGAGGGAAAAAAATAAACAGAGCTTAAAGAATCTGACAGTCAAGCATTAATTCAGCAGAAGACCGCCTACAAGAGGGCTCCCAAAGGTATATACCAGAAACAAGCCTACAAGAGGGTTCCCAAAGGTATATACCAGAAACAAGCCATCAAGAGGGCTCCCAAAGGTATATACCAGAAACAAGCCTACAAGAGGGCTCCCAAAGGTATATACCAGAAACAAGCCTACAAGAGGGTTCCCAAAGGTATATACCAGAAACAAGCCTACAAGAGGGCTCCCAAAGGTATATACCAGAAACAAGCCTACAAGAGGGCTCCCAAAGGTATATACCAGAAACAAGCCTACAAGAGGGCTCCCAAAGGTATATACCAGAAACAAGCCTACAAGAGGGTTCCCAAAGGTATATACCAGAAACAAGCCATCAAGAGGGCTCCCAGAGGTATATACCAGAAACAAGCCTACAAGAGGGCTCCCAAAGGTATATACCAGAAACAAGCCATCAAGAGGGCTCCCAAAGGTATATACCAGAAACAAGCCATCAAGAGGGCTCCCAAAGGTATATACCAGAAACAAGCCATCAAGAGGGCTCCCAAAGGTATATACCAGAAACAAGCCTACAAGAGGGCTCCCAAAGGTATATACCAGAAACAAGCCTACAAGAGGGTTCCCAAAGGTATATACCAGAAACAAGCCATCAAGAGGGCTCCCAGAGGTATATACCAGAAACAAGCCTACAAGAGGGCTCCCAAAGGTATATACCAGAAACAAGCCATCAAGAGGGCTCCCAAAGGTATATACCAGAAACAAGCCATCAAGAGGGCTCCCAAAGGTATATACCAGAAACAAGCCATCAAGAGGGCTCCCAAAGGTATATACCAGAAACAAGCCATCAAGAGGGCTCCCAAAGGTATATACCAGAAACAAACAGAAGGGCTCAGACACTCTTTCACCACACAGCTCAGACACTTCAGGTACGCCAGCAGCAAGTAACCACCTGCTTCGTGAGCAAGAGCAGGTACGCTGATCATCACACAGGTAATAAAAACGAGGAACAGGTCACAGGTCATCTGCCTCAAGCCCTTGTTCCATTTGCATTTCCTCCCCCATGCTAGAACCTCCCTTTTACATACTTTGATGTCACTTCCTCCACCAAGCCACGATGCTTCATATATCAAATCACTGCTTCATGCAACATCCTCACCCAGCCCTTACACTGAAAAGTAAATGATATGGACACGTAAATGAACCCTGAACGCTGCGCTGCCCTTCCATCCCCACGGGGCAAAAACTATCCAACACAGGGAGGACAATGCGGACATCCTCACCTTCCACGGTGATGCAGTCTTGGAATCCATGTCGTCCTGTGAAGCGAAACATGAAATGAAAACAGTGCATGCAGCACAAATTCAACAAAGACTAACCAAACAGAAACCCAAAAGCTATGTCAAACAATGCAGGAAGTCAAGGAAACTATCACTTCACTGACTCTTATCCACCGCTGTGGTGTTTCAAACATCACCTATAGATTCTTTGTGTTTTCCAAGAGTATGTCTTTCAAATTAGCCAAGCACAGATTCAGGTCTTCACCCCAGTCACTGTATTTCCTTTAAATGTATCCAATTCTATAATTGAAGCTCGGTCTTTGACCCTGCGCTGCAGTATGGATGATAATCACAGGTGCTCAGTAGAAGGAATATGTCTAGGCTTTCCTGTTTTCAGTTTCTATTTTTGGCAAATTCTGGTGGTATTTTTTCAGTGTTTTCCAGTGATTTCAATACCTTACAAAAACAGTGCTTTTCAGTGGTTACCCATTTTCGCACCATAAAAAAACAGCAGAAACAGTGTTTTACCGGTGTTTATGGAATGCTTTGCTTTTATTATTGCTTGCTTCCTTCACTGATGCATGATATGTAGACAGTGTACGTAAAGTGTATATGAGGTCCAAATATATTTTTACAAGTCGAACTTATTGTAGTACACTATGCAATATATCTTCAGTGAATCTTTGGAAAACAGACGATTCAGAATAACGACAGACAAGAGCAAACTGAATTGAAAAATGTGATAATACAATTTCTGCCACAACAAGGAGTCCAGAAACTGCTCGTTTTCCCATCAACAATATTGATGAGGTGCGTTTTACCTTACAAATGCAGGTCGAACAAAACCAGCACAGTAGTCCTACATGTATAAGCAGCCTGCTGCTTTTGAAAACGCATAGGGATTCGGGTTGACACTAGAGCAGAAATGTTTAGAGTTAAAATATTTTATAAAATATCAAATATAATTTGGAATGTCTAACACTTTGGCGCTTCATTAAGACAACTTTATAGTAGAGCCAATGCATAACCAGAGCAAGGTTTAACAGTTGCTTTTTGCTGCATATTTTTTTTTTGGGGTTATGTGCAACCTTGGATTTATTGCGGGAGGAGAACGATCTACGTTATCGCGGACCCTGACCTAACTGCCTCTCTCCTCGTACGTATACCCCCAAAGAACGGTGCCGCCAATAGACCAAATTAGCTTTTTATGCAGCCCAACATTACGCCCCCACCCTCCCGGTGTAGCACTGGCACCACCCAGACAATATTCCTTGCTCCTTGTATGTCAACAGAGGGGGCACAATTAGCCATCTGTAATCTTCTCGCTGCTGCCATGCCAGACACTCGAATTATTTCACGTTCTGCCACCTGTGTGCCCACCAGCGTTCCACCCACTGTTCCTTCCATCTCCAGCATAATCCCCTGTGTCCTTACTGCCTCGTGCCATGAGACCCCCCCTTTCATGAAGGTGACCACCCGCTCCCCCACCACCTGCGCAAATACCTCCAGCCTCCCTTGCATTTCTCCCTGTAGTGCGCCCCTTCATCCCTCCCCAGGCAAGTCCCCTTGAGCGCCACCGTAGGCCCTGTGGTTATTGGCAACGAGTTGCAACTTATATAATTAGTCTCAGAAGTATGAAAGCTGGGGAATAAAGACTGGGCCCGAAACCGCTATCGAAGGAAACCAGCGGCTCCTTGAATTCACCCTGCACGCGAGTTGGAGCCAGCCCGGCAGTCGATTCGAGGGCGGAGAACAGACAACCTTGCCCTATGGTCCCACCAGCCCATCATTGTGCCTGCTATGAGGCGCCAACCCCCCCCCACCATCCCCCTCCCTCCTCATCTGATGGCACTGTATCTTCCCTACCTTCGTCTTACCCTGTTCTGCCACGGCCTTCCGACCTAAAAACAAGTTGCCTTTTTTTTAATGCAGGGGGCCTTTGGCGATTAATTGAGAAATCCGCCCCTGTCAGGAGTGTGGTTAAAAATGTAATCTAATTCTTCTGGAACAAAAATAAATGCAGCCTCAAAAGTATTTTTAACCTTTCGGAGTTTGAAACCGATGGGAGATATTTGTGTAAAGAGAATTCCCGGAAAATGTAGAGTAACAAAGAAAAAGGCTATGGGGTCCATGCTCACCTTTACCTTCCTTAGCAGGTGTGCAAGCACAGCTGTGGCCAGCGTGAGAGGCTTGCGCCACTCCTTCGAGATATATTCTGAATGGGACCATGCTCGCATTTCTCAGCACGACATGCCCTTTTTGTTTAAAAACAGGAGCCTATCTTTTCTTCTCAGTGATAGTATTTTTGGAAATCTGAGAAAAAACACCCAAGCACTGAATCTGCACTACAAATCTGTTTTAACGCACAGTGAAGAGCAGTGTAGGAAATTTGCACTTCAGTGCTTTCAACATCGCAATGTCGTGACCTCCCCATGCCCGGCAAGTAGACAACACAGCCAGAGGGCTACATCCAGAGGGCACAGGCAATTCTTAAAGCAGGTGCTCAGACGCAACTCTATTGGGCTCTCCATTTTTGCTCTCACAATCAGGCGATTTTTTTTTTTTTTAACTCTGCAGCAGTGCCACTACTCAACGGGAATCGTTCTAGTTCTTTCAGTGTCTCAATACAGCATGGAAGCATTTTCAATATTACATACAACAAAGCCGTGGTTGCTGCTTATTTATCTTTTGCTACTGACAACCATTTGACTAAGCCAATAGCCCTGGCTCATTGTAGGTGTAATGGATCCGAACCGGCCAGACTCCATTCTTCTTACCTTATAAAAACCTCCTCCTGGGCAGCCTGGTTCCCCGCATTAACTTAGTAATTAGACCCCTATCTGCCCTGTCTTAACCTGGCGAAATAAGAGCCCCCTATGTCCCTCCCTTCTCGCCACCCCCACTTACACGCTTTGTCTCCCTCCAACACGCCTCTGAAATTGAAGTGTTTTGCTGCCCCTGTTGCGTCACCCCATGACAAATGCCTCCTTTGCGGTATTCTGGGAGATATATCATCCCCCAAGGCTCACAGGATGTTGAGCTACGTCGAGATTCAAACTTAACTCCCCTGCTCCTGAGTCAGCAGGTCCGAGCCCCGGCCCCCCTCGCCTCCCTCATTTACTACTATTGCCTTGCGTAACAACCTTGTGCTCCTGCGCCCAATTACGATGTGCACAACTCCTAAAACGGGCCTCCTGCATCCCCTCTCACTGCTCTCATTCGCACCCGCTCTGTCAGCCCATCAATCAGAATCCGAAATAGTAACTCAACTCCAAACTGAAGCTCTCCCCCACCACTCAGTGCTTGACCATCAGGGCAAAGACCTCGTTTGTGATCGCCTGAGCACATTAACCTATCTGCCCAGGCCTCCCCCCCCCTGCCGTATTAAGTACCGACCATTACCCCCCCATCCCATATCCATATTAGTGCCTGGACGTCCCTACCCTCCCCCGCCCTAGCTATCCACTGGCATTTCACCGCTTTTAATTTTCCTTATCCTCTGCTCTCCCCTTATATCTAACGTATTGCAGCTTGTTAGGACCTAAGTACCCATCCAACGCCTATGAATGGCACTTTAATCCCCGCTGTGCCCTTCCCACTACTCTGCCCATTTATAACCCCCATCAAGCCAGCCCCAGACAACAGTTCCGTCCTACCATTATCACACATCTGTTACCTCCTCTCCCGCACATAACCCCACTGCTGCTGCCATGTGAACTTCAATCGGGGGGCCATTTTACTGCTTTGGCTCCACCAAGTGGCCAAAAGGTGCAACAAATATGAAAATCAGTGACACTCGGTTTAAACCGGGTCAGCTGATTTTCAGCCAGTAGGGTATTGTCGATTACACTCGGTTTTAACCGAATTCCGGACAGCCTAAATATGTCTCTCACCCCGTAACATGAAGGAGGGCAGGCCAGGGTGTGATCAGCATGCGCTTCTCTGAGGTGGTAGCCTCTATGAAGGTAGGCCATCTGTGGCCACGCCACTTTACTCATCCTGCTGGAGAAAGCCACACCTCCTCCCTCCAACAGTTCTTTGTTACCTGTTCCTGGGGGCAGTTCACACTTCCTAGCAGGGGGACAGCGTGTTGCCTCAATGGAAAATAGCTGCAGATTGTCGGAGAGGGCTACCAGAGGTTTGGGCAACAAAGTGCTGACTTTCTGAAGTCACCTTCGTATTAAAAGGTACATTAAATCAGATCTCAGAAAGGAGTTGGGTTTAATGTAACAATTTGATACCTTGAAGTACCATAGTCGGTGGCTTCTGCGTGGATTAGTGAAACTCCATGTTAGCCAAAGGGGCTACTGGCCTTACAACAGTAAAAACGACAATTGTGTTTTTATTGTCAGGACATGCAAGGTTTAAGGTTTAGGCTCAACACGTCCATTTAATATTAACTTTTTGGGCTTAGAAGGTCCTCCTTTGGGGTGACTTCTAGATATCACAAAGGAAAGTTTGGACCTGGCAAAAGGGTTATTTTACCATGTTGGGGTGGCAGTTTAACAGCTGCTAAGGCAGACCGACAGCCTTGTTTTCACTTTGCTAGGACAGTGGTGGCGCAACCAATGCTGCAGTCCCACTGGGGACATTTAAATGACTGGCTTTGGGTACCGGAAGCACCACATACTAGGGTCTTCAGTAAATTGACTATGCCATTCAGGGATTAGCCACTTTTGAGGGGTCCGAGCACATGCACTGGTGCCTGGACAGCAAGGCCCAGTGCACTGGAGTCCAGATACAGCAGCATCAGTTTTAACTTTGGGGATTGAGGGGTGTCATGTAAAAAGGGGCCGACAAGACCGACCGACTTACCCGTGGTGCTGCATACATTTCCTGAAAGGAAAGAAAGAGGAAACAGTCAAGAAGGCTTCCAAGGTACCACGTGCAAGGATGCTGGGTCATGTGCGGGGAGCTGAAGACGCCTCACCTGCTGCTGCACAGCCTGCACCTCCTCAGTGATGAGACCCTCGGACTCCAGGTCGTCGGCCACCTTGTTGATATCCTTCAGGCGAGACTCGTTGGCTTTTAAATCCTGAAAGAAGAAACACTCTGTCAAGAGTCCGGACCCGGCACTGTCTTTTCAGGCTACAGCTGTGAAATGGAGAGTCCTTCACTCACCCACATGGTTGGTTATTCCCCTGCTCCCATGGCCTTTCTCTCTCCTCCCTACCACCACCCTGACCCTTCCCACTCCCACCCAGTCACTCTCTTGTTGTAAGTGGACCGGCTGTCTTATATCGCGTCTGTTAATTAGGGAAAGTTGTGTGTCCGAAGAGTTTGCAGTCGATCCTACATTGGCCTGGCGTTGTTTATTGTGGTACTGCCCCTACTGCAGACCTCGTATGGATACTAGGTACACCTGCTCCTCTGCCAGTGTCAGCTGGTCACAATGTAATTGTGATAATTTTCAGCAAATAAATGTTGCAAAAAAAGAAAAAGCTGAGGCATGAGCCGCCAGTGTGCCTGACTTGGCACGGAGAGGATGCTCACCTTCTGGAAGTCGTCAAACTTCTTCTGCAGCACCTCCACCTGCTCCAGGTCCGCCCCCACCTCCTCATTGGTCAAGGCAGCCTCCTTCTCATTGATCCACTGTTGCAGCTCATTGGCCTCACGGAAGACCATGAACTTCTTGCAGCTTTTCTCCAGCATGTCCTTGCGCTTCTCACCCATTTCCAGCAGAGAGCCATACCTGAGGGAGAGAGCGAACAAGAGGGGAGAAGCAGAGAGGAGGTGACACAGGAGGAGAGAGGAGGGGACACAGGAGGTGGAGAGAGAGGAGGGGCACAGGAGGAGAGGAGGAGAAAGAGGAGAGAGAGGAGGTGACACAGGAGGAGAGAGGAGGGGACAGGAGGAGAGAGGAGGGGACACAGGAGGAGAGAGGAGGGGACACAGGAGGAGAGAGGAGGGGACACAGGAGGAGAGAGGAGGGGACACAGGAGGTGGAGAGAGAGGAGGGGCACAGGAGGAGAGGAGGAGAGAGAGGAGAGAGAGGAGGTGACACAGGAGGAGAGAGGAGGGGACAGGAGGAGAGAGGAGGGGACACAGGAGGAGAGAGGAGGGGACACAGGAGGAGAGAGGAGGGGACACAGGAGGAGAGAAGAGGGGACACAGGAGGAGAGGAGCAGAGTAGAAAGATGGCACAAGGGGAGATGAGGGGCAGGGAAGATCAGACCAGTAGGGAAAGAGACAAGGAAAGAGAGGAGCCAGGTGGAGGAGAGAGGCAGACGATAGGGCGCACAGGAAACAGGAAGCAAAGGGTAGAACAAGGGCAGACAGTCAGTTCATTTTCCTGAGGTACTCCTGGAATGGTCTGAAAAGGTCTGGGAACTGATGAATTGTGTGACTGGGCAGATGACAATACTCGCTGTATGCAATGTAGGGAAAGGCGCGGGCTCTTCGAAGCTATAGAAAGATCACCACAGAGGAGCCTGGCGAAGTGATGATAAAAGCAGCGCACACTTCAGCTTTTAAAGACCAACGGGTAACAAGTGCACTTTCCAATTAAAGCCCAATATACAAGGAAAAGGAAGCCGAAAGACTGTGTAACGCAATGTGTGAGCCAACTCTGGGCAGGAACGACAGCGGGTGAGCATACCACCAACAGGGACCACACCGAACATTAGCAAAACATCGTTTTTGTACTGCACGTGTCCTTCACCCTTTTTTAGCAGAGCATTTGAGAAGTTTCCTTGGAGAGCTCACCTTGGCCGTTGCGCCTTCATGACACCACCCACACCCAGGACACTGCGGCTCCCACAATGCATTACAGATGCCAACGCTTCAGCAAGCATGGCACCACAGCCTCACTCGCCAGCTCACAAAGGAGGCATTCACCAGCCCTGAACACAGTAGGCGATGGGGTTCCGGCAGCCCAGATCAGGCCAGTGAACGCGAAGACAAGGTTATACAGGGTGCACAAAGGAAGCATGGTGTGGCAGATGCAAAAAAAGCAGGTTCTACTCACAGTTCTTCAACCTGTTTCATGCGCAGAGAGACGCTGCCGGCCTCCTTAGCTACGGGTGCCCTGCACAGACAGAGGAGCACAGCAAGGCATGCAAAATAATTAGTGAGATTAACAAAAAGGAAAGAAGCTCGCAGCAGTGCTGGGGTTGGGAGACTTTCAGGGGAGTAGGCGCAGAGCAGGTTTTACAGTGCAGACAGAATATTACATAGGAAGGCATTCAAAAAGCAAAGAAAATGGCACGCAGAGGGCAAACCCGGCCGTGGCTGGGATCCTCACGAGCACCTGTGACCCTAGTAAAGACTTAAAAAACAGGTGGAGGAAAACAAAGGCCATCTGTGGACAACATGCACCAACCGTTTGTTGCAGGTCAGCACAGCAGTTACCCCACCTCTATCCTTACAGCCACAAGCACATCGTGTCATCCCAGAAGCACAGCTGCACCCAGCCATGACAGGCAGAGAGCCTAGTCTTCTGCTCAGTAGGGACGATTACAAACCTCCCAGCTTTAATACTTGCACGCCTCTTCCCACTTCCATCTCAACAGCACAGATGCACCCAGCCATGACAGGAAGAGCCTAGTCTTCTGCTCAGTAGGGACGGCTGCACGCCTCTTCCCACTACCATGAACACTCAGCACAGCTGCACCCAGCCATGACAGGAAGAGCCTAGTCTTCTGCTCAGTAGGGACGGCTGCACGCCCCTTCCCTCTACCATGAACACTCAGCACAGCTGCACCCAGCCATGACAGGCACAGATCCTAATGTCCTGCTCAGTAGGGACGATTACAAACCTCCCAGCTATAATACTTGCACGCCTCTTCCTACTACCATGAACACTCAGCACAGCTGCACCCAGCCATGACAGGCACAGATCCTAGTGTCCTGCTCAGTAGGGACGGTTACAAACCTCCCAGCTTTAATACCTGCACGCCTCTTCCTACTACCATGAACACTCAGCACAGCTGCACCCAGCCATGACAGGCACAGATCCTAGTGTCCTGCTCAGTAGGGACGATTACAAACCTCCCAGCTATAATACTTGCACGCCTCTTCCCACTTCCATCTCAACAGCACAGATGCACCCAGCCATGACAGGCACAGATCCTAATTTTCTGCTCAGTAGGGACAGTTCCAAATCTACCAGTTTTAATACCTGCATGCCTCTTCCCACTACCATGAACACTCAGCACAGCTCCACCCAGCCATGACAGGCACAGATCCTAATGTTCTGCTCAGTAGGGACGGTTACAAACCTTCCAGCTTTAATACCTGCACGCCTCTTCCCACTTCCATCTCAACAGCACAGCTGCACCCAGCCATGACAGGCACAGATCCTAGTGTCCTGCTCAGTAGGGACGATTACAAACCTCCCAGCTTTAATACTTGCACGCCTCTTCCCACTACCATCCCAACAGCACAGCTCCACCCAGCCATGACAGGCACAGATCCTAGTGTTCTGCTCAGTAGGGACGGTTGCAAACCTCCCAGCTTTAATACTTGCACGCCTCTTCCCACTACCATCCCAACAGCACAGCTGCACCCAGCCATCACAGGCACAGATCCTAATGTTCTGCTCAGTAGGGACAGTTCCAAATCTACCAGCTTTCATACTTGCACGCCACTTCCCACTACCATGAACACTCAGCACAGCTGCACCCAGCCATGACAGGCACAGATCCTAGTGTTCTGCTCAGTAGGGACAGTTCCAAATCTACCAGTTTTAATACCTGCACGCCTCTTCCCACTTCCATCTCAACAGCACAGCTCCACCCAGCCATGACAGGCACAGAGCCTAGTGTTCTGCTCAGTAGGGACGGTTACAAACCTCCCATCTTTAATATCTGCATGCCTCTTCCCACTACCATGAACACTCAGCACTGCTCCACTCAGCCATGACAGGCACAGATCCTAGTGTTCTGCTCAGTAGGGACGGTTGCAAACCTCCCAGCTTTAATACCTGCACGCCTCTTCCCACTACCATCCCAACAGCACAGCTCCACCCAGCCATGACAGGCACAGATCCTAATGTTCTGCTCAGTAGGGACAGTTCCAAATCTACCAGTTTTAATACCTGCACGCCTCTTCCCACTACCAACCCAGAAGCACAGCTGCACCCAGCCATGACAGGCACAGATTCATGCTGCAAAACCTAGTGTTCTGCTCAGTAGGGACGGTTCCAAATCTACCAGTTTGAATACCTGCACGTCTCTTCCCACTACCATGAACACTCAGCACAGCTCCACCCAGCCATGACAGGCACAGATCCTAGTGTTCTGCTCAGTAGGGACGGTTGCAAACCTCCCAGCTTTAATACTTGCACGCCTCTTCCCACTACCATGAACACTCAGCACAGCTCCACTCAGCCATGACAGGCACAGATCCTAGTGTTCTTCTCAGTAGGGACGGTTGCAAACCTCCCAGCTTTAATACCTGCACGCCTCTCCCCACTACCATCCCAGAAGCACAGCTGCACCCAGCCATGACAGGCACAGATCCTAGTGTTCTGCTCAGTAGGGACGGTTGCAAACCTCCCAGCTTTAATACCTGCACGCCTCTTCCCACTACCATCCCAACAGCACAGCTCCACCCAGCCATGACAGGCACAGATCCTAGTCCTAGTAGGGGCGGCTGCACGCCTCTTCCCACTACCATGTACACTCAGCACCATCTGTTCTATCACTTCTCCTCTGCATTACGTCTGCTCTGTGACAATAAATGTGCATCTCCACAGGCGTGCCAAAGCAGCTAGGATCAACGTATGCCACAACAACTACTCCCTCACTGTTTTATCAGTCCTGTGATCTGCAAACCCCACACTACTCTGCTGCAGAGCACTTTTCGGCTCTACAGACACAAGAGATGGTGAGCTTTCAACACTGCTGTGAAACCTGTAAAGTCAGCCCTCGATTGCCTCAATGGTTACTGAGCTTCCCCTACAGGAGCTGCTTCGCTCCTGCACACTGCCTCCCACCTTCAAACATGCACTTGCCACGCCGGACAACTGCCTGGCTACTAGTAGCGGTCACAATGTAAGACCAGTCTCCTGAGAAATTTGCAGGCTGTCCCAAAGGATTCACCATCTCCACGTCCTGCATCCTGAGAGAGCTGTAACTAAGCTGGAAAAACGAAATCCTCTGTCCTACACACCTAAGCTTCTGGTAAGTTAATCCTACAAGTGTCACCTGGAAAATGGGTCTACACAAAGAATAGGGGTACAGTTATATGTCAACTGCAGTACAGATCACGAGGTGCGGTCCCCATGCCAGACAGACATCTAGTAACACATACAGAATATCCATTATGTCAGGTGCAATTGAAAACCAGACCTCACAAAGCCGAGGTAGAAAAGGAATTTCAGGCAAAATATTGGGGGAAGGAAGAGAATAAGTGGGTTAGAACACAAGCCATGACAGATGAATGCAGTAAAGAGGAGCGGTGCTGTTAATGTGGCTTCTGGGGCAGAAGAGGCCGAGCAGTTCTAGGAAACGAGCATGGGCTCTGATCAGTGGCTTCTCAGTGCCTGGGCACGGCAAGGGCTCGCTCATTTCTACTCCTGCCGGCGAGACGCACATCTTTCTCCAGACTCTGGACTTCTCATATCGAGGATAAAGAGACTCTACACAGGTGCAACTCTTGGGAAGTCTTACTGGTTGTCGATCTGCTCCTGCCGCAACGCAATGCTGCCCTGCTCTTCAAGAAGGTTCTCCCGGGATGACGACTGGGCAGGGTCCAGTTTCTTTACATAAGCTGCAGGCACAAATCCCTGACGGTCATTCACCTCCACCTTCCACCAGTCCTGAAAAGGAGACAGAAATGAGAACATTCAGAGCAGACCGATATCAAAAACAAGGTCTTGAAGAGCTTCAGATCTGCGGTTTACATCGAAGGGCCCTGCAAGCCAACAATTGTTCTTCCGCAAGGTCAGGCGGCGCAGTGCCACAAACCGGTCTGTCATGTTTGATCGAGAACCATCTTAGAAAAGGTTTATCCTGTCTTCGTGGTTAGGTCCCTCCGTCTCGTCTGGACCTTCATTACGACTTAGGATGGCAGCGTGTTCAGCCACTGCACCTCATTTACTCTCTGGTGTCCAGAAACCACAGTATGTGATCAATTGGTTGCAACTTTGAGTGACTCAAGCTAGAAAGCGACCACGGGTAAGTCACCTGTTCACCCACAAAGGATGTGCTAAGGGTTTAGAGTGATCACGGAGGACTACGCCAGGCCAGTGGTGCCTCCCAATTCTATGAACAGGTAAGCGACTAGGCAACTCATTAGGGCGTGTTTCATTTCCTGCAGAAAAGAAATTAGTAAAAAAGAAAATCCAGCAAAAAAGTAAAAACTGAGCAAACAACCGTGAAAACAAAACCGCACTGCGATCGCAGGAACACAAAACTGCAAGTGAAATGTCACATTGCGGTGAAGGATAGATGGGGCTATTTGCCTTAAGTACCCAGGGCATGTACAGAGAAGGAACGATGGGCGTTATTCACCCAGCAGTGTCATGGTGCAGACAATGACCATCAGGAGAAAAAGAGGGGGCTCCGCCAGGTTTCTTCTAGGTAAGGTTTGATCCCATACTGGTGACTTCAGATTTGTCAGTCAGTATATCTGTACAGATGCCGTATCAAAGCGCCAAGCCCAAGGTACAGACCGTCATGGAGTAACACATGAAACACAGGTATAGGAGCCGACTACTAAATTGAACCTTGAATAATATTACACAGCAGGGAAGGATTGAGTGAAGGTAGTTAGCATTTGTGGATGAGGAGCGCTAGGCACAGGCCTCCTCGGCCCTTCCCACAAACCGTCCTTGTGACGCGGATGACTGCACTATAAGGACAGTCTGCAGCAGGAGAGCCAAGGTTTTAAAGAGCCACATTTTAAGCACCAGCCTTAGAGATCAGAGCCCTTCTAAACAGCTCTAGGCAAGTACTGGATGAAGGTGGCTTAGAGGAGCTGCTGGCAACAAGGGTCAATGCTGGTTAAACAGTGGGCTGTACATACAGAAGTTTACGAAGACTTTACTATATCACCAGCAAGCCCTTCCGTGGATCTTAACTATTAGGTGGTGGTGGTGGGAGGAGAAGGTGCGGCGTGGATCTTAATCGCAGCCTTCTTGGTTGGGAATTACAAGCAGCACAGTGACTCCATTACAAGCTTCCCATTCTCAAATGAACACTTCACGTAGAGATTTGAATCTCTTGAAGTAGCCCACAGTGGGTGAAAGGCCATTAGACCGGAATCATTCAATACCTCTGAATCAACCAGATGGGGTATAAAACCCGTCACATAAGTTTGGGTAGAGCGTAATGGGCCAGTCGCTTGTACAGAGGCAGATTAACACACTCCTAGCCTTGCTTTGTCGCAGGTTTATTGGCCGCTCATTCCCGGCAGCACACACTGCACCATGGTCATCCAAGATGTCAAAGTGGGCATAAAATTGGGGTTCCCAAGTCTGGTCAATGAAGGCCCAGCCAGAGCTGGAAAACCACGGTTACAAGGGAGCCAAGTGTAACCTAATGAACTTGTGGACGACTGACGTAATGCATGGTTAGCCCCCCCCCCTCCCCTCCCGCCCTAAGATCTGAGCAATACCCTGAGGGGTGAAGCTTCCTGCACCACAGGGGCCTGTGTTATGCATTTGCTTGTTACATCGAGTGATAAAGAAATATTGGAAGGTGATTACTCATGCACTGAGAAGCTTATGTTAATAGAGGTAAGGGCATTCTGAACAGGATATCCACAGACCATCTGTGATACGGAGCCCCTGCAAAGTCTGACGCGCAGAGCTCTTTCGGTTGAAGAGTAGGCTACGTTTAGAAGACCTCACGAGGTCCCCGCTAAAGGCTGGTTTCGAAGCCAGCCCTCCAGGTTGACAAAAGCTCTGGTGACTGTAGCAGCAAGCACCTTTGGGAGCACAACCCAATTCCCTTGCATGAACAAGAGATCAACTGCACTACAGCGGGCACCAGTCACTGGTGATGATCACTCGTCTGGACGGTGGGCACCAGTCACTGGTGATGCTCACTCGCATGGACAAGAGATCCACTGCACTATGACGGGCACCAGTCACTGGTGATGCTCACTCGCATGGACAAGAGATCGACTGCACTATGGCGGGCACCAGTCACTGGTGATGCTCACTCGCATGGACAAGAGATTGACTGCACTATGGCAAGCACCAGTCACTGGTGATGATCACTCGCATGGACGGTGGGCTCCAGTCACTGGTGATGCTCACTCGCATGGACGGTGGGCTCCAGTCACTGGTGATGCTCACTCGCATGGACAAGAGATCGACTGCATGGCAAGCACCAGTCACTGGTGATGCTCACTCGCATGGACCAGAGATTGACTGCACTACAGCGGGCACCAGTCACCAGTGATGATCACTCGCATGGACAAGAGATTGACTGCATGTGAGAAGTTGGCCTGATGTGTAGTGTTCACTATTCTAGTGATCACTATATATCAGTCCAAACAACCCTTATTGATGATTGGTTGTAAGTCAACCTTATAGACCAGCTATCCTAGTAGCATGGATACGAGCAGTCTAAGGCTAAGACTCTAGAGGGCGTGTTAAGCCAGCTGTTTTACCATCACATTACCCCTTGAACACCCAGTGAAAGGACACCACACAAGTGTTATGAAAATAAACAATGTATTTATTAGAATCACAACAACCCTGTACTCTTTATGAGGACAGGGTGCTAAGCACACAACAAAACTCTTACGAAAATACTTAAGTTAGCACGGTATACACAAATGCCCGAGGGGCACGAAAAACCATATACTTAAAAAGTGGAATGCGAAATTACTAGCAGGTAAGTACATTACTAATAGGCTTTGGAATCGCTAGGACTTGACTATAGAATCGTTAGATTACTTCTAGGAGACCTAGGGGACTCGGGTGCAGAGTGTGCACTCTCACGCGGGATGCGGGACAAAGTCTATGGAAGCTAGCAAAGTTAAAGTTAGTGTTTACGGGCGAACCCGACCTGGTAGGAAGAAAACGACAGTGGATCCTGACCCTTGGATAGTGAGGCTATGCTGGGGCACCGAAATGCCGAAGTTACCTAGCCCAGGGGCTGCAGCTGCATAGGTCTCAAAAGACGTCGGGAATCCTCGTTGCCGGACCAGGAGCCTGGAAGAAAAGATGCTGGCAGGCGACCAGTGAAGATAGTTCGAGTGGATCCAAGCCTGGATCTGGAAGATGGATGACACCTGAAAGCAGAGGGGACCAAGTTCGTGACTACTAGCCAGTAGTCAGTGGGCACCAGGAGGGCACCGGATGGCAGTCACCTCAACTAGGTGAGTGGGCGACGCTGGCTCTGCAGATCTCACGGACCAGGAGGCGTTGTCGGCGACCAGGATGGAGAGGCGAGCTGTCCCACGATGGATGAAGCTGTCGGCGTCGAAGTTACCCAGGATTGGGCAACAAGCCTTGGCTAATTCAAGCCCACGCGGTGGACTCAAAATGGCATCTGGAGTGGACCAGGAGGGTCCGGGGTGCTCCTCTTCGGGAAGGGAGCAAGGGCCAGTCTGGGGCAACCAGACCAGCAGCAGTGATGTCGTCGGGCGTCGTTCAGAAGGCCACCAGCCAGCGGGCTAGTAGCCAAACAACGCGGTGAGCAGCAAAAAGCAGAAGGGCCCCACGCAGATCGTGGAGACGCTGGGAGGCTGCACTTCGGTGCTGGAGCTGCTCAGGGTCGGGGCTTCTCGGACCCCAAAGCACTCACCAGGAAATTACTCGGCGGGCTTGCTGTGCAGAAGTCGTGCAGTTTTGAAGATGGCCGGTCCCTCGAGGTCTCGTCGCACCCACGGTTCTCAGCTTGGCTGTAGAGGTGGGTAGAGGTCAGAGGTGCCAGGGAAGCCGGTTCTCGTCGAGCTGGGCAGTCGGATTCCGGAGGAAGGACTTGCAGCAGACCGCAGTGTTCTTTAGATGGTGCCTGCGGATGCAGGGTGACTACTCCTTAGTCACAAGGGAGAAATCTTAGGAAGAAGTCTTGAGTTCCTTTCGTGGAAAGTAGTTTCAGGATTCAAAGATGATCTGATTTGGAAGGGGGCCAGTTCCTACCTTTATCCTGTAAAAAGGGGCTGGCACGCGACTAAGTCCTGCCCTAGGGGTGGGACCAGGAGGGGGGTGGTTACACCCACTTCCTTGGCGGGCTTTTCCCCAGCACAGGGTCTGGAGTGTCCCTGGAACTGGTTCAAGCCAGCCTATGCACAGTGAGCACCGGGGTGCCACGTGCAGTCACCTTCCTCTGAAGCCCTGCCTACCTACAATACACAAAATCCTGTCTGGGACGGTGCTGGCACCGCCCCTGGCAGGAAACCCTTTGTCCTTATCTCCTGCTCTGGGAGGACTCCCAGCAGCAGGAGGGCAGACTTGTGTCTCGGTGGCAGCATCCATTTTGTGGATGCTAAGGCTCTGTCTGACTTTAACCGGGGTTAGGGGTTACATACAGGTCGTGTCCCTCTAGAAGGGTGGAATGCTAACCCCGTCGCCGGAATTGGCGAGGGGTTAGTATTCCAATTCGTATGACACCTTACTCGACATGTTTTGATAAAGCGATACCAGAGTTGGCATATAACCGCGAGGATTATAGTGCACTTAAGAGTATATGGTATGCGATATCATGGAAACGGCTAAGGGATGGATCCCGAAAGCCGCAGACAGGCTCAGCTCATGCCAGAGCACCATCTCACACGATTCCAAGCACTCTGCCTTCAGGATTGTTAAGGCCTGCCATAGGAGTGACTGATAGGAGATTGTGTGTCCATTTTAGGGTTAGATATAGGTATACTATATCTAAAGCAAAGGGTGAGTACACCACCTTGCCCCAGCCGTCAAGCAGCCAGTTGTGTCAGATTTGGATGGCCAGCCAGGGGTGGCATAATACATGCTGCAGCCCCTGGTAGGCCCTGGGTACACCTATGCCCTGGGTACCTAAGGTACACTGTACAGGGACTGATAAGGTGACTCAGTATCCAATTGGATATGTACCTAGGGTACATGGAATCCATTTTAACAGAGAGAGCAGTGGGCCTGAGGTCCTGAATAGCAGGGCCTCAGGTCAACTAAGTCAGAAAACCAGCAAAACACCAGGCAAAAAGTTGGGGGCAACCATAGTCAGGGATCTACCTTCCTACACTGCACTACAGCGTGCACCAGTCACTGGTGATACTCACTCGCATGGACAAGAGATTGACTGCACTATGGCGTGCACCAGTCACTGGTGATACTCACTCGCATGGACAAGAGATCGACTGCACTATGGCAAGCACCAGTCACCAGTGATGATCACTTGCATGGACAAGAGATTGACTGCACTATGGCGTGCACCAGTCACTGGTGATACTCACTCGCATGGACAAGAGATTGACTGCACTATGGCGGGTACCAGTCACTGGTGATGCTCACTCGCATGGACAAGAGATTGACTGCACTATGGCGGGCACCAGTCACTGGTGATGCTCACTCGCATGGACAAGAGATTGACTGCACTATGGCGGGCACCAGTCACTGGTGAGGATCACTCACATGGACAAGAGATCGACCACACTATGGCAAGCACCAGTCACCAGTGATGATCACTCGCATGGACAAGAGATTGACTGCAATATGGCAAGCACCAGTCACCAGTGATGATCACTCGCATGGACAAGAGATTGACTGCACTATGGCATGCACCATCACTGGTGATGCTCACTCGCATGGACAAGAGATCGACTGCATCAGTCACTGGTGATGCTCACTCGCATGGACAAGAGATCGACTGCACCAGTCACTGGTGATGCTCACTCGCATGGACAAGAGATCGACTGCATCAGTCACTGGTGATGCTCACTCGCATGGACAAGAGATCGACTGCATCAGTCACTGGTGATGCTCACTCGCATGGACAAGAGATCGACTGCACCAGTCACTGGTGATGCTCACTCGCATGGACAAGAGATTGACTGCACTATGGCAAGCACCAGTCACTGGTGATGATCACTCGCATGGACGGTGGGCTCCAGTCACTGGTGATGCTCACTCGCATGGACGGTGGGCTCCAGTCACTGGTGATGCTCACTCGCATGGACAAGAGATCGACTGCATGGCAAGCACCAGTCACTGGTGATGCTCACTCGCATGGACCAGAGATTGACTGCACTACAGCGGGCACCAGTCACCAGTGATGATCACTCGCATGGACAAGAGATTGACTGCACTACAGCGTGCACCAGTCACTGGTGATACTCACTCGCATGGACAAGAGATTGACTGCACTATGGCGGGCACCAGTCACTGGTGATGCTCACTCGCATGGACAAGAGATTGACTGCACTATGGCGGGCACTAGTCACTGGTGATGCTCACTCGCATGGACAAGAGATTGACTGCACTATGGCGGGCACCAGTCACTGGTGATGCTCACTCGCATGGACAAGATATTGACTGCACTATGGCGGGCACCAGTCACTGGTGATGCTCACTCGCATGGACTAGAGATTGACTGCACTATGGCGGGCACCAGTCACTGGTGAGGATCACTCGCATGGACAAGAGATCGACCGCACTATGGCAAGCACCAGTCACCGGTGATGATCACTCGCATGGACAAGAGATTGACTGCACTATGGCGTGCACCAGTCACTGGTGATGCTCACTCGCATGGACAAGAGATCGACTGCATCAGTCACTGGTGATGCTCACTCGCATGGACAAGAGATCGACTGCACCAGTCACTGGTGATGCTCACTCGCATGGACAAGAGATCGACTGCATCAGTCACTGGTGATGCTCACTCACATGGACAAGAGATCGACTGCACCAGTCACTGGTGATGCTCACTCGCATGGACAAGAGATCGACTGCGCCAGTCACTGGTGATGCTCACTCGCATGGACAAGAGATCGACTGCACCAGTCACTGGTGATGCTCACTCGCATGGACAAGAGATCGACTGCACCAGTCACTGGTGATGCTCACTCGCATGGACAAGAGATCGACTGCATCAGTCACTGGTGATGCTCACTCGCATGGACAAGAGATCGACTGCACCAGTCACTGGTGATGCTCACTCGCATGGACAAGAGATCGACTGCACCAGTCACTGGTGATGCTCACTCGCATGGAGAAGAGATCGACTGCACCAGTCACTGGTGATGCTCAATCGCATGGACAAGAGATCGACTGCATCAGTCACTGGTGATGCTCACTCGCATGGACAAGAGATCGACTGCACCAGTCACTGGTGATGCTCACTCGCATGGACAAGAGATCGACTGCACCAGTCACTGGTGATGCTCACTCGCATGGACAAGAGATCGACTGCATCAGTCACTGGTGACTGGTGATGCTCACTCGCATGGACAAGAGATCGACTGCATCAGTCACTGGTGATGCTCACTCGCATGGACAAGAGATCGACTGCACCAGTCACTGGTGATGCTCACTCGCATGGACAAGAGATCGACTGCACCAGTCACTGGTGATGCTCACTCGCATGGACAAGAGATCGACTGCATCAGTCACTGGTGATGCTCACTCGCATGGACAAGAGATCGACTGCACCAGTCACTGGTGATGCTCACTCGCATGGACAAGAGATCGACTGCACCAGTCACTGGTGATGCTCACTCGCATGGACAAGAGATCGACTGCACCAGTCACTGGTGATGCTCACTCGCATGGACAAGAGATCGACTGCACCAGTCACTGGTGATGCTCACTCGCATGGACAAGAGATCGACTGCACCAGTCACTGGTGATGCTCACTCGCATGGACAAGAGATCGACTGCACCAGTCACTGGTGATGCTCACTCGCATGGACAAGAGATCGACTGCACCAGTCACTGGTGATGCTCACTCGCATGGACAAGAGAACGACTGCATCAGTCACTGGTGATGCTCACTCGCATGGACAAGAGATCGACTGCATCAGTCACTGGTGATGCTCACTCGCATGGACAAGGGATCGACTGCATCAGTCACTGGTGATGCTCACTCGCATGGACAAGAGATCGACTGCACCAGTCACTGGTGATGCTCACTCGCATTGACAAGAGATTGACTGCACTACAGCGGGCACCAGTCACCGGTGATGATCACTCGCATGGACGGTGGGCACCAGTCACCAGTGATGATCACTTGCATGGACAAGAAATCAACTGCACTAGATTTTTTGGGGTCCAAAAAGTCACCCCAGTCTCAAGTTGCAGGACAGGCATATCTGGGGACAGTCTCTCATTGAAATGGTGAAAATGGAAAATGCTGGAGCAACAGAGGGCAGTTTTTAACCCCATTTGCGATTTTAGCACAGTTTTAAATATTTTCATTCACTCCTTTAAATATTAAACAATGTATTGCTCTATACAGGAATTGTGTGTATCTTGTCTGAGATCGAAGTGATCACGAAGGACGTAGATATTATTCCAGTCTTTGGAACATTAATGAAGATATTTTGATGGGTAATTTTTCACTGCAGTCTAGGGATATTGGCAGGCAGATGTCAGACAAGCTATTGGTGCATCTGTATTTTCTATATTGTTTTAACACTTCAACATGGAATGCCGGAAAATTCAGCGATTGTTGTGAACCAGGTACAATTACCTTACAGGTGCAGTTTATTTAAGATTTTTTTAAAATTTTTTTTATGGTGAACGTAATCTGAAAGTAGCCAGTGAGGGCAGCAAACATTACCTTGTTGGTGCTGTTCAGCAGTGTCAAGATATCCCCCTTCTTCATGGTCACCTCCCGCGGACTCTTCTCTTGATAGTCATACAATGCCAGAACCAGCTCTTTCCCAGTTTCGTCATCTGTGGGCGCCACTTGTTGCTTCATAGGGGAAAAGAAACATGGTGCTCAAATGGCTGGAATGCCACCCAACCTGCAATAAACTGTCCGCAGGCCACAACGTACTCAAAAGCAGCAGTTGTCAATCTTCATTCTGAATCACATACAACGTGTATTTGGCACCAAAGCAAGATTGGCGTTTGCAAGTGACAGACGCTGCTCTTGGATATAAATCAGACCACGGACAGCTTCACCTGCACCCAATCTTTAGATTAAGACTCTTAAAAAGCAAGGCTGATCTCCTTACCCGACAGGCCTGAGCCTGCTCCCGCAGAGCGAGGATACTGCTACCGTAGGCCGTGAGATCAGACATGAGCGCTTCATGTTTCTTCAGAAGAGCCTGAAACCAAGAGGAACAAGTGAGAAACGCATGAAAACTCAGACTTCAGCCCAAAAGGTGCAAAGACGGGTTCAAACCCAAGACAGTCTTCAAGTGGTTGGGTCTGGAAGTATTTGTTGGAACACTTGTTTTTTGAGGGGGAGTCTACATAGGCAGAGCCACAATGCCCCCGTGCGTGCCCACCATCATAGATTCCCCCCCACCCCTATGTGACTTTCAATGGGGAGGTGGGCGGTTCGCATGCGACTCTAGCAGAGCTTCGAGCTGCAAAACAAAATAGTTACTTACCCAGTAGGAGCAGCCTGAAGAGTTTTCTGGATTCACATGCACTGCATTATTCCACCACCTAGTGGCAGGCTGGTGTGTACCAGTCAGGGAACCCACCAGAGGCTGGTCGTTTTTCAGGGGGCATCTCTAAAATTCCCTCTGTCGTGCATTTTACATTAAATCCCACAGTGGCATCAGTGTGGGTTTAATATGCTGAGAAGTTTGATACCAACCTTCTCAGTTTTCAGTGCAGCCATTATGGTGCTGTGGAGTTCGTAATGACAAACTCCCAGCACCATATACTCTTAATGGCATCACTGCACTTACCAGGTCTAAGAATGGACACTATAGGGGCACAGAGCTCATGCACCTGTACCCTCACCACTGGTATAGTGCACTCAGCCTAAGGGGTGACTGATCTATGCCAGGGCAGTGGTTTGTTAGCATGGCACACAGGGAGGTGTGCCATGTCAACTCTTCACTTTGTTCTGCACAAAGACACGCAGCCTACAAAGGCCGTGTGTGGGTGTCAGGATACAGGGTCCCTAAGGGTGGCACAATAAGTGCTGCGTCCCTTAGAGGCCTTCTCTGGTCACAGTGCCCTAGGTACCTGTGGTACCATTTACCAGGGGCTGACCTATGGCCAGAGATGCCAATTGGGTTTTAGGCTTCAATGCAATTTTAGGGAAGGAATACAGGCCCAGAGTACCTGATTAGCAGGAGGCCAGGGCACACTCTGTCAAAGAACATCAGCAATTCAGCAAAAAATGGGGGCAACCATGCAAGAAAGAGGGCACTTTCTCACATGTGTTCTTCGTCTTCCCCCTCTTCTAGGAAGAAGAACTCTTCTTCGTCGAGCGGCTCGGGTGTTGTCGGAGGCATTATGGCCTTGACGACCGTCTCCACTTATATTGTACTTTTCGGCGCTCTCTTGAATTGTTTCAAGCTTTCATCGAAATCTTTTTTACGTTGTAAAATACTTGCCATTTCGGCTTCCAGCCTTTTCCTCTTCTTCTTCAACTCGGGCAAGTGTATTTCGGCGTAGAGACCTTCGGCTTTTTCTCTTTGTGCTGGTCGACGCCGATCCGTCGGTCGAAGCTTGTTTTGACCTCTCCTTTTGCCGAGGCGTCTTTTTCCTGCCTGTTTATTGATGTCTGGGATCTTTTGAGGGTCTTTGCCGTAACTGAGTCATTGTCCAAGGATGCAACTGCGGTCGTCAAGGGCTTCTACGCCGAGGCTTCTTTTGTGGGTGTGGTCTGTTTTTCGAGACTCTTCCACTTTTTAGGTCTCGCTATTCCATTCCGTAAGGAATGAATAGCAAGAATTGTTGCATTAGGAAAGCTAAACCAGCCGGCGGATTTCCACAGGTGCATGTGATCGTGAACGCGTATCCGCCTGCTGGTTTAGCTTCCCTGCTGCACGCGCTTTCCATCCAGTGCGTGAAGCGCGACCACACCAAAGCCATTTGCTGCTTCCCCCAGCGGGCTCGGCCTCACTTACTTCTCCTCCCCCCTAATTAGGTGTTTGTCCGACAGGAGCTCTGCTCCATCAACCCGACCTCCATTTCGCCCCCACAAACATGTTTTTGTAGCACCTCCTTTACACTAAACTATTAATATTTACGTTCCATCCTACATCTGCCGCATGCGGCGCCATCACTTATATTACAACAGCCCTTGCATTCAGTGGCACTTTCATTTTTTTTATGATAACTTTGTGGGTTTCTTCTTGGAATGGAAGCACCAGGGCAGCTGTGATCACATCTGGTGACGCCCATTGCTTCCAAGCCTATAGATACATGGCCCTTTCCACAGCCTAGAGCTGAGCTGGCCTCCAGCACTGATCTACAGTGACATGCAGCCAGGAACAGCTCAGCTGCTTTCTAGCTGGCACTGGTCAAGTTACTGAGCCATAGGTTGCTTAATCTCCCAAACGGCCCCCAGCGCCTTGAGACCCTCAGGGGTGATTAATTTGCTTATTACAAATACCAGGGTATTTAAAGAACTAGAAACCTAGAGGCATATATTCATAAATGTTTACACTCAAAGGCATATTATGCACATGAGAGTTTGAGTGTAGGGTTTATGAAGGAAAGAGGCAACTCCTGTAGTCTTCCAAGATAATGTAGTTGTGCGTGTATCTTAAGTTTAGTAATGAATTCCAGAGTTTGGTTGCTTTGCTAAAACAAGGAAAGAAGTACCTCCTGTGGTCTTTAAACCCTTGGTTGCTCCAATCTTGCTTTAAAAAAAGTATAGTTTCCGGATGCACTGCACCAACGGTTAAACATTCTTCTCAATTAGAAGAATGAACAGCAGAGTCAGTCCCACGGGCATTCAAACTTGTGACCTGCAGTCCCACGGGCATTCAAACTTGTGACCTGCAGATCAACTGCAGATCAACTGGTTCCTGCACAAATATTCAACCCACTGAGCACTCCTCCCTGTTGTCATCACTTAACAAGCATTTGCAATGCAATAGATCTCGCATTTACGCGATTTGAGCTATTATTTAAGTTTTCGTTTTTAAACTATAAATAAAAGGCATTGTCATTTAAAATACTTACCCCCAGATGCCTCAGGAACACATTTTGCTATTCCTTAATAGCGAAAAATAACGATTCGCTATTAAGGAATAGCAAAATGCAATGCATGAAGAAATCACTAATAAAATAGTGATTCCTGTGGGCCTAGAGGCCCACAGGAGTGAATGGGAAGACATTCTCAATTTGCGAATCGCAATTAGCGATTCGCAAATTGAGAATGCGATTTCAAGGGTGCTAGGGTGTCAAAAGGACACCCTGTTGCACCCGTGAAATTGATCTGTGCACATATGTTGCGCACTTTAGTGCATTTTTCACCGTTTTTGCAAATTACCATGAAGTACAACTTCATGGTAATTTGCGAGCCCTATTAGCGAAATCACTATTTTTTAAACGTTCATGCATTGCATTTAAGGAATCTCAATTTGAGATTCCTTAAATGCAAGTAATCGCAATTTAGCGATGCATCCCAAATGCAAAAATACCGGTCGCAAAATCTGCCCCTTTGCGAGCAGATTTGACCTTGATGCATCTATGCTTACTTGCTTAAACTCTCGCAAATGCAATGCCATTTACAAAGGCAGTAGCTCTAACTTAAGCAAATGCGAGACCTATTGCATTTCCAATGCTTGTTTAGAGGTAGACGACTCTTACCTCCTTTGAAGTCTTCTTCTTGACCTCCACGACTGAAACGCCTATGCTCGACACCTTCTGGCCCTTCGGCGACGTTGTCCTCTTCGCTGGAGAGGCCAAGGACTAGCAGCGAGGGTTGACGTCCTTGGCCTTGCATGGTATAGTTGGCTCTTCTCTGTCTTTCTCTCACCCTCAACGCCTCTGGGGTGAAGTTGGAGCACGCGTTGCAGTCCTCGCTTAAGTGATCCAGCGGTAGGCAAAGGTTGCACACCGGATGCTAATATTTTTGAGCAGACTTGTGGTGACAATTTTTGCAGAACTTGAACAGCGTTTTGTCCATTACCGCGCACAGGGAGACCCCTGCATGCGCATTCCCTGTTAGTAGAAGAGTTGGATTTTTCACCTTTCGTCGGACTCCAGTAGTTTGGATTGGAGTCCTGAAAGTCGAAATGTTGTACTGCAGTCCTGCAGAAGTTTTTCCTTATTTTTGGTCGATTCTTCGCTTTAATCTTGGGAGCTCCTTCAGTATCGATCCAACCCAACAGCGGAAAAAAGAATCTGAAGATGGCGACCAAAGGTGGGAGCCTCCTGAGGAAGCATGCAGACGTCACCGAAGGTACACCAAATGGTGGTATGTCGACGCCCACAAAAAAAAAAGGAAATATGATAATTCCGGACCCAACTACTAGATGGCCGAATAATGCACAGCATGTGAACCCAGAAAAGTTTCACGCTGCAAAACTACTTTTTGCCACAAATCAACTTGTGTTCCTATTCAACAACACTAGTCCCGATCTCTCACCATTAGAAGACCAGATGTTAGGATTTCTTTATTTTCAGTAGCATCTCTGTTTACAAAACAGGACTATTGTGACAGCGCTCCGTGCACCACGCGTATCTACTGAATGATCACCAGGTTTAGTTTGTGCGCTTCACGCAAGGCCAGAACCCAAACTTAGATGGCTGACACCGAAGATCAGAAACAAAAATCATTGTTCAACAATTCAAGCAACAAAATATACATTCATAAAGTACAATGAATTCCAAATGTTAGGCTGTGTGGCAAGTGGAATTAAGGAATGACGTTCCCGGGTGGAAACCTTTATAACTCCATGTTCACCGCATCCCTTACTGGGGATGCTATGGCAGCTCCCTGACCAGAGTCCCTCTGACAATTCCTACACCCATTGCTGGGAACATTTTGAACCCAATTTGATTCCTTGTAACATTTGAAGACCATGAATCTGAAGGAAGCAGCGTCCTCCACCAAGGATCAGAGGCACACGTTATACTGCCCTCAGGCACAACGACCTCGCCAACCATGCACACAGGATACAAGCAGCGCATGGATACCGTACTGGTCACCCAAGTCTTCACACAAGTAGATCCTTTCCATTACTCCTTCAAGACTCCTCTGTCTTTCCAAACGATGACGCCTTCACTGTTCTCAGGCAAGACTCCATACTACTTAAAGTAGGCGCTTTCCCTCATTTAACCCCTCAAGCCTCCTCTACCCTTCTCCAGGAGAACCCTTTCACTCTTCTCAGGAAAGAGTAGATGCCTCACTGGAGCACTTTCCCTCATTTAACCCCTCAAGGACCTCTGCTCTTCCCCTGCAGGGCTGCTTTGCTATCATGTGGATCCTTCTCATCTGCAGGACTCCTCCATTCCACTCCTTAAACTAGCCATCTCACATACCCCTTCTACCCCAGGCACTGCCACAGTGCACACCCAGGCTCGTACCTCTGCAGAATCCTCGTCTTTGCCGTAGTCTACGCTGCCAACAATCGGCTCCTTTTCCCGCATCCAGGACTCCGCCTCATTGGCATCGGCAAAGTATTGCTGGGCCTGAAGCGAGTCCTCCAGGTCCTGGCGCCGCTGAGAGGCCTTGTTCTTCAGAGACTCCCACTTCATGTTCAACTCGTTGATCTTGGTTTTCACTTCATCGGCTGCGAAGTGTCCTGAAAAGAGGCAGAGCATGTTACATGTGGCCTGACAAAGAACACTCCCTGTGCACAGCCCAGGCTTTCTCTGAACCCCTGTACGGCCATAGGGCTGGGGCCAGGCCTGACTCAAGCATAAATGGACCCTGGCACCAGGCTTCGTACATTGCGGCAAATGCATGGCAGCAACAGCCTCCTGGGACGGAGCGATGGTGCCCAGGTGGCATCTAGGAGTACAACTGCAAGCGCTTCAGAGAACACAGAGAAAGTGAACAACGACACCAGAGGAAAACGCAAAACAGAGGACAGTCGTGTGTGTCAATGCAACAAGTGACAACAAAGGTTCAAAATACAAGCCTAAGCAGCGGCTGAGCACAAAAGACTGCACATAACGGCCCTCTGCCATGAGTCATGCCAACATCTGCCAAGGCACTTCCCCTGCACTGCCTCTGCACTGCAAGGGGCTAATGGAACGTACCCAACGCTGCTCCGGTCACAGCACTGTACCCTTCACTGCCATTGCACCCGACTTCACCACGACAATGTGCCTCTGCACTCTCCTCCGCCACAGCACTGTACCCTTCTCTTCCACTGCACTACCCTCTGTCACAGCACTGCACTTTTGTGCACCTCACCACTCAGAACATCACTGTATTCTACACTGACACTGCACATCCTCCTCCACATCACTGTACTCTTCACCGACACTGCACATCCTCCTCCACATCACTGTACTCTTCACCAACACTGCACATCCTCCACATCACTGTACTCTTCACCGACACTGCACATCCTCCTCCACATCACTGTACTCTTCACTGACACTGCACATCCTCCTCATCACTGTACTCTTCACTGACACTGCACATCCTCCTCCTCATCACTGTACTCTTCACTGTCACTGCTCATCCTCCTCCACATCACTGTACTCTTCACGGACACTGCACATGACTGTACTCTTCACTAACACTGCTCATCCTCCTCCACATCACTCTACTCGTCACCGACACTGCACCTCCAACTCATCACTGTACTCTTCACTGACACTGCACATCCTCCTCCACATCACTGTACTCTTCACTGACACTGCACATCCTCCTCCACATCACTGTACTCTTCACGGACACTGCACATCCTCCTCCTCATCACTGTACTCTTCACTGACACTGCACATCCTCCTCCCTGTACTCTTCACGGACACTGCACATCCTCCTCATCACTGTACTCTTCACTGACACTGCACATCCTCCTCCACATCACTGTACTCTTCACCGACACTGCACATCCTCCTCATCACTGTACTCTTCACTGACACTGCACATCCTCCACATCACTGTACTCTTCACTGACACTGCACATCCTCCTCCACATCACTGTACTCTTCACTGACACTGCTCATCCTCCTCCACATCACTCTACTCTTCACTGACACTGCACATCCTCCACATCACTGTACTCTTCACTGACACTGCACATCCTCCACATCACTGTACTCTTCACTGACACTGCACATCCTCCTCCACATCACTGTACTCTTCACTGACACTGCACATCCTCCTCCACATCACTGTACTCTTCACGGACACTGCACATCCTCCTCCTCATCACTGTACTCTTCACTGACACTGCACATCCTCCTCCTCATCACTGTACTCTTCACGGACACTGCACATCCTCCTCCACATCACTGTACTCTTCACTGACACTGCACATCCTCCTCCACATCACTGTACTCTTCACTGACACTACACATCCTCCTCCACATCACAGTACTCTTCACTGACACTGCACATCCTTCTCCACATCACTGTACTCTTCACTGACACTACACATCCTCCTCCACATCACTGTACTCTTCACTGACACTACACATCCTCCTCCACATCACTGTACTCTTCACTGACACTGCACATCCTCCTCCACATCACTGTACTCTTCACTGACACTACACATCCTCCTCCACATCACTGTACTCTTCACTGACACTGCACATCCTCCTCCACATCACTGTACTCTTCACTGACACTGCATATCCTCCACATCACTGTACTCTTCACTGACACTGCACATCCTCCACATCACTGTACTCTTCACTGACACTGCACATCCTCCTCCACATCACTGTACTCTTCACTGACACTACACATCACTGTACTCTTCACTGACACTGTACATCCTCCTCCACATCACTGTACTTTTCACTGACACTGCACATCCTCCTCCACATCACTGTACTCTTCACTGACACTGCACATCCTCCTCCACATCACTGTACTCTTCACTAACACTGCACATCCTCCTACACATCACTCTACTCTTCACCGACACTGCACATCCTCCTCATCACTGTACTCTTCACTGACACTGCACATCCTCCTCCTCATCACTGTACTCTTCACTGACACTGCACATCCTCCACATCACTGTACTCTTCACTGACACTGCACATCCTCCTCCACATCACTGTACTCTTCACTGACACTGCACATCCTCCACATCACTGTACTCTTCACTGACACTGCACATCCTCCACATCACTGTACTCTTTACTGACACTGCACATCCTCCTCATCACTGTACTCTTCACTGACACTGCACATCCTCCTCATCACTGTACTCTTCACTGACACTGCACATCCTCCTCCACATCACTGTACTCTTCACTGTCACTGCTCATCCTCCTCCTCATCACTGTACTCTTCACTGACACTGCACATCCTCCTCCTCATCACTGTACTCTTCACTGACACTGCACATCCTCCTCCTCATCACTGTACTCTTCACTGACACTGGACATCCTCCTCCACATCACTGTACTCTTCACTGACACTGCACATCCTCCACATCACTGTACTCTTCACTGACACTGCACATCCTCCACATCACTGTACTCTTCACTGACACTGCACATCCTCCTCATCACTGTACTCTTCACTGACACTGCACATCCTCCTCATGACTGTACTCTTCACTGGCACTGCACATCCTCCTCCACATCACTGTACTCTTCACTGACACTACACATCCTCCTCCACATCACTGACACTGCACATCCTCCTCCACATCACTGTACTCTTCACCGACACTGCACATCCTCCTCCACATCACTGTACTCTTCACTGACACTACACATCCTCCTCCACATCACTGTACTCTTCTCGGACACTGCACATCCTCCTCCACATCACTGTACTCTTCCCTGACACTGCACATCCTCCTCCACATCACTGTACTCTTCTCGGACACTGCACATCCTCCTCCACATCACTGTACTCTTCACTGACACTGCACATCCTCCACATCACTGTACTCTTCACTGACACTGCACATCCTCCACATCACTGTACTCTTCACTGACACTGCACATCCTCCACATCACTGTACTCTTCACTGACACTGCACATCCTCCACATCACTGTACTCTTCACTGACACTGCACATCCTCCTCCTCATCACTGTACTCTTCACTGACACTGCACATCCTCCACATCACTGTACTCTTCACTGACACTGCACATCCTCCTCCTCATCACTGTACTCTTCACTGACACTGCACATCCTCCTCCTCATCACTGTACTCTTCACTGACACTGCACATCCTCCTCATCACTGTACTCTTCACTGACACTGCACATCCTCCACATCACTGTACTCTTCACTAACACTGCACATCCTCCTCATCACTGTACTCTTCACTGACACTGCACATCCTCCTCATCACTGTACTCTTCACTGACACTGCACATCCTCCACATCACTGTACTCTTCACTGACACTGCACATCCTCCACATCACTGTACTCTTCACTGACACTGCAAATCCTCCTCCACATCACTGTACTCTTCACGGACACTGCACATCCTCCACATCACTGTACTCTTCACTGACACTGCACATCCTCCTCATCACTGTACTCTTCACTGACACTGCACATCCTCCTCATCACTGTACTCTTCACTGACACTGCACATCCTCCTCATCACTGTACTCTTCACTGACACTACACATCCTCCTCCACATCACTGACACTGCACATCCTCCTCCACATCACTGTACTCTTCACCGACACTGCACATCCTCCTCCACATCACTGTACTCTTCACTGACACTACACATCCTCCTCCACATCACTGTACTCTTCTCGGACACTGCACATCACTGTACTCTTCACTGACACTGCACATCCTCCTCCACATCACTGTACTCTTCACTGACACTGCACATCCTCCTCCACATCACTGTACTCTTCACTGACACTGCACATCCTCCACATCACTGTACTCTTCACTGACACTGCACATCCTCCTCCACATCACTGTACTCTTCACTGACACTGCACATCCTCCTCCACATCACTGTACTCTTCACTGACACTGCACATCCTCCTCCACATCACTGTACTCTTCACTGACACTGCTCATCCTCCTCCACATCACTGTACTCTTCACTGACACTACACATCCTCCTCCACATCACTGTACTCTTCACCGACACTGCACATCCTCCTCATCACTGTACTCTTCACTGACACTGCACATCCTCCTCCACATCACTTTACTCTTCACTGACACTGCACATCCTCCTCCACATCACTGTACTCTTCACTGACACTGCACCTCATCCTCCACAACACTGTACTCTTCACTAACACTGCACATCCTCCTCCACATCACTGTACTCTTCACTGACACTGCACCTCATCCTCCACAACACTGTACTCTTCACTAACACTGCACATCCTCCTCCACATCACTGCACATCCTCCTCCACATCACTGTACCTTCTTCCACCATGGCACCCCCTTTCTGAGTGACTGCTTTAATCCGGGGCTCGTGTCCAGCAATCTCCGCCTGCAGGGCCTGGTGTTTCTTCAGCAGGTTCTGCACGCCGATCAGATCCTTCCCTGTAAAAGGAGACTCCTTAGAACGTTCCTCCAGCACAGAGGGTAATCATAAATGATCTGAATCTGGGCACATGGAAATCCACGAACAGGCACCCATACCTCGGTTGGTGGACGCTGCGATGGGCTCCTTTTCCCTAATCCAGGTTTCCTCGTCCTCCACATCACGGAACAGCTGCTGGAGGCGGAGGGAGTCTGCCAGCTTCTGCTTCCGAGCCACCATGGGTTCCTTCAGGGCTTCGTAGCGCCCAACCAGGGCCTCCTGCTTCTTCTTGATGTTGTCGGCATCAAAGTGTCCCGCATCTTGGAACTGACGGGCCTGAATAGTGATGCCATCAATGCGATCCTGCAAGGGACAGAAAAAACCAATGAGGCAGGGATCCTAGAGAGGCATGGCATTGGCCATGAACACGGTAGGTGCCAAACGCTTGGGACCAGGCCCATACTAGACCATTCAATGAGGCTCACACTCATCAAAAGTGCTGAAGGGCACTGTATCAGCTGGGAGATCTTCCTCAACAGGAAGTTTCCCTTCAACCCACTGACGACGTCCCTTAATCGAACAGTGCACTCTCCTCTGCTCACAACAAATAGAACTAGGTCAATATGCAATATGACCCCATTGATCTGAAACGATCAACCCAAGACCTCTTTTCTTGGTATCAGTCTGCCGCCCATTGCATTAATCAAACTTCACCCACACTCCATAAAGCCTAATCAAATGCTGCCTGGAAAAACCGAATGCTACTTACCTGTAGGAGTTGCTTACTGCATGTGAAGCAAGCTGCAAGCGTGCTTTCTGCAGCACCGACATCATTGAGTAACATTTGCTGGTATGTCTCTTCCCTTGTGACATAGATGTATGCCCTAGAAGTGGTAGCAAGCTTCAAATTCGTTTTCCCCCTTGGAGGACTGATCAGTCTGCACTAAGTCCCTCCATTCTTATTTACTGGCTGGTGGGAGGGTCGTAGCTGAATCTAGAAATTTTTTTGTTTCGTTTTGCTGCGTGAACCTTTTCAGAATTCACATGCTGTGTGTGGATTTTGTACCGGTATCCTTGTTTCTAGGGAGGTTGGAATGAGAGGAGTTCATGATAATAAACCAGCAATACCTTCTTGTCCCATGCATGTCCATTTACTTGAATGTCCCCACGATAGTGATTGGTGAATGTATGTATGGATGACCATGTAGCCGCCATACATATGTTGTTAATTAACCCCTTCCATGCTCATGACTAGCTGAGCTCGTCATGAACAATGGGATTAATTGATTATCAGCATAGAGGATGAATTGCTGTAGCATTGATAGTGTTAAGAAGTTTGCTAGAAAGGACAGGCTTACCCCTTTTTTCCCCAATGCAGTTTTTCTAGTGTTAACTCCTGCTTTGTTGTAACAGGTCTCAAATGTCTATTACCCATTCTGAAATGGTCCCCTTGGACATGGGCGAGACTGTTCGTGCACAGGAAATCGAGAACGGTCTCCCCTTTTTGCTCTGGTTTCTTTCCTGGAGGTAGTACATGAATTCACTCCGTACATCTAACGTGAATGCCTTTCCAGTGCGTCTCCTTGGCTCCTGGATGACACCTGGCAGGGCAATCGCTTGATTAACATGGAAGTGTGACAGGATCTTGGAAAGGAACTGTGGGTTTGTTCTCATGAACACTGTTCTTGTGCATCTCTGTAAGTAGGATTCTTGTGAGGCGAGCCCTTCTACTTTGCTGACTGTGTGGCAATGTGATGGCTACGAAGAAAGCGGTTTTAAGCATTTGAGTTCTGTCATATGCATTAGCGCAAAAGGTTGCTTCATTAGTAATGGGAGCGCCTTGTTTAGATTCCACATTGGTGTTAGTACTTACCTTGGTGGTGCTAGCCTCTTTGCTCCCTCTAGAAATCTTTTGATGACTGTTGTAGTGAAGAGGTGTAGGAAGCTGGCTCTGTATATACTATATCGAAGTAAGGTATAGTGTGCACAGAGTCCCGTGGAACCCCAAAGGCTTACTGAGGTAAAAGTAGATAATACCTTATTCTCTATTTGTGGTAGTGTGGGCGAGCAGTAAGGCTATCAGAGGGCAGTGTTAAGCATTTACTGTACACACACAGGCAAGAAAGGATTTCACACACTCAAAGACTGAACTCAGACCGATTTTTTGGAATAAAAACATTTCTGTCCAACACTAGCTGGCGATCTAAGCACAGCATATGATCTGCAGCTCATACGCCTCGAACATATAGTCCTTACTGAGGCACAGATTGCAGACCTTGTGCGAATCCTTTTGCGCAAACCTGCGATGGGTCCATCGGCAAAATCTAAAGGGAGTTTTTTTTCCATCTTACCCAGTGGTCCAGAGTACCCGGCTGCACATTTTCAGACTCTGTGGCTCTCTCCCCCCCGGTGGTGATTTTTCAGTGAAAAACGGTCATACTGGCATTTAATACAGGTTTCTGCTATTCCTTGATGTTCTGTTAACTTTCACTCAGTTTTCTAAATTTTCCTCTACGAACCATCGCTAACACTCCGATAATCCGTTTTGCTTCCAGACTTAACAGCAGAAGATAAAATCTGAAGAAGGTGACCACACACAGGGGCTTCTGGGGCATACATATGACCTCACAAGGGAAGGAGCAAAGCACCAAATGGTGTTCAACAAGGCCCAATACTATAGAAAAGAACTTCAAACCCAACCAATAGATGGCAGAATAATGCACAACATGCAAATCCAGGAAAGATTCACGCTGCAAAAACTACATATACCTTTCTAAACAGATCCCTTGTATATCTGGCAGCAAGGGAGGTCTGCCTCCAGCAGCGTGGACAGCCCCCCACACATGCGTTTCTCGGGATTCTGCCCTTGGTGGGCAGAGGTTGTCAGTCACTCACTCATTCACACTCATAGTCGGTACCTGGTGGGCAGCTATGTCAGCCTCCAGCAGCGCATGCTTCTTCTGCAGATTCTGCACACTGGTGAGGTCTTTGCCATAGTCGTCGGACGCCAGGTGTCCCTCCACCTCATACAACCACAGCTCGATGTCCTCTACATTGCGATTGAACTGCTGCTGCTGATTGGCTTCTCGCAGTTTTATTCCTGAGGTGAGATGGGAAGAGGATTAAACTAGAGGAGAGTAGTCAAACGCACGCTTTGGCACTAAGGAGCGGCATCTCATGGTGCTGAGACCGAGCCGGCAGAGGTTTTTCAGAGTTATACACATACATGTTCTCACAGTCGGCATAAGGACTGAAGAATGCATTGTCGGTGCCACCAATGGCACCATCTAAGAGCCCTCCTGGCACAGCAGAAGCAGTCACCCTGTTGCAAAGCTCTGAACTATTATGCGAGATTAGAACACAAAATATAAATCATTTAAGATTACGACACACGCAGTCTCAATATCAAGAACAGCGAGCTGCGTGTCTACATCTTCACTACTTTGGTCTCGCACCTGGCTTCGGCAAGGGTGGGAAAGGCTACACATGAGATGAAGGAAGGACCGTCATATGACCAAGCTAGCTTTAGAGCTGCACTTTAATCCCTATGACTCTACTTGCCTTATACCAAGCTCTGGAAATCATGCTGTGTCCTGGCTAGAGCCTGTGACTTACCCTTCAACTCTGTGGCCTCCAGAAGCCTCCTCCATAGGGTAAGAACATCGTTCTTGCGAGCTGCGACCTCATCAGACGCATAGTGATTGACATCGATCAGCTTCTGGCCGGAGTTCTCCAGGGCATCGATACGGCTCTGATTGGCAGAGAGCTCAGCCTCAAAGGCCTGATGCTTCTGGACTTTACCCTGCAAGTTGGAAGGATCCTAAGGAAAGAGGAGGAGGATTACTTGGGACTGAAGGCAATATCCCATAGGGCCCAGATATACACATTCATCGTTCCTCTAAATTTCTATTCCTCCTCACACGCATCCTCGGAGGGCCAAAACGTACACCCTTTCCTCTCACGCTGCTCACCATTGCCTCACTCAGACCTGAATTCCGAAAGAGGTCAGAACCATGGAACCTCCCTCATCCATGGCCTGAACTCGTAAGAGGTCAGAACCATGGAACCTCCCTCATCCATGGCCTGAACTCCGAAAGAGGTCAGAACCATGGAACCTCCCTCATCCATGGCCTGAACTCGTAAGAGGTCAGAACCATGGAACCTCCCTCATCCATGGCCTGAACTCGTAAGAGGTCAGAACCATGGAACCTCACTCATCCATGGCCTGAACTCGTAAGAGGTCAGAACCATGGAACCTCCCTCATCCATGGCCTGAACTCGTAAGAGGTCAGAACCATGGAACCTCCCTCATCCATGGCCTGAACTCGTAAGAGGTCAGAACCATGGAACCTCCCTCATCCATGGCCTGAACTCCGAAAGAGGTCAGAACCATGGAACCTCCCTCATCCATGGCCTGAACTCGTAAGAGGTCAGAACCATGGAACCTCCCTCATCCATGGCCTGAACTCCGAAAGAGGTCAGAACCATGGAACCTCCCTCATCCATGGCCTGAACTCGTAAGAGGTCAGAACCATGGAACCTCCCTCATCCATGGCCTGAACTCGTAAGAGGTCAGAACCATGGAACCTCCCTCATCCATGGCCTGAACTCGTAAGAGGTCAGAACCATGGAACCTCCCTCATCCATGGCCTGAACTCGTAAGAGGTCAGAACCATGGAACCTCCCTCATCCATGGCCTGAACTCCGAAAGAGGTAAGAACCATGGAACCTCCCTCATCCATGGCCTGAACTCCGAAAGAGGTCAGAACCATGGAACCTCCCTCATCCATGGCCTGAACTCGTAAGAGGTCAGAACCATGGAACCTCCCTCATCCATGGCCTGAACTCCGAAAGAGGTAAGAACCATGGAACCTCCCTCATCCATGGCCTGAACTCCGAAAGAGGTCAGAACCATGGAACCTCCCTCATCCATGGCCTGAACTCCGAAAGAGGTCAGAACCATGGAACCTCCCTCATCCATGGCCTGAACTCCGAAAGAGGTAAGAACCATGGAACCTCCCTCATCCACCATGGCCTGAACTCCAACGCTCCCACAATACGCAAGGTTTTCTTTGTTGCAGTTAGAATCGAGATAACTCACGAGGGTGCAGATACAATGGATATCCAACCTCAATCTCACCTTGTAAGCTTCATCTGTCGCAGTTTTCATTTTCTCATTGAGCCAGCTCTTCAGCTCATCAGAGTCACGGAAGAACTGTTGCAGGTGGAAAGAGTCAGCCAGCTGCGCACGCCGATGCATGGCACGTTCGTGAAGGGCATTGCGCCTGTTCAAGAGCTGCAGAAAGAGTAGAGAAATGACAGGGTCACTCAACAATATCTTACAAGAGTCAGCAAAGATGGCAGATCTATTCTACATGCTCACCGCATCCCTACGAGATGACACATCCTCCATGGCATAGTGATTGTTCTGAATCAACTTGGTTGCAAATTCATCCAAGGCCTGAAAATTCAAATAAATACAGTCACAGATAATGCGCTAAACGGTGCTCCACGCTAACCCAAGTGAATGTTCCCCTTGAATTCTCAGGAGCACAGCTTTGCTTCAGCCTGTTGGAACGTTCCAGAAAAACCGAGCTGCAAAGCGGGAGCCTTACCGTGATCTTCTCTTCCTGGGCACTGAGCGATTTCTCAAAATCCTCATGCTTCTTCAGAAGTGCCTCAACACTGTCCAGAGAATCACCCAAGTCTTCGTTGAGCAGGAACGCCTAATGCAAGAAGAGGAAGTGGGTTGAGGCAGGTAGGTCCCGCCACTCAGAGGTGGCGATCAAGGATCCTTAAATGTATGCCTACGAGGGCAACTAACTCCAGCCATCAGCAAAGGCAATTTCACTCAATAACATGCAACAAGTCCTCCTGTACCCCGCCTCCCCGGGCCAAGTCCATCCAGCTTCTCACCTCTTGCTTGCTCATCCAGTTATCGACTTGCTCTGTGTCCCGGTAGAAGAGCTGCAGGTCCATGCATTGTTCATACTGCTGTCTGCGCAGCTCCCACAGCTCCAGGAGCGTTGTCCTTTCTCCTGCCAGGATAGACAACTTGGAGCGAAGAAGGGACAGTTAATACATGACCGAAGGGGTTTGAAGGGACATGCATGCGCTTCAAGGCCTGGTCAGGGTTAGGAAGCACTATATGAATGCAATTATAATATACGTGAAAACAGATATTCAAAACACTTGTGGCCTGATGTATAGATGAAGAATCAGGAAGCGAAATCAGATTTCAAGGAATCACTTCTCCTCCCACCTACTTTTCCATCACCTCAGACAGATTTCCATTCTGGTCCACGGCCAAAATAACCTGTGCTCCCCCTCACTAAAAACCCTCCTCCTGACTGCAGCCGGGACATCTCTGCGGCAACCTCTCACTCATAACCCTGGTTCCATGTCATCCCACTCCAGACTGAGCCTGTTGCACACACAACACCAGCAGACGCTGCCCCCTCTTCCACCAGCAGACCCTGGCCCCCCTTCCACCAGCAGACCCTGGGCCCTCTTCCACCAGCAGACCCTGGCCCCTCTTCCACCAGCAGACCCTGGCCCCTTCCAGCAGCAGACCCTGGCCCCTCTTCCACCAGCAGACCCTGGCCCCTCTTCCACCAGCAGACCCTGCCCCCTTCCAGCAGCAGACGCTGCCCCCTCTTCCACCAGCAGACCCTGCCCCCTCCTTCCACCAGCAGACCCTGGCCCCTCTTCCACCAGCAGACCCTGGCCCCTCTTCCACCAGCAGACCCTGGCCCCTCTTCCACCAGCAGACCCTGGCCCCTCTTCCACCAGCAGACCCTGGCCCCTCTTCCACCAGCAGACCCTGGCCCCTCTTCCACCAGCAGACCCTGGCCCCTCTTCCACCAGCAGACCCTGCCCCCCTTCCAGCAGCAGATCCATCTCCCACAGCCTCTTCCACCAGCAGACCCTGGCCCCTCTTCTACCAGCAGACCCTGCCCCCTTCCAGCAGCAGACGCTGCCCCCTCTTCCACCAGCAGACCCTGCCCCCTTCCAGCAGCAGACGCTGCCCCCTCTTCCACCAGCAGACCCTGCCCCCTTCCAGCAGCAGACCCTGGCCCCTCTTCCACCAGCAGACCCTGGCCCCTCTTCCAGCAGCAGACCCTGGCCCCTCTTCCACCAGCAGATCCATCTCCCACAGCCTCTTCCACCAGCAGACCCTGGCCCCTCTTCCACCAGCAGACTCTGGCCCCTCTTCCACCAGCAGACCCTGGCCCCTCTTCCACCAGCAGACCCTGGCCCCTCTTCCACCAGCAGACCCTGGGCCCCTCTTCCACCAGCAGACCCTGGCCCCTCTTCCACCAGCAGACCCTGGCCCCTCTTCCAGCAGCAGACCCTGGCCCCTCTTCCACCAGCAGATCCATCTCCCACAGCCTCTTCCACCAGCAGACCCTGGACCCTCTTCCACCAGCAGACTCTGGCCCCTCTTCCACCAGCAGACCCTGGCCCCTCTTCCAGCAGCAGACCCTGGCCCCTCTTCCACCAGCAGATCCATCTCCCACAGCCTCTTCCACCAGCAGACCCTGGCCCCTCTTCCACCAGCAGACTCTGGCCCCTCTTCCACCAGCAGACCCTGGCCCCTCTTCCACCAGCAGACCCTGGGCCCTCTTCCACCAGCAGACCCTGGGCCCCTCTTCCACCAGCAGACCCTGGCCCCTCTTCCAGCAGCAGACCCTGGCCCCTCTTCCAGCAGCAGACCCTGGCCCCTCTTCCAGCAGCAGACCCTGGCCCCTCTTCCACCAGCAGACCCTGGCCCCTCTTCCACCAGCAGACCCTGGCCCCTCTTCCACCAGCAGACCCTGGCCCCTCTTCCACCAGCAGACCCTGGCCCCTCTTCCACCAGCAGACCCTGCCCCCCTTCCAGCAGCAGATGCATCTCCCACAGCCTCTTCCACCAGCAGACCCTGGCCCCTCTATCACCAGCAGACTCTGGCCCCTCTTCCACCAGCAGACCCTGGCCCCTCTTCCACCAGCAGACCCTGGCCCCTCTTCCACCAGCAGACCCTGGGCCCCTCTTCCACTAGCAGACCCTGGGCCCCTCTTCCACCAGCAGACCCTGCCCCTCTTCCACCAGCAGACCCTGGCCCCTCTTCCAGCAGCAGACCCTGGCCCCTCTTCCAGCAGCAGACCCTGGCCCCTCTTCCACCAGCAGACCCTGGCCCCTCTTCCACCAGCAGACCCTGGCCCCCCTTCCACCAGCAGACCCTGGCCCCTCTTCCACCAGCAGACCCTGGCCCCTCTTCCACCAGCAGACCCTGGCCCCTCTTCCACCAGCAGACCCTGGCCCCTCTTCCACCAGCAGACCCTGGGCCCCTCTTCCACCAGCAGACCCTGGCCCCTCTTCCACCAGCAGATCCATCTCCCACAGTCTCTTCCACCAGCAGACCCTGGCCCCTCTTCCACCAGCAGACCCTGGCCCCTCTTCCACCAGCAGATCCATCTCCCACAGTCTCTTCCACCAGCAGACCCTGGCCCCTCTTCCATCAGCAGACCCTGCCCCCTCCTTCCACCAGCAGACCCTGGCCCCTCTTCCATCAGCAGACCCTGCCCCCTCCTTCCACCAGCAGACCCTGGCCCCTCTTCCACCAGCAGACTCTAGCCCCTCTTCCACCAGCAGACCCTGGGCCCTCTTCCACCAGCAGACCCTGGCCCCTCTTCCACCAGCAGACCCTGGCCCCTCTTCCACCAGCAGACCGTGGCCCCTCTTCCACCAGCAGACCGTGGCCCCTCTTCCACCAGCAGACCGTGGCCCCTCTTCCACCAGCAGACCCTGGCCCCTCTTCCACCAGCAGTCCCTGGCCTCTCTTCCACCAGCAGACCCTGGCCCCTCTTCCACCAGCAGACCCTGGACCCTCTTCCACCAGCAGACCCTGGCCCCCTTCCACCAGCAGACCCTGGCCCCTCTTCCACCAGCAGACCCTGGCCTCTCTTCCACCAGCAGACCCTGGCCCCTCTTCCACCAGCAGACCCATCTCCCACAGTCTCTTCCAGCAGCAGACCCTGGCCCCTCTTCCACCAGCAGACCCTGGCCCCTCTTCCACCAGCAGACTCTAGCCCCTCTTCCACCAGCAGACCCTGGCCCCTCTTCCAGCAGCAGACCCTGGCCCCTCTTCCAGCAGCAGACCCTGGCCCCTCTTCCACCAGCAGACCCTGGCCCCTCTTCCACCAGCAGACCCTGGCCCCCCTTCCACCAGCAGACCCTGGCCCCTCTTCCACCAGCAGACCCTGGCCCCTCTTCCACCAGCAGACCCTGGCCCCTCTTCCACCAGCAGACCCTGGCCCCTCTTCCACCAGCAGACCCTGGCCCCTCTTCCACCAGCAGACCCTGGGCCCCTCTTCCACCAGCAGATCCATCTCCCACAGTCTCTTCCACCAGCAGACCCTGGCCCCTCTTCCACCAGCAGACTCTGGCCCCTCTTCCACCAGCAGACTCTGGCCCCTCTTCCACCAGCAGACCCTGGCCCCTCTTCCACCAGCAGACCCTGGCCCCTCTTCCACCAGCAGACCCTGGGCCCTCTTCCACCAGCAGACCCTGGCCCCTCTTCCACCAGCAGACCCTGGCCCCTCTTCCACCAGCAGACCCTGGCCCCTCTTCCACCAGCAGACCCTGGCCCCTCTTCCACCAGCAGACCCTGGCCCCTCTTCCACCAGCAGACCCTGGCCCCTCTTCCACCAGCAGATCCATCTCCCACAGCCTCTTCCACCAGCAGACCCTGGCCCCTCTTCCACCAGCAGACCCTGGCCCCTCTTCCACCAGCAGAACCTGGCCCCTCTTCCACCAGCAGACCCTGGCCCCTCTTCCACCAGCAGACCCTGGCCCCTCTTCCACCAGCAGATCCATCTCCCACAGTCTCTTCCACCAGCAGACCCTGGCCCCTCTTCCACCAGCAGACGCTGCCCCCTCTTCCACCAGCAGACCCTGGCCCCTCTTCCACCAGCAGACCCTGGGCCCTCTTCCACCAGCAGACCCTGGCCCCTCTTCCACCAGCAGACCCTGGGTCCTCTTCCACCAGCAGACCCTGCCCCCTCTTCCACCAGCAGACCCTGGGCCTCTCTTCCACCAGCAGACCCTGGCCCCTCTTCCATCAGCAGACCCTGCCCCCTCTTCCACCAGCAGACCCTGGGCCTCTCTTCCACCAGCAGACCCTGGCCCCTCTTCCATCAGCAGACCCTGGCCCCTCTTCCACCAGCAGACCCTGGCCCCTCTTCCATCAGCAGACCCTGGCCCCTCTTCCATCAGCAGACCCTGCCCCCTCTTCCACCAGCAGATCCATCTCACACAGTCTCTTCCACCAGCAGACCCTGGCCCCTCTTCCACCAGCAGACCCTGGCCCCTCTTCCACCAGCAGACTCTGGCCCCTCTTCCACCAGCAGACCCTGGCCCCTCTTCCACCAGCAGACCCTGGCCCCTCTTCCACCAGCAGACCCTGGGCCCTCTTCCACCAGCAGACCCTGGCCCCTCTTCCACCAGCAGACCCTGGCCCCTCTTCCACCAGCAGACCCTGGCCCCTCTTCCACCAGCAGACCCTGGCCCCTCTTCCACCAGCAGACCCTGGCCCCTCTTCCACCAGCAGACCCTGGCCCCTCTTCCACCAGCAGACCCTGGCCCCTCTTCCACCAGCAGATCCATCTCCCACAGCCTCTTCCACCAGCAGACCCTGGCCCCTCTTCCACCAGCAGACCTTGGCCCCTCTTCCACCAGCAGAACCTGGCCCCTGTTCCACCAGCAGACCCTGGCCCCTCTTCCACCAGCAGACCCTGGGCCCCTCTTCCACTAGCAGACCCTGGCCCCTCTTCCACCAGCAGATCCATCTCCCACAGTCTCTTCCACCAGCAGACCCTGGCCCCTCTTCCACCAGCAGACGCTGCCCCCTCTTCCACCAGCAGACCCTGGCCCCTCTTCCACCAGCAGACCCTGGGCCCTCTTCCACCAGCAGACCCTGGCCCCTCTTCCACCAGCAGACCCTGGGCCCTCTTCCACCAGCAGACCCTGCCCCCTCTTCCACCAGCAGACCCTGGGCCCCTCTTCCACCAGCAGACCCTGGGCCTCTCTTCCACCAGCAGACCCTGGCCCCTCTTCCATCAGCAGACCCTGCCCCCTCTTCCACCAGCAGACCCTGGGCCTCTCTTCCACCAGCAGACCCTGGCCCCTCTTCCATCAGCAGACCCTGGCCCCTCTTCCACCAGCAGATCCATCTCACACAGTCTCTTCCACCAGCAGACCCTGGCCCCTCTTCCACCAGCAGACCCTGGCCCCTCTTCCACCAGCAGACCCTGGCCCCTCTTCCATCAGCAGACCCTGCCCCCTCCTTCCACCAGCAGACCCTGGGCCCTCTTCCACCAGCAGACCCTGGCCCCTCTTCCACCAGCAGACCCTGGCCCCTCTTCCACCAGCAGACCCTGGCCCCTATTCCACCAGCAGACCCTGGCCCCTCTTCCACCAGCAGATCCATCTCCCACAGCCTCTTCCACCAGCAGACCCTGGCCCCTCTATCACCAGCAGACCCTGGCCCCTCTTCCACCAGCAGACCCTGGCCCCTCTTCCACCAGCAGACCCTGGCCTCTCTTCCACCAGCAGACCCTGGCCCCTCTTCCACCAGCAGACCCTGCCCCCCTTCCAGCAGCAGACCCTGGCCCCTCTTCCACCAGCAGACCCTGGCCCCTCTTCCACCAGCAGACCCTGGCCCCTCTTCCACCAGCAGACCCTGGCCCCTCTTCCACCAGCAGACCCTGGCCCCTCTTCCACCAGCAGACCCTGGCCCCTCTTCCACCAGCAGACCCTGGCCCCTCTTCCACCAGCAGTCCCTGGCCTCTCTTCCACCAGCAGACCCTGGCCCCTCTTCCACCAGCAGACCCTGGCCCCCTTCCAGCAGCAGACCCTGGCCCCTCTTCCACCAGCAGACCCTGGCCCCTCTTCCACTAGCAGACCCTGGCCCCTCTTCCACTAGCAGAACCTGGCCCCTCTTCCACCAGCAGACCCTGGCCCCTCTTCCACCAGCAGATCCATCTCACACAGTCTCTTCCACCAGCAGACCCTGGCCCCTCTTCCACTAGCAGACCCTGGCCCCTCTTCCACCAGCAGACCCTGGCCCCTCTTCCACCAGCAGATCCATCTCACACAGTCTCTTCCACCAGCAGACCCTGTCCCCTCTTCCACCAGCAGACCCTGGCCCCCCTTCCACCAGCAGACCCTGGCCCCTCTTCCATCAGCAGACCCTGGCCCCTCTTCCACCAGCAGACCCTGGCCCCTCTTCCACCAGCAGACCCTGGCCCCTCTTCCACCAGCAGACCCTGGCCCCTCTTCCACCAGCAGACCCATCTCCCACAGCCTCTTCCACCAGCGGACCCTGGGCCCCTCTTCCACTAGCAGACCCTGGCCCCTCTTCCACCAGCAGACCCTGGGCCCCTCTTCCACTAGCAGACCCTGGCCCCTCTTCCACCAGCAGACCCAGGCCCCTCTTCCACCAGCAGACCCTGGCCCCTCTTCCACCAGCAGACCCTGGCCCCTCTTCCACCAGCAGACCCTGGGCCCCTCTTCCACTAGCAGACCCTGGCCCCTCTTCCACCAGCAGACCCTGGCCCCTCTTCCACCAGCAGACCCATCTCCCACAGCCTCTTCCACCAGCAGACCCTGGGCCCCTCTTCCACCAGCAGACCCTGGCCCCTCTTCCACCAGCAGACCCTGGCCCCTCTTCCACCAGCAGACCCTGGCCCCTCTTCCACCAGCAGACCCATCTCCCACAGCCTCTTCCACCAGCGGACCCTGGGCCCCTCTTCCACTAGCAGACCCTGGCCCCTCTTCCACCAGCAGACCCTGGCCCCTCTTCCACCAGCAGACCCTGGCCCCCTTCCAGCAGCAGACCCTGGCCCCTCTTCCACCAGCAGACCCTGGCCCCTCTTCCACTAGCAGACCCTGGCCCCTCTTCCACTAGCAGAACCTGGCCCCTCTTCCACCAGCAGACCCTGGCCCCTCTTCCACCAGCAGACCCTGGCCCCTCTTCCACCAGCAGATCCATCTCCCACAGCCTCTTCCAGCAGCAGACCCTGGCCCCTCTTCCAGCAGCAGACCCTGACCCCTCTTCCACCAGCAGACCCTGGCCCCTCTTCCACCAGCAGACCCTGGCCCCTCTTCCACCAGCAGACCCTGGCCCCTCTTCCACCAGCAGACCCTGGCCCCTCTTCCACCAGCAGACCCTGGCCCCTCTTCCACCAGCAGACCCTGGCCCCTCTTCCACCAGCAGACCCTGGCCCCTCTTCCAGCAGCAGACCCTGGCCCCTCTTCCAGCAGCAGACCCTGGCCCCTCTTCCACCAGCAGACCCTGGCCCCTCTTCCAGCAGCAGACCCTGGCCCCTCTTCCACCAGCAGACCCTGGCCCCTCTTCCACCAGCAGACCCTGGCCCCTCTTCCACCAGCAGACCCTGGCCCCTCTTCCACCAGCAGACCCTGGCCCCTCTTCCACCAGCAGACCTTGGCCCCTCTTCCACCAGCAGACCCTGGCCCCTCTTCCACCAGCAGACCCTGGCCCCTCTTCCACCAGCAGACCCTGGCCCCTCTTCCACCAGCAGACCCTGGCCCCTCTTCCACCAGCAGACCCTGGGCCCCTCTTCCACCAGCAGACCCATCTCCCACAGCCTCTTCCACCAGCAGACCCTGGGCCTCTCTTCCACCAGCAGACCCTGGGCCTCCCTTCCAGCAGCAGACCCTGGCCCCTCTTCCACCAGCAGACCCTGGCCCCTCTTCCACCAGCAGACCCTGGCCCCTCTTCCACCAGCAGATCCATCTCCCACAGCCTCTTCCACCAGCAGACCCTGGGCCTCTCTTCCACCAGCAGACCCTGGCCCCTCTTCCACCAGCAGAACCTGGCCCCTCTTCCACCAGCAGAACCTGGCCCCTCTTCCACCAGCAGAACCTGGCCCCTCTTCTACCAGCAGACCCTGGCCCCTCTTCCACCAGCAGACCCTGGCCCCTCTTCCACCAGCAGACCCTGGCCCCTCTTCCACTAGCAGAACCTGGCCCCTCTTCCACCAGCAGACCCTGGGCCCCTCTTCCACCAGCAGACCCTGGGCCCCTCTTCCACCAGCAGACCCATCTCCCACAGCCTCTTCCAGCAGCAGACCCTGGGCCCCTCTTCCACTAGCAGACCCTGGCCCCTCTTCCACCAGCAGACCCTGGCCCCTCTTCCACCAGCAGACCCTGGCCCCTCTTCCAGCAGCAGACCCTGGCCCCTCTTCCAGCAGCAGACCCTGGCCCCTCTTCCACCAGCAGACCGTGGCCCCTCTTCCACCAGCAGACCCTGCCCCCCTTCCACCAGCAGAACCTGGCCCCTCTTCCACCAGCAGACCCTGGCCCCTCTTCCACCAGCAGATCCTGTTCCTCACAGCCTCTTCCAGCAGCAGATTCTGCTCCCCATACCATCTTACAGCAGATTCTGCTCCTCGCACCCTCTTCCAGCAGCAGATCCTGCTCCTCATACCATCTTACAGCAGATCCTGCTCCCCATACCATCTTACAGCAGATCCTGCTCCTCGCACCCTCTTCCAGCAGCAGATTCTGCTCCCCATACCATCTTACAGCAGATCCTGCTCCTCGCACCCTCTTCCAGCAGCAGATTCTGCTCCCCATACCATCTTACAGCAGATTCTGCTCCTCGCACCCTCTTCCAGCAGCAGATTCTGCTCCCCGTACCATCTTACAGCAGATCCTGCTCCCCGCACCCTCTTCCAGCAGCAGATTCTGCTCCCCGTACCATCTTACAGCAGATCCTGCTCCCCGCACCCTCTTCCAGCAGCAGATTCTGCTCCCCATACCATCTTACAGCAGATCCTGCTCCTCGCACCCTCTTCCAGCAGCAGATTCTGCTCCCCGTACCATCTCAAAACAGATCCTGCTCCCCATACCATCTTACAGCAGATCCTGCTCCTCGCACCCTCTTCCAGCAGCAGATTCTGCTCCCCGTACCATCTTACAGCAGATCCTGCTCCTCGCACCCTCTTCCAGCAGCAGATTCTGCTCCCCGTACCATCTCAAAACAGATCCTGCTCCCCATACCATCTTACAGCAGATCCTGCTCCTCGCACCCTCTTCCAGCAGCAGATCCTGCTCCCCATACAATCTCAAAACAGATCCTGCTCCCCATACCATCTTACAGCAGATCCTGCTCCTCGCACCCTCTTCCAGCAGCAGATCCTGCTCCCCATACCATCTTACAGCAGATCCTGCTCCTCGCACCCTCTTCCAGCAGCAGATTCTGCTCCCCATACCATCTTACAGCAGATTCTGCTCCTCGCACCCTCTTCCAGCAGCAGATTCTGCTCCCCGTACCATCTTACAGCAGATCCTGCTCCCCGCACCCTCTTCCAGCAGCAGATTCTGCTCCCCGTACCATCTTACAGCAGATCCTGCTCCCCGCACCCTCTTCCAGCAGCAGATTCTGCTCCCCGCACCCTCTTCCAGCAGCAGATTCTGCTCCCCATACCATCTTACAGCAGATCCTGCTCCCCGCACCCTCTTCCAGCAGCAGATTCTGCTCCCCGTACCATCTTACAGCAGATCCTGCTCCTTGCACCCTCTTCCAGCAGCAGATTCTGCTCCCCATACCATCTTAAAGCAGATTCTGCTCCTCGCACCCTCTTCCAGCAGCAGATTCTGCTCCCCATACCATCTTACAGCAGATCCTGCTCCCCGCACCCTCTTCCAGCAGCAGATTCTGCTCCCCATACCATCTTACAGCAGATCCTGCTCCCCATACAATCTCAAAACAGATCCTGCTCCCCATACCATCTTACAGCAGATCATGCTCCCCGCACCCTCTTCCAGCAGCAGATCCTGCTCCCCATACAATCTCAAAACAGATCCTGCTCCTCGCACCCTCTTCCAGCAGCAGATTCTGCTCCCCATACCATCTTACAGCAGATCCTGCTCCTCGCACCCTCTTCCAGCAGCAGATTCTGCGCCCCATACCATCTTACAGCAGATTCTGCTCCTCGCACCCTCTTCCAGCAGCAGATTCTGCTCCCCATACCATCTTACAGCAGATTCTGCTCCTCGCACCCTCTTCCAGCAGCAGATTCTGCTCCCCGTACCATCTTACAGCAGATCCTGCTCCCCGCACCCTCTTCCAGCAGCAGATTCTGCTCCCCGTACCATCTTACAGCAGATCCTGCTCCCCGCACCCTCTTCCAGCAGCAGATTCTGCTCCCCGCACCCTCTTCCAGCAGCAGATTCTGCTCCCCATACCATCTTACAGCAGATCCTGCTCCCCGCACCCTCTTCCAGCAGCAGATTCTGCTCCCCGTACCATCTTACAGCAGATCCTGCTCCTTGCACCCTCTTCCAGCAGCAGATTCTGCTCCCCATACCATCTTAAAGCAGATTCTGCTCCTCGCACCCTCTTCCAGCAGCAGATTCTGCTCCCCATACCATCTTACAGCAGATCCTGCTCCCCGCACCCTCTTCCAGCAGCAGATTCTGCTCCCCATACCATCTTACAGCAGATCCTGCTCCCCATACAATCTCAAAACAGATCCTGCTCCCCATACCATCTTACAGCAGATCATGCTCCCCGCACCCTCTTCCAGCAGCAGATCCTGCTCCCCATACAATCTCAAAACAGATCCTGCTCCTCGCACCCTCTTCCAGCAGCAGATTCTGCTCCCCATACCATCTTACAGCAGATCCTGCTCCTCGCACCCTCTTCCAGCAGCAGATTCTGCGCCCCATACCATCTTACAGCAGATCCTGCTCCTTGCACTCTCTTCCAGCAGCAGATTCTGCTCCTCGCACCCTCTTCCAGCAGCAGATTCTGCTCCCCATACCATCTTACAGCAGATCCTGCTCCTCGCACCCTCTTCCAGCAGCAGATTCTGCTCCCCATACCATCTTACAGCAGATTCTGCTCCTCGCACCCTCTTCCAGCAGCAGATTCTGCTCCCCGTACCATCTTACAGCAGATCCTGCTCCCCGCACCCTCTTCCAGCAGCAGATTCTGCTCCCCGTACCATCTTACAGCAGATCCTGCTCCCCGCACCCTCTTCCAGCAGCAGATTCTGCTCCCCGCACCCTCTTCCAGCAGCAGATTCTGCTCCCCATACCATCTTACAGCAGATCCTGCTCCCCGCACCCTCTTCCAGCAGCAGATTCTGCTCCCCGTACCATCTTACAGCAGATCCTGCTCCTTGCACCCTCTTCCAGCAGCAGATTCTGCTCCCCATACCATCTTAAAGCAGATTCTGCTCCTCGCACCCTCTTCCAGCAGCAGATTCTGCTCCCCATACCATCTTACAGCAGATCCTGCTCCCCGCACCCTCTTCCAGCAGCAGATTCTGCTCCCCGTACCATCTTACAGCAGATCCTGCTCCTTGCACCCTCTTCCAGCAGCAGATTCTGCTCCCCATACCATCTTAAAGCAGATTCTGCTCCTCGCACCCTCTTCCAGCAGCAGATTCTGCTCCCCATACCATCTTAAAGCAGATCCTGCTCCTCGCACCCTCTTCCAGCAGCAGATTCTGCTCCCCATACCATCTTAAAGCAGATTCTGCTCCTCGCACCCTCTTCCAGCAGCAGATTCTGCTCCCCGTACCATCTTACAGCAGATCCTGCTCCCCGCACCCTCTTCCAGCAGCAGATTCTGCTCCCCGTACCATCTTACAGCAGATCCTGCTCCTCGCACCCTCTTCCAGCAGCAGATTCTGCTCCCCGTACCATCTTACAGCAGATTCTGCTCCTCGCACCCTCTTCCAGCAGCAGATTCTGCTCCCCGTACCATCTTACAGCAGATCCTGCTCCCCGCACCCTCTTCCAGCAGCAGATTCTGCTCCCCATACCATCTTACAGCAGATCCTGCTCCCCGCACCCTCTTCCAGCAGCAGATTCTGCTCCCCATACCATCTTACAGCAGATCCTGCTCCTCGCACCCTCTTCCAGCAGCAGATTCTGCTCCCCGTACCATCTTACAGCAGATTCTGCTCCCCATACCATCTTACAGCAGATTCTGCTCCTCGCACCCTCTTCCAGCAGCAGATTCTGCTCCCCATACCATCTTACAGCAGATCCTGCTCCCCGCACCCTCTTCCAGCAGCAGATTCTGCTCCCCATACCATCTTACAGCAGATTCTGCTCCTCGCACCCTCTTCCAGCAGCAGATTCTGCTCCCCATACCATCTCAAAACAGATCCTGCTCCCCATACCATCTTACAGCAGATCCTGCTCCCCGCACCCTCTTCCAGCAGCAGATCCTGCTCCCCGCACCCTCTTCCAGCAGCAGATCCTGCTTCCCGCACCCTCTTCCAGCAGCAGATTCTGCTCCCCACACCATCTCAAAGCAGATCCTGCTCCCCATACCATCTTACAGCAGATCCTGCTCCCCATACCATCTCAAAGCAGATCCTGCTCCCCATACCATCTTACAGCAGATCCTGCTCCTCGCACCCTCTTCCAGCAGCAGATCCTGCTCCCCGCACCCTCTTCCAGCTGCAGATTCTGCTCCCCGTACCATCTTACAGCAGATCCTGCTCCTCGCACCCTCTTCCAGCAGCAGATTCTGCTCCCCATACCATCTCAAAACAGATCCTGCTCCCCATACCATCTTACAGCAGATCCTGCTCCCCGCACCCTCTTCCAGCAGCAGATCCTGCTCCCCGCACCCTCTTCCAGCAGCAGATCCTGCTTCCCGCACCCTCTTCCAGCAGCAGATTCTGCTCCCCACACCATCTCAAAGCAGATCCTGCTCCCCATACCATCTTACAGCAGATCCTGCTCCCCATACCATCTCAAAGCAGATCCTGCTCCCCATACCATCTTACAGCAGATCCTGCTCCTCGCACCCTCTTCCAGCAGCAGATTCTGCTCCCCGTACCATCTTACAGCAGATCCTGCTCTTCGCACCCTCTTCCAGCAGCAGATTCTGCTCCCCGTACCATCTTACAGCAGATCCTGCTCCCCGCACCCTCTTCCAGCAGCAGATTCTGCTCCCCATACCATCTTACAGCAGATCCTGCTCCTCGCACCCTCTTCCAGCAGCAGATTCTGCTCCCCATACCATCTTACAGCTGATCCTGCTCCCCACACCCTCTTCTAGCAGCAGATTCTGCTCCCCATACCATCTCAAAGCAGATCCTGCTCCCCGCACCCTCTTCCAGCAGCAGATCCTGCTCCCCGCACCCTCTTCCAGCAGCAGATTCTGCTCCTCGCACCCTCTTCCAGCAGCAGATTCTGCGCCCCATACTATCTTACAGCAGATCCTGCTCCTTGCACCCTCTTCCAGCAGCAGATTCTGCTCCCCATACCCTCTTACAGCAGATCCTGCTCCTCGCACCCTCTTCCAGCAGCAGATTCTGCGCCCCATACTATCTTACAGCAGATCCTGCTCCTTGCACCCTCTTCCAGCAGCAGATTCTGCTCCCCGTACCATCTTCCAGCACAGATCCTGCTCCCCATCCCCACCTATTCTATTCCCGGCCGAAACAAACCAGTCCAAGACCAACCCCAGCTGCCGAGCCAAGAGTCCATACCAGTGGAAGAAGTGCACTATCCAAGCCCATTAAAACCGCTCTACAAACAGCAAAAGTATGCGTGCCAATATCCCAGTCCCCCGCCGACCAATATCCAAGCCACGAAGACAATGCCACATGTACCTTCTCCCGGACTTCATCAGAAGCATAGTGACCAGCAGCAAGCAAGGCCAGTCCAGACTCGTCAGCAGATTTGAAGCTGTCCTCGTGAGCATCAATTTCACCCTGCAAAGGAAGCAAAACCAGTAACGCTCAGACTAGGAGGCAAAGTGGTGTTTGAGGCATGCTTGCAATCCTTGGATGAAAGGAAAGACTGGCACAGCCATGAGTGCTCGGCTCTGAAGCAGGAACTGCAAATAATCTTACAAACTGTTAACTTTAAAATGTCAAAGATTTCTTCAGGTAGCCAAGACACTGTCGGGGAAGTCAAGATGATGAGACATGCTGGAGGGCTCAAATTGGAGAACCGGAGGAGAAGGGGTAGTTTGGCCCAAATTAAACATGCCAATCACAAAGGAACTCCTCGTATTTGCAGCCCTTGAGATGTGAATGACCGCATTAAACTAGTTGGGTCTAGAATGCGCGGGGTATCATCCCCAGGCATACCTTATGCTCCTGGTGCCGGTCTAGCAATGCTTCCGCCCCTGCCACGTCATTGGCCAGCTCGTCAGCATTAATGAGTGCACGCATCTCAGTCACCCAGCTGGTGAGATCCCGGAAGTCTGCCAGGAAGCGTTGCAGCCTGCAAGAGAAAAAAGTTCATCACAACCCCAGTACTAACTAGTTGTGTGGATGCAGAGAGCACTTTTGTGCTTCACTGTCTCGTTCAAGCTCTGAGGCATGAGAGAGAGGATATTCTATCATGTTAGGCACTCATCTACATTTTAACCGTTGGTATTGTAAGCGTCTTCCACAACCCTCCTAGGACCCCAATGTGGGGTCACAGTACTAGAGAGACCTTTCCGAAAAACTGTCCACTGGAACCTCTTCAAATTTTCTGAAATTTTAGCGGGTTGTGTGATGGAAGGATTACGTTACCCTGTAAGCATCTGTTCCTGGCATGTGTGCTGTAGATTCACACGCTTTGCATACTCCTGCCATCTAGTGTTGGGACCGGATGTTTGCAAGTTGTTGTTCTTCGAAGAAGTCGTTTCCAGTCACAAGTTATCAACTTTCGGTGATAATGCGCAAGGGCGTCGACTCCGTTGTTAGACTGTTTTCCGCAAGAAGGTGAGAATGGAGTAAGTGTAGAATAGAGATGTCCAAGCATGTTTAATGTAAGTGATGAGAAGTGTTACGACCATAGGTGTCCGGGGAGGAGGGAGGGCACATGTGAATCTACAGCTCTACTTGTCAAGAACAGATGCTTACAGGATAAGTAACATAATCCGTTCGAGGCATGTGTGCTGTAGATACACATGCTTTGCATAGACTGTAAAGCAGTATGCTCCAAAAGCAGGGGAGAACCAGATGGCGTTGCAGTTGTTTGAAAAAGTGTTCTTAGCACTGAAGTGTGGCTCACTGGTTAGAGGAGGCAGACCCGGACGCTGAGATCAGACCCGGGACCAGGGTTCAATTCCCGACGCGGCAGGGTCTTGAGCCCAAAATGTCCACGGACTCTGTAATTCTCGCTTCGGTGCCTACTCAAATCACAGGTTCACACTCTGCAACTCTGGGCAATGGCTTGCTTAATCTCCACTACGGCCCCCCGCGGCGGGATGCCTGGCTCTCACCTTGGGGAACCCAGTAGGGGCTATCTCACAGGGAAAAACCAGGACGGGTTCCCAATGCAAAGCGCTTTGAGACCTGGCGGTGATATTGCGCTATATAAAAACCCATCCATCCATCCTTGTCCGACATTGGCTTGTTGACGTGCTAACACATCCACACAATAATATTTGGTAAATGTGTGTGGTGTGGACCATGTAGCTGCCTTACATATGTCAGCTATAGGAATGTTGCCTAAAAAGGCCACAGAAGCCCCTATTTTGCGAATAGAATGTGCTCTAGGGGGTATAACGTTCTTTTAACTTTAACATAGCAAGTCTGAATACATTTAACAATCCGCATAGAAATACTGGATTTAGTTGAGGGAAGAACACAGGTAACAACTGATTATTTTTGGATTTGTATGAAGAACCACTATCTTTATGAAGTTGAAAGAAGGATTCTTCTAAGGTTAGTGCCTGTAGCTCACCAATTGTCTTAATGAAGTGATAGCAATTACAAAGGCAATTTTCCATGAAAGAAACTGTAATGAACAATTGTGTAAAGGTTCAAAAGGTGGACCCATAAGCCTTGTGAGAACAATGTTAAAGTTCCAGACAGGTGCAGGCGGTATCCTGGGTGGTTTTATTCTTTAAGGCCTTCCATATAGGCTTTAAATACTGGACCTTTGAATAAGGATAAATGTTTTCTGTTTTGAAGATACCTAGAGCAGCATGCAAGATGTATTCGAATGGATGTGTAGGCTAAGCCAACTCGCTGTGGATGCAAAAGATAAGGAAAATGCTACTTACCAGTATGCATCTGTTCTTGGCATGTAGGGCTGCTGACATTCATATCGCCCGCCCTCCTCCCCGGGGCCTGTCGCAGCTGCAGGGTTTTCTTTGCATGGCCATCTTTACTCTACTATACTTCATCTCTGCCACAATGGCGGAAAAAAAACAATCTAAGGATGGAGTGGATGCCCATGCGCACTATGGTCCAGGGGAGGAGTCACCTATCTCGTGATACTTCGAAGACTCTTCCAGGACAACAAAGTGCAATCATCCAGACCCAACACTAGGCGGCGATCTATGCACAGATATGAATTCAGTAGCCCACATGCCTCGAACATAATATTTTTTATAGCTGCATCTAGCGGATCAATTGCGTTATTACAATATATAACAAACCTTTTCAACTTTGCTGCACAGCTTGCTCTAGTGGTAAGTTCTCACTTCCTTGAGAATCATCATACAATCTGGAGGTAGGTTTAGGTATTCGAACCCTTTGACTTCAGGAGCCAGATCGCTAGTTTGAGCTCCTTGGGGTTTGGATGTCAGATTTCTTAACGGTTCTGTGTGAGAAGGTTGGCAGTGAGGTGCAGTTTTTGGTGTGGAACCACTGACCGTTCTAGAAGTGTGATGAACCATGGTTGACGAGATCCTGTGGGAGCCACTAAAAACCGTGTGAGTGATGTTTGCCTGAGTTTCCAAACCAGAATCGGAAGGAGAGGGAGAGGCATAACAGCGTAGGCAAATATCCCGGACCAGTTCATCCATAGGGCATTGCCTGCGGATAGATGGTGTGAGAATCTGGAGGCGAAGTTTGGGCATGTAAAGTTCTCAGCTATGGCAAGAGGTCCATTTGTGGGAAACCCCATTTTTAGAAGTATGGAAGGAGAATCTGGGCATGAAGTTACCATTTGTGTACTTGCTGCCGCATCCTGCTGGGGTCAGCAAATTGTTTGTGCATGCCTGGAAGGTGTCCTGCTAGAAGATGAATTTTGTGATGTATTGCCCAACGCCATATGGTCAGAGAGAGGCGTGCTTTTGATCCCGCTTTTGTTTCATTGTTTAAAATTTTCCACATTTTTTGACAAGCAGTAGGTGGAAAACGCCATTGAAAACAATATAGACATGGGTAAGTGAATTGTGTACCGAAGGGCACCAGATTAACAATTTCGAATCGGGGCGCTGCAATACATATCCGAACCAGATGGCGGAAAGAAAACAATCTAACAATGGAGTCGATGCCCATGCGCATTATCACCGAAAGGAGGAGTTATCTTGCTTTGTGACTGAAAAGACTTCTTCGAAGAAAAACAACTTGTAAACATCCGGACCCAACACTAGATGGCAAGAGTATGCAACGCATGTGTATCTACAGCACACATGCCTCGAACACTCATTTTAATTAACGTAGGTTAAAGAGAGTAAAAAAGATGCAGCTGAAGCCTGAAATGACCTGCCACTAGCTTTGATTTGGCAGAAGATGGGTACAGTTAGAAGTTCCTTGGACTACAAATGAAGCCTGCACATGGCAATACATTTTGGCCCTGATACAACAGTGAGACCTACAATCTTCTGGATTCGATGGGTGATACAAAGTGCCCTGATTGTACAGGTCCACACTAGCAGCTGATACGAGGACAGCAGCTCAGGCAAGAGGTGCCAGTGCTTTTGCATAAACTGGCTTAACTGAAGGGCGCTGCATTTTAATCTCTAGGTGTCTGCGAAGTCCTAGAGTTTCCTTTCACTGACAATCTGTAAGGGTCACGGATTGCGCACTCATACCCCAACACACAGAGAAGTGATAAAGAGTGAAGAAAGGGCACAACCTTACACCATGCCCTCCGGCAGATGGTACAAGTAGTGTGAATAAACGCATCTTACATAGCATGTATCAATCATCTTTAGAAGTAGCGTAGAAAGCCAAGCGTAGGCTTTCTTGGTCACCCACACGAGTCCCTGCACTAAGGAGGGCACACGCCTCTTCTAGTGCCCACACAAGTCCTTGAGCAGGAGATAGCCCAAGGTTCTTCACTCACACGTCCCTGCACCAAGGATGGCGCAAGCCTCCTCACCAAGACATCCCTGCACCAGGCACCACACTAACTCACCTCTCATGTACTAAGGGTTGGCAAAAGCATGCAATGCTCAACAGGTGGCATTAGTAACCAGTGCCCACTTCCATGATCTCACCTGTAGGAGTCGTTGAGCCGGGCGTGGCGCTCAGCTGCTAGGGTGCGGATCTGATCCCAGTTGGCTATCAGCTCCTCGCGCTTCACCTGGATCTGGGGTGCGTTTTGTGGGTGAGACTGTTGCAGGCGGTCAGACTCTGAGCCGAGAGCTTTCACCTAAACAATGAAAGCATGTTACGCTTAATAAACAATTGCTTTAGACATCCCGTTATCAAACACTGGTGTGTGGACTCCAATAGATGAGGTTACTTGCAACACTTCTCCACTGGCTTCGTGCACAATCTCACGGACCTCCGAGATGCTGTCAAGATAGACCAAGTGCAGATCCAGAGCAAAGAGATACACAACTATCTATGTGGAAGACATGAGTTATGCATGTCCACACAACTTTGCCACCACTTACACCACACTCCATCCCATGTCCACCCTGCCACACTTGGTTCCAGTACTACACCCAATAACCTAGACCCAGCAGTCACACTGTACCATATCTCACCTGTACCCGTCCCTCAACTCAGAAGCACGGATTCCTCAAGAAACCCTGAAAATGGATTCCTCATCTCCTGCCTCTCAGACCCTCTTGTAGCCCAGTGTTCAGTCTTCCGGCACAAAGCCCAGAAGTGTCCTCTGAAGAAGCTCCAGACTAATCCTCCACAGACCTTTACAATTAGTTTACTCACATCATGCACTCATCACAGCTTGAAGGCAGCCTACAATACCTTGTCCTCCAGCGCAGCCAGGTCCCTCTCCAAGCCCTCATGTTTTCGCAGTAGAGCCTGAACGCTGGCCAGGTCGCGACCAAAGTCATCAGAAGCCATGAGCTGCTCCTTTTCCTTTATCCAGCCGATAGTCTCGTCCACATCCCTGCAGAGGAAGAGAGCAGAAGCTTGTTTCAGAAGAAATTTCTATATATTGGTTGCCCATCAAGGAATTTTTTGGACACTCAACCAATGGCATATCGCTGCCTATGTGTAGAATCCAGCAACACATTTCTATTGGTCAAAATCATTTTTTTCCAAATCCACTAATAAAGAAAAACAGGTCTACAGAATCAACTCCATTAAAATTAACTTCAGAAAGAAAAGTAGATCAAATCTAATGAGGGTCACTGGAATTATGCAAGTGTGGGACAGCGCGGATTATCACATAATTGTAGATTAGATGCATTTGCCACATAAGCCATCATCTGACGCCCAGTCTGCAGATTTTAACCCAAAAAATGAATATGCTACTTACCAGTATGCATCTGTTCTTGGCATGTAGGGCTGCTAACATTCATATCTAGTGCATAGATCGCCGCCTAGTGTTGGGTCCGGATGATTGCACATTGTTGTCCTGGAAGAGTCTTCGAAGTATCACGAGATAGGTGGCTCCTCCCCTGGACTACAGTGCGCATGGGCATCGGCTCCATCCCCAGATTGTTTTTAGCCATTGTGGCAGAGATGGAGTGAAATAGTGTAAAGGATGTCCATGCTAATGATGAATGCAAGAGAGTATCTGCAGCCGCTACGGGCACCGGGGAGGAGGGCGGGCGATATGAATGTTAGCAGCCCTACATGCCAAGAACAGATGCATACTGGTAAGTAGCATATTCAGTTCGAGGCATGTGGGCTGCTAAATTCATATCTTAGCATAGAATACATAGCAGTCCCTCCATTAAGGGCGGTTGCCCGTGCCAGCTGCAGAAGCTTGAAAAAGTGTCTTGAGAACAGCCTGTCCCACAGCTGCTTGCTGTTTGGAATGCACATCTACGCAGTAATGCTTGGTAAATGTGTGTGGTGTAGACCATGTGGCTGCTCTACAAATGTCTTCTAACGGAATGTTCCCTAGGAAAGCCATGGAGGCCCCCAATTTGCGTGTGGAGTGCGCTCTTGGGGGTATTGTTAAAGTGCGTTTAGCCTTTTGATAACAGATTTGAATGCATTTAACAATCCATCTGGCTATTCCTGCTTTGGAAATGGGGTTGCCTTTGTGTTGTGCGGAGAAGGCAACAAAAAGTTGTTGTGTCTTCCTACAGGGTTGTGTTCTGTCAATGTAGTACATTAGCGCCCTCCTAACGTCTAATGTATGAAGCATTCTTTCTGCTACCGTTTGTGTGTTTTGGAAAAATTCAGGCAGGTCAATAGTTTGGTTGATATGAAACTGTGACACCACCTTTGGAAGGAATTTGGGGTTAGTGCGGAGCACTACCCTGTTAGAATGTATTTGGATGAACGGCTCTTGGATAGTGAACGCTTGCAGCTCACTAACATGTCTGAGCGACGTGATAGCAACGAGAAAAGCCACTTTCCACGTTAGAAACTGAAGTTCGCATGAGTGCAGTGGCTCGAAAGGTGGGCCCATTAGCCTAGTGAGGACCACATTGAGGTTCCACACAGGAGCTGGTGGAGTTCTAGGAGGAATGACTCGTTTCAGCCCCTCTAGGAAGGCTTTTTTAACGGCAGGCACCCTGAAAACAGAGAGGTGCTGTCTATTCTGGAGATAAGCCGCTATGGCGGATAAATGTATCCGAATGGAAGCGTACGCTAGATTGCATTTGTAAAGATGTAACAAATAGCAGATGATGTTGTGAGTGGATGCATCTAGCGGGTTTATGTTATGTGCTGTACAATAAATGACAAACCGCTTCCATTTTGCTGCATAGCAAGCTCTTGTAGTGGGCTTCCGTGCCTCCCTGATGATGTCCATGCATTCTGGAGGCAGGTTGAGGTAGCCAAATTCTAAGACCTCAGGAGCCAGATCGCCAGATTGAGTTGTTGCGGATCTGGATGCTGAATGTCGCTATGGTTCTGCGTCAAGAGGCTGGGTGTGAGATGCAGCCTTTGATGCGGTACCACGGAAAGTTCTAGAAACGTGGTGTACCATGGTTGGCGTGCCCATGTTGGAGCAACCAGGATGAGAGTCATCGAGTGTTGCTTTAGCTTTCTTGCCACCAGCGGAATGAGAGGCGCTGGGGGAAAAGCGTACGCAAATTTGCCTGACCAGTTCATCCATATCGCATTACCCTGCGATTCCGGGTGAGGGAACCTGGCGGCAAAGCTTTGGCATTTTGCGTTTTCCCTTGTGGCAAACAGGTCTATCTGTGGATGACCCCACTGCTGGAAGTACGGGTGGAGTACTGATGGATGTATCTCCCACTCGTGCATTTGGTGGCTGTACCTGCTGAGCAGATCCGCCCTCTGATTGTCCTTGCCCGGGAGGTGTTCTGCCATGAGGAAGATGTTCCTCTGAATGGCCTACTTCCACATGCTCTGAGCCAGATGAGACAGCTGTGGCGAGTGAGTACCTCCCTGCTTCTGGATGTAGTACATGGCTGTCATGTTGTCCGTCCGGATCAACACGACCTTGTTGCACAGATGTACTTTGAAGGACTTGAGCGCCATGAAGATTGCCATCAATTCCAGGTAGTTGATATGCAATCGTTGTTGCTGGGTTGACCACAGTCCCTGCACCGTGTAGTGGAGCACATGCGCTCCCCACCCTTGGAGAGATGCGTCCGTCGTTAGGACAATCTGTGGCACAGGCTCTTGGAACGGTCGTCCCTTGCAAAGGTTGTGTGGATTCCAGCAATGCAGAGAGTTGTATGCCCGACCGGTCACCAACACTAGGTCTGTCAGTTGTCCTCGAGCCTGTGTCCATTGATTTGCTAAGCATTCCTGGAGGGGGCGCATGTGCAACCTTGCGTGCGGGACTATGAAGATGCAGGAGGCCATCATGCCTATCAACTGCATGAACACTCTCGCTGGCAGGGAGTGTTGCGGTCTGAATCGTTGGATCAGCGACTGAATGCTGTTGATTCTGACTGTGTTTGGCTGAGCCATAGCAGTCAGGGTGTTTATTGTCGCGCCCAGATACTGCCGTACATGGGCTGGTTGAAGGTGCGACTTTGGGTAGTTGAGCGAGAACCCCAGGCTGTGAAGGAGTTGAATAGTGTGGGACATGTGTGAGGCGCACTTCTTTCCGACTTTGCTTGAACGAGCCAGTCGTCGAGGTACGGGTAGACATGTATGTTTTGTCTCCTGAGGTGCGCCGCCACTGCCGCCAGACACTTTGTAAACACTCGGGGGGCAGTAGTCACTCCGAAGGGTAGCACTTTGAACTGATAGTGATTGTTGTGAATGGTGAACCTGAGGTATTTTCTGTGGGATGGGTGGAGTGGGATGTGGAAGTAAGCATCCTTGAGGTCTAAGGTTGCCAGGAAGTCCCCTTGGTTGAGAAGGGGAAGTATCTGTTGCAGTGTCAGCATGTGGAAATGTTCTGACAGTATATACATGTTGAGAGGGCGGAGATCCAGAATGGGTCTGAGGGATCCGTCCTTTTTTGGGATGAGGAAGTACAGGGAATAGACCCCTGTTCCTTCCTCCTCCACTGGCACGAGTTCGATTGCTCCTTTTTGCAGCATTACTAGCACTTTCTGCTGCAATAAGTGCAAGTGCTCTGCCGACATAGGACGGTGTCTTGGGGGAATGTTTGGAGGAGTGGATGTTAACTTCAAACAATAACCGTACTGGATTAGTTTTCTCACCCACCTGTCCGTGGTGATGGACGACCAGAGTGGCAGGAACTGCTGGAGTCTTCCCCCGACAGGTGTTGGATGGTCGGGGGGCAGTGACAGGGAGTCACTGTTTGTTTGCGGCAGAGGAACGGGAGTTGGTGTTCCCTCTGCCTCTGCCTTTGGCACTGTTACCTCGGTAACCCCCTTTACCTTGCTTGGGATACGAGGACTGCGCACCACCCTTTGTGAATTGTGATTGTTGTCCCATGTGTCCTCTGGTAACACTACGCGCTCCTGAGCGACGAAAAGTGTTGCCCCTGAACTGTTGTGATTGAAGTGCCCCCATGGACTTAGCAGTTTCGTTGTCCTTCTTAATTTTTTCAAGTGTGGTGTCTACATCTGGGCCAAACACTCTGTCAGGATTGACGGGCTGGTTGAGGATTGTAGTTTGGATGTCAGGCTTAAATCCAGATATACGAAGCCAGGCTTGGCGCCTTAGCATGACGCTAGTGTTAATTCCTCTAGCCGCTGTGTCCGCTACATCAAGTGCACATTTTATTGCAGCGTTTGATATAAGCTTTCCCTCTTGTATGAGCATTTCGCCAGCTTCTTTATACTCATCAGGCAGATGTTGAAGGAGCTGTTCTAGGGTGTCGTAATGCGCCCTATCGTAACGCGCTAACAATGCCTGTGTGTTTGCGATACGCCATACATTAGCAGCCTGCGCAGCGACCCTTTTGCCAGATGCCTCAAGCACTTTCGACTCCTTGTCTGGGGGAGGAGCTTCACCCGTTGTTTGGGAGTTTGCCCTCTTGCGGGCATTGGCGACCACCAACGAATCCAGAGGCAACTGTCCTCGAATATAGGCAGGGTCCCCAGGTGCAGGTCTGTATTTTTTCTCTATTCGTGGGTTTACCACTCTCGCCCTTGTAGGTTCTTTAAAGATCTCTGGCGCATGTTTAAGGACACCTTTCAACATAGGAAGTGTTTTGACTGTTCTTTCGGAGACAGAGAAAGTGTCAAACAGGAAATCCTCTTCCACTGGGTCAGCATGCATATCTACATCATGATTTGCAGCTGCCCTCTCAATTAAAGCATTGAAAGCTGCTGAATCCTCAGTTGGTGAAGTACGTGCCCCAAAACCTTGTGGGTCCTGCACCACCTGATGACTTCCCTGGTCCCCAGCGTCGTCATACGAGTCCTGATGTGTTTTGACTGTTCTTTCACATCAGGGTCATTGCCAGTAGGGAAGTTGTATTGTTCATCTTGGTCTTCATCCTCACCCCCTGATTGGGTGGGGGAAGGGGTTGGACTCCTCCTTCGGGGAGGTTGCAGAGGTTCAACAAGGGCAGGTATGTCCTGTGTTTGCCTTTTCTTTTTCAGTGGAATTACAAAAGACTCCAGTGGCTGGGAACTGATCTTTCTCTTATAAAGTGTCATCTTCCCTGTGTGGGCATCGATGTAATGCTCACAGTCGTCCTCAGATGCTGTGTGTCGAGGCAAAATTGCACTGGACGTGGAATCCGAAGTCCCCGAGGTCTTCGGCACCGGTTGGGGTGCAAACGCCTTTGGTGGCACCTTAGGTGGTAGTGTGTAGATAAGTTTCGTCGACTTCTTGGCAGGTGGCTCCATCGGTGTCGGATCCGATGGCACAGACTTTGTCGACGGCAGGGCTTTCTCCCGAATCCTCTTGAGCGACTAGGTGACCTGTTTTGTAAATGAAGCCGAGGGTTTGATGACCGATGCTTCATGTTCGTCCGCTTTGGAGGCTTTCGGCGTGGCAGAAGGCACCGACGAATCCTCGACTCCAACGGTTCGCTGCCCTGCAGCTGTCTTAGACGCCGACGGCGTCACCGCAGATCCGGTGTCTTTGTGCCGAGGAGTAGCGGCTCCGGCTTTTGGATCTGGGCTCTTAGTGGCCTTTGCTTCGACCGTTTTTTTGGAGGTTGACGCCCCAGACGTCGAGACGTGATGGACCACCTTCTTTGTGGACGTGTCCTTGGCCACCGCGTGTGGCGCCGGTGACTCGACGGCCTTCTTCGCCGGCTTTGTAAGTTTGGACGGGACGTCGGCCGTCTTAGATGTCGTAGAAGCCGTTTGTTTCGGTTTCGTTTTCGACGTGTCTTCGGCCATCTTAGATGTTGTTGAGGCCGTAGGTTTCGGTTTCGGCGCGACGTCGGCCATCTTAGATGTTGTCGACTGTACTGGTTGCGGTTTCAGTTTCGATACGCGCAACAACGGCTCATCCGGTGTATCCGTGGCCGGGCCCGAAGGCGGGGCTGGGGATATCGGTGCAGGGTCGTGGGTAAGGCCGAGTGGCGATCCCGTGACCTGAGCCTGAGTCGAGTAACCTTCGGGGCATAGCTCTTCCTCTGAGCTAACTTCCGCGGCCCCATAGACTTCTTCGTCGTCCCCTACCTCATCGACGTATTCAAGGTCTTGGCTCTGTCCTTCGATGTATTCTTCAGGATCGGCCTCGACCTCCGTTGATGGTGGTGAAATCTGAAGATGACGGCTTTGGCCGTCTTCTGCGGGGTCGTCGAATATGTCGTCGGGTGCCGGTGCTGCGTGCAAGGCCTCGAGGCGCGCCGCGTTGAGTGTCTTCTTCGACCTGAATTTGGCGCAGGCCATGCAGTTGCCCTCGTCGTGATCCGGCGAGAGACATTTGTTACAAACTGGATGTACGTCGATGTGTGGGTACTTGGACCCACACACGGGGCAGCGCTTGAACGGACTCCGTTCCATGATGAATTCGTCGGTGTCTCGCTGCGAGTACAGGGCCTCGATGTCCGAAGAGTAGCAACTCCCCAGAAGTCCGACACGAAGAGTCGGACGATGCTCGGGACCGTTCGCAACAATACCGACGCGAGTATAGAAGGCCTTTTGGCCTTAAAGAATTATTTTTTCGATTCCGACAAGGAGGCGTCGAAATCACATCCGAACCCAATGGCGGAAAAAACCAATCTGGGTATGGAGCCGATGCCCATGCGCACTGTAGTCCAGGGGAGGAGCCACCTATCTCGTGGTACTTCGAAGACTCTTCCAGGACAACAATGTGCAATCATCCGGACCCAACACTAGGCGGCGATCTATGCACTAGATATGAATTTAGCAGCCCACATGCCTCGAACCGTTTGTTTCTAGCTCAAACGGTTCTAAAGTTCCTAAAAACTCAGCAATGTGGCGCTGCTGCGTTGTGAAGGCCATTTGGAAAGGTTCACTGATTGGTTATTGCTATATGTGGGTGCTAAATTGAGGTGCAGCCAATGACCATACAGTTTTAACCAGTGTAACAAGCATTGGAAATGCAATAGTGTCACATTTGCGAGAGTTAGAGCTATTGGCGTTGTAAATGAGGTCTTTTATCCATAAGTTTTGGTTTGGAGTGGTGTGGACGCATAAATAAATGATTGCAATAAGATAACAGACCGATGAATAGACGATGCACGTAAATTGGTAGGCGGAGAGTATGGAAAGATAGTTGGGTGGACAAGGCAGCGTCCCCAGTAGTCAGGCAGCGGGGAGCGAGATAGCGACAGAGCCTGCAGCGCACAGTACAGAGATCCACTGAGGAGGACACATGCGATTCTAAAAAGGTTTTACAAATAAAGCGGGTCAACGCGGAATAACCTACTGGCAGTGTGATAGCTGCCATCAGAGAGTGAGGCGCAGTATCTTGATATGAACTGCGCTGGATTTGTGAGGGGCGTGCAGGGGCTGGGACTGAACACCGGATGTGGCGTGTGACATCTCAGACACGGGAGGAAATCTGGAAAGTGTGAGGATAGGCATGGTACGTTTTAGGAGTTGTGCAAAAAACAGTGCAGCGTGCGTGCAAGTGGACAAAGAGCTCAGATTTCACCACCAGCCTGGAATGCAGGGTGGATGCAGCCACCAAGCCGGCTTAAGTGTGCTTGGGATTCACTCACATGTTTGCAAGCTTCAACACTTCTGCAAAGGAACACAAACACCCACAGTGTAAGGAAACTGTAGTTGGCCAGTGCTCCTGAGCAAAACACAGAAGTGATGTAAATGGAGCACCAACCAATGAGGATCAAAGAAGAGCTATGCAGGAGTAAACCAAATGGTAAGCAGCAGGCAGGATTACACTCTGTATAGTGAATGCAGCAGGTCTTGCAGACAACGCACGTGCGCTGCCTAGGCTCGACCTAAAACAGACTAAATAATGAAGTAAAACGGTCATAAAATGTGCCGCATTATTGGCTTTTCCTTGTCATGAGCATAATTCACTCAACTCTGCTGCATAATTTGGTCTTCTCCTGCTGCATAATTCTAGTGGCCCTAAAAATAACGATATAGAATAGCTCCAAAAGAGAAAATAAAGCAAGAAACAGTGACTTTAGGCAAGAGCCTTCACAGATGGCAGTTGACGACCCTGACCACTTAAGGATTCCAGAAGCTCTGGTCTCAGAATGCAAAGAAGTGTCAGTTAAGCAGTTCATTTTTCCCACCCTAAAGCTCAAAGAAACCAGAACACTACTTGGCTATTGACTTATCTTTCTCGGTTTTTTATTTGACAAGGTCAACCATCAAATGCATTTTTTTCATTTTTTTTATTTAATGAAGGAGAAACTTTCCTCACCTCTTTCTTCGGTTACCATGCTGAAGGAAGAATACTCAGTTTGGGTGGTCGAGAATCCAGAGTGTTCCACCCTCGAGGAGTGAAACAGACATCAAAGAGACTGACCGTCCCATCCGTTCCTGATTGTCCAAACCCAAGCAGACACGGACCACTGCATCCCTAGCAGCCACGGACCATCTCATCCCCAGCAGACACGGACCACTGCATCCCTAGCAGCCACGGACCATCTCATCCCCAGCAGACACGGACCACTGCATCCCTAGCAGTCGCCAACCATCGGTAGGAAGCTGCCTCTGTATATACAATACCAACGTCCAGTGGTTCCCAGGAAGCTTACAGAGGATTAAGATACTAAAAGCTCTAGTTGTGGTAGAGTGATCAGAGAGCTGTGTTCAGCATTTGTTGTACACACTCAGACAGGAAACGATTACACGAACTAAAAGACTGAATCCAAGACCAATTGTTTTGTATAAACAGTTATTACTTTGTTATTTTAGAACCGAGGGGAACTCCATTGCAGATAAGTAACAGTTTCAAGAATAATGAGAATACGTTCCAAGATGCAGTAGGATTTGATTTGCAAAGCAGTAAAATGCTTTTCAGTAGTAGAAATACTTTTGTATTGTCATTCAGAAACAGTAGAACTTCGCAGTTCTAAAAGACCGGTAAATGCAATAGGAGAATATGCAATGCAATCCTATGGGAGGGAAACTGGTATATACATTAACAGGTAAGTACACAACTTACTCTTCCAGTCTTCTGGAGTTTAGACCAACACTGGGGAAGGTTCAGTTCAAGATGGATACTGCAGCACCAGAGGCACAGGGGCGGCGAGTGCAGAGGTCATTGGGCCAAGTGTTATCCAATGGAGGCTGGGTGCACCCACAAGAGGTGCTGGTTGCAGGTACGTACCCGCGGTTTCTGGGCAAAGGACAGAGGTTAAGGTGAGCACGGGGGTAGGTTGCACAAAGCAGCATCACCAGCGGCACAAGGGCAGCCAGGTACAAATCAGCATCTGCCGCCCACTGCTCTCCAATGGGGAATCTCGGTCGTACAAAGCCTACAGGTTCGGACCAGGAGGCTGTAGGAAGGTCACCACTAGCTTGAATGGTAAGTTGGGATGTCAAGGGAGGTCTGGGCACCATCGGTTGAGCTCCCCAAGGCTGGGGGGCTGAGGATGCAGGGGTACTTTTTGGAGTCGGATGTTCTTCACTGGAGCCGGTTACAATCAGGGAAACCTTTATGTAGAGGCTGAAATTCGACTTTGTGGAGTTCAGGAGAGGTCAGCCACCGATGGAGTAGTCTAGGTCTGGATCACTGGGGAGACTTTACTGGACAGGTAAGCCACTCTGACTCGGGCCGTGGGCATCAGTTGCGATCAGCCTGGATCATGAGTCCTTGCAGTTGGAGTTTTCTGGACAAGACCGCTGTCCTCAGGAGATATGGTCTTGGCTTAAGTGTGGCAGTTTTCCTGGGGTTCTTGGAAGTTACTGGCCTCAAGACTGGTGTAGTCTTCGCAAGGATTGCACTTACACTCCACCTATAAGATGGCGCAAGTATACAACAGCAGGGGCGGCTCTAGGCTCATGGCGGCCCTGGGCAGGGAGCGTAGGTAGGGGGCCCCGAAGAGGGGGTCGGGTCGGGGCGGAGCGTGGAGGCCAGGGAGGGGAGGGGGGAGGGAGGGGGAGGTTGGTGGGGTGGTGAGGGTGTTTGGAAGTGGAACAGAGCCGGAGGCCGCCAAATCCCTGCCGGGGGCCGCCACGCAAATATGTATCCATCCTCAGAGGATTATTATTGAATATGCTACTTACCAGTATGCATCTGTTCTTGGCATGTAGGGCTGCTAACATTCATATCTGTGCATAGATCGCCGCCTAGTGTTGGGTCCGGATGATCGCACATTGTTGTCCTGGAAGAGTCTTCGAAGTATCCTGAGATAGGTGGCTCCTCCCCTGGACTACAGTGCGCATGGGCATCGGCTCCATCCCCAGATTGTTTTTCGCCATTGTGGCAGAAGATGGAGTGAAAAGTGTAAAGGATGTCCATGCTAATAAGTGAATACAATAGTATATCTGCAGCTGCGACAGGCACCGGGGAGGAGGGTGGGCGATATGAATGTTAGCAGCCCTACATGCCAAGAACAGATGCATACTGGTAAGTAGCATATTCAGTTCGAGGCATGTGGGCTGCTAAATTCATATCTTAGCATAGAATACATAGCAGTCCCTCCATCAGCGGCGGTTGCCCGTGCCAGCTGCAGAAACCTGAAAGAGTGTCTTGAGAACAGCCTGTCCTACAGCTGCTTGCTGCTTGGAATGTACGTCAACACAGTAGTGTTTTGTAAAGGTATGTCTTGTAACCCACGTGGCTGCTCTGCAAATATCCTCTAAAGGAATGTTCCCTAGGAAAGCCATGCATGCCCCCAGTTTGCGTGTGGAGTGCGCCCTTGGGGGTATCGTTAAAGTGCGCTTGGCCTTTTGATAACATATTTGGATGCACTTAACAATCCACCTGGCTATTCCTGCTTTGGAAATAGGGTTGCCTTTGTGTTGTGGTGCGAAGGCAACAAAAAGTTGCTTTGTCTTTCTAAAGGGTTGTGTCCTGTCTATGTAGTACATCAACGCCCTCCGTACGTCTAACGTATGGAGCATTCTTTCCGCCACCGTTTGTGGGTTTTGGAAGAATGCCGGTAAGTCAATAGTTTGGTTGAGATGAAACTGTGACACCACCTTCGGAAGGAATTTGGGGTTAGTACGTAGCACTACCCTATTTGGATGAATCTGAATGAATGGCTCTTGGATTGTGAGCGCTTGCAGCTCACTAACACGCCTTAGCGACGTGATAGCGATTAGGAAAGCTACTTTCCACGTTAGGAACTGGAGTTCACACGAGTGCAGTGGCTCAAAAGGTGGTCCCATTAGTCTGGTGAGGACCACATTGAGGTTCCACACCGGAGCTGGTGGTGTTCTTGGGGGAATGACTCGTTTCAGACCTTCAAGGAAAGCTTTAATGGCAGGCACTCTGAAGACAGAGAGATGCTGCCTGTTCTGAAGATAAGCCGCTATGGCGGATAGATGTATCCGAATGGAAGTGTACGCTAGATTGCACTTGTAAAGATGCAACAGATAGCAAATGATGTTAGGGATAGATGCATCTAGCGGGTTGATGTCATTGGCTGTACAGTAAATGACAAAACGCTTCCATTTCGCAGCATAGCATGCTCTGGTAGTTGGCTTCCTTGCCTCCTTGATGATGTCCATGCATTCCGGAGGCAGGTTAAGGTATCCAAACTCTAGGACTTCAGGAGCCAGATTGCCAGGTTGAGCTGTTGCGGATCTGGATGCTGAATTTCTCCATGGTTCTGCGTCAAAAGACTGGGCGTGAGGCGCAGTCTTTGATGCGGCACCACCGAGAGTTCGAGGAACGTGGTGTACCATGCTTGGCGCGCCCACGTTGGAGCAACTAGGATGAGAGTCATCGCGTGCTGCCTTAGCTTTCTCGCGACCAGCGGTATCAGAGGGGCTGGTGGAAAAGCGTACGCAAATTTGCCTGACCAGTTCATCCATATCGCATTGCCCTGCGACTGTGGGTGAGGGAACCTGGCGGCAAAGTGTTGGCATTTTGCGTTTTCCTTTGTGGCAAACAGGTCTATCTCCGGATGACCCCACTGCTGGAAGTACGGGTGGAGTACAGATGGGTGTAACTCCCACTCGTGCATTTGATGGCTGTATCTGCTGAGCAGATCCGCCATCTGATTGTCCTTGCCCGGGAGGTGTTCTGCCATGAGGAAAATGTTCCTCTGAATGGCCCACTTCCACATGCCCTGAGCCAGATGAGACAGCTGTGGCGAGTGGGTGCCCCCCTGTTTTTGAATGTAGTACATCGCGGTCATGTTGTCCGTCCGGACTAACACTACCTTGTTGCACAGATGTACAATGAAGGACTGGAGCGCCATGAAGATTGCCATCAGTTCCAGATAGTTGATGTGCATCTTCTGTTGCTGCGTCGTCCATAGTCCCTGCACTGTGTAAGTGAGCAGATGAGCTCCCCATCCCTGGAGAGATGCGTCCGTTGTCAGGATAATTTGTGGCACTGGCTCCTGGAACAGTCGGCCCTTGCAAAGGTTGTGTGGAGTCCACCAATGCAGAGAGTCGTATGCCCGACTGGTAACCAACACTAGGTCTGTCAATTGTCCCTGAGCCTGTGTCCACTGATTTGCTAAGCATTCCTGGAGCGGACGCATATGCAACCGTGCGTGAGGGACTATGAAGATGCAGGAGGCCATCATGCCAATCAACTGCATGAACACTCTCGCTGGAAGTGAGTGTTGTGGTCTGAACTTTTGGATTAGAGACTGCATGCTGTCTATCCTGACTTGGTTCGGCTGAGCCATGGCCGTCAGGGTATTGATCGTCGCACCTAGGAACTGCCGGACATGTGCCGGCTGAAGATGCGACTTTGGGTAGTTCAACGAGAAGCCCAGATCGTGAAGGAGGTGAATGGTAGTTGACATGTCCGCGGCGCACTGTCGTTCCGACTTGGCCTGAACGAGCCAGTCGTCTAGGTAGGGGTAGACATGAATGTTCTGCCTCCTGAGGTGCGCTGCTACTGTCGCCAGACACTTGGTAAACACTCTTGGGGCTGTGGTCACTCCGAAGGGTAGGACTTTGAACTGATAATGCGTGCCTTGGATAGTGAATCTGAGGTATTTCCTGTGGGACGGGTGTAGTGGAATGTGGAAATAAGCATCCTTGAGATCTAAGGTTGCTAAGAAGTCCCCTTGGTTTAACAAGGGAAGAATTTGTTGCAGCGTAAGCATATGGAAGTGTTCTGAAAGTATGTACAGGTTGAGGGGACGTAGATCTAGAATGGGTCTGAGAGATCCGTCCTTCTTTGGAATAAGGAAGTACAGGGAATATACCCCTGTGCCTTCCTCTCCCACCGGCACGAGCTCGATTGCGCCTTTTTGCAGCATCACCACTACTTCCTGCTGCAATAAGTGCAAGTGCTCTGCGGACATAGGCCTTTGCCTTGGCGGGATGTTGGGTGGAGTGGATTTCAACTCTAGGCAATAACCATACTGGACTAGTTGTCGCACCCACCTGTCTGTGGTGTTGTTTCTCCAGACGGGCAGGAATTGCTGCAGTCTCCCCCCGACAGGTGTTAAGTGGTCGGGGGGCAGCGACAGAGAGTCACTGTTTGCTTGGGGTAGAGGAGCGGGAGCTGTTGTTTCCTCTGCCGCGACCTCTGTTGCTGTTATTTCTGTAACCTCCCTTGTTCTGTTTTGTGAACGAGGATTGTGCTCCACCTCTTGAGAACTGAGATTGTTGACCCATTTGTCCTCTGGTGACTCCACGTGCACCTGAGCGACGAAAATTGCTGCCACGAAACTGTTGTGACTGTAGGGCCCCCATGGACTTAGCAGTTTCTGTGTCTTTTTTTATTTTTTCTAGGGTGGTGTCAACATCTGGACCAAACAGACTATCAGGATTGACTGGCTGATTAAGAATGGTTGTCTGAATATCTGGTTTAAACCCCGAGATGCGGAGCCACGCCTGTCGTCTCAGCATAACGCTAGTGTTGATAGCTCTAGCAGCTGTGTCTGCGGCGTCAAGTGCACACTTGATGGCTGCGTTTGAGATTAGCTTCCCTTCCTCAATAAGCAGTTTGGTGCCTTCTTGGAACTTTGGAGGCAGGTGTTGTATAATCTGTTCTAGGGTGTCGTAATGCGCCCTATCGTAACGTGCTAAGAGTGCTTGTGTATTGGCAATGCGCCAAAAATTTGCGGCCTGTGCAGCTACTCTTTTGCCCCCTGCCTCTAGCACTGTGGACTCCTTATCCGGGGGAGGAGCTTCACCCGTCGTCTGGGAGTTGGCACGTTTCCTGGCATTGGCGACCACAAGAGAGTCCAGTGGCAACTGTCCCCGGATGTATGCGGGGTCCGCAGGTGCAGGTCTGTACTTCTTTTCAATACGTGGATTGACCACTCGTGCTCTGGTAGGCTCCTTAAATATGTCCCCAGCATGCTTGAGGACTCCTTTAAGCATAGGCAGCGTCTTTACTGTCCTTTCAGAGACTGAAAATGTGTCGAAAAGGAAGTCTTCCTCTATCGGGTCAGCATGCATGTCCACATCATGATTGGCTGCCGCCCTCTCAATTAGTGCATGAAAACCTGCTGAATCCTCAGTTGGGGATGCACGTGCATTAAAAAGCTGCGGGTCATGCCCCACACTTTGGGTGCCCTGGTCACCAGTGTCATCATATGAATCCGGTTGTGCATCTGGTTCATTGATAGGGAAATTGTATTGCTCGTCCTCATCATACCCCTCACCCGCAGAGTGTTCTGGTGAGGGAGTAGGGCTCCGTCTCGGAGGAGGCTGGATTGGTTCCATGAGGCCTGAAGCGTCAAGGGGCACCCTTTTCTTTTTCAGTGGGATGACATATGAGTCCACTGACTCTGAAGTGATTTTTCTCTTATAGAGGGTCAATTTGCCTGTGTCAGCGTCGATGAAATGCTCTGAATCATCCTCTGATTCGAGTACCCGACGTGGAAGTGGGCCAGCCGTTGAAGAAACCGTCTTCTTTGGTGCCGATTCGGTGGAAAAGGCTTTCGGCGCCTCCTTCGGCGGCAAAATAAAGAGAAGTTTGCCAGAAGGCTTTGCTGGATTGTCCTTTTGCGCCTGCGGCGATGATATCGGAGCCGACGGAGCAGAGGCCTTCTCCCTGATTCTCTGTAGTGATTCGGCGATGGGGGACGTCTCACTCACAGTGGGTTTTGGCGCCGACGAGGATGTCTTGACCTTTCCCTCGGATCCAACGTCTTTGTGGGCCTTGTGCGCTTTCGACGCGGATCCCGCTGTCACCGACCCCGATTCCTGGGACCGGTGCGCAGACGTGCCAGTCTTCGATCCGTGCGCCTGCGTAGCCTCCGTGGAGCCGGCTTTGGCGTGCTTGGACGGTGGCGCCGCTGTTGACCCGTGCCGACCATCTTTCTTAGAGGACCCTCCTCTGGCGTCGATTTCGATTTTGCAGCAGCGGAATCGACGGACTTCTTCGACTTCTGCGGACCGGAGGTCGACGGAGTCGATGGAGTAGCGGGTACAGTCGTTTTCGCCGGCACGGCAGCCATCTTAGGGACACTCGAGTCCTTAAGTTTCGGTTTCGTTTTCGGGTCGGCCATCTTAGATGTAGTCGATCCCGATGGTTTCGGTTTCGGTTTCGATACAGTCTGCTCAGCAAGTAAGTCCGTGGCCGGGCCAGAAGGCGGGGCTGTGGCTTGCGGCACTGGGTCTTGGGTAAGGCCTACAGGCGATCCCGTGACCCGGTCGGTATCCTCGTAACCTTTGGGGCAGAGCTCGTCCCCTGAGCTATCCGCCGCGGCCCCATAAATCTCTTCGTCGTCTCCTACCTCGTCAACGTATTCAAGGCCATGACCCACGACTCCGTCGTCGTCTACCGGATCCGCCTCGACCTCCGTCTCGGGTGGGGAGATTTGAAGATGATGACCCTGTTCCTCTTCTTCCTGGTCGCCGAAGATGTTTTCCGGATCCGGGGCCGCTTGTCTAGCTTCCATGCGCACCGCGCGCCGAAGCTTGAGAGTCTTCTTAGACCGGAACTGTGCACAGGCTTTGCACTTGCCGTCGTCGTGGTCAGGCGAAAGGCATTTGTTACAGACGGGGTGTAGATCGATGTGTGGGTACTTGGACCCACAGAGCGGGCAGTACTTAAACGGGCTCCGCTCCATGTTCAGAAACGTTTTGCAGTCGTGTCGCGATGAGAAGGCCTCAAAGTCCGAAGAGCGAAAGAAAACTCCGCTTATTCCGGCTCCAAGAGACGAAAGACTCGAGACCGTGCGCAGACAATACCGACGCAAAAAAAGCGAGGCCTTTTGGCCGCTAAAAGTTAGTTTTTCTCGGTTTCGACAGAAAGACGTCGAGACCACATCCGAACCCAATGGCGGAAAAAAACAATCTGGGGATGGAGCCGATGCCCATGCGCACTGTAGTCCAGGGGAGGAGCCACCTATCTCAGCATACTTCGAAGACTCTTCCAGGACAACAATGTGCGATCATCCGGACCCAACACTAGGCGGCGATCTAATGCTAAGATATGAATTTAGCAGCCCACATGCCTCGAACATTAAGGATATATGTTGGCGTCGCGGCCCCTGGGGTTTGAGGGCCTGTGCAGGGGCACAGCTTGCACATGCCTAAGGCCGCGCCTGACAACAGTACCCTGCCCTATCTGGCACTTAGTAGCCTTGATAGTTCTGCAGATTGCAGGGCTTGTAAAACCTTCCCAAGGTGGATCAGGTGATCCTGCCAGGTGGAGCTCAAGACAGCAATATCATCAAGATATGCTGCACTAACGGCTTCCAATCCAGTCGGGACTTGATTCACCAACCTGTGGAAGGTGGGCGGAGGATTCTTTAAACCAAAGGGCATAACCGTAAACTGATGAGGTGTGGAGCATGCAGTCTTTTCTTTGGCTCCTGGGGCCATGCCAATCTGCCCGTAAATCCTGCAGTTAAGTCAAAGGTACTGAGAAATGGGGCTGCACCCAATTTTTCTATCAGCTCATCAACTATGGGTCTAGGGTGAGCATCTGTCAGAGACCGCATTGAGACCACTGCAGTCCACACAGAACCTCATTTCTCTCTTTCCTCCTTGGGGGTGAGGTTTGAGGACTAATACCACTGGGCTGGCCCAGGGACTCTCAGAGGGTTCAATAACCCCCATCTCCAGCATCTTTCTTATTTCAGCCTTGATGCGCTCCTTAACTTGGTCAGACTGCTGATAGAAGTTTGTTTTGACATGCAAGCTGTATCCAGTGTCCACATCCTAGGTACACAGTGTGTCTGTCCAGGGGTCAAGGAAAAGAGCTCAGAATACTGTTGCAGGACTTGCCTGCAGTGAGCCTGCTGCTCGGCAGAGGGGGTCTGAGTAGACAATCCATCAACTGACCCATCTTTTGGACTTTAAGAGAGGAGGTCAGGGAGAGGTTCTATCTCCTGATCCTCACCAGTAACCACACGGTCACATCAGCCCGGTCATTAAAACGTTTGAGGCGGTTCACATGGATCACCCTCTTGGGGGTCCTGCTAGTGCCCAGGTCTATCAAGTAGGTGATGTGAGAAAGTGGCTCTTTATATACTGGACAATAATGAAGTACAGTGTGTATAGAGTCCGCCAACCCCAGAGGTATAACAGAGGTTAAAGCCAGGTGCCAACACCGCAAAACACATGAGGCACATCAGCCGAAAGTAGAAGGGAGGCTCACGCCAAGGTGCCAGGTCTAACAGGACTAGAATGAAGTACAGTGTGTATAGAGTCCACAAACCCCAGAGGTATAACAGAGGCTAAAGTCAGAACTGACCTTACTCTCCAAAGTGGTAGCTTGGTCGAGCAGTAAGGCAGTACCAGAGGACAGTGTTAAGCATTTGTTTCTACCAACTCAGTCAGAAAAAGGTTTCACACACTCAAGAACTGAACTCCAGGCCAATTGTTTTTATATCAAAAGATATTGTTTTATTTTTAGAATCAACAGGTATCAAAATATACTTTTCTCGATAGAAGCACTCTCAGGTAATTACTTTGCAAAGAGGCAATACATTTTGTAAACAAAATAGGCACAGTGGTTGCAGTAGGCAACACAATTCTAAACACAATGTAACATTGTAGTATTACCGCTCCCACATTGCCTGCTAACCCAAGGGATTTAAACTATCCTCTAATCTCCTCCTACGCTCCCCTCCTTTCATGGCCTGATCTTCCCCCCGCAGCCCTTCGAGATTCTACGCATAGTGAAATCGGGTTCTCCTACCGATCCCTTGCCCATTCCAATACTGCGTTTATTGGATACCCTGCAGCTCTCTATGATCTGCACTAAACTCAATCATTCTCTCAAAACTGCCGTTGTTCCCGCTTGTTGGAAGCATGCAATGGTCACCCCATTGCTGAAAAGCCTACGGCTGACCCCAAAGTTCTCTCGAACTTCCGTCCTATTTCTCTGTTGCCGGCCTTCTCCAAAGTTTTGGAGAGGTACATTCATCGGCATCTGTCTCAGTTTGTGGCGACAATTTATTGCATTCCTCCCTGTCGGGTTTTCGTCCTGGCTTCTCTACTGAAACCCCTCTCCTTGGCATCACGGAAAATCTCCGATCCTTGCCGATAGTGTCCTGGTGTCCAGCAAGTGAACCTCATCCTCTTAGTCCAGTCTTTTGGCATGAGCCTGCAGTCCTTTTCCTTGACCGGCGTCATCCATAGGAAAGCATTGTGTTCCCGACCGCTCCTAAGCACCCTGCACCCGGCCGCCTCTACGCCACTGATCGTGTAGACTTGGTGCCAACCTGGAACCCCCTTTGCTGTTACCTTATCCCCAGGAGTTTGTCTACCGAGACAAAGTGACCTGCCCGTGAACCGCCCCCAACCGAGGTGCCACTAGGCCCTCTTGGATAACATTGGCACCGTGCACTCTGCACCCGGCTGCCCTAGTGTCGCTGGTGGTGCCCCTTGAGTACCAACCTGGACCGTGGGGACATGTGGTTCTACCCCCTCCATTCCTAAAACAGTTTACTTACTTATTAACCTAACTCTTCGTTTTTCTCCACAGAATTGTATGGTGGGTTTTCTTTGGAAAAAAAAAAAAGAGTTGAACTGTCCTGTACTGCAATAAAAGCAACTTCGTGTCTTCAAAAGAGTTAGCCTGCTTACTGATGTCCTGTGATGCTTAGACCATGTTATTAGTTTGCTTCATGCCAAAGTAGCAAAGTAACAAAGTAATTTCAAGTGTTCTGAACAGCTTACAAACCACTTTCTTGACTGCAAAGTAACTTGAATGTTCCTACAAAACAAGCGCACACAGAATTTTGAAAAATAACATTTTATGAAAAGTATCACTTATCTGCTACTAAGTAAATCTTGGTCCTAGAAATTAAAACAACAAAATAACTTTTTATACAAACAGTTGGTCTGGATTCAGTGTTTGAGTGTGTGACCTCATTTCTTGCCTGAGTGTGTACAACAAACGCTCACCACTACCCTCTGATGAGTCTGACTGCTCGCCCACACTACCACAAAAGAGAGTAAGGTGCCATCTACTTTTATCTCTGCCCACCTCTGGGGTCTCCTGGACTCTGTGCACACTGTACCTTACTTTGGTATAGTGTATACAGAGCCAGCTTCTTACACTTCCTAAGAATATTGCTGCTTTTCGCACTAAACTCTTGTCAATTTGATAACCAACAGTTTGGTTTATTTTCAGCGAGCGAAGCCCCTTTAAGCAAACCACTGCCTCCTGGAGTGCGAGGCTGTATCAGACTGTTTGATTTATTTGGTCGTGCCATAGACATATTCATCAACACAGAAGCGGAGTTACTAAACCAGGAGAACTGCTGCGATGAACCTATGTGCACATTCTTAACACTCTCCTAGTAATGTCTGGTCTACTTGGAGAAGAGAGCATATCTAATTCATGGTCAACTCGGGGAGGTAATCAAAATGATGCAAGGGTGGACTGCGGCTTGGGGAGGAACAAAGCAAGAATACTGAAGCCGGCAGCATCCATCCAACACTGAATGAGGGAGCAGTTTACGGAGGCCAATGCTGGGTTTAGCTCATCACAGACACCACTGTCACAATCACAAATCACTCCCAGCCCAGAGCATGGTTTGAGGCATTGTGAGGATGCCATATGCCCTTACCGGTTAAACCGCTGCACTTCGGCTGCACCAAAGAGCTTGCCCTGTCTGGAGAGGGCCAGGCCTTTCAGACGCTGCCAGCCGGCATTCACCTCATTTTGCTTCACTGTGATCAGCTCCACTTCTGGGTGCTCCTCCTGAGGAGGTAAAAGATCAGACATCAGCTACAGTCACGGCATTAATGGGATGCGGCACCCCTGCCCCCAAATAAGCCTCAAAACTTGAGTGCTAAGGAAACCACCACACTGCTGTACACAGAGCGCCTACAGTGCCTATGAAACCAGTGCGAGTGTCACTGCCAGGGAAATCAACATGGATATATACAGCACTGCATTTCTCGCTGCTTGTGAAAAAAGTGTAGTAAGAGCCCCTTTAGTGTCTGAAATCTCACTGCAGTACACACAATAGTCACACGGCCTGACATCGCACTGCAGAACACAAAGCCCCTCCAGGACCTGTGAAATCACACTGCAGAACACAAAGCCCCTCGGTGTCTGAAATCACACAGCAGTACAGAGAGAGCCCCTACACTGCCTGTGTGATCACACTGCAGAACACAAAGCCCCTCGGTGTCTGAAATCACACAGCAGTACAGAGAGAGCCCCTCCACTGCCTGTGTGATCACACTGCAGAACTCAGAGCCCCTCCAGGATCTGTGAAATCTCACTGCAGAACACAGAGCCCCTCGGTGTCTGAAATCACACAGCAGTACAGAGAGAGCCCCTCCACTGCCTGTGTGATCACACTGCAGAACACAGAGCCCCTCGGTGTCTGAAATCACACAGCAGTACAGAGAGAGCCCCTCCACTGCCTGTGTGATCACACTGCAGAACTCAGAGCCCCTCCAGGATCTGTGAAATCTCACTGCAGAACACAGAGCCCCTCGGTGTCTGAAATCACACAGCAGTACAGAGAGAGCCCCTCCACTGCCTGTGTGATCACACTGCAGAACACAGAGCCCCTCGGTGTCTGAAATCACACAGCAGTACAGAGAGAGCCCCTCCACTGCCTGTGTGATCACACTACAGAACACAGAGCAGCCACACCATCTGTGACATTACACTGCAGTACACAACTTCCACCACTGTATGAATAAGATCCCACCACTGCAGCTACAGGGAACACCGCCCTTCACCACCCACTTGTGAAATGTCTCAGTTATGTTTACGGAATACAATCATTGAACACCTGAATACAAGGAGCTCAGCCCTCAGATATGCAAACTAGGCTGTGTGTGTGGGGGTCTCATTGTCCTAATCTGGATGCAGGCCATCCCTGCATTGTAGGGTTGCCTCCTCATTTAAAGGTACAAAACCCCCCACCCTTCCCAGACACTCCCGCACCAGCTTTCTTCACCTGGACAAGTTTGCCAGCAAAAAGGTTGACTTCATTCACTCTCTCCTCGTGGGCTGCCAGGTCTGTCTGGAACTCTTCAAACTTCTTTTGTAGAACTTCCACGTGCTCCAGGTCCTGTCCGAGCTCTTCTGAAGTCACAATCGCCTCCTTTAATGATGTAAAAACGCAAAATATGAACAAGTGATAATGTCCTTGCCTTACAGCAGAAAACCCCACCCCTCATCACCTCGAACACCCCAACATCTTTTTACTTGCACTCTCAACCACCCTCTTACAAGCTGGCTGGAACTGCCACCATTATTAGAGGTCGACCCATCTTCTACCAGAAAGCGCCTGCCTGCAACCAGGAAACTACCATGAGAACGCTCTTCAAAATCACGCTATGATGTATGATGACAGAAGACCTATGTTTGAGCACCAGTGGAAGATTTTCCCACAACCCTTTGCCTTTCACCGCCAACGCAGACTCATCCTTGCAAGTGGAAGAGTACGAACACAATCACCCTCCTATGAGAACAGGAGTATGCAGCATCCCGACTCAACCTCCACAGGAGAGCAGAGCATGGGTGGGCGACATCCAGACCCGGACCCCCCACAAGAGACCAGAGCATGGGTAGACTGCATCCAGAACCCCCACAGGAGAGCCAAGCATGGGTAGGTGACATCCAGACCTAGAACTCTTACGGGAGAGCTGAACATGGGTAGGCGACATCCAGACCCGGACGCCCCACAAGAGACCAGAGCATGGGTAGACGGCATCCAAACGCAGAACGCCCACAGGAGAGCCAAGCATGGGTAGGTGACATCCAGAACCACCACAGGAGAGCAGAGCATGGGTAGGCGCATCGAGAACCCCCACTGGAGAGCCAAGCATGGGTAGGGAACATCCAGACCCGGACCCCCGACAATAGACCAGAGCATGGGTAGGTGACATCCAGACCCAGAACCACCACAGTAGAGCAGAGCATGGGTAGGCAGCATCCAGACCCAGAACCACCACAGTAGAGCAGAGCATGGGTAGGCGGCATCCAGACCCAGAACCACCACAGTAGAGCAGAGCATGGGTAGGTGACCTCCAGAACCCCTACAAGAGGGCGAAGCATGGGTGGGCGCATCGAGAACCCCCACAGGAGAGCCAAGCATGGGTAGACTGCATCCAGACCCAGAACCCCCACAGGAGAGCCAAGCATGGGTAGGTGACATCCAGAACCACCACAAGAGAGCGAAGCATGGGTAGGCGCATCGAGAACCCCCACAGGAGAGCCAAGCATGAGTAGGTGGCATCCAGACCCAGAACCCCCACTGGAGAGCCAAGCATGGGTAGGCGCATCGAGAACCCCTACAGGAGAGCCAAGCATGAGTAGACTGCATCCAGAACCCCCACAGGAGAGCCGAGCATGGGTAGGTGACCTCCAGAACCACCACAAGAGAGCGAAGCATGGGTAGGCGCATCATGAACCCCCACAGGAGAGCTGAGCATGGATAGGCGCATCGAGAACCCCCACAAGAGAGCCAAGCATGAGTAGACTGCATCCAGAACCCCCACAGGAGAGCCAAGCATGGGTAGACTGCATCCAGAACCCCCACAGGAGAGCCAAGCATGGGTAGACTGCATCCAGAACCCCCACAGGAGAGCCAAGCATGGGTAGGTGACATCCAGAACCACCACAGGAGAGCGAAGAACAATTGTTACTTACCTGTAAACAGGTGGTTCTCCAGTATTGGTGTCTTTCATAGATTCACATGCTTGAATATTCCCCGTCATCAAAGTGGGAGTCCCACGGTAAATATCATAGCAATAAGATGCTAATAACATAAGTATGTAAAAACATAACACATAAAAATACACAGTAGAAATGCATAGAAATACCAAGACATAATTCCTACATAGGAATACATGGTAGAGGAAAAAAAACACTTGCAACGTATCCATGTCATTATGTTAGTCCAAACTGTAGCCAATCAGGCGCAAGCACCCTTCCAGAACCTTCTCCTCTGAGCTCAGCCCCTCAGATTTTCGTAGCACAAGAGTGACAACAGAGTCTATGAGGAGAAGAGAGCCTCTGAGGGGAGGTGGACAGGTTGCATGTGAATCTATGAAAGACACCAATACTGGAGAACCACCTGTTTACAGGTAAGTAACAATTGTTCTTCTCCAGTATTGGGGTGCCTTTCATAGATTCACATGCTTGAATAGAATAGTGAGCAGTAGTAGCCGAAAAGGCTTGAAGAAACCATGCAACAAAATGGAAGAAACTCAATAAGACTATAATAAAGTCATGCAAGTAATAACCATAAGCAAAATAACCATAATGGAGGAGGGAAGACAGAGGCTCACCTTAGTTAAAAAGAGTGCGAAGCACCGCCTGTCCCACTGCCGTATCTGCGTCATTGATGGCATCCAGGCAATAGTGTCTTGTGAACCAATGCCTGCTGGACCACGTGGCCACTCTGCAGATTTGATGAAGCGGCACACCGGCGAACAGGGCGGTAGAGGATGACATCGCCCTGGTAGAATGAGCCCTCAGGTGTAGGAAGGTAGATCCCTGACTATGGTTGCCCCCAACTTTTTGCCTGGTGTTTTGCTGGTTTTCTGGCTTAGTTGACCTGGGGCCCTGCTATTCAGGACCCCAGGCCCACTGCTCTCTCTGCTAAAATGGATTCCATGTACCCTAGGTACATATCTGATTGGATACTGAGTCCCCTTATCAGTCCCTGTACAGTATACCTTAGGTATCCAGGGCATAGGTGTACCCAGGGCCTACCAGGGGCTGAAGCATGTATTATGCCACCCCTGGCTGGCCATCCAAAACTGACACAACTGGCTGCTTGACAGCTGGGGCAAGGTGGTGTAATCACCCTTTGCTTTAGATATAGTATACCTATATCTAAACCTAAAATGGGCACACAGATCTCCTATCAGTCACTCCTATGGCAGGCCTTAACAATCCTGAAGGCAGAGTGCTTGGAATCGTGTGAGATGGTGCTCTGGCATGAGCTGAGCCTGTCTGCGGCTTTCGGGATCTTTCCCTTAGCCGTTTCCATGATCGCGTCAGACCATATACTCTTAAGTGCCTTATAATCCTCGCGGTTATGGTCTGACATTATCTAAACATGTCGTGTAAGGTGTCATACGCTTTGGAATACTACCCCCTCGCCAGTTCTGGCGACGGGGGTAGCATTCCACCCCTCTAGAGGGAGAAGACATGTTGGTAACCTGTAACCCCGGTTAAAGTCGAACATAGCCTCAGCTCCACAAGATGGATGCTGCCACCGAGACACAAGTCTGCCCTCCTGCTGCTGGGAGTCCTCCCAGCGCGGGAGGCAAGGACAAAGGGTTTCCTGCCAGGGGCGGTGCCAGCACCGACCCAGACAGGATTTTGTGTATCCCAGGTAGGCAGGGCTATAGAGGAAGGTGACTGCAAGTGGCACCCCAATGCTCACTATGCATAGGCCGGTCTGAACCAGTTCCAGGGGCACACCAGCCCCTGAGCTGGGGAAAGTCCGGCAGGGGAGAGGGGTGTAACCACCCCCCTCCTAGTCCCACCCATAGGGCAGGACTTAGTCGCGTGCCAGCCCCCTTTTGCAGGATAAAGGTAGGAGCAGGCCCCCTTCCAAATCAGATCATCTTTGAATCCTGAAACTACTTTCCACGAAAGGAACTCAAGACTTCTTCTCAAGATTTCTCCCTTGTGACTAAGGAGTAGTCACCCTGCATCAGCAGGCACCAACTAAGTATCTTGCGGTTTGCTGCCAGCCTCTCCTTCGGATCAAGACTGCCCAGCTCGACGAGACCCGGACTCCCTGCCCTCTCTGACCTCAACCTACCTCTACAGCACAGCTGAGAAGCGTGGGTGCGACGAGACCAGAGGACCCGGCGACCATCAGAACCAGCACGACACTGACCCAGCACGACCGCCGAGGGACCCTCGAGTGGGTGCACTGGGGTAAGAGAAGCCCCAACCCCAAGCAGCACGAGCACCGAAGTCCAGCCCCCCAGCATCCTCCATATCTGCGTGGGGCCCTTTTGCTCCTGCGCTGCTTGCCACGTTGTCCGGTCACTCGCCCGTTGGCTAGTGACTCTCCAGACGACGACCTACGTTTGTTTCACCGCTGGTCTAGCTCCTCTAGACTGGCCCTTGTCTCCTCTTGAAGGGGAACTTCCTCGGACCCTCCTGGTCCACCCTAGACGCCATTTTGTGTCTCCACGTGGGCTTGCCTTAGCCAAGGCTTGTTGCCTCCTTCAACGGATCCAGCCTCGCCAGCAGCAGACATCCGACGTGGGACAGCTCGCAGACCTCCAGCCTGGTCGACATCAGCGCCCTGGTCCGTGCAGCAGCAGAATCCAGTGTCACCTCTTCACCTGGCTGAGTGACCTCGTCTGGTGCCAACCTTGGTGCCCACCTAATCACTGGCTAGTGATTCAGAACTTGGTCCCCTCTGCTTACAGGTACTCTTCTTCAACTGATCCAGTCCTTGGATCAACCCGGAACATCTTCACTGGTCGCCTGCCAGCAACTTCCACTTCAGGCTCCTGGTTCGTCAACGAAGAAACCCGACGACACTTGAACCCTATGCAGCCGCAGCCCCATGGCTAGGTAAACCGAGTACCCCGGTGCTCCAGCGTAGACCAACTCTCTAAGTGTCTAGAACCACTTTCGTTTTTGACCTACCTAGTCGGGTTCGCCCGAGAACACTAACTTTTGCATTTGCTAGTATCCATAGACTTGTTCCCGCATTAAGCGTGAGAGTTCCCACTCTGCACACGACGTCCCTAGGCCTCCTGCTTCTAATCTAAGGGTTCAGCATTGTAGGCCTAGCATTTCTAAAGTCTATGAGAGTAGTACTTACCTGCTAGTAATTTCGCATTCCACTTCTTGTGTATATGGTTTTTCGTGCCCCTCGGGCATTTGTGTAAATTGTGCGACTTTCAGTATTTCTTTAAGAGTTTTGTATTGTGCTTAGCTCCCTGTCTCATAAAGAGCCAGGGTAGACTTGTTATAAATAAATATACTTTATTTTCATAACAACTTGTGTGGTGTCCTTTCACTTGGTGTTCAAGGGGTAAATGTGATGGTAAAACAGCTGGCTTAACACGCCCTCTAGAGTTTAGCCTAAAGACTGCACGTGTCCATGCTACTAGGATAGCTGGTCTATAAGGTTGACTTACAACCAAACATCAATAAGGGTTGTTGGAATGATACATAGTGATCACTAGAATAGTGAGCACTGCATATCAGGCCAACTTCTCACATCAGGGAAGACTGAAGAGGCTTTCCGGCTTTCTGATGGCAGAAAGCAATTGCTGAAGAAATCCAACGTGCAATTGTTGGCTAGGTAACAGGACGTCCTTCGCGCATGCGCCCATAGGCAATGAACAGTTGATCAGACTTGCGAAAGGGTGCCGTCCTATTGATGTAAAATTTAAGACATCTTTTAATGTCCAAGGAATGTAGGCGTTGCTCTGCCGGAGATTGAGGATTGGCAAAGAATTTTTTTTTAAGAAAACAGGTTCGTTAATGTGAAAGTCAGCAGGCACTTTAAGAAGGAAAGTTGGGTTGGTGCGAAGCACTACACAGTCCGATTTGAATTGGAGGAATGGAGGTTTAATGGTGAAAGCGTGAATATCGCTTACTCTTCGAGAGGATGTCAGAGCAAGGTGAAGGGCTACCTTCCATGTGAGAAAGTCTGCTCTGTGGATGGGCTCGAATGGTGCTTTCATTAGTTGAGCCAGTAGACATTAAGATGCCAAGTGGCAGGAGGACGCCGAATAGGCGGGAACGTCCGGAATAATCCTTTGAAAAACTGGCGAATTACTCTGGAAGAGCAGAGCGAAGTGGAACCATCTTGACGGTAGCGCGAAATCGCCGCCAAGAAGACTCTCAAAGTGGAATGTGAAAGTCCTGATTGAGCCAGTTGCAGAAAGAACGGGAGTAGCTGACCCGGAGTGGAATGAAGAGGATAAATATTGGCATCAGCGCACCAATGACAAAACCTCTTCCACTTGAGCTTGTAGGTTTTGACTGTAGACGGAGCTCTTGCCTGAGCGAGAACATCCCTGCATGCTGGTGAAATATTTAAATGGGCAAATTCAAGGTGCTCAGGTTCCAGGCCGATAATTTCAGAGAGGAGGGGTTCGGATGACATATCTGACCCTCGTCCATCGTGAGGAGATCCGCTCGAGAATGCAGAAGGATGGGCTCACACTGGGAGGGAGAAGCAGCTCAGAGTACCACGCTTGTCGAGGCCATCTGGGAGCGATCAGGAGGATGTGGCAAGGTTGTCTCCGCATCTTCCACAGCACGCGAGGAACCAGTGGAATCGGAGGAAAAGCGTAGGCAAATAGATCGCACCAGTTCATCAAAAGGCATTCCCGCACGATCCGGGGTGGGGATGCCAACTTGCGTAAGATGGGCGTTTCCGGTTCTCCGGTGTGGCAAAGAGATCCAAGGGTGGATGACCCCACCGTCAAAAGACTAGGTCGAGTGTTGGTTGGTGTAACTGCCACTCGTGGGTCGAAGACGTGGATCTGCTGAGGGAATCCGCTAGGCTGTTGGAGACTCCTGGCAGATGAACGGCAGTCAGGGTGACGTGGTGACTGATTGCCCAATCCCAGATCGACTGTGCCAGACGAGACAAGAGAGATTTGGTTCCGCCCTGTTTGTTGACATAGTGCATACTGGTTGTGTTGTCCGTTTGGATGAGTACTGACTCTCCCTTGATCAAAGGATGGAACGACTTGAGTGCTAGAAAAGTGGCCATCAATTCTAGCCGGTTGATGTGCCAAGAGCGCTGAGGCAGAGTCCATTTGCCTTTGATCGACAGACCTTGAAGGTGTGCACCCCACCCTTCTAAGGATGCGTCCGTCGTCAGCGTGAGTTCCGGAGCGGTGGTGAGGAAGGTAACCCCTGCTGCGATGTTGGACTGTTGCGCCCACCATTGGAGAGCCGTCTTCATGCGAGCGGTGACACCGATCATGTCGTTGAAGGATCCTGTGACTTGACGCCATTGCCTATCCAGTTCTTCCTGAATAAGGCGAGTTTTCAATCTGCAATTCGGGATCAGAGAAATGCATGATTATACCATCCCCAGAAAGGACTACAAGATCCAGACTGCAACGGACTGTCTTGCGCAAATACAAGCCACGAGGCGGAGCATCTTCAGTTGACGCTCGTGAGACACGAACGCTTTGGCTACGGATGTGTCCAGGGTAGCGCCTAGAAAGTTTCTGCAGAGAGCTGGGACAAACTGGGACTTCTCGGCATTGATGGAGAGGCCGAGGGAGCGGAAGACCACCTGACAGCGTTGAGTGTCCTGAACCTACTGGCTGCGAGATTGAGATTAGAGAAGGCAATCGTCCAGGTATGGAAAAATTTGGACGCCCTGGAGCCGCAGGTAGGCTACCACAGGAGCTAACACTTTCGTGAAGACACGAGGGGCGGAGCGGAGGCTGAAAGGCTGCACTCGGAACTGGAAGTCTCTCCGTCCCACCCAGAAGCGCAAGTACTTTCGATGATGTGGAAGAATTGGCACATGAAAGTAAGCGTCCTGGAGGTCGATGGTTGTCATGTAGTCGTCTTTGGAGAGAAGACGCAAAATCTCCATGACCATGAGCATACGAAAGGATTGGAATTTGAGATAGTTGTTCAGCGCTCGTAAGTCCAGAATCGGACGCCAATCTCCTGATTTCTTGAGGATAAGGAAAAAACGGGAATAGAACCCCCCTTCCTCTTTGAGACTGTGGAACCACTTTGATGGCGCCCTTTGAAATCAAAATACGAATTTGTTGGAACAACTGCTTGAGGTGGGGTGGAGGTGGGCCGGATGGAGGAGTGGGAGGAGGAATCTTGGCAAACTCCAGAGCATGGCCCTTCGCTACAATGTCCAGAACCCAACGGTCTGAGGTGATGGAGGACCATTGAGAAGAGAACAGGGAGATTCGACCTCCAACTTTTGGGGGGAAAGGCAAGTCATTGTCGTTTGGAGGTAGATCCTCTATAGGCAGACTTTCCTCGATAGGATTTGGAGGACTGCTGACGGGAGGACTGCTGCTGCTGGGAAGAGTAGCGCTGATTACCCTGATTGCAGGAGCGGTATGGTTGATTAGATCCGCCACGAAAATTGGAGTGGGTGCCGCGTCAACGTGCGCCACGAAAAGGTTGTTTTCGGAACTGTAAGGTCCCTAAGGAGCGAGCAGTGTCGGTGTCCGTCGTGATGGCTTGAAGAGCCCCATTAACATGTGCTCCAAAGAGTGACTCTCCATCATACGGCATATCAAGGCTCTTTGCCTGTACCTCTTGACCCCTGCAAGCTGACGGAAACCAGTCGATGCGATAGTCTACTGAGCAGTCTATGATCTCCTCAGCTTCTCTCTCTCCGTCTTGCAGAATTTTCACGGCTTCAGCCATGGAGGGCTCTGGGATGAGGGCTAAAAGGGCAGCCATGTCAGACCACATCTGACGGTCGAATCGCCCTAGAATAGCTAAAGCATTCGCTGCTCTCACCGTGGTAGAGGCCATTGATGAAAATATCCGCCCAATGGCGTCCAGGCGACGACCCTCCCGATCTGGAGGAGCTGTAACAGGTGATGCTGAGTTCCTTGAGCGACGCTGAGCAGCTTGAGTGACCACAGAATCTGGCTTCGGCTGCAAAATCAGGCATGCGGGGGAACCAATGGGTGCCTTTTATTTCTTTTTTAGGCGAGGCATTTGAGCAGGGATGGTATTTGATGTCTGCATAAGTTTCAATCCTTCGTTCCATAAGAAAAATCGATAATGGGGACTGTATGGACCTGTTTAAATGGTTGATTTTTAAAATCATAAAGAAAACAGTCCTCTTCTCTTTGGACTCTTGGCAGTTTAAAGCGTTGGGCCGCCCTGTCCATTAACTGATGGAAGCTGGCAATGTCCACTGGCGGGGAATCCCCACGTGTCACTGGAGGAGGGGACGGCGTCTGAATTTGGTAGTCGTCCCAATCGGCCATGGTGTCGTCGTCATCATCCTGGACTTCGCCCTCTTCACAATCAGGGCGAACGTCATCATCGTCATACACAGTAGTTAGTGTGCATCTATACTGATGTCTGGACTTGCGGGGACGGTGCTGATGGTGGTGGTAGTGGATCCACAGGTGGAGGTACTGTAGGCACAGGTGCTGCCGGTACTGGCGAAACCTGATGTGATGGGGGAAATCGCATGTTATAATCCTCCAACATATGTTGTAGGTTGGAGAGGAGAGACAGATGCAGTGTCGCTGTTGGAACCTGCACCAATTGTTCTTCGTCTTGAAAATAATTCTCTTCAGGTTCCTCACCATAGTCTTGGCACAAAATCACTAATTCCGAGGGACTGCGTGCCACCCGAAAAGGGCCACCGTCATCCTCTTCCGAACCAGAGTCCTCTTCAGAGCCAGTGGCAAACAATGGCGAAGGTGGCTGCTTGTCATCTGGAATAGACAACTGGTCTACCTGAACCTGGCGACGTTGGTGCAGTGGGCTGACGTTGGAAAGATCAGATCCAGACGGTGGAAGTGGCACCAGTGGCAATGATGCAAAAGAAGAGGTTGTCACCGTCGACGAAGTCGTCGTCAACTCAGCTGATGATGACGGCATAGGCGTCGACGAAAATGTAGATGATTCCGCCGTCGACGGCGCTGTCGTCGACGAGGCCCTCGCCGTGGCCGAAGTTGCCATCGACTAAGTCGTCGTCGATGATGAAGATGCCGCCGATGAAGCACTCGTCGACGGGACCGACGACGAAGATTTAACAGCCCCTGTCGATGAAGATTTTGTCGACGACGAGAGAGCTTTCTTTTTTATCGACGAGAGGATAGGTATTGTCGACGACAGGTCTAGAGCTCATAGATACCTTCGTCGACGTAACCGCCGTCGACGAGCCAGCAGCAGATGTCGTCGCAGTCGCCGTGTCGGAGACGGCAAATCTCGTCGTCTGGACGATCGTCGATGCTGTCGATGATTTAACATGTTTTTTGGTGAAAACATGACTGGAAGAAGCAGAAGACGCCCGAGAGTCATATCTCGTGGGCGTGGGCATAGCAGGAGTAGGTGAAGACACCGCAGGAGCCACAGAAAGGGAGAGTTTCTTCTTCTTTAGAAATGGAGAAGGCAATTCCTGCACACTGCTACGCTTACTGGCTGCTTTTGAAGCACTAGACAACAGACTGTCTGCGTCAGAAAGTGGGTTATCCTTGTCTTTAAGTCTCTCTGCAACCAGAGGAGGAGACGACCTTCCCTGTCTTTAAGGGTCTTAGTAGAAAAGGTCCTGCAAAACTTACATTTGCTCACCTCATGGACCGGGTAAAGACAATATATACACTAGCTGTGGGGATCTTCAGAGTATAAACGCAGCTTCCCACAAGAAGAACAGGGTCTAAATAAAGACTTCTTTCTTGAAGACATGGTAACACTGGAAATCTAGAAGAAGCAGAGCTCAGGGAGACTCCCTTAACACGACGTGCGGTAGAAAATCTGAGGGACTGAGCTCGGAGAAGGTTCTGGAGGGGTGCTTGCGCCTGATTGGCTGCAGTTTGGACTAACATAATGACATGGATATGTTGCAAGTGTTTTTTCTCTCTACCATGTATTCCTATGTAGGAATTATGTCTTGGTATTTCTATGCATTTCTACTGTGTATTTTTGTGTGTTATGTTTTTACATACTTATGTTATTAGTATCTTATTGCTATGATATTTACCGTGGGACTCACTTCGACAACGGGGAATATTCAAGCATGTGAATCTATGAAAGACACCCCAATACTGGAGAAGCATGTGTAGACTGCATCCAGACCCAGAACCCCCACAGGAGAGCCAAGCATGGGTAGGCGGCATCCAGAACCCCCACAGGAGAGCCGAGCAGGAGTAGACTGCATCCAGACCTCCCCACAGGAGAGCCAAGCATGGGTAGGTGACATCCAGAACCACCACAGGAGACCCGAGCATGGGTAGGTGACATCCAGAACCCCACAGGAGAGCCGAGCATGAGTAGGTGACATCCAGAAACCCCACAGGAGAGCCGAGCATGGGTAGGTGACATCCAGAACCCCCACAGGAGAGCAGAGCATGGGTAGGTGACATCCAGACCCAGAACCCCCACAGGAGAGCCAGGCATGGGTAGGCGACATCCAGCACCACAGGAAAGCCGAGCATGAGTGTGAAAAGTTGGCCTGATATGCAGTGCTCACTATTCTAGTGATCACTATGTATCAGTCCAAACAACCCTTATTGATGTTTGGTTGTAAGTCAACCTGATAGACCAGCTATCCTAGTAGCATGGACACGTGCAGTCTTTAGGCTAAACTCTAGAGGGCGTGTTAAGCCAGCTGTTTTACCATCACATTACCCCTTGAACACCAAGTGAAAGGACACCACACAAGTTGTTATCAAAAATAAAGTATATTTATTTATAACAAGACTACCCTGGCTCTTTATGAGACAGGGAGCTAAGCACACAACAAAACTCTTAAAGAAATACTGAAAGTCGCACAATTTACACAAATGCCCGAGGGGCACGAAAAACCATATACACAAGAAGTGGAATGCGAAGTTACTAGCAGGTAAGTAATACTTTTCTAGACTGTAGAAACGCTAGGCCTACAATGCTGAACCCTTGGATTAGAAGCAGGAGGCCTAGGGACGCCGTGTGCAGAGTGGGAACTCTCACGCGTAATGCAGGAACAAGTCTATGGATACTAGCAATCACAAAGTTACTGTTCTCGGGCGAACCCGACTAGGTGGGTCGAAAACAAGAGTGGATCCGAACACTTAGGGTGTTGGACTATGCTGGAGCACCGGAGTACTCTGTTTACCTAGCCCAGGGGCTGCGGCTGCATAGGGTTCAAGTTGCGTCGGAAACCCTCATTGACGAACCAGGAGCCTGAAGAAAGAAGTTGCTGGCAGGTGGCCAGTGGAGAAGTTTGTGGAGATCCAAGCCTGGATCAGGGAAAAAGAAGACCTGTAAGCAGAGGGGACCAAGTTCTGAATCACTAGCCAGTGATTAGGTGGGCACCAGAATGGCACCGGACGAAGTCACCTCGACCAGGTGAGTGGGCGCTGCTGGGCTCTGCAGTCTCTCGGACCAGGAGGCGTTGTCGGCGACCAGGATGGAGGTGCGAGCTGTCCCACGAAGGTATCTGCTGTCGACGTCGCTGGACCCAGGATTGGGGCAACAAGTCTTGGCAAATGCAAGCCCACGCGGTGGACTTAAAATGGAGTCTGGAGTGGACCAGGAGGGTCCGGGGTGCTCCTCTGTTGGAAGGGAGCAAGGGCCAGTCTGGAGCAACCAGACCAGCGGTGTTTGTCGTCATGGAGCGTCGTAGAAGGGCCACTAGCCAACGGGCAAGTGACCTGGACAACGCGGTGGGCAGCAAAGAGCAGAAGGGCCCCACGCAGATCTCGTGGATGCAGGGGGGCTGAACTTCGGTGCTGGAGCTGCTCAGGGTCGGGGCTTCTCTTACCCCAAAGCACTCAGTCGAGGGTCACTCGGTGGTCGTGCTGGACAAGCATCGTGCAGTTCTGAAGATGGCCGGTCCCTCGAGGTCTCGTCACACCCACGGATCACAGCTGGGCTGATGATGCAGGTTGAGGTCAGAGGGGCCAGGGAAGCCGGTTCTCGTCGTGCTGGGCAGTCTTGATCCGGAGGAGAGACTTACAGCAAACCGCAATGCTTGGTTGGTGCCTGCTGCTGCAGGGTGACTACTCCTTAGTCACAAGGGAGAAATCTTAGGAAGAGTCTTGAGTTCCTCTCGTAGAAAGTCGGTTCAGGATTCAAAGATTGATCTAATTTGGAAGGGGGCCTGCTCCTACCTTTATCCTGCAAAAGGGGGCTGGCACGCGACTAAGTCCTGCCCTATGGGTGGGACTAGGAGGGGGGTGGTTACACCCCTCTCCTTTGGCGGGCTTTTCCCCAGCTCAGGGGCTGGTGTGCCCCTGGAACTGGTTCAAGCCGGCCTATGCACAGTGAGCACCGGGGTGCCACTTGCAGTCACCTTCCTCTATAGCCCTGCCTACCTGGGATACACAAAATCCTGTCTGGGACGGTGCTGGCACCGCCCCTGGCAGGAAACCCTTTGTCCTTGCCTCCCGCGCTGGGAGGACTCCAAGCAGCAGGAGGGCAGACTTGTATCTCGGTGGCAGCATCCATCTTGTGGAGCTGAGGCTATGTTCGACTTTAACCGGGGTTACAGGTTACCAACATGTCTTCTCCCTCTAGAGGGGTGGAATGCTACCCCCGTCGCCAGAACTGGCGAGGGGGTAGTATTCCAAAGCGTATGACACCTTACACAACATGTTTAGATAATGTCAGACCAAAGTTACCATAACCGCGAGGATTATAAGGCACTTAAGACTATATGGTCTGACGCTATCATGAAAACGGCTAAGGGATAGATCCCGAAAGCCGCAGACAGGCTCAGCTCATGCCAGAGCACCATCTCACATGATTCCAAGCACTCTGCCTTCAGGATTGTTAAGGCCTGCCATAGGAGTGACTGATAGGAGATCTGTGTGTCCATTTAGGTTTAGATATAGGTATACTATATCTAAAGCAAAGGGTGATTACACCACTTGCTCCCAGCTGTCAAGCAGCCAGTTGTGTCAGTTTAGTTAGTCAGCCCAGGGGTGGCATAATACATGCTGCAGCCCCTGGGAGACTTCTGGGTGCACCTCAGCCCTGGGTACAGGGACTCAGAGAGGGCCCAGTGCCAATCAGATATGTACCTAGGGTACATGGAATCCATTTTAACAGAGAGAGCAGTGGGTCTGGGGTCCTGAATAGCAGGGCCCCAGGTCAACTAAGTCAGAAAACCAGCAAAACACCAGGCAAAAAGTTGGGGGCAACCATAGTCAGGGATCTACCTTCCTACAATGAGTAGACTGTATCCAGACCAAGAACACCCACAGGAGAGCCAAGCATGGGCAGGCGGCATCCAGAACCCCTAAAGGAGAGCCGAGCATCGGTAGGCGGCATCCAGAACCCCCAAAGGAGAGCCGAGCATGGGTAGGCGGCATCCAGAACCACCACAGGAGAGCTGAGCATGGCTAGACGGCATCGAGAACCCCCCACAGGAGAGCAGAGCATGGGTAGGCGGCATCCAGACCCAGAACCCCCACAGGAGAGCAGAGCATGGGTAGGCGGCATCCAGACCTAGAACTCTTACGGGAGAGCTGAACATGGGTAGGTGGCATCCAGATATAGAATCCATACAGGAAAGTGAATACAGGTAGGTGACGTCCAGATCTAGAACCCATATAGGACAGCTGAACATGGGTAGACAACATCCAGACCTAGCAATACAGGAGAGCTGGGGGTACAGGCTATTCGCTTTCTTCATTCATTTTGGAAAAGTCCTTGAGTCTGATGCTGCCGCACAGGAGACTAACTAGCACAAGCACGGAGCCCCGGTCCTTCAGTAGCACCAGCGGCACTGGAGCAAGTAAAGGAAGGGATTTCTTTACACTTGAAGCCTTCAATAATGTGTGGTCAACAAGATCCACTCGTGAGAGCTTCTAATCCATCAAGCAATTCACAGCTATGGTAGGTGCCTCGGTTACAAAGACTTGTTTCCTGCAGCTACAAGGTCTCTGCAGAAAGGAGCCCAGGGCTCAGTGCACACTCACCTTATCGTTGATCCAGTCCAGGACATCTTCACACTCACGCAGGTATTGCACCAGCTTCTGGGCCTGCAGCAGCTTCACCCCCTTCTCCCGCATCTTCATGAGCAGCAGCTCCCACAGACGGTGCAGCTCCATTAGACGTGTCTGAGGGACAGAGACAGGCAGTCAGCAGCAGCCCTGGAGTAGAGAAAGCATCTCCCTCCCGGCTGAGGGGCCACAGAGAAGGCCCCTTGCACCCAAGTAAGCCAATACTAAACGAATGTAAACCACTGTCCTGTGCAGACCTGCAGCATCCCTGATGGAGCATGTGCAGAGGGGGCCTGAGGACTCTGGTGAGCAGGAGCACAGATGGCCCAAACATGCACACAACACAAAGCATTGAAGGAAACACACGAGGTCCACCACAAGGGAGCAGGACCAACTGGAGAAGATACCTCCCTGAAAACCAAGAACTGAGTCCATAGCTTCTTAAAGAGGAAAGAGAACTCCTGGAGTAAGGAGCACCCGAGGCAGCAGGCAAACAAGGCAGCAGATATTAGGAACAGAGGAGGAGAGAAGAAAGGGCAGATCATCCGGTACAAGCAGAGGCAAGAGGGTGGATACTGGGGAAGAAGAGAAGGCAGTAGAGGGGAAAGAGCAGGTATCAGGGTACCAGTGGAAGCGTGAGGGTGGGTATCGGGGCAGCAGAGGTGCACGGGCTGGTGTCAGGGAACCAGTGGAGGAGTGAGGGTGGGTATCAGGACAGTAGAGGGGCACGGGGAGGTATCCGGGAACCAGTGGAGGCGTGAGGGTGGGTATCTGGGCAGCAGAGGGTGTAAGGCAACCAGTGAAGGCGTGAAGGTGGGTATCGGGGCAGCAGAGGAGCACGGGCAGGTATCCGGGAACCAGTGGAGGCGGGAGGGTGGGTATCGGGGCAGCAGAGGCTACTAGGGAAGAAAAGATGGTAGCAGAGGAGAACAGACATATACCAGACCCAGGGGCCCGAAGGAAGGACAGACCGCAGCAGCGTGAAGAGCAGATCGATGGATCAGATCCCAAGGGCCTGAAAGGACAGACAGCAGCAGTGGAGAGCAGATAGAGGTCGATCAGATCTTAGGGGACCGCAGGAAGGACAGACAGCAGCAGCGTGGAGAGCAGAGGAAAACCAGACCCAGGGGACCAAAGGAAGGACACACCGCAGCAGCAGCATGGAGAGCAGATAGAGATAGACCAGACCCAGGGGCCTGAAGAAAGGACAGACAGCAGCAGCGTGGAGAGCAGATAGAGATAGACCAGACCCAGGGGCCTGAAGGAAGGACAGACAGCAGCAGCGTGGAGAGCAGCTAGAGATAGATCAGATCTCAGGGGCCTGAAGGAAGGACAGACAGCAGCAGCGTGGAGAGCAGCTAGAGATAGATCAGATCCCAGGGGACCGAAGGAAGGACAGACCGCAGCAGCATGGAGAGCAGCTAGAGATAGACCAGATCTCAGGGGAACGAAGGAAGGACAGACCACAGAAGCAGTGGAGAGCAGATAGAGATAGATCAGATCCTAGGGGCCCGAAGGAAGGACAGACCGCAGCAGCAGCGTGGAGAGCAGATCGAGATAGATCAGATCCCAGGGGACCGAAGGAAGGACAGACAGCAGCAGCATGGAGAGCAGCTAGAGATAGATCAGATCTCAGGGGACCGAAGGAAGGACAGACAGCAGCAGCGTGGAGAGCAGCTAGAGATAGATCAGATCCCAGGGGACCGAAGGAAGGACAGACAGCAGCAGCATGGAGAGCAGCTAGAGATAGATCAGATCCCAGGGGACCGAAGGAAGGACAGACAGCAGCAGCGTGGAGAGCAGATCGTGATAGATCAGATCCCAGGGCCCGAAGGAAGGACAGACAGCAGCAGCGTGGAGAGCAGAGATAGATCAGACCCAGGGGACCAAAGTAAGGACAGACAGCAGCAGCATGGAGAGCAGATCGAGATAAATCAGATCCCAGGGGACCGAAGGAAGGACAGACAGCAGCAGCGTGGAGAGCAGCTAGAGATAGACCAGATCTCAGGGGAACAAAGGAAGGACAGACCACAGAAGCAGTGGAGAGCAGATAGAGATAGATCAGATCCTAGGGGCCCGAAGGAAGGACAGACCGCAGCAGCAGCGTGGAGAGCAGATCGAGATAGATCAGATCCCAGGGGACCGAAGGAAGGACAGACAGCAGCAGCATGGAGAGCAGCTAGAGATAGATCAGATCTCAGGGGACCGAAGGAAGGACAGACAGCAGCAGCGTGGAGAGCAGCTAGAGATATATCAGATCCCAGGGGACCGAAGGAAGGACAGACAGCAGCAGCATGGGGAGCAGCTAGAGATAGATCAGATCCCAGGGGACCGAAGGAAGGACAGACAGCAGCAGCGTGGAGAGCAGATCGTGATAGATCAGATCCCAGGGCCCGAAGGAAGGACAGACAGCAGCAGCGTGGAGAGCAGAGATAGATCAGACCCAGGGGACCAAAGTAAGGACAGACAGCAGCAGCATGGAGAGCAGATCGAGATAAATCAGATCCCAGGGGACCGAAGGAAGGACAGACAGCAGCAGCGTGGAGAGCAGATCGAGATAGATCAGATCCCAGGGGACCGAAGGAAGGACAGACCGCAGCAGCGTGGAGAGCAGATCGAGATAGATCAGATCTCAGGGGACCGAAGGAAGGACAGACAGCAGCAGCGTGGAGTGCAGATAGAGATAGATCAGATCTCAGGGGACCGAAGGAAGGACAGACAGCAGCAGCGTGGAGTGCAGATAGAGATAGATCAGATCTCAGGGGACCGAAGGAAGGACAGACAGCAGCAGCGTGGAGTGCAGATAGAGATAGATCAGATCCCAGGGGACCGAAGGAAGGACAGACAGCAGCAGCGTGGAGAGCAGACAGAGATAGATCAGACCCAGGGGACCGAAGGAAGGACAGACAGCAGCAGCGTGGAGAGCAGCTAGAGATAGATCAGATCCCAGGGGACCGAAGGAAGGACAGACAGCAGCAGCGTGGAGAGCAGATAGAGATAGATCAGATCCCAGGGGACCGAAGGAAGGACAGACAGCAGCAGCGTGGAGAGCAGCTAGAGATAGATCAGATCTCAGGGGACCGAAGGAAGGACAGACAGAAGCAGCATGGAGAGCAGATCGAGATAGATCAGATCCCAGGGGCCCGAAGGAAGGACAGACAGCAGCAGCGTGGAGAGCAGATCGAGATAGATCAGATCCCAGGGGACCGAAGGAAGGACAGACAGCAGCAGCGTGGAGAGCAGCTAGAGATAGATCAGATCCCAGGGGACCGAAGGAAGGACAGACAGCAGCAGCGTGGAGAGCAGCTAGAGATAGATCAGATCTCAGGGGACCGAAGGAAGGACAGACAGCAGCAGCGTGGAGTGCAGATAGAGATAGATCAGATCCCAGGGGACCGAAAGAAGGACAGACAGCAGCAGCGTGGAGTGCAGATAGAGATAGATCAGATCCCAGGGGACCGAAGGAAGGACAGACAGCAGCAGCATGGAGAGCAGATCGAGATAGATCAGATTCCAGGGGACCGAAGGAAGGACAGACAGCAGCAGCGTGGAGAGCAGCTAGAGATAGATCAGATCTCAGGGGACCGAAGGAAGGACAGACAGCAGCAGCATGGAGAGCAGCTAGAGATAGATCAGATCCCAGGGGACCGAAGGAAGGACAAACAGCAGCAGCGTGGAGAGCAGACAGAGATAGATCAGACCCAGGGGACCGAAGGAAGGACAGACAGCAGCAGCATGGAGAGCAGATCGAGATAGATCAGATCTCAGGGGACCGAAGGAAGGACAGACAGCAGCAGCATGGAGAGCAGCTAGAGATAGATCAGATCTCAGGGGACCGAAGGAAGGACAGATAGCAGCAGCGTGGAGAGCAGCTAGAGATAGATCAGATCCCAGGGGACCGAAGGAAGGACAGACAGCAGCAGCGTGGAGAGCAGATCGAGATAGATCAGATCCCAGGGGACCGAAGGAAGGACAGACAGCAGCAGCGTGGAGAGCAGCTAGAGATAGATCAGATCCCAGGGGACCGAAGGAAGGACAGACAGCAGCAGCGTGGAGTGCAGATAGAGATAGATCAGATCCCAGGGGACAGAAGGAAGGACAGATAGCAGCAGCGTGGAGTGCAGATAGAGATAGATCAGATCCCAGGGGACCGAAGGAAGGACAGACAGCAGCAGCGTGGAGAGCAGCTAGAGATAGATCAGATCTCAGGGGACGGAAGGAAGGACAGACAGCAGCAGCATGGAGAGCAGCTAGAGATAGATCAGATCTCAGGGGACCGAAGGAAGGACAGACAGCAGCAGCGTGGAGAGCAGCTAGAGATAGATCAGATCTCAGGGGACCGAAGGAAGGACAGACAGCAGCAGCGTGGAGAGCAGATCGAGATAGATCAGATCCCAGGGCCCGAAGGAAGGACAGACAGCAGCAGCGTGGAGAGCAGAGATAGATCAGATCCCAGGGGACCGAAGGAAGGACAGACAGCAGCAGCGTGGAGTGCAGATAGAGATAGATCAGATCCCAGGGGACCGAAGGAAGGACAGACAGCAGCAGCGTGGAGTGCAGATAGAGATAGGTCAGATCCCAGGGCCCGAAGGAAGGACAGACAGCAGCAGCGTGGAGAGCAGAGATAGATCAGACCCAGGGGACCGACGGAAGGACAGACAGCAGCAGCGTGGAGAGCAGATAGAGATAGATCAGATCCCAGGGGACCGAAGGAAGGACAGACAGCAGCAGCGTGGAGAGCAGCTAGAGATAGATCAGATCTCAGGGGACCGAAGGAAGGACAGACAGCAGCAGCGTGGAGAGCAGCTAGAGATAGATCAGATCTCAGGGGACCGAAGGAAGGACAGACAGCAGCAGCGTGGAGAGCAGCTAGAGATAGATCAGATCTCAGGGAACCGAAGGAAGGACAGACAGCAGCAGCATGGAGAGCAGCTAGAGATAGATCAGATCCTAGGGGACCGAAGGAAGGACAGACAGCAGCAGCGTGGAGAGCAGAGATAGATCAGACCCAGGGGACCGAAGGAAGGACAGACAGCAGCAGCATGGAGAGCAGCTAGAGATAGATCAGATCCCAGAGCCCGAAGAAAGGACAGACAGCAGCAGTGTGGAGAGCAGCTAGAGATAGGTCAGATCCCAGGGCCCGAAGGAAGGACAGACAGCAGCAGCGTGGAGAGCAGCTAGAGATAGGTCAGATCCCAGGGCCCGAAGGAAGGACAGACAGCAGCAGCATGGAGAGCAGAGATAGATCAGACCCAGGGGACTGAAGGAAGGACAGACAGCAGCAGCGTGGAGAGCAGATCGAGATAAATCAGATCCCAGGGCCCGAAGGAAGGACAGACAGCAGCAGCGTGGAGAGCAGCTAGAGATAGGTCAGATCCCAGGGCCCGAAGGAAGGACAGACAGCAGCAGCGTGGAGAGCAGCTAGAGATAGGTCAGATCCCAGGGCCCGAAGGAAGGACAGACAGCAGCAGCATGGAGAGCAGAGATAGATCAGACCCAGGGGACTGAAGGAAGGACAGACAGCAGCAGCGTGGAGAGCAGATCGAGATAAATCAGATCCCAGGGCCCGAAGGAAGGACAGACAGCAGCAGCGTGGAGAGCAGATAGAGATAGATCAGATCCCAGGGGACCGAAGGAAGGACAGACAGCAGCAGCGTGGAGAGCAGATAGAGATAGATCAGATCCCAGGGGACCGAAGGAAGGAAAGACAGCAGCAGCGTGGAGAGCAGAGATAGATCAGACCCAGGGGACCAAAGTAAGGACAGACAGCAGCAGCATGGAGAGCAGATCGAGATAAATCAGATCCCAGGGGACCGAAGGAAGGACAGACAGCAGCAGCGTGGAGAGCAGATCGAGATAGATCAGATCCCAGGGCCCGAAGGAAGGACAGACAGCAGCAGCGTGGAGAGCAGAGATAGATCAGACCCAGGGGACCGAAGGAAGGACAGACAGCAGCAGCATGGAGAGCAGATCGAGATAGATCAGATCTCAGGGGACCGAAGGAAGGACAGACAGCAGCAGCATGGAGAGCAGATCGAGATAAATCAGATCCCAGGGCCCGAAGGAAGGACAGACAGCAGCAGCGTGGAGAGCAGATCGAGATAGATCAGATCCCAGGGCCCGAAGGAAGGACAGACAGCAGCAGCGTGGAGAGCAGATAGAGATAGATCAGATCCCAGGGGACCGAAGGAAGGACAGACAGCAGCAGCATGGAGAGCAGCTAGAGATAGATCAGATCCTAGGGGACCGAAGGAAGGACAGACAGCAGCAGCGTGGAGAGCAGAGATAGATCAGACCCAGGGGACCGAAGGAAGGACAGACAGCAGCAGCATGGAGAGCAGATCGAGATAGATCAGATCTCAGGGGACCGAAGGAAGGACAGACAGCAGCAGCAGCGTGCAGAGCAGCTAGAGATAGGTCAGATCCCAGGGCCCGAAGGAAGGACAGACAGCAGCAGCGTGGAGAGCAGCTAGAGATAGGTCAGATCCCAGGGCCCGAAGGAAGGACAGACAGCAGCAGCATGGAGAGCAGATCGAGATAAATCAGATCCCAGGGGACCGAAGGAAGGACAGACAGCAGCAGCGTGGAGAGCAGATAGAGATAGATCAGATCCCAGGGGACCGAAGGAAGGACAGACCGCAGCAGCAGTGGTGGTTTTGTTATCACACAAGGTAAGGGTAGAGAGGACAGCGGAAAGGGTCACATCCCAAACACTGCTTCACCTACTCGGATGTGGGACCCCACTTGAACAGCAGTTACTTTGGGGCGCTGTGCGGTCCTGTACGGCGTGAAGGACTAAACCAGACACAGGTTATAACGTACTCTGAACAAATGGCATGCTCTGAAAAACCAAAACTCTGAGCACACTGCAAGCTTACCCAGACAAAGAACACCCCAGTACACTGCAAACGCCTTCAAAGGGGACAAACACACCACTGCACTCTATACATTGCAGGCTCCCTCTGCACTGCGAACCCCTTCAGTGCACTGGGGGCGCTGAAAACCCCTTCAGAAGGCAGACATTCAATCGCAGAACAGTGAAGTGAAATTGCAATGACCTTTCAGGAGAGCGGGGGAACAACCCAGCACTACACATACTGCAAATCATATCGGGGGCGTGCAACATTACAGCACTGCAAATACTGCAGACCTTACATGAGGTAGGGAAAAGTCACAGCACAGTGTACCGAAAGCAGCTTCAAAAGGGAGGTGGCATTCATCAGTTCAGCAAACACACTGCAAGCCCTTTAGATAAAGGGAAACAAGCCCTCCATACACTGCACGCCCTTTAGATAAAGGGAACCAGACACTCCATACACTGCAAGCCCTTTAGATGAAGGGAACCAAGCCCTCCATACACTGCACGCCCTTTAGATAAAGGGAACCAGACACTGCATACACCGTCAGCCCCTTCGATAAAGGGAACCAAGCACTCCAAACACTGCAAGCCTTTTAGATAAAGGGAACCAAGCACTCCATACACTGCAAGCCCTTTAGGTAAAGGGAAACAAGCACTCCATACACTTCAAGTCCTTTAGATAAAGGGAACCAAGCACTCCATACACTGCAAGCCCTTTAGATAAAGGGAACCAGACACTGCATACACCGTCAGCCCCTTCGATAAAGGGAACCAAGCACTCCAAACACTGCAAGCCTTTTAGATAAAGGGAACCAAGCACTCCATACACTGCAAGCCCTTTAGGTAAAGGGAAACAAGCACTCCATACACTGCAAGCCCTTTAGATAAAGGGAAACAAGCACTCCATACACTGCAAGCCCTTTAGGTAAAGAGAACCAAGCACTCCATACACTTCAAGTCCTTTAGATAAAGGGAACCAAGCACTCCATACACTGCAAGCCTTTTAGATAAAGGGAACCAAGCACTCCATACACTGCAAGCCCTTTAGATAAAGGGAACCAAGCACTCCATACACTGCAAGCCCTTTAGATAAAGGGAAACAAGCACTCCATACACTGCAAGCCCTTTAGATAAAGGGAACCAAGCACTCCATACACTGCAAGCCCTTTAGATAAAGGGAACCAAGCACTCCATACACTGCAAGCCCTTTAGATAAAGGGAACCAAGCACTCCATACACTGCAAGCCCTTTAGATAAAGGGAACCAAGCACTCCATACACTGCAAGCCCTTTAGATAAAGGCAACCAAGCACTCCATACACTGCAAGCCCTTTAGATAAAGGGAACCAAGCACTCCATACACTGCAAGCCTTTTAGATAAAGGGAACCAGACACTGCATACACTGCAAGCCCTTTAGATAAAGGGAAACAAGCACTCCATACACTGCAAGCCCTTTAGATAAAGGGAAAGAAGCACTCCATACACTGCAAGCCCTTTAGATAAAGGGAACCAAGCACTCCATACACTGCAAGCCTTTTAGATAAAGGGAACCAGACACTGCATACACTGCAAGCCCTTTAGATAAAGGGAACCAAGCACTCCATACACTGCAAGCCCTTTAGATAAAGGGAACCAAGCACTCCATACACTGCAAGCCCTTTAGATAAAGGGAACCAAGCACTCCATACACTGCAAGCCTTTTAGATAAAGGGAACCAAGCACTCCATACACTGCAAGCCCTTTAGATAAAGGGAACCAAGCACTCCATACACTGCAAGCCCTTTAGATAAAGGGAACCAAGCACTCCATACACTGCAAGCCTTTTAGATAAAGGGAACCAGACACTGCATACACTGCAAGCCCTTTAGATAAAGGGAACCAAGCACTCCACACACTGCAAGCCCTTTAGATAAAGGGAACCAAGCACTCCATACACTGCAAGCCCTTTAGATAAAGGGAAAGAAGCACTCCATACACTGCAAGCCCTTTAGATAAAGGGAACCAAGCACTCCATACACTGCAAGCCCTTTAGATAAAGGGAACCAAGCACTCCATACACTGCAAGCCCTTTAGATAAAGGGAACCAAGCACTCCATACACTGCAAGCCCTTTAGATAAAGGGAACCAAGCACTCCATACACTGCAAGCCCTTTAGATAAAGGGAACCAAGCACTCCATACACTGCAAGCCCTTTAGATAAAGGGAAAGAAGCACTCCATACACTGCAAGCCCTTTAGATAAAGGGAACCAAGCACTCCATACACTGCAAGCCCTTTAGATAAAGGGAACCAAGCACTCCATACACTGCAAGCCCTTTAGATAAAGGGAAACAAGCACTCCATACACTGCAAGCCCTTTATAAAGGGAACTAAGCACTCTATACACTGCAAGCCCTTTATAAAGGGAACTAAGCACTCCATACACTGCAAGCCCTTTAGATAAAGGGAACCAAGCACTCCATACACTGCAAGCCCTTTATAAAGGGAACTAAGCACTGCATACACAGCAAACGCCTTAGATAGAGGGAACCAAGCAAGTTAAAGCCAGTTGCTTTGCTAATGGTATTGTATAGGAAAGCAAATGGCTTTAACTTAATAAAAGACGAGACCTATTGCATTTTTATTGCTTGTTGTATTTGGTGACAGTTGCACGTACCCCGACTCCCCAATCTACCTCCTATATCTTCGTGGGTTGCTATGCCCTGTGCAGCAGGTGCCCGCCACTTGTACCACAGTGTCACCAGTGCCCCTCTCTTCTAAGGCCTATACACTGCCCTAGACCGGTCTTTGAACCAGTGCCTGTCTCCGCAGTGATTCCGTTTCTTACAGGACCGCACTTTTCTTTACTGTTTAACCTCCTTGACACAATGTTAAAAGTGGACACATAGAGGACAAGGAATACAAACAACTCTCAGACAGTGTGCTCGTGGCTGCCCACACAAGTCACACGCCACACTGGTACAAGCTGTTTTATTTGTGGCTGGTCCTAATCTTTTTTGTTGCCAGGGTTCTGCCTGCACTATGCACTTCCTGGAGGCATCAATCGTGGTAGCTCATGGTAGCTCCCGATACCGACACCAGCCTCAGCACTGCTGCTGCTGCTGCTCCTGCCCGCCGCCACTGTACCAGGCTCGCTCTAGCTAAACTTTTTTGCAGTTTTTTCTTATTTAGTCTGATCTCGACACGAAGTAATTGGAGCAATTTGCATGCGCACCACTTGCATTACAGACGGACACATTCATTTTTAGCCAAGGGGAGACTGAGTGATTGAACCTCTTGCGGTTGGGTCCGGAATTGTAGTCTTTTTCTCTATTTTTTTGTGGCCCAAATGGGCGTCGACATACCACCATTTGATGTCCTTTGTGACGTCAGCGTGCTTCCTCCGGAAGTTCCCACCTTTGGTAGCCATCTTCGGATCCTTTTTTCTTGTCATGTGTTAATCTTGTTTTTCCTTTTATTTTCTGAAGTCTGGATGTGTAGTTTGCATTGATTGTACGAACTTGCCTTTACGAGCCAGTCATCCAGATGGGGGTCTACGTGTATTCCATGTCTTCGTAGGTGCGCTGCGACAGCTGCCAGGCATTTTGTAAACACCCTTGATGCGGATTTCAGGCCGAATGCCAGTACTGTGAAATGGTAGTGAGTTTGGTTGATCACAAACCTTAGCAGGCACTTGTGTTTGTGGTTGATGGGGATGTGTAAGTATGCGTCCTTTAAATCTATAGTAGCCATGAAGTCCCCTTGTTGTATTTGTGGTATTACCTCTTGCAGGGAAGTCATCTTGAATCTATGAGATCTTATGAATTTGTTCAGGAACCTTAGATCTAGGATAGGTCTTAGTGTTTGGTCCACCTTTGGCACCAGGAAGTAAGTGGAGTATACTCCTTTGGTTTTGCGGCACCACCTCTATTGCCTCCTTGCTGAGCAGTTCTTGCGCCTCTAGTTGCAAGAGCTCCTTTGCCGAGTGTGCCTTGCTTCTTGGTTTTCTGTGCGGAGGTAGTTTTTCTAACTCTATACAGTATCCGTAATGTAGGATGTTTAGTATCCATTTGTCCGATGTGACCTTCCTCCATTTCTTGGTGGCTAACAGATGCAGTATCTGTTCATGCGCCTCGTTCTGGCAGTAAATTTCGATCCTTGCGTCCCCCAGCACCTTGGTACTCGGATGAGTTAAAAATCCAACGTGCTAAATGTAAAGCCCTGGAGAGGAAGTGGAGAAGGTCCTATTCCATTCCCTCTAAAATGATTTACAAAGATGAGCTAAAAGCTTATCATGCCAACTGTAAACGTGCCAAAGCTCTTTACATTACCTCTACAATCACCTCAGTGCAGAATTGCCCTCGGACTCTTTTTGCTACTGTCAAGAAACTTACAGGTGCTGACACTGTCCCCGCGTTGCCGGCTTTAGACGGTATACATTGCAATGCTATTGCGGACTTTTTTATATCGAAGGTTCAGGGCATCCATCAATCTCTAGCCTCCCTTCCATCTTCTACTGACCCTTCCTTACCTGAGTTTTGTTGTAATGTTTCTGTCCCTCCTACTGAGTTTCTGTACAACTGGAAATTATTTGATGATGTGTCCTTCCTGTCATGCTTAAAAAGCATTAGGTCAGGCTCTCCTCGGGACCCTGTCCCCATGAAGATACTGAAACAACTTGACCTTGAACCTCGAAGATTCCTAATGAGGTTACTTAACATCTCCCTCAGTGAATCCCGGGTTGAACAGGATTGGAAACATGCCATGGTCGTCCCCCTACTAAAAAAATCTGGTGCGGACATTACTAACCTGGCCAACTTTAGGCCTATATCCCTGCTGCCAGCTTGCTCTAAAATACTGGAACGCCATGTCAACTTCCAGCTAAATGAGTTTGTTGAAAATACGGGATATCTTCATCCATCCCAATCAGGCTTTCGCGCCAACTATTCCACCGAATCCGCACTCCTAGGGGTGACTGAGCGACTCCGACACGGTATTGATAGTGGTGAGACCTTTGCGCTTATCCTTCTGGATTTAAGCGCGGCTTTCGATACCGTGTCGCATTCCATTCTATTGGAGTCTCTCTGCTCCCTTGGTGTTGCTGGATCTGCGCTTGCCTGGGTGGCCTCATTTCTTAATGAGCGCACATTTCAGGTATTTTCAAACAAAGCTGAATCGGCGATCTGTGCATCTGCTTACGGCGTCCCTCAAGGGTCTATATTGAGCCCTCTGTTGTTCAATATTTACATCAGACCCCTCGCTACTATCGTAGAGGACGCCGGTCTGTCTATATACTCATATGCAGACGACACGCAGATTGTGTTTTCCTTGTCAGGCAGCAGGGTTCAGGACATCTCTGCCCTAAAAATCGGCCTTTCTCGTGTTGCGGCCTGGATGCAAGTCAATCTGCTAAAGCTCAACGGAGATAAGACTGAGGTTATTATACTAGGCAAACATAAAGATCTGTGGGGCCCTAGACACTGGCCCAGTGATATGGGTCCACTGCCTACCCCCGTGCCAGTTGTTCGTAACCTCGGTTTTTTAATCGACGAGAAACTTTCGATGCGACAACAGGCAACCAAGGTCGCTGCAATCTGCTTTAATACCTTACGCTGGTTGCAGAAGATCCTATGGATGTTGCCTGAGTCTACCCAAAGAACTGTTGTTCAGGCCCTTGTAATGTCCCGTATTGACTACGGCAACGTGCTTTATCTAGGAGCCGATAAAGCCACAATGAATATACTCCAGGTTGTACAGAACTCGGCTGCCCGTCTTCTGTGCAATATTCCACGGAGAATGTCTGCAACGCAAGCCCTGTGTGACCTTCACTGGTTAAAAATCCCTGATCGTGTGGCTTTCAAAACCTTGTGTCTCCTGTTTAAGATTCGTCAGGGTTCTGCCCCCACTTACCTACACAATCTCGTTCAGCCATATCAGCCCAGTCGTCCTCTCAGGTCATCAAATAAAGCCAATTTTGTAATTCCAAGAATTCGATTGGCAAAAATGGGAGGTCGCTCATTCGCTCACTTGGGGCCGAAGATGTGGAATGCTCTTCCGTTGGCGCTAAAAACAGAGACCAACCTTCTTGCTTTTCGTAAGAAACTGAAAACTTTTCTGTTTTAGTCCGGTCACTGCTCTTGTTCTTCTCCTTCTCAGCAATTGCCTGTCTCTCTTCTCTTGTCTGTCCCTGGCGCCGGGAAACCCTTTACGGGTAGCTGTGCGCAATATAAATTTAATAAATAAATAATAAAAATTCCTGGATGAAGTCTCTTATTCTTCCCCTTACCGGTGTTCAGTGTTCGAGGTACTGTTTGTCATTGAATGTTCGGCTGCAGTTTTCCTTTATGTGTTTCTGCCCACCATGAGGTGTTGCTAGGGTGGGGGTCTATTTCATGCTGGAGTCACTTGGATGAGGGCTGTTGGCCGGCCCTTCGTGCTGTCTCCGGGGCTGGTACTGCCAGTTCTGCTGCTGTCCCTGCTGCTGATGGCCTTGGTTGTTCCCTTGGTAGCATTTCTGGAACATTTGGTGCGATGTGGTAGGCTCGTGGGTGTGCCGCTTCTCATTCCTCTGAACTGCAACGCTCCCATGGACCTTGCGGTCTCGTCCTTTTTGAGCTGCGTCAACTCGTCATCAACTGGTGTGCCGAACAGTTGCTCTCACCGTTAAAAGGTGTATTCAGGATGTTGCTTTGCAACTCTGGCTTGAATCCCGAAATTCTGAGCCATGCGGGTCAACTCTCGGTCACTCCTATCATTAGCCTGCTCGATGTTTCTGCAGCATCCTATGCTGATTTTAGGCATGTGTTCGCCATGTTTTTCCCTTCTTCGACCAGGTGAGCTGCTCTGTGTTGGTACTGGTCTGGTAGATGATTTAGGAGCTGCCCCACTTCATCCCAGTGCTGGTATGCGTGCCTGTTACATCTACTACCACAACTTTTTTCCAGTCTTTCTCCAAATACTTCAGATGCCATAAAGTTACCACCCATCGCATCACTGCCACCCTACAACATCTAGCTCCTCGGTACACCATCGAGGGGGAGGCGCTACACATACTAAGCAGCAGCTAAAGCTGCATCGCAAAAGCGCTGACCACTCCTGGCCAATAAAGAAGCAAACTACTTTGCTCAGGAGAGCGAAACTCACCCGGATGGTTTCGGATGCAAAGTGGCCCTCGGACATCATGAGGTTCCCGGTCTCGTCCAGCTTCACAATAGCTCCAGCGTTGGCCTGAACCTCTGCCTCGAAGGCCTGGTGCTTCTGCAACTTCCCCTGAATGTGGCAAGAAGAGTTATCAGCATGCTCTTTTCTTCGCTGCAACTAAAGAACCCCTGCAACTCCCCCAATCCTCTGCAGTGACGCATTAAATGCCCTCTGCCCTGCACTCCAGCAACATAGGGGCGGCACCACTCAGGATAGGCACACCAAGTCTTGGGGACAAGGAGGAAGGCTACTGCACTGACCGATGTTGACCCAACTTACCTCGCCTGCAGATTGAGGGATGGGGCAAGGGTGGAGCGGGGCTTATGGTGGTAAGGGGTTCATATTCTTCAATCCTCACCTACAGGTTACTCAGGTCGAACGTAGCTGTTAGTCAGGTATAGGTTGGTGGAGTCCTATTTGTGCGGGGACGGATGGTCTAGTGAGTCTCACCAGCATGTTCATGAGGTATTTGTAGTTTGAATAGGTGGGGAGAGGGGTGGGGGGGGAGGGGGATGGGGGGTGACAGGAGAAAATGTGCAGCCTATCACCTGCAGGTTGGTGTGTTCTGCAATTCTAGGGGGCTACGGGAAAGGTGAGAGGTGTGTGGGGTGGTCTGCAGGCTGCCGTCACGTGGCCGCTAGTGGGGTCTATGGCGAGGGAAGTGAGGGGTGTGGTACCCTCTGCATGCCCTCACTTGCGGGTTGGTGGATTGGGGTGGTGGGGGGTGGCTATAATTCTGGAATTTAGAGGGGCGCAGCAATCTGCTGCCTGCCTCTCCTGAATGTTGGGGGAGGGGCGGCGGGTCTGTATTCTTGGAGGCTGAGGAGAGGTGCACTCGCCTGAAGCTAGGAGTCGTCTGCATTTTGTGGGGGAGGTAAAGGGTGGGCGATCCATATTTCATCATGGCAGAAGTGATGAGATGGGGTGTGGAGATCCGATGCCTGCCTTCACCTGCAGCGTGGTAGTGTCTATTTCTTGGGGGATGTGGACAGGTAACCTCTCCCCTGCAGGTCGGTGGGGTCTGAGGGGTGGGGGGGGAGCGGCTCTCACCTGCAGATCGGTGGGGTCTGGGGTGGGCGGCTCTCACCTGCAGGTCGGTGGGGTCGGGGGGGTCTGGGGTGGGCGGCTCTCACCTGCAGGTCGGTGGGGAGCAGCTCCCACCTGCAGGTCGGTGGGGTCGGGGGGTCGTGGATCTCACCTGCAGGTCGGTGGGGTCTGGAGGGGAGCGGCGCTCACCTGCAGGTCGGTGGGGTCTGGGGGGGGGGAAGCGGCTCTCACCTGCAGGTCGGTAGGGAGCGGCTCTCACCTGCAGGTCTGGGGGGAGCGGCTTTCACCTGCAGGTCGGTGGGGTCTGGGGGGAGAGGCGGCTCTCACCTGCAGGTCGGTGGGGTCTGGGGGGGGAGGGAGCGGCTCTCACCTGCAGGTCGGTCGGGTCAGGGGGGAGCGGCTCTCACCTGCAGGTCGGTCGGGTCAGGGGGGAGCGGCTCTCACCTGCAGGTCGGTCGGGTCAGGGGGGAGCGGCTCTCACCTGCAGGTCGGTCGGGTCAGGGGGGAGCAGCTCTCACCTGCAGGTCGGTGGGGTCTAGGGGGAGTGGCGCTCACCTGCAGGTCGGTCGGGTCAGGGGGGAGCGGCTCTCACCTGCAGGTCGGTCGGGTCAGGGGGGGGCGGCTCTCACCTGCAGGTCGGTGGGGTCTAGGGGGAGTGGCGCTCACCTGCAGGTCAGTGGGGTCGCGGCTCTCACCTGCAGGTCGGTGGGGTCTGGGGGTGGGGAAGCGGCTCTCACCTACAGGTCGGTGGGGAGCGGCTCTCACCTGCAGGTCTGGGGGGAGCGGCTCTCACCTGCAGGTCTGGGGGGAGCGGCTCTCACCTGCAGGTCGGTCGGGTCAGGGGGGGAGCGGCTCTCACCTGCAGGTCGGTCGGGTCAGGGGGGAGCGGCTCTCACCTGCAGGTCGGTCGGGTCAGGGGGGAGCGGCTCTCACCTGCAGGTCGGTCGGGTCAGGGGGGAGCGGCTCTCACCTGCAGGTCGGTCGGGTCAGGGAGGAGCGGCTCTCACCTGCAGGTCGGTCGGGTCAGGGGGGAGCGGCTCTCACCTGCAGGTCGGTCGGGTCAGGGGGGAGCGGTTCTCACCTGCAGGTCGGTCGGGTCAGGGGGGAGCGGCTCTCACCTGCAGGTCGGTCGGGTCTGGGGGGGGAGCGGCTCTCACCTGCAGGTCGGTGGAGTCTAGGGGGAGTGGCGCTCACCTGCAGGTCGGTGGGGTCGCGGCTCTCACCTGCAGGTCGGTCGGGTCAGGGGGGAGCGGCTATCACCTGCAGGTCGGTGGGGTCTGAGGGGAACGGCTCTCACCTGCAGGTCGGTGGGGTCTGAGGGGAACGGCTCTCACCTGCAGGTCGGTGGGGTCTGAGGGGAACGGCTCTCACCTGCAGGTGGGTGGGGTCTGAGGGGAACGGCTCTCACCTGCAGGTCGGTGGGGTCTGAGGGGAACGGCTCTCACCTGCAGGTCGGTGGGGTCTGGGGGGAGCGGCTCTCACCTGCAGGTCGGTGGGGTCTGGGGGGAGCGGCTCTCACCTGCAGGTCTGGGGGGAGCGGCTCTCACCTGCAGGTCTGGGGGGTCTTGGAGGGAGGGGGAGCGGCTCTCACCTGCAGGTCGGTGGGGTCTAGGGGTGGGGGAGCGGCTCTCACCTGCAGGTCGTAGGGGGAGGGGCTACCACCTGCCAGTGGGGTCTGGGGGGAGCGGCTACCACCTGCAGGTCGGTGGGGGGGGGGGGAGCGGCTCTCACCTGCAGGTCTGTGGGGGGGGGGGGGGAGCGGCTCTCACCTGCAGGTCGGTGGCATCTGGGGGTCGTGGATCTCACCTGCAGGCCAGTGGGGTCTGGGGAGGAGCGCCTCTCACCTGCAGGTCGGTGGGGTCTGGGGGGGGGGGGACGGCTCTCACCTGCAGGTCTGGGGGGAGCAGCTCTCACCTGCAGGTCTGGGGGGTCTTGGGGGGAGGGGGAGCGGCTCTCGCCTGTAGGTCGGTGGGGTCTAGGGGTGGGAGAGCGGCTCCCACCTGCAGGTCGGTGGCGTCTGGGGGTCGTGGATCTCACCTGCAGGCCAGTGGGGTCTGGGGAGGAGCGGCTCTCACCTTCAGGTCGGTGGGGTCTGAGGGGGAGCGGCTCCCACCTGCAGGTCGGTGGGGGGAGCGGCTCTCACCTGCAGGTCGGTGGCGTCTGGGGGTTGTGGATCTCACCTGCAGGCCAGTGAGGTCTGGGGGGGAGCGGCTCTCACCTTCAGGTCGGTGGGGTCTGGGGGGGAGCGGCTCTCACCTTCAGGTCGGTGGGGTCTGGGGGGAGCGACTCTCACCTGCAGGTTGGTGGGGTCCTTGTAGCTCTCGTCGGATGCGATCTGCAGCTTCTCCTGAATCCATTTCTCCAGCTCGTCTGCATCTCGCTGGAAGAACTGGAAGCGATAAGAGTCTTCAAGCTTCTGCCGCCTGAGAGTGGATAGCTCCTTGAAGCGCAAGTAGCGGTCCAGGACCTGCTGGCGCCGGTCTTGGATGTCCTCGGCTGTCTCCAGCACCTTCACACCACTCGAATCCATTTTCTGCAAAACAGAGAAAACCCTTAGACCTCCATTAATAAGCCCTGTGCTGAGAAGTACGAGTCGCTTTCCTCGGCGGGCAAGGCAGGGTGGTCCGTGGGACACGTGGACTTGCGGGCTCTAGTGACAGGGAGACATGGTGGCCCTAGGGCTCCAGTGATAGTGTGGGGACAGAGGGCTGCAGTGAGAGGGAGGACTCTGCCTCTAGGGGCAGAGGTCTGTGGTGACCGGCAGACTATGGACAGAGGTCTGAGGTGAGAGGCAGGACTCAGGCCTGTAGGGTCAGAGATCTGTGGTGACCGGTAGACTAGGGACAGAGGGCTGAGGTGAGAGGGAGGACTCAGGCCTGTAGGGTCAGAGATCTGTGGTGACCGGTAGACTAGGGACAGAGGGCTGAGGTGAGAGGGAGGACTCAGGCCTGTAGGGTCAGAGATCTGTGGTGACCGGTAGACTAGGGACAGAGGGCTGAGGTGAGAGGGAGGACTCAGCCTCTAGGGGCAGAGGTCTGTGGTGACCGGTAGACTAGGGACAGAGGTCTGAGGTGAGAGGGAGGACTCGGCCTGTAGGGTCAGAGGTCTATGGTGACCGGTAGACTAGGGACAGAGGGCTGCGGTGAGAGGGAGGACTCAGGCCTGTAGGGTCAGAGATCTGTGGTGACCGGTAGACTAGGGACAGAGGGCTGCGGTGAGAGGGAGGACTCAGGCCTGTATGGTCAGAGGTCACCGGCAGACTAGGGACAGAGGGCTGAGGTGAGAGGGAGGACTCGGCCTGTAGGGTCAGAGGTCTGAGGTGACCGGTAGAATAGGGACAGAGGGCTGAGGTGAGAGGGAGGACTCAGGCCTGTAGGGTCAGAGGTCTGTGGTGACCGGTAGACTAGGGACAGAGGGCTGAGGTGAGAGGCAGGACTCAGCCTGTAGGGTCAGAGGTCTATGGTGACCGGTAGACTAGGGACAGAGGGCTGCGGTGAGAGGGAGGACTCAGCCTGTAGGGTCAGAGGTCTGAGGTGACTGGTAGACTAGGGACAGTGGGCTGCGGTGAGAGGGAGGACTCAGCCTGTAGGGTCAGAGGTCTATGGTGACCGGTAGACTAGGGACAGTGGGCTGCGGTGAGAGGGAGGACTCAGGCCTGTAGGGTCAGAGATCTGTGGTGACCGGTAGACTAGGGACAGAGGGCTGTGGTGAGAGGGAGGACTCAGGCCTGTATGGTCAGAGGTCACCGGCAGACTAGGGACAGAGGGCTGAGGTGAGAGGGAGGACTCGGCCTGTAGGGTCAGAGGTCTGAGGTGACCGGTAGAATAGGGACAGAGGGCTGAGGTGAGAGGGAGGACTCAGGCCTGTAGGGTCAGAGGTCTGTGGTGACCGGTAGACTAGGGACAGAGGGCTGAGGTGAGAGGGAGGACTCAGGCCTGTAGGGTCAGAGATCTGTGGTGACCGGTAGACTAGGGACAGAGGGCTGAGGTGAGAGGGAGGACTCGGCCTGTAGGGTCAGAGGTCACCGGTAGACTAGGGACAGAGGGCTGAGGTGAGAGGGAGGACTCAGCCTGTAGGGTCAGAGATCTGTGGTGACCGGTAGACTAGGGACAGAGGGCTGCGGTGAGAGGGAGGACTCAGGCCTGTAGGGTCAGAGATCTGTGGTGACCGGTAGACTAGGGACAGTGGGCTGCGGTGAGAGGGAGGACTCAGGCCTGTAGGGTCAGAGATCTGTGGTGACCGGTAGACTAGGGACAGAGGGCTGAGGTGAGAGGGAGGACTCAGGCCTGTAGGGTCAGAGGTCTGAGGTGACCGGCAGACTATGGACAGAGGGCTGCGGTGAGAGGGAGGCATTATGGGCTGTGGGGACAGAGGGCTGTGGTGACAAGGAAACCTTGGTGTCTGTGCGGGCAGAGGACTGCGGTGAGGGAGGACAGATCTGGCGGGGTCAGAGGTCTGTGGTGACCGGCAGACTAGGGACAGAGGGCTGAGGTGAGAGGGAGGACTCGGCCTGTAGGGTCAGAGGTCACCGGCAGACTAGGGACAGAGGGCTGAGGTGAGAGGGAGGACTCAGGCCTGTAGGGTCAGAGTTCTGAGGTGACCGGTAGACTAGGGACAGAAGGCTGAGGTGACCGGTAGACTAGGGACAGAAGGCTCCAGTGAGCGGGAGGCCTTATGTGCTGTGGGGACAGGGGACTGTGGTGACAAAGAGACCTTGTTGGCTGTGCGGACAGAGGGCTGAGGTGAGAGGCAGGACTCCGGCCTGTAGGGTCAGAGGTCTGTGGTGACCGGTATACTAGAGACAGAGGGCTGCAGTGAGTGGGAGGCCTTTTGTGCTGTGGGGACAGAGGACTGTGGTGACCGGTACACTAGGGACAGAGGGCTGAGGTGAGAGGCAGGACTCAGGCCTGAAGGGTCAGAGGTCTGAGGTGACCGGTAGACCAGGGACAGAGGACTGCGGTGAGAGGGAGGACTCAGGCCTGTAGGGTCAGAGGTCTGAGGTGACCGGTAGACTAGGGACAGAGGGCTGTGGTGAGAGGGAGGACTCAGCCTGTAGGGTCAGAGGTCTGTGGTGACCGGTAGACTAGGGACAGAGGGCTGAGGTGAGAGGGAGGACTCAGGCCTGTAGGGTCAGAGGTCTGTGGTGACTGGTAGACTAGGGACAGAGGGCTGAGGTGAGAGGGAGGACTCGGCCTGTAGGGTCAGAGGTCTGTGGTGACTGGTAGACTAGGGACAGAGGGCTGCGGTGAGAGGCAGGACTCGGCCTGTAGGGTCAGAGGTCTGAGGTGACCGGTAGACTAGGGACAGAGGGCTGAGGTGAGAGGGAGGACTCAGCCTGTAGGGTCAGAGGTCTGAGGTGACTGGTAGACTAGGGACAGTGGGCTGCGGTGAGAGGGAGGACTCAGGCCTGTAGGGTCAGAGATCTGAGGTGACCGGTAGACTAGGGACAGAGGGCTGAGGTGAGAGGGAGGACTCGGCCTGTAGGGTCAGAGGTCACCGGTAGACTAGGGACAGAGGGCTGAGGTGAGAGGGAGGACTCGGCCTGTAGGGTCAGAGGTCTATGGTGACCGGTAGAATAGGGATAGTGTGCTGCAGTGAGAGAGAGGACGCGGCCTGTAGGGTCAGAGATCTGTGGTGACCGGTAGACTAGAGACAGAGGGCTGCGGTGAGAGGGAGGACTCGGCCTGTAGGGTCAGAGATCTGTGGTGACCGGTAGACTAGAGACAGAGGGCTGCGGTGAGAGGGAGGACTCGGCCTGTAGGGTCAGAGATCTGTGGTGACCGGTAGACTAGAGACAGAGGGCTGCGGTGAGAGGGAGGACTCAGGCCTGTAGGGTCAGAGATCTGTGGTGACCGGTAGAATAGGGACAGAGGGCTGCGGTGAGAGGGAGGACTCAGGCCTGTAGGGTCAGAGATCTGTGGTGACCGGTAGACTAGGGACAGAGGGCTGAGGTGAGAGGGAGGACTCTGGCCTGGAGGGTCAGAGGTCTGTGGTGACCGGTAGACTAGGGACAGAGGGCTGCGGTGAGAGGGAGGACTCTGGGCCTGTAGGGTCAGAGGTCTTTGGTAATGGGTAGACTAGGGACAGAGGGCTGTGGGGCAGAGAAGCCGGAGGATTAGAGCCACAACAGAAAGAGGTGGTACATCTTGTGCAGGAAGCAGACATGCTCTGAGTCACCACAACCTTCGCTGAAACACCGGGCGTTACTGTCTATTAACACACCCAAAGCGCGGCTGCACCCTAATCCAACCGGTTCACTCCCACCCAGAGGTGCTGGGACAGCATCAATGTTACATCACTGAAAGATCCAAGCGTTCCACGTTTCAGTGTAGAAAAGTGCCACGGCCATTCAGCAGGAGTGTGCGGTATGTGCGGGTGGTGCTCTTAGGAACAGTCAGTCACAGATACACTACAAAAGCACGGGGCGGTACCACTGTCCACTACTAAAGCACGGTGTGGTACCACTGTCCACTACTAAAGCACGGTGTGGTACCACTGTCCACTACTAAAGCACGGTGTGGTACCACTGTCCACTACAAAAGCACGGTGCGGTACCACTGTCCATTACTAAAGCAGGGTGCTGTACCACTGTCCACTACTAAAGCACGGTGTGATACCACTGCCACAGATCCAATACTAAAGCACGGTGTGATACCACTGCCACAGATCCACTACTAAAGCACAGTGTGATACCACTGCCACAGATCCACTACTAAAGCACGGTGTGATACCACTGCCACAGATCCAATACTAAAGCACGGTGTGATACCACTGCCACAGATCCACTACTAAAGCACGGTGTGATACCACTGCCACAGATCCACTACTAAAGCACGGTGTGATACCACTGCCACAGATCCACTACTAAAGCACGGTGTGATACCACTGCCACAGATCCACTACTATAGCACAGTGTGATACCACTGCCATAGATCCACTACTAAAGCACGGTGTGATACCACTGCTACAGATCCACTACTATAGCACGGTGTGATACCACTGCCACAGATCCAATACTAAAGCACGGTGTGATACCACTGCCACAGATCCACTACTAAAGCACGGTGTGATACCACTGCCACAGATCCACTACTATAGCACAGTGTGATACCACTGCCACAGATCCACTACTATAGCACGGTGTGATACCACTGCCACAGATCCAATACTAAAGCACGGTGTGATACCACTGCCACAGATCCAATACTAAAGCACGGTGTGATACCACTGCCACAGATCCACTACTAAAGCACGGTGTGATACCACTGCCACAGATCCACTACTATAGCACGGTGTGATACCACTGCCACAGATCCACTACTATAGCACGGTGTGATACCACTGCCACAGATCCAATACTGAAGCACGGTGTGATACCACTGCCACAGATCCACTACTGAAGCACAGTGTGATACCACTGCCACAGATCCACTACTAAAGCACGGTGTGATACCACTGCCACAGATCCACTACTAAAGCACGGTGTGATACCACTGCCACAGATCCACTACTATAGCACGGTGTGATACCACTGCCACAGATCCACTACTAAAGCACAGTGTGATACCACTGCCACAGATCCACTACTAAAGCACAGTGTGATACCACTGCCACAGATCCACTACTAAAGCACAGTGTGATACCACTGCCACAGATCCACTACTAAAGCACAGTGTGATACCACTGCCACAGATCCACTACTAAAGCACAGTGTGATACCACTGCCACAGATCCACTACTAAAGCACAGTGTGATACCACTGCCACAGATCCACTACTAAAGCACAGTGTGATACCACTACCACAGATCCACTACTAAAGCACGGTGTGGTACCACAGATTCACTACTAAAGCACGGTGTGGTACCACTGCCACAGATCTACTACTAAAGCACAGTGTGATACCACTACCACAGATCCACTACTAAAGCACGGTGTGGTACCACAGATTCACTACTAAAGCACGGTGTGGTACTACTGCCACAGATCCACTACTAAAGCACGGTGTGATACCACAGATTCACTACTAAAGCACAGTGTGGTACCACAGATTCACTACTAAAGCACAGTGTGGTACCACAGATTCACTACTAAAGCACGGTGTGCTACCACAGATTCACTACTAAAGCACGGTGTGGTACCACAGATTCACTACTAAAGCACGGTGTGCTACCACAGATTGAACATCAGCTCTATATAATGACAGTGCACGAAGAGCGTGCAATTTACTCCATACATTGCTGTCCAAGAACTACACCCTGTAAATTGCCTCAGATTGATGGACATAGCTCCTAACAGAATGGTGCCCTTAAACTGGCATGCTGGTCCCAGATCACCTCACAGACTGACGCTGCACTACAGTGAATGTGTGCACACTCCAGCACAGTGGGGTAACCAACATTAGTTATCTGGAATGAGTGAGCTGAAAGTGCCCAAAGCTCTGCCCTTTTTCGGACTCTCCTCCTGCTGTTATTCAAATATTAATTGTGAAAGCGCGGTATGGGGCACTTTCTTTCACCTAAAAAGAAACAAAGGTCCGGTCTCTTGTCCTGTCTAGGCCAAGAGACCGGGGTTATTTCTTCAAAACAATGATGCCTATATAAGAGGAAAAAAGTATTGCTACATTCCTTAAGGCACAATATATACACAATCTCCAGGGCTAAAGAGAGCCAACGAGTTTCGAATCCACACAATTCACGGATTCTCCTTACGACTTGGACAAGGTTGATTTCTTGAAAGCAGCGCGATGTGCGTCCGCCCTGTGTGTAGAGGAACAGTTGAAACCTCTTCTAAGTGCTTGACGGTTCAATTAGCCATGAGATGTGATGAAATATCTTTAGTTAGAAATCCCAGTTGACACAGACTTTACAAAGTTGTACTGACGGCTTGACTGAAGCAGTAATTGGCGCCTCACTGCCAGGGGAATCAATTTCACTCCATGAGGCTGCTCAGGCGACGCCCATCCCAATTCCACACATCTTTAAACTTAGTCTGGATTAAATTGTTTTAGAGCATTCTCCACACACCGGATGTTTGCTACAATTCAGCCTGCCTGCCAACAGCACTGGTTGTGCAGCTCACAAGTAGTCTTTTAAAGGTGTCTCAGACCTGCCACCGCAATATCTGTGCGCAGTTTTAAATGCCATGTCGACCTGGCCAGTGCACCCACTTGCCAGGCCCTAACCTTCCCTCTTACTACATGCAAGGCAGGCCCAAGGCACCCCCTGGACAGGGTGCAGTGTATGTGAAAGGTGGGACATGGCGTTGTGTGTTTTACATGTCCTGATAGTGAAATACAGCCAATTTTGTGTTTTACTATTGACAGGCGGTCTGTCCCATAGGCTAGCATTGGGAGCTGCCTTGTAACATCTTACAAGAGTAACTTTCCATTGGGACAAGATAGAGAAATGGAGTCTAGCCTCTCAGAACTCAGGACTTGATAAAAAAAAATTATAAAGGTTTTTTTTATTGTGTGTTTGAAAATGCCACTTTTAAAAAGTAGATAATTTCTTGCCTAACTATCCTGTGTGCCTCTGCCCGTTTGCATATTTACCATCTGGTTTTGGTGTGACAGGAGCTAGGGATGTGCATTCATACTAGTCAGTCACAAGGGGGCGGGGCTGAGGAGTGTCCTGACTTTCCTGGGTGAATCATAGCCAGGCTGAATAGACCTTTCTTTATTTAGAGTGGTTGGAGGAGTTTTCACTAGCATCTGAATAGGCTGTGTCTGCTCTGCACAATGCTGTCTCCACCTCCTGTAGTGAAGCTGTACTAGAGAGGACAGAACTGGTTTCTACTGAGCCAAAGACACATTCTGCTTAAGACTTATAAATACTGGGGCCCTGAGCCCAGAACTTCAGATTACTGTTGAACTAAGGAACCTGCCATGAAGGAGGGCTGAAAAAGGAGGAACTGCCACTTTTCTGTATGTTTTGCTGTGTTAGCCAGCTGCTTCTGTCTTGGGCAGGGAAAGGATTGGATTGGACTTTCACCATCCTGCTTTTAGAGTTTTCTCCAAGGGCTTGAAGCAGAGCTTGCCTCCTGTTGAAAGTCTGAGGGAAATCAAAGACTTCATGAGAACTCATTTGGAATAAGGAACCTGCCATGAAGAGCTAAAGAAGAAGTGAGGAGAAACTGCCACTTTGCTGTGTTGGCCTGCAGTGGCTGCTTCCGTCTTGGGCAGTGAAAGGACTGGAATTTCTCCAACTTACTTTCCTAAGTTTCTCCAAGGGCTTAAGGTATAGCTTGCCCCCTGTTCAAGAAGTCTCATGAACAGCAAAGACTTCAAGTTCATCTGCTACTAGCACTGGGGACTGTGTGTTTTGTGCTGCAACAGAAGAAAAAGCAACCAGATGCAGTCAACGACGCTGCGGCTGGCTCCGTGACCTGTTGGCACCACAGAGAGACCTGCCCCACTTCACACCGAAACCCTGGTCCCACTGACAACCACGCCCAAAACCGCCATCGAGCTACTGCTTGCACCATGACCAGAGGGCACCACCTCGCCGCCCTGCTATGCCTGACAATGCTGCTCCACGATGACAGACACCACTGCTTGCACCACAGCCTGGGGGCACTGCTCGTAACTTATTCGACACACCGCCCCATCCCACACCACAGCCTAGGCCCATTGACTACAGATAGTCTACTGACGACAGGACCTCAGCAACGACACTGCTGCTGCTTGCACCGCGACCAGCCAGCACCGTGACTAGCCCCGCCATGCACTGCAGCCCTGATCTCACTGATGCCTCTGGACGCCATCACCGAGCTGCTGCATACAACATGACCTGAGGGCACCGCACACTGCACTTCTGACTGCAGCCTCACCGCCTGCAGACTCCGTCGCTCCTGACTTCAACCACACGGAGTTCGATCTGGAACACGTGTGACTTAAAGGGCCAGACGATTCCTGCCCGACCTCCGGGACCTCTTCGGACCTCATCGAAACGTCCACGACGCCCTGCAGTTCCAAGGTACTGTTTTGCGGATCTTCTAGACAATAGCTGGCCCGCGACGCCCCCTCTGCTTTATACAGGCTATGGACGCCTGCTTCAGGTTTGGTGCAGTACCTGGAAAAAAACATGCCCTGCAGCTAGCCACTGGTGTATACAGCTAAAGGACGCCTGCTGCAGATTAGGCGCAGGACCTGACTAAAGCCAGGCCCTTCAGCCAGCCTCTGGCTGCCTGCTGCAAATTAGGTGCAGTACCTGGCTAAAGCCAGGAACTGCAGCGAACTCCATGTACAAATGGACATAGTCTGTGTGCACCGCTGGTTGAAAAACAAGTAAATCATAAAAAAATGACATTCACCAAGAGAACTATAGCAAACGCAACCACTGAAATTCACCAGTCAGGTTTCCAACACACAGGACATGTCACAGCTTGCGTCAAAACATGACTTTTCGAACTGCACGAAAACAAAAAAGTAGCCATCAGAAAGCAACAGAGTGGGCAGCAGGAGTTATGGCGCGAGTTGTGCACAGTGGAAAGTATACGCACTGCCTCGAGGAAAATTGCTTTAACAGCTTCACCGCACTGCATCCAGCACTGGCTTGTCACATGAGGCATGTGCCCGGGCAGGTTAAAGCGCTACATTAACAATGGGTCAAGTCAAGTGCCCTGGAACTTTCACTGTGCTGCAGTAGGCACTGCCCCAAACACCACTGCCCTGGAAGGTTCAAAGGGCGGCATGGGCACTGCCTCGAGGCCAGTGGCCAGCTAGCTTCAAGGTGCTATGAGCCCTGCCCCGAGGCCAGTGACCAGCTAGCTTCAAGGTGCTATAAGCCCTGCCTCGAGGCCAGTGACCAGCTAGCTTCAAGGTGCTATGAGCCCTGCCTCGAGGCTAGTGACCACCTAGCTTCAAGGTGCTATGAGCCCTGCCTTGAAGCCAGTGACCAGCTAGCTTCAAGGTGCTATGGGCCCTGCCTCGAGGCCAGTGACCAACTAGCTTCAAGGTGCTATGAGCCCTGCCTCGAGGCCAGTGACAAGCTAGTTTCAAGGTGCTATGAGCCCTGCCTCGAGGCCAGTGACCAGCTAGCTTCAAGGTGCTATGAGCCCTGCCTTGAAGCCAGTGACCAGCTAGCTTCAAGGAGCTATGGGCCTTGCCTCGAGACCAGTGACCAGCTAGCTTCAAGGAGCTATGGGCCTTGCCTCGAGACCAGTGACCAGCTAGCTTCAAGGTGCTATGAGCCCTGCCTCGAGGCTAGTGACCACCTAGCTTCAAGGTGCTATGAGCCCTGCCTTGAAGCCAGTGACCAGCTAGCTTCAAGGTGCTATGGGCCCTGCCTCGAGGCCAGTGACCAGCTAGCTTCAAGGTGCTATGAGCCCTGCCTCGAGGCCAGTGACCAGCTAGTTTCAAGGTGCTATGAGCCCTGCCTCGAGGCCAGTGACCAGCTAGCTTCAAGGTGCTATGAGCCCTGCCTTGAAGCCAGTGACCAGCTAGCTTCAAGGAGCTATGGGCCTTGCCTCGAGACCAGTGACCAGCTAGCTTCAAGGAGCTATGGGCCTTGCCTCGAGACCAGTGACCAGCTAGCTTCAAGGAGCTATGGGCCTTGCCTCGAGACCAGTGACCAGCTAGCTTCAAGGTGCTATAAGCCCTGCCTCGAGACCAGTGACCAGCTAGCTTCAAGGTGCTATGAGCCCTGCCTCGAGGCCAGTGACCAGCTAGTTTCAAGGTGCTATGAGCCCTGCCTCGAGGCCAGTGACCAGCTAGCTTCAAGGTGCTATGAGCACTGCCTCGAAGCCAGTGACCAGCTAACTTCAAGGGGCTATGGGCACTGCCTCGAGGCCAGTGGCCAGCTAGCTTCAAGGTGCTATGAGCACTGCCTCGAGGCCAGTGACCAGCTAGCTTCAAGGTGCTATGAGCCCTGCCTCGAAGCCAGTGGCCAGCTAGCTTCAAGGTGCTATGAGCCCTGCCTCGAGGCCAGTGACCAGCTAGCTTCAAGGTGCTATGAGCCCTGCCTAGAAGCCAGTGACCAGCTAGCTTCAAGGTGCTATGAGCCCTGCCTCGAGGCCAGTGACCAGCTAGCTTCAAGGTGCTATGAGCCCTGCCTCGAGGCCAGTGACCAGCTAGCTTCAAGGTGCTATGAGCCCTGCCCCGAGGCCAGTGACCAGCTAGCTTCAACGTGCTATGAGCCCTGCCCCGAGGCCAGTGACCAGCTAGCTTCAAGGTGCTATGAACCCTGCCTCGAAGCCAGTGACCAGCTAGCTTCAAGGTGCTATGAGCCCTGCCTCGAAGCCAGTGACCAGCTAGCTTCAAGGTGCTATGAGCCCTGCCTCGAGGCCAGTGACCAGATAGCTTCAAGGTGCTATGAGCCCTGCCTTGAAGCCAGTGACCAGCTAGCTTCAAGGTGCTATGGGCCCTGCCTCGAGGCCAGTGAGCAGCTAGCTTCAAGGTGCTATGAGCCCTGCCTCGAGGCCAGTGACCAGCTAGCTTCAAGGAGCTATGAGCCCTGCCTCGAGACCAGTGACCAGCTAGCTTCAAGGTGCTATAAGCCCTGCCTCGAGGCCAGTGGCCAGCTAACTTCAAGGGGCTATGGGCACTGCCTCGAGGCCAGTGACCAGCTAGCTTCAAGGAGCTATGAGCCCTGCCTCGAGACCAGTGACCAGCTAGCTTCAAGGTGCTATAAGCCCTGCCTCGAGGCCAGTGACCAGCTAGCTTCAAGGTGCTATGAGCCCTGCCTCGAGGCCAGTGACCAGCTAGCTTCAAGGTGCTATGAGCCCTGCCTCGAGGTCAGTGACCAGCTAGCTTCAAGGAGCTATGAGCCCTGCCTCGAGACCAGTGACCAGCTAGCTTCAAGGTGCTATAAGCCCTGCCTCGAGGCCAGTGACCAGCTAGCTTCAAGGTGCTATGGGCTCTGCCTCGAGGCCAGTGACCAGCTAGCTTCAAGGTGCTATGGGCTCTGCCTCGAGGCCAGTGGCCAGCTAGCTTCAAGGTGCTATGAGCCCTGCCTCCAGGCCAATGACCAGCTAGCTTCAAGGTGCTATGAGCCCTGCCCCGAGGCCAGTGACCAGCTAGCTTCAAGGTGCTATGAGCCCTGCCTCGAGGCCAGTGACCAGCTAGCTTCAAGGTGCTATGAGCCCTGCCCCGAGGCCAGTGACCAGCTAGCTTCAACGTGCTATGAGCCCTGCCCCGAGGCCAGTGACCAGCTAGCTTCAAGGTGCTATGAGCCCTGCCTCGAAGCCAGTGACCAGCTAGCTTCAAGGTGCTATGAGCCCTGCCTCGAGGCCAGTGACCAGCTAGCTTCAAGGTGCTATGAACCCTGCCTCGAGGCCAGTGACCAGCTAGCTTCAAGGTGCTATGAACCCTGCCTCGAAGCCAGTGACCAGCTAGCTTCAAGGTGCTATGAGCCCTGCCTTGAAGCCAGTGACCAGCTAGCTTCAAGGTGCTATGAGCCCTGCCTCGAGGCCAGTGACCAGCTAGCTTCAAGGTGCTATGAGCCCTGCCTTGAAGCCAGTGACCAGCTAGCTTCAAGGTGCTATGGGCCCTGCCTCGAGGCCAGTGAGCAGCTAGCTTCAAGGTGCTATGAGCCCTGCCTCGAGGCCAGTGACCAGCTAGCTTCAAGGAGCTATGAGCCCTGCCTCGAGACCAGTGACCAGCTAGCTTCAAGGTGCTATAAGCCCTGCCTCGAGGCCAGTGGCCAGCTAACTTCAAGGGGCTATGGGCACTGCCTCCAGGCCAATGACCAGCTAGCTTCAAGGTGCTATGAGCCCTGCCTCCAGGCCAATGACCAGCTAGCTTCAAGGTGCTATGAGCCCTGCCTCCAGGCCAATGACCAGCTAGCTTCAAGGTGCTATGAGCCCTGCCTCGAGGCCAGTGACCAGCTAGCTTCAAGGTGCTATGGGCCCTGCCTTAAAGCCAGTGACCAGCTAGCTTCAAGGTGCTATGAGCCCTGCCTCGAGGCCAGTGACCAGCTAGCTTCAAGGTGCTATGGGCCCTGCCTCGAGGCTAGTGACCACCTAGCTTCAAGGTGCTATGAGCCCTGCCTTGAAGCCAGTGACCAGCTAGCTTCAAGGTGCTATGGGCCCTGCCTCGAGGCCAGTGACCAGCTAGCTTCAAGGTGCTATGAGCCCTGCCTCGAGGCCAGTGACAAGCTAGTTTCAAGGTGCTATGAGCCCTGCCTCGAGGCCAGTGACCAGCTAGCTTCAAGGTGCTATGAGCCCTGCCTTGAAGCCAGTGACCAGCTAGCTTCAAGGAGCTATGGGCCTTGCCTCGAGACCAGTGACCAGCTAGCTTCAAGGAGCTACATTAACAATGGGTCAAGTCAAGTGCCCTGGAACTTTCACTGTGCTGCAGTAGGCACTGCCCCAAACACCACTGCCCTGGAAGGTTCAAAGGGCGGCATGGGCACTGCCTCGAGGCCAGTGGCCAGCTAGCTTCAAGGTGCTATGAGCCCTGCCCCGAGGCCAGTGACCAGCTAGCTTCAAGGTGCTATAAGCCCTGCCTCGAGGCCAGTGACCAGCTAGCTTCAAGGTGCTATGAGCCCTGCCTCGAGGCTAGTGACCACCTAGCTTCAAGGTGCTATGAGCCCTGCCTTGAAGCCAGTGACCAGCTAGCTTCAAGGTGCTATGGGCCCTGCCTCGAGGCCAGTGACCAGCTAGCTTCAAGGTGCTATGAGCCCTGCCTCGAGGCCAGTGACAAGCTAGTTTCAAGGTGCTATGAGCCCTGCCTCGAGGCCAGTGACCAGCTAGCTTCAAGGTGCTATGAGCCCTGCCTTGAAGCCAGTGACCAGCTAGCTTCAAGGAGCTATGGGCCTTGCCTCGAGACCAGTGACCAGCTAGCTTCAAGGAGCTATGGGCCTTGCCTCGAGACCAGTGACCAGCTAGCTTCAAGGTGCTATGAGCCCTGCCTCGAGGCTAGTGACCACCTAGCTTCAAGGTGCTATGAGCCCTGCCTTGAAGCCAGTGACCAGCTAGCTTCAAGGTGCTATGGGCCCTGCCTCGAGGCCAGTGACCAGCTAGCTTCAAGGTGCTATGAGCCCTGCCTCGAGGCCAGTGACCAGCTAGTTTCAAGGTGCTATGAGCCCTGCCTCGAGGCCAGTGACCAGCTAGCTTCAAGGTGCTATGAGCCCTGCCTTGAAGCCAGTGACCAGCTAGCTTCAAGGAGCTATGGGCCTTGCCTCGAGACCAGTGACCAGCTAGCTTCAAGGAGCTATGGGCCTTGCCTCGAGACCAGTGACCAGCTAGCTTCAAGGAGCTATGGGCCTTGCCTCGAGACCAGTGACCAGCTAGCTTCAAGGTGCTATAAGCCCTGCCTCGAGACCAGTGACCAGCTAGCTTCAAGGTGCTATGAGCCCTGCCTCGAGGCCAGTGACCAGCTAGTTTCAAGGTGCTATGAGCCCTGCCTCGAGGCCAGTGACCAGCTAGCTTCAAGGTGCTATGAGCACTGCCTCGAAGCCAGTGACCAGCTAACTTCAAGGGGCTATGGGCACTGCCTCGAGGCCAGTGGCCAGCTAGCTTCAAGGTGCTATGAGCACTGCCTCGAGGCCAGTGACCAGCTAGCTTCAAGGTGCTATGAGCCCTGCCTCGAAGCCAGTGGCCAGCTAGCTTCAAGGTGCTATGAGCCCTGCCTCGAGGCCAGTGACCAGCTAGCTTCAAGGTGCTATGAGCCCTGCCTAGAAGCCAGTGACCAGCTAGCTTCAAGGTGCTATGAGCCCTGCCTCGAGGCCAGTGACCAGCTAGCTTCAAGGTGCTATGAGCCCTGCCTCGAGGCCAGTGACCAGCTAGCTTCAAGGTGCTATGAGCCCTGCCCCGAGGCCAGTGACCAGCTAGCTTCAACGTGCTATGAGCCCTGCCCCGAGGCCAGTGACCAGCTAGCTTCAAGGTGCTATGAGCCCTGCCTCGAAGCCAGTGACCAGCTAGCTTCAAGGTGCTATGAGCCCTGCCTCGAGGCCAGTGACCAGCTAGCTTCAAGGTGCTATGAACCCTGCCTCGAAGCCAGTGACCAGCTAGCTTCAAGGTGCTATGAGCCCTGCCTTGAAGCCAGTGACCAGCTAGCTTCAAGGTGCTATGAGCCCTGCCTCGAGGCCAGTGACCAGATAGCTTCAAGGTGCTATGAGCCCTGCCTTGAAGCCAGTGACCAGCTAGCTTCAAGGTGCTATGGGCCCTGCCTCGAGGCCAGTGAGCAGCTAGCTTCAAGGTGCTATGAGCCCTGCCTCGAGGCCAGTGACCAGCTAGCTTCAAGGAGCTATGAGCCCTGCCTCGAGACCAGTGACCAGCTAGCTTCAAGGTGCTATAAGCCCTGCCTCGAGGCCAGTGGCCAGCTAACTTCAAGGGGCTATGGGCACTGCCTCGAGGCCAGTGACCAGCTAGCTTCAAGGAGCTATGAGCCCTGCCTCGAGACCAGTGACCAGCTAGCTTCAAGGTGCTATAAGCCCTGCCTCGAGGCCAGTGACCAGCTAGCTTCAAGGTGCTATGAGCCCTGCCTTGAAGCCAGTGGCCAGCTAGCTTCAAGGTGCTATGAGCCCTGCCTCGAAGCCAGTGACCAGCTAGCTTCAAGGTGCTATAAGCCCTGCCTCGAGGCCAGTGACCAGCTAGCTTCAAGGTGCTATAAGCCCTGCCTCGAAGCCAGTGACCAGCTAGCTTCAAGGTGCTATGAGCCCTGCCTCGAAGCCAGTGACCAGCTAGCTTCAAGGTGCTATGAGCCCTGCCTCGAGGCCAGTGACCAGCTAGCTTCAAGGTGCTATGAGCCCTGCCCCGAGGCCAGTGACCAGCTAGCTTCAACGTGCTATGAGCCCTGCCCCGAGGCCAGTGACCAGCTAGCTTCAAGGTGCTATGAGCCCTGCCTCGAAGTTAGTGACCAGCTAGCTTCAAGGTGCTATGAGCCCTGCCTCGAAGCCACGCCCACCAGCAGCAGGGAGGCTCTGAGGCTGCTGAGGGCAGAGCCCGCGGGGGTTCAGAGTTCAGCTGCACCTGCTAAACACATGCCAGGCCCTCCCCCCTCACACCCACACAGACACCAGGCGCCCAACACATGCCAGGAGTGCCTCGGCTGGGGAGAGGACCCCCCCCATACATGCCAGGCGTGCCCTGACTGTACCCCCGCCCCCCCCCCATACATGCCAGGCGTGCCCTGACTGGGGAGAGGACCCCCCCCCCCCCGCATACATGCCAGGCGTGCCCTGACTGTACCCCCGCCCCCCCCCCATACATGCCAGGCGTGCCTCGGCTGGGATGATGGCCAGTTCCAGGGCACATGCCAGGTATTCCTTGGCCCGGTGCCCACACACATGCCCCACCCACCCCTGGGAGGGCTGCGCTGCCCTGATAAGCCCCCGCAGCCTCTGGGAGTTTCCACGGGTCACACTCCGAGTGGGGCAGAGCCGGACTTTACTCCAGGCCCCGGGGGGGGGGGCTTTGAGGCGCTACTCGGCAGCGAACGAGGGTTCTTCGGTTTCTAAAGCAGGGAGGGAGAGAATCAGTCCACTCAGAGCAACACCCATGAGGGGGGGCTGGGGCTTCATTCAAAACCCCTCTTTCTATAGCGCTTACAGGCAGGCGAGGCGCTGTAGTCAGGGCAGCGAGGGAGCGAAGGGGGAGGGGAGCCAGGAGGGGGTTCAGGAGGCGCCCCCCCCCCGCCCCCCAGTCACACAGACCTCCTCTGGAGGGGGGGGTACAGGAGGCGCCCCCTCCACCCCAGTCACACAGATCCCCTCTAGAGGGGGGCACAGGAGGCGCCCCCTGCCCCCACTAACAGACCTCTAAAGGGGGGGTACAGGAGGCGCCCCCTCCCCCCAGTCACACAGACCCCCTCTGGAGGGGGGGTACAGGAGGCGCCCCTGCCCCCCCCAGTCACACAGACCTCCTCTGGAGGGGGGGGGGTACAGGAGGCGCCCCCTCCCCCCAGTCACACAGACCTCCTCTGGAGGGGGGGTACAGGAGGCGCCCCCCGCCCCCAGTCACACAGACCTCCTCTGGAGGGGGGGTACAGGAGGCGCCCCCTCCCCCCAGTCACACAGACCTCCTCTGGAGGGGGGGTACAGGAGGCGCCCCCTCCCCCCAGTCACACAGACCTCCTCTGGAGGGGGGTACAGGAGGCGCCCCCTCCCCCCAGTCACACAGACCTCCTCTGGAGGGGGTGGGGGGGTACAGGAGGCGCCCCCTCTTCCCCAATCACACAGACCTCCTCTGGAGGGGGGGTACAGGAGGCTCCCCCCGCCCCCAGTCACACAGACCTCCTCTGGAGGGGGGGTACAGGAGGCGCCCCCTCCCCAGTCACACAGACCTCCTCTGGAGGGGGGGTACAGGAGGCGCCCCCTCTTCCCCAATCACACAGACCTCCTCTGGAGGGGGGGTACAGGAGGCGCCCCCTCCCCCCAGTCACACAGACCTCTTCTGGAGGGGGGGTACAGGAGGCGCCCCCTCCCCCCAGTCACACAGACCCCCTCTGGAGGGGGGGTACAGGAGGCGCCCCTGCCCCCCCCAGTCACACAGACCTCCTCTGGAGGGGGGGTACAGGAGGCGCCCCCCGCCCCCAGTCACACAGACCCCCTCTGGAGGGGGGGTACAGGAGGCGCCCCTGCCCCCCCCAGTCACACAGACCTCCTCTGGAGGGGGGTACAGGAGGCGCCCCCTCATCCCCAATCACACAGACCTCCTCTGGAGGGGGGGTACAGGAGGCGCCCCCCGCCCCCAGTCACACAGACCTCCTCTGGAGGGGGGTACAGGAGGCGCCCCCTCCCCCCAGTCACACAGACCTCCTCTGGAGGGGGGGGGGGTACAGGAGGCGCCCCCTCTTCCCCAATCACACAGACCTCCTCTGGAGGGGGGGTACAGGAGGCGCCCCCCGCCCCCAGTCACACAGACCTCCTCGGGAGGGGGGTACAGGAGGCGCCCCCTCCCCCCAGTCACACAGACCTCCTCTGGAGGGGGGGTACAGGAGGCGCCCCCCGTGACAGACCTCCTCTGGAGGGGGGTACAGGAGGCGGCCCCCGTGACAGACCTCCTCTGGAGGGGGGTACAGGAGGCGGCCCCCGTGACAGACCTCCTCTGGAGGGGGGGTACCGGAGGTGGCCCCCGCACCCCAGTCACACAGACCTACTCGGGAGGGGGTGTACCGGAGGCGGCCCCCGCACCCCAGTCACACAGACCTCCTCGGGAGGGGGGGTACAGGAGGCGCCCCCCGCCCCCAGTCACACAGACCTCCTCTGGAGGGGGTGGGGGGTACAGGAGGCGCCCCCCGCCCCCGGTCACACAGACCTCCTCTGGAGGGGGGCACAGGAGGCGCCCCCTCTTCCCCAATCACACAGACCTCCTCTGGAGGGGGGTACAGGAGGCGCCCCCGCACCCCAGTCACACAGACCTCCTCGGGAGGGGGGGTACCGGAGGCGGCCCCCGCACCCCAGTCACACAGACCTCCTCGGGAGGGGGGGTACCGGAGGCGGCCCCCGCACCCCAGTCACACAGACCTCCTCGGGAGGGGAACGGCAGGAGGTGCACCCCCCACCAGATGGCGGGTTACTTTCCCATCCATCCATCTCTCCATGTGCCCCTCCACCCATCCATCCACCCTCTCTCCTTTATCTGTCCAGCCATTCATTTATAAAGTTTTATATAGCGCAAACTTGACCCAAGAGGGTATCAGAGCGCTTTACATTTTGGATAGTTGCATTACAAGTTACATCAGATACAAGAGCATAGTAAGGTACAGTACACATAAACAATGTTTAAATCATTCGTAGGAGGGAGGGGAGGAAGGAGTAATAGTGGGGAGACGAGGAGGAACTATGCCCAATGCTGGGCTGGGTACCATCCACCCTTCTCCGCCCTCCATCCACCCTTCTCCGCCCTCCATCCACCCTTCTCTCCCCTCCGTCCCTGCACCCACCTAGCCACATTTCATCCATCCAGCCTTCTCTCCTCTCCATCCGTCCCTTCATCCACTCTTCTCTCCTCTGCAGCCGTCCCTCCATCCACCCTTCTCTCCTCTCCATCTGTCCCTCCCATCCATCCACCCTTCTCTCCTCCATCCGTCCCACCACCCCTTCCATCCACCCTTCTCTCCTCTCCAGCTGTCCCTCCCTCCATCCACCCTTCTCTCCTCTGTCTGTCCCTCCATCCATCCACCCTTCTCTCCTCTCCATCTGTCCCGCCACCCACCCTTCTCTCCTCTCCATCCGCCCCTCCACCCTTCTCTCCTCTCCATCAGTCCCTCCATCCATCCACCCTTCTCTCCTCTCCATCTGTCCCTCGATTAACCCTTCTCTGCATCTGCCCTTCCATCCACCCTTCTCTCCTCTCCATCTGTCCCTCCATCCATCCACCCTGCTTTCCTCTCCATCCGTCCCTCCATCCATCTCTCCTCTCCATCTGTCCCTCCATCAACCCTTCTCTGCATCTGTCCTTCCATCCACCCTTCTCTCCTCCGCATCTGTCCCTCCATCCACCCTTCTCTCCTCTCCACCAGTCCTTCCGTCTATCCACCCTTCTCTCCTCTCCATCCGTCCCGCCATCCATCCACCCTTCTCTCCTCCGCATCTGTCCCTCCACCCATCCACCCTTCTCTCCTCCGCATCTGTCCCTCCATCCACCCTTCTCTCCTCTCCACCCGTCCCGCCGTCCATCCACCCTTCTCTCCTCTCCATCCGTCCCGCCATCCATCCACCCTTCTCTCCTCCGCATCTGTCCCTCCACCCATCCACCCTTCTCTCCTCCGCATCTGTCCCTCCATCCACCCTTCTCTCCTCTCCACCGGTCCTTCCATCCATCCACCCTTCTCTCCTCTCCATCGTCCCTCCATCCATCCACCCTTCTCTCCTCTCCATCTGTCCTTCCATCCATCCTTCTCTCCTCTCCATCCGTCCCTCCAACCACCCTTCTCTCCTCTCCATCAGTCCCTCCATTCATACACCCTTCTCTCCTCTCCATCCGTCCCGCCATCCATCCACCCTTCTCTCCTCCGCATCAGTCCCCCCACCCATCTCATCTGTCCGTCCCTCCATCCACCCTTCTCTCCTCTCCACCCGTCCTTCCATCCATTCACCCTTCTCTCCTCTCCATCCGTCCCTCCATCCATCCACCCATCTCTCCTCTCCATCCGTCCCTCCACCCATCCATCCACCCTTTTGTCATCTCCATCCATCCCTCCATCCATCCACCCTTCTGTGCTCGCCATCCGTCCCTCCATCCATCCACCCATCTCTCCTCTCCCTCCACCCCTCCATCCACCATGTGGTTATTGACCTCTTGGTGACCAGGCTCTCCAATCACACAAATCACAGTTGACGCTCATGTTTCTCTCCTCTCCATCTGTCCTTCCATCCATCCACCCTTCTCTCCTCTCCATCTGTCCCTCCATCCATCCACCCTTCTCTCCTCTCCATCTGTCCCTCCATCCATCCACCCTTCTCTCCTCTCCATCCGCCCCTCCATCCATCCACCCTTCTCTCCTCTCCATCTGTCCCTCCATCCATCCATTCTTTTCTCATCTCCATCTGTCCCTCCATCAACCCTTCTCTGCATCTGTCCTTCCATCCACCCTGCTCTCCTCTGCATCTGTCCTTCCATCCATCCACCCTTCTCTCCTCTCCATCTGTCCCTCCATCCATCCTTCTCTCCTCCATCTGCCCCTCCATCCATCCACCCTTCTCTCCTCTCCATCTGCCCCTCCATCCATCCTTCTCTCCTCTCCATCAGTCCCTCCATTCATACACCCTTCTCTCCTCTCCATCTGCCCCTCCATCCACCCTTCTCTCCTCTCCATCTGCCCCTCCATCCATCCACCCTTCTCTCCTCTGCACCTGTCCCTCCCTCCATCCATCTCTCCTCTGCACCTGTCTCTCCATCCATCCATTCTTTTCTCATCTCCATCTGTCCCTCCATCAACCCTTCTCTGCATCTGTCCTTCCATCCACCCTACTCTCCTCCGCATCTGTCCCTCCTTTTATCCACCCTTCTCCCCTCTCCATCCGTCCCGCCATCCACCCTTCTCTCCTCCGCATCTGTCCCTCCATCCATCCACCCTTCTCTCCTCTCCATCCGTCCTTCCATCCATCCACACTTCTCTCCTCTGCATCTGTCCTTCCATCCACCCTTCTCTCCTCTCGTCCTTCCATCCATCCACCCTTCTCTCCTCTCCATCCGTCCCGCCATCCATCCTTCTCTCCTCTCCATCCGTCCCTCCACCCGTCCATCCACCCTTCTCTCCTCCGCATCTGTCCCTCCACCCATCCACCCTTCTCATCTGTCCGTCCCTCCATCCACCCTTCTCTCCTCTCCACCCGTCCTTCCATTCATACACCCTTCTCTCCTCTCCATCAGTCCCTCCATCCATCCACCCTTCTCTCCTCCGCATATGTCCCTCCATCCACCCTTCTCACCTCTCCATCTGTCCCTCCATCCATCCACCCTTCTCACCTCTCCATCTGTCCCTCCACCCATCCACCCTTCTCATCTGTCCGTCCCTCCATCCACCCTTCTCTCCTCTCCACCCGTCCTTCCATTCATACACCCTTCTCTCCTCTCCATCCGTCCCGCCATCCATCCACCCTTCTCTCCTCTCCATCAGTCCCTCCATTCATACACCCTTCTCTCCTCCATCCGCCCCTCCATCCATCCACCCTTCTCTCCTCTCCATCCGTCCCTCCATCCACCCTTCTCTCCTCTCCACCCGTCCTTCCATCCATCCTTCTCTCCTCTCCATCCGTCCCTCCACCCTTCTCTCCATCCGTCCCTCCATCCATCCACCCATCTCTCCTCTCCATCCGTCCCTCCACCCATCCATCCACCCTTTTGTCATCTCCATCCATCCACCCATCTCTCCTCTCCACCCGTCCTTCCATTCATACACCATGTGTTTATTGACCTCTTGGTGACCAGGCTCTCCAATCACACAAATCACAGTTGATGCTCATGTTTCGCGCTCGGCAGCGGGGCCCGCCCTTCGGGGGTCACCGGGGCCCCCACAGGAGCCCCTTCCTGAGGATGCGGAGCTGGCAGAGCCGCGCATCCGATGGAGAACATTCCAGAAGAAACGGAAATAGAGGCCCCGCCCGCGCTGAGCTGCACTGATGGGGAGGGGGGGGGCTGCCACAGATCAATGGCGGGGCGTGGGCGCGCCGGGAGCGGAGCAGCGAGGGGCACCGACTGCTCACAGGAGGGAGGGGGGCATGAAACTGACACTACTCACAGGGGTGGCCATGAAACGGACTACTGGAGGGGTTGGGCGTGAAACTGACACAACTGGGGGGTATGAAACTGACTACTCACAGGGGTGGGCATGAAACTGACACTACTCACAGGGGTTGGCATGACACTACTGGGGGGGGGTGCATGAAACGGACTACTGGAGGGGTTGGGCGTGAAACTGACACTACTCACAGGGGTGGGCATGAAACTGACACTACTCACAGGGGTTGGCATGACACTACTGGGGGGGGGTGCATGAAACGGACTACTGGAGGGGTTGGGCGTGAAACTGACACTACTGGGGGGTATGAAACTGACTACTCACAGGGGGTGGGTATGAAACTGACACTACTCACAGGGGGGGCATGAAACTGACACTACTCACAGGGGGGGGCATGAAACTGACACTACTCACAGGGGTGGGCATGAAACTGACACTACTCACAGGGGGTGGGTATGAAACTGACACTACTCACAGGGATGGGCATGACACTACTGGGGGGGTGCATGAAACGGATTACTGGAGGGGTTGGGCGTGAAACTGACACTACTGGGGGGTATGAAACTGACTACTCACAGGGGGTGGGCATGAAACTGACTACTCACAGGGGGTGGGTATGAAACTGACACTACTCACAGGGGTGGGCATGACACTACTGGGGGGGGGTGCATGAAACGGATTACTGGAGGGGTTGGGCGTGAAACTGACACTACTGGGGGGTATGAAACTGACTACTCACAGGGGGTGGGCATGAAACTGACTACTCACAGGGGTGGGCATGAAACGGACTACTGAGGAGTGGGCATGAAGCTGACACTACTCAAGGGGCGCATGAAACGGACACTACTGGGGGGCATGAAAAACACTAATCACAGGGGGTGGGCATGAAACTGACACTACTGGGGGGCATGAAACGGACACTACTCACAGGGGGTGGACACTACTCACAGGGGGTGGGCATGAAACTGACTACTCAGGGGGGGTATGAAACTGACTACTCACAGGGGGAGGCATGAAACTGACACTACTCACAGGGGGTGGGCATGAAACGGACTACTCAGGGGGGGTAAGAAACTGACAATACTCACAGGGGTAGGCATGAAACTGACACTACTCACAGGGGTAGGCATGAAACTGACTGCTGGGGAGGGGGGGGGGGGTCATAGGCATGAAACTGACACTACCCAGAGAGGGTGGGCATGGATCCGACATGACCCACGGGGGTGGGCATGAGATCGACACACTGGCTGGCAGGGTGTGGATCGGCGAGCAGCAGCGAGGGACACGGACACTACTCATGGGAGTAGGCATTGTAGGAGAGTAGGGTCTGCTTCCTATGGTTACCCCCACTTTTTGCTGATGTTTCACTGTTTCTTGACTTAAGTCTGGCTGGGGCCCTGCTATCCAGGACTCCAGCCTAGCTGCTTCCTCTCTAAATTGATTGCATGTACTTTAGGTACACTCCAGTTTGGATTCTGGGGTACCCGTGTTAGTCCCTAGTATATGGTATACTATGTACCCAGGGCATAGGTACCCCAGAGGCCTCCCAGGGGTGCAGCATGTATTATGCCAACCCTGGGGAGCCATTCAAAATGACACAACAGGTCTGCTACTGCAGCCTGTGTAAGGTGGTGCAAGCACAGGTTCACTATATCTATCCTTATCACTGCATGTATAAACCTATCAGTCACCCCTATGGCAGGCTTTATCAATCCTGAAGGCAGGGTGCTGGGTTTTGTGAGGGAGGGTGCGCCTGCATGAGCAGAGTCCCTCTGCAGCCTTCAGAACCTTTATTCCGGGGTTGCTTCTGATGCAGCCAACCATATACTCTTAAGTGCATTATAACCTTGCGGTAAATGCTAACTTTAAAACTGCTGCATGGAAAAATGCCATGTTTGGTGTCAAATACCTTGGAATCATACCTCCTGCCAGTAACTGGTGTGGAAGGTATGATTCCACCCTCCTAGAGGGAGAAATATGACAGCACCAGTACACCCGGTACCAGCTTTACAGAACCCTGGCATCACAAGATGGATGCTGCCAGCCAGAGACACGTGTCTGCCCTCCTGTTGCTGGACGAAACTCTAGCAGGGGAGGCCTGGACAATAGGTTTCCTGTCACAGGGAGGTGTAACCACCTCCCAGACAGGCTTTAGTGTATTGGGGCTGAGTGGGTGCACTCAGTGTTTGAAGTCTGCACTGGGGGCACATTTGGTGTCCCTGTGCATAGTCCAGCTCAAACTGGCTACCAGCCCCTGCGCCGGCGCAAATCTGGACAAAGGACATGTGTGTAGCCATCCCTCTGTCCTGACCCTCCCATAGGTGGGTCCCCAGAGTTTGTCCCACCCCTTCCTTAGGTATAAAGTAGGAACCCCTGACTACAGGACTTTAGAGTTTACCTGGACTAAACTCTGCCACAGAAACCAAGTACTTCAACGATCTGCACGACACTGGATGACTGAAGAATCTCCCTTGGAGTAAAGGAGTTACTCCCCTGCAAGGCAGGCACCTAAAATGCATCTCACCGGTTTGCATTTACACAGCTCCTGACAGACTCCGAAGAATTTTTAACACAGGAGGTGGGTTCCCCAGCTTCCCCGAGGCCGATCCGTGGTCTCAGCAAACCTGAGACCCGCAGCCCTCGTGGGGACCGTGCAACCAGAACCCCATGACACCGTGAACATTTGCAGCAGCATATGCTTTTTGGCGATCCCGGAGACTGTGCTTTGGGCTACTTGTAGTCCAAGCCCTAAGTAGCGTTTCCACTGAAGAGCACCGGCCTACACTCCACAAGTTGTCCGTGGGCTGGTGTTTTGCAATTCCTCTCGAGGCTCCTTCGCGATCCCTGGTCTGTCGACCTGTGGGTCCCCGAGAAGGTAACCATAACTTTCCATGGGCTTTCCTGGTTGCTCCAGACGTGCCCCGACTCGCCATAGCTTGGGGAGCCACAGGACCTTGCTGGTCCACACCGAAGCACCTTTTCTCAAACCGCGTGGGTTGCAGTTGCCAAGGCTTGTTGGTCTCCAATCCAGACACCGACCCCCCAGCACTTTACATCCTTCGTGGGACAGCTCACCTGCGGACTTTGGTAGTCGTCTCCTGGTCCCCGTGGCTGCAGAGTCAAGCTTCACCTCTTTGCACCTGAGGCACCCGACATCGTGGGTATTTGTCTACCAAGCCCCTGGTCACTGCCAAGTGACCCAGACCCTGTCCCCTCTGCTTTCAGGTTCTTCTCATCTCCGATCCAGGCTTGGATCACACCGGACACTTTCCTCCTTCAAGGCACCAGCACTTTGCAGCATATTGTCATTAGTCATGTATTTTTTCATTTCCAGCACAGTCCGTTTTAACTATTGCAGCCACACCTATTTAATTTACAGCGCAAACGCTTTCACTTTAGCGGCCGAGACAAAGAAGCTTCCTTTAGTTTTACACTTTGTGTACGCACTTTCACTTTAATGTTTTTTATGTTAATTGTAGCTTATAGAGCACGTAATCACCTGCAGGTCTCTTAGCGCTTGTAGAGAAAGCTCAGGTAGCTACTGATATCCCAGAAATACACCAGGCCAGTATATTAGACTATAGCCAGGGCTTCCCTAAACAAGTAAGTCTTGAGACTTCCTAAAGGAGAGGAGGGCAGGATCCTTACAAAGGTTCTTCGGTAATTAATTCCAGATTTGGGGAATTAAGACAGAGAACGCTCTGCCACCTTCCGATGCCATTTTGACTTGTGAGGGGGCCAGAAGGTCTGCCGTGGACAATCGCAATGTATGCCCCAGAGCATATTTCATCAGACACTCCTTAATATAGCCCTGCGCCTGGCTAAAGATGGCTTTATGGGCAATGCAAAGGCCCTTAAACCTGGCTCTCTGTTTGACAGGGAGCCAATGCAGTCTAAGCAGCCAAGGGGTGGCATGAGCCCATCTAGGGAGCCTAAAAATCAACCTCGCTGCATCGTTCATTATCACCTGCATCTTGCTGATTAGTTTCTCAGGGAGGCAGATATAAAGAGCATTGCCACAGTCCAATCTGGACACGATCATGGCAGATACGATCATCCGTAGAGTGGTAGGTGAGAGCAGGGTGGCCAACTTCAGCAGCTGTAGCATGAGGCCCAGGTAGGTGCCAACCACAGAGGACACTTGATTGGTCAAGGGAAGGTTGGCATTGATCTTGATGCCCAGGCTTTTAACGACCGGCACTGGCCTAGGGGCAGTGCCAAGCTCGAGGCCAGAAGAGGTCATTCCAGGGGTTCCCCTTAGGAGAAATTCCAAGGATCTCTGTCTTGTCCGGATTAACTTTTAATGAATTGTCGGTCATCCAATTCACAGTGTCTCTAAGGATGTTCTGAACGCAAGACTGACCTTGCGGAGAGTTATTAATCTTCAGAATAAGTTGGGTATCATCTGCATGATTAAATACTTGACAATCGATAGCGGCTAGTGCTCCCACTAATGGCTGGATATACACGATAAAAAGAAGAGGAGACAAAGCTGAGCCCTGGGGGACTCTACAAGTGAGGTCACCCCTGTTTGATATTTGATCGCCCAATTGAATCCTTTGGGACCTCCCTGACAGAAAGGACTCAACCCACTGATGAGCCAGCCCGCATAACCCAGATTAGAAATTCGCAGCAGAAGTTGTGCATAGTTGACTGCGTCCCTTTCTTTACACGCTGCTCGCTGCAACCTGAATACGGTGAGCAGCAACCAAAGAAAAGGGCGCGGCCACCATACAAGCGGTCTTGCATTTGCGAGAGTTTGAGCTGTTAGCATTAAAAATGACAATGCCTGTTATATGTGTTGCTTTGAAAAACACGTAAAGGCATTATCATTGTCAATGCTAATAGCTTAAAAGTTCGCATATTGCAAGGCTTATTGCATTGAAAATGCTTGTTTTCATAATGCCCCTAATACATGTCTCTTGTCGCTGACCCCTCGGGCTGTATGTTGTGATGTAAAATGCTGCAGCTCGTGTATGCTTGTTACTGTGAAATGCTGGTACTTCATTCACAGGAAGGAGAGAGGAGTTAAAATGCGCCCAGGTCCGATTTATTTTCTGAAGAGAGAGACTCGTTTTGAGATTAACTTCTGAAGATTGAGAAAGATGGTCTAACTCAACATATCCTGTGGAAATGTACTTCTAGAAAAGCAACTTCAATAAACAGGGGGATAAAAACAGACTTCGGTCGTTGAATTCACAGCTAACGTGGCACGATAAGAGCAAGATTTACAGCCCTGTTTACAACATAGCTTAGGGGAAAATAATTAAAGAAAACAGTGCTACAGACTGCAGATAAAACAGACCATCTAACACCACAGGTAAAAAGTCCAGTCCTTATTGGAGGTTACAAATGCAGACATGGCATTACCAAGGAGGGACTACTAAGCCTATTCATGAATCCAAAGCAACCATTTAGAAAGGGCAGTAACAGCAGCCAATTGAAAAGATGGGCGGAGCTTCAAGTCCATCCCTGAATACAGCATGCCTGGCAGCACAGCGTATGCGCTGCCCAGGCTCGCCCTAAAAACAAGCATGTGCAATGCAATAGGTCTCGCATTTGCCAGAGTTTAAGCTACTAGTATTGTAAATGACAATGCCTGTTATTTCTGTTTAGTTAACACATAAAAGGAATTGTCATTTACAATGCCAATAGTTCAAACTCTTGTAAATGCAAGACCTTTTTCACTTCAAAGAAGCGGCAGACATTGCCCCAGGCTGCTGGGAAAGTGAAAGCACGCATGGCACGCTGCAGGAAAGCATGTTGTGCCTGCAGTAGGAGAACGTGTAACAGAAGTAAAAGGGCCTGTCCTCATGGGAGGTTACAAATTAAGACAAGGTGAAACTAAGGAGACACTAACAAGCCTATTAACGAATCAGAAGCCAGCATTTACGAAGGACAATGACACATGCCAATGAAAAATATGGGCGGTGTTTAAGTCCATTGCCTAATACAGCATGCTTTGCAGAGCAGAGACCTAAAGACACGGGCACCAGACCAAACAACTATTATGTTCATGAAGTTTCTACAAGTAACCTACACAGTGCAGGTATCTCACACTAGGCTGGGTCACTGAAACTCAACCTGGTAAGACTTTGCTGGCAGCAAAAACTGATCAAGGAGGTTGAACGGTGTACACGTCCTGCCTTCATTTAGGCAGGTCACACTTTAAGGCCTCTGCGCAATACAATTAGTGCTTTATGTAAACTTTCAATTATATTTAATGCAATATGTGCCTTCACCCATATTCAGTAGTCTGTACGCTATTTCTTGTGCACCAAGATCTCAAACCATGAATCTGTGGGTGTTATTCTAATGAGGAAAAATGCAAAGTGGCAAAATGGGCGGGTAGTGGTGGCATACAGTTTAAAATTCAACCCAAGGCTACCCCAATGGCGAACGTCAAATTTGAACAGGAGTCAGCCAGAAACATTTCCCCGGCACCAGGAGTGCGGTTTGCAGCAGCACCCTCCGTACCCGGCAGAGCCACAGCTACACCAGGAAGAGCTGGGGCAGCATGCCCAGTGTCTTTTCAATGCATGACTGCACAAGAAGCCTTATGAGTCCCCCAGTTTGTATTCAGGGGTGACGAGGGAACCATTCCTTGCTAATAAAGGTATCATGCCAGCAGGAACGTTGAAAATGAAAAATGGTGCCCATGCCTGGCTGTCCGAGTCCTTCACATAGTTACAGTGAACTGGAGCCTGTCCTAAATTCAGGGGACAGGGCAGAGGGAGGGTGTGTTCAATGTGACAAGGCAGCGCACAAACTCACAACACAACATGCAGAGCGCAGGGCAGCCATGTATAAACAGGTCACAATTCCAAGCAGAGGGTAGTCAGAGTAAAGAGTGAAGAGAACACAGCAAACCAGTGGCGAGCCAGCAGTGACTGCTGCAACATGCACCAGCAAGCCACCAGGGTGGTGGCGCAGAGCATGGGCAGCTGGTCACTGGCACAAAAGATGCCAGCTCAGCCCATGCACATGGGTCACACGGTACCTGCAGCTTCACTTTACGCAGTGATGACGACATGGTGCCAGAATGCAGCACCTCTAGGAAGAAGGGCAACAAAACCAAGCCCAGCAATGGCAGGCGATGAAGGGGACCTGGAAAGACAGTCCAAGTCACTGAGGCAGAGGCGTGAGCAGTTATAAGCGAGACCCGCAGAGAAACGCTAGAACTGGGGTCAACAGAAACACTTCGCACACCGAGCTAGGCTGGGGTCAGCAGAAACACTTCTCATACCGAGCTAGACTAGTGTCAGCAGAAACACTTCTCATACCGAGCTAAGCTGGGGTCAGCAGAAACACTTCTCATACCGAGCTAGGCTGGGGTCAGCAGAAACACTTCTCATACCGAGCTAGGCTGGGGTCAGCAGAAACACTTCTCATACCGAGCTAGGCTGGGGTCAGCAGAAACACTTCTCATACAGAGCTAGACTAGTGTCAGCAGAAACACTTCCCATACAGAGCTAGACTAGTGTCAGCAGAAACACTTCTCATACAGAGCTAGACTAGTGTCAGCAGAAACACTTCTCATACCGAGCTAGACTAGTGTCAGCAGAAACACTTCCCATACAGAGCTAGACTAGTGTCAGCAGAAACACTTCCCATACAGAGCTAGACTAGTGTCAGCAGAAACACTTCCCATACAGAGCTAGGCTGGGGTCAGCAGAAACACTTCCCATACAGAGCTAGACTAGTGTCAGCAGAAACACTTCTCCTACAGAGCTAGACTAGTGTCAGCAGAAACACTTCCCATACAGAGCTAGACTAGTGTCAGCAGAAACACTTCTCATACAGAGCTAGACTAGTGTCAGCAGAAACACTTCTCATACCGAGCTAGGCTGGGGTCAGCAGAAACACTTCCCATACAGAGCTAGACTAGTGTCAGCAGAAACACTTCTCCTACAGAGCTAGACTAGTGTCAGCAGAAACACTTCCCATACAGAGCTAGACTAGTGTCAGCAGAAACACTTCTCATACAGAGCTAGACTAGTGTCAGCAGAAACACTTCCCATACCGAGCTAGGCTGGGGTCAGCAGAAACACTTCCCATACAGAGCTAGACTAGTGTCAGCAGAAACACTTCTCCTACAGAGCTAGACTAGTGTCAGCAGAAACACTTCCCATACAGAGCTAGACTAGTGTCAGCAGAAACACTTCTCATACAGAGCTAGACTAGTGTCAGCAGAAACACTTCTCATACCGAGCTAGACTAGTGTCAGCAGAAACACTTCCCATACAGAGCTAGACTAGTGTCAGCAGAAACACTTCCCATACAGAGCTAGACTAGTGTCAGCAGAAACACTTCTCCTACAGAGCTAGACTAGTGTCAGCAGAAACACTTCCCATACAGAGCTAGACTAGTGTCAGCAGAAACACTTCTCATACAGAGCTAGACTAGTGTCAGCAGAAACACTTCCCATACAGAGCTAGACTAGTGTCAGCAGAAACACTTCCCATACAGAGCTAGACTAGTGTCAGCAGAAACACTTCTCCTACAGAGCTAGACTAGTGTCAGCAGAAACACTTCCCATACAGAGCTAGACTAGTGTCAGCAGAAACACTTCTCATACAGAGCTAGACTAGTGTCAGCAGAAACACTTCTCATACCGAGCTAGGGTGGGGTCAGCAGAAACACTTCACATATAGAGCTAGGCTGGGGTCAGCAGAAACACTTCTAATACAGAGCTAGACTAGTGTCAGCAGAAACACTTCTCATACAGAGCTAGGCTGGGTCAGAAGAAACACTTCACATATAGAGCTAGGCTGGGGTCAGCAGCAACACTTCTCATACAGAGCTAGGCTGGGGTCAGCAGAAACACTTCACATATAGAGCTAGGCTGGGGTCAGCAGCAACACTTCTCATACAGAGCTAGGCTGGGGTCAGAAGAAACACTTCTAATACAGAGATAACTAGTGTCAGCAGAAACACTTCTCATACCGAGCTAGACTGGTGTCAGCAGAAACACTTCTCATACAGAGCTAGGCTGGGGTCAGAAGAAACACTTCTAATACAGAGCTAGGCTGGGGTCAGCAGAAACACTTCTCATACAGAGCTAGGCTGGGGTCAGAAGAAACACTTCTAATACAGAGCTAGACTAGTGTCAGCAGAAACACTTCTCATACAGAGCTAGGCTGGGGTCAGAAGAAACACTTCTAATACAGAGCTAGGCTGGGGTCAGCAGAAACGCTTCTCATACAGAGCTAGGCTGGGGTCAGAAGAAACACTTCTAATACAGAGCTAGGCTGGGGTCAGAAGAAACACTTCTAATACAGAGCTAGGCTGGGGTCAGCAGAAACACTTCTCATACAGAGCTAGACTAGTGTCAGAAGAAACACCTCATACCGAGCTAGACTAGTGTCAGCAGAAACACCTCATACCGAGCTAGACTAGTGTCAGCAGAAACACTTCTCATATAGAGCTAGGCTGGGGTCAGCAGAAACACTTCTCATATAGAGCTAGGCTGGGGTCAGCAGAAACACTTCTCATATAGAGCAAGGCTGGGGTCAGCAGAAACACTTCTCATATAGAGCTAGGCTGGGGTCAGCAGAAACACTTCTCATACAGAGCTAGACTAGTGTAAGCAGAAACACTTCTCATACAGCGCTAGGCTGGGTCAGAAGAAACACTTCTACAGAGCTAGTCTAGTGTCAGCAGAAACAATTCTAGGCTGGTGTCGGCAGAAACACTTCTCATACAGAGCTAGACTAGTGTAAGCAGAAACACTTCTCATACCGAGCTAGGCTGGGTCAGAAGAAACACTTCTAATACAGAGCTAGACTAGTGTCAGCAGAAACACTTCTCATACAGAGCTAGACTGGTGTCAGCAGAAACACTTCTACAGAGCTAGACTAGTGTCAGCAGAAACACTTCTACAGAGCTAGACTAGTGTCAGCAGAAACACCTCATACCGAGCTAGACTAGTGTCAGCAGAAACACTTCTCATATAGAGCTAGGCTGGGGTCAGCAGAAACACTTCTCATATAGAGCTAGGCTGGGGTCAGCAGAAACACTTCTCATATAGAGCAAGGCTGGGGTCAGCAGAAACACTTCTCATATAGAGCTAGGCTGGGGTCAGCAGAAACACTTCTCATACAGAGCTAGGCTACTGTCGGCAGAAACACTTCTACAGAGCTAGACTAGTGTCAGCAGAAACACTTCTCATACAGAGCTAGACTAGTGTAAGCAGAAACACTACTCATACAGAGCTAGACTAGTGTCAGAAGAAACACTTCTCATACAGAGCTAGACTAGTGTCAGAAGAAACACTTCTACAGAGCTAGCCTAGTGTCAGCAGAAACAATTCTAGGCTGGTGTCGGCAGAAACACTTCTCATACCGAGCTAGGCTGAGGTCAGAAGAAACACTTCTCATACAGAGCTAGACTAGTGTAAGCAGAAACACTTCTCATACAGAGCTAGACTAGTGTCAGAAGAAACACTTCTACACAGCTAGACTAGTGTCAGCAGAAACACTTCTCATACCGAGCTAGGTTGGTGTCAGCAGAAACACTTCTCATACAGAGCTAGACTAGTGTCAGCAGAAACACTTCTCATACAGAGCTAGACTAGTGTCAGCAGAAACACTTCTCATACAGAGCTAGACTAGTGTCAGCAGAAACACTTCTACAGAGCTAGACTAGTGTCAGCAGAAACACCTCATACCGAGCTAGACTAGTGTCAGCAGAAACACTTCTCATATAGAGCTAGGCTGGGGTCAGCAGAAACACTTCTCATATAGAGCTAGGCTGGGGTCAGCAGAAACACTTCTCATATAGAGCAAGGCTGGGGTCAGCAGAAACACTTCTCATATAGAGCTAGGCTGGGGTCAGCAGAAACACTTCTCATACAGAGCTAGGCTACTGTCGGCAGAAACACTTCTACAGAGCTAGACTAGTGTCAGCAGAAACACTTCTCATACAGAGCTAGACTAGTGTAAGCAGAAACACTACTCATACAGAGCTAGACTAGTGTCAGAAGAAACACTTCTCATACAGAGCTAGACTAGTGTCAGAAGAAACACTTCTACAGAGCTAGCCTAGTGTCAGCAGAAACAATTCTAGGCTGGTGTCGGCAGAAACACTTCTCATACCGAGCTAGGCTGAGGTCAGAAGAAACACTTCTCATACAGAGCTAGACTAGTGTAAGCAGAAACACTTCTCATACAGAGCTAGACTAGTGTCAGAAGAAACACTTCTACACAGCTAGACTAGTGTCAGCAGAAACACTTCTCATACCGAGCTAGGTTGGTGTCAGCAGAAACACTTCTCATACAGAGCTAGACTAGTGTCAGCAGAAACACTTCTCATACAGAGCTAGACTAGTGTTAGCAGAAACACTTCTCATATAGAGCTAGGCTGGGGTCAGCAGAAACACTTCTCATATAGAGCTAGGCTGGGGTCAGCAGAAACACTTCTCATATAGAGCTAGGCTGGGGTCAGCAGAAACACTTCTCATACAGAGCTAGACTAGTGTCAGAAGAAACACTTCTCATACAGAGCTAGACTAGTGTTAGCAGAAACACTTCTCATATAGAGCTAGGCTGGGGTCAGCAGAAACACTTCTCATATAGAGCTAGGCTGGGGTCAGCAGAAACACTTCTCATACAGAGCTAGACTAGTGTCAGAAGAAACACTTCTCATACAGAGCTAGACTAGTGTCAGAAGAAACACTTCTACAGAGCTAGCCTAGTGTCAGCAGAAACAATTCTAGGCTGGTGTCGGCAGAAACACTTCTCATACCGAGCTAGGCTGAGGTCAGAAGAAACACTTCTCATACAGAGCTAGACTAGTGTCAGCAGAAACACTTCAACAGAGCTAGACTAGTGTCAGCAGAAACACTTCTACAGAGCTAGACTAGTGTCAGCAGAAACACTTCTACAGAGCTAGACTAGTGTCAGCAGAAACACTTCTACAGAGCTAGACTAGTGTCAGCAGAAACACTTCTACAGAGCTAGACTAGTGTCAGCAGAAACACTTCTCATACCGAGCTAGGTTGGGGTCAGAAGAAACACTTCTCATACAGAGCTAGACTAGTGTCAGCAGAAACACTTCTCATACAGAGCTAGACTAGTGTCAGCAGAAACACTTCTCATACAGAGCCAGACGTGTGTCAGCAGAAACACTTCTCTTACAGAGCTAGGCTAGTGTCAGAAGAAACACTTCTCATACAGAGCTAGGCTGGAGTCAGCAGAAACACTTCTCATACAGAGCTAGACTAGTGTCAGCAGAAACACTTCTCATACAGAGCTAGACTAGTGTCAGCAGAAACACTTCTCATACAGAGCTAGACTAGTGTCAGCAGAAACACTTCTCATACAGAGCTAGACTAGTGTCAGCAGAAACACTTCTCATACAGAGCTAGACTAGTGTCAGCAGAAACACTTCTCATACAGAGCTAGACTAGTGTCAGCAGAAACACTTCTCATACAGAGCTAAACTAGTGTCAGCAGAAACACTTCTCATACAGAGCTAGACTAGTGTCAGCAGAAACACTTCTCATACAGAGCTAGACTAGTGTCAGCAGAAACACTTCTCATACCGAGCTAGACTAGTGTCAGCAGAAACACTTCTCATATAGAGCTAGGCTGGGGTCAGCAGAAACACTTCTCATATAGAGCTAGGCTGGTGTCGGAAGAAACATTTCTCATACAGAGCTAGACTAGTGTCAGCAGAAACACTTCTCATACAGAGCTAGACTAGTGACAGCAGAAACACTTCTCATACAGAGCTAGACTAGTGTCAGAAGAAACACTTCTACAGAGCTAGACTAGTGTCAGAAGAAACACTTCTCATACAGAGCTAGACTAGTGTCAGAAGAAACACTTCTACAGAGCTAGACTAGTGTCAGCAGAAACACTTCTCATACAGAGCTAGACTAGTGACAGCAGAAACACTTCTCATACAGAGCTAGACTAGTGTCAGAAGAAACACTTCTACAGAGCTAGACTAGTGTCAGAAGAAACACTTCTCATACAGAGCTAGACTAGTGACAGCAGAAACACTTCTCATACAGAGCTAGACTAGTGTCAGAAGAAACACTTCTACAGAGCTAGACTAGTGTCAGAAGAAACACTTCTCATACAGAGCTAGACTAGTGTCAGAAGAAACACTTCTACAGAGCTAGACTAGTGTCAGCAGAAACAATTCTTCTACAGAGCTAGGCTAGTGTCAGCAGAAACACTTCTCATACAGAGCTAGACTAGTATCAGCAGAAACTCTTCCTGTGACCCTATAGCTGAGGGGTGCTTGAGTGTAAGAGGGGTTCTTCCTACCAAATATCACAAGCGTAATGCCTTCCTGTGACCCTACAGGTGAGGGGAGCTGGTGCACGAGGGAAAGAGGGGTTTTTCCTACCAGAGGCCACAAGTAATGCCTTCCTGTGACCCTACAGCTGATGGGTGCAGTAAGGGAAAGAGGGGTCTTTGCTAGCAGATGTCACAAGTAACGCCTTACTGTGAAATTGTGACCCTACGGATGAGGGGTGCAGGTGCATGAGGAAAAGATGGGTCCTTGGTAGCAGATGTCACAAGCAATGCCTACCTGTGACCCTACAGCTGAGGGGTGCTTCTTCAATGCCCAGAGCTGTACAGGTGTTAAGGCATACCCAGGACCAGGCCTGTCACTTCCTGATCAGCTGCCTACAATGTCACCTTGGAGGTGGCAGGAGTGGCCTGGACACTCCCGCTGGGCAGGGCGTGATCTCAAACGGGAAACCTCATGGCACATTCCTGGCGACAAGGCCAGAGCTGGTGCGACAAGTCACCTGCAGATCCTGTTACCACCAGCTAATGAAGCGCTCACTGAAATAGGGAGCCAACAGGTAGGACCTTTTAACAAAATCTAGAGTTTTTCACTTGGAAATGTGCTCGTCTGGAGTGTACAAATTATAAGATTTCATGTGTTGGCAGGATTATTTGATCTGTTGACCGCCCCAGCAGAGGGCAAGGACGGAACAGCTATGGAGTCAGAACTACCTTCTTGCCTTCTGGGAGGACGATTGAAGCTGGCAGCACTGATGGGAGCGGACTGAGATGTCATGGTTTTCTAGGTTATATGTTAATATAAAATAATATGATGAACGTATTCACCCATTACGATGAAGTTTACACAGTTTTGTACATTGCCTTCCGGTGACCCTACAGGTGAGGGATGCGTGAGGGAAAGAGGGGTCCTTGCTACCAGTTGTCACAGGTAATGCCTTTATCTGATCCTACAGCGGAGGGGTGGGGGTGCAGGAGAAAGAGGGGTTCCTTCTAGCAGATGCTGGCAGACTGTGTAGGTACTTGGTCCGTGAGTACACTGAACTTCCTCCAGGTCTGACCCAAGCTGGCCACGTGTGCATGGTGAACCATCATCAGGCCTGACCAAAGCAGGCCACCTGTGCATGGTAAACCATAACCAGGCCTGACCAAAGCAGGCCACCTGTGCATGGTAAACCGTCACCACATCTGACCCAAGCAGGCCACCTCTGCATGGTGAACCATCATCAGGCCTGACCCAAGCAGGCCACCTGTGCACGGTGAACCATCATCAGGCCTGACCCAAGCAGGCCACCTGTGCATGGTGAACCACCATCATGTTTAACCCAAGACCGCCATCATAGGGATGGAACTTTAAGACCTACTGATGGACTCTATGCACTCCAATCCATCACCCAAAGCCCAGCATACATCCCTTTATTACTCACAGTAGATCTCTGCCAACACCAAGTCAAACCGCAGACAGGTGTTCCCCGCCAGGGCCACCAAGTACCCGGCATAGTAAAGCTTTGCCAACTCATGCCTAAGTAGGCCACATGTGCTTTGTGCATGGCCTGCACTTGGAGACTCAGCCTGGTGCATGATCTGCCTCCACTGGGCAAGTGAACAAAGACCCCTCAACACCCAGCATCCCACATCATATTCTGCACTACCCCAACACACGAGCCATCAAACCTGAGCACCAGACAACTCTTCATCCCGCAAGTATCCTTTACCCAATACCTTCCACCAAAGAACAAAAGAATGCAGCAAATTCCACATCACGAAACACCACCATGCCACCTAAAACCAACCCAAAGGGCCTGAACCAGGAGATAAACCTGGAGGACTGCAGCGCTTCCATGCCATCACACCCAACATTGTGCAGGTGAGCCAACTATGGACAGTGAAGGGGGCCTGAACAGAGAGACACGTGTTCATCATCAATCCGAAGGATGGGAGTGCCACAGAGCCAAATGGCGTGAAGGGTCGTACCAACAAAAGGAGTGTAGGCATTGTACCAACAAGAGAGGGCAGGATTGTGAAGCCATTCAGCCAAGCCTACTAGTGTTCTATGTAGGGATAAAAAGAGCCCACACTGCCACTTTCATGGAAGTGATCTTTCATAAGGAACCAACAAGGTTCGAAACAGTTATGGTCATGTAATTTAAAACCATTTTTGTTGTTCTATTTTGTTTTGGTTTAGTTCATTAGATTTTGATGTTATGTCATTTATGTTTGTTCCTGGTGTTTCAGATTTAGGTTTATACATCTGTTTTCATAGTTTATTTTTGGGATGGCCTACCTGTGGACATTAGTTTGAATATTGATGTTGCTGGTTTTAGTGAACATGAACGTGTAAGCCGCTCTAGGATTTGAAATATAGTTATTGCACGATAATTTGTTTAATTTATGAACCTTATATTAGCTCAGATGGTCCTCCGTGGTTTACGAATGCCTCCAGGGGTGGGTTACCTCATCCCTGGAATGATGTTGGCAGAGGTTGGAGGCTACTTGTGTGATAGCGCAATGAATATACAACGCTACATCCATTTGTGAGAAATGCATGGTTTGAAACTGCTACGTCATGTAAATAGTCTTGTTCTTATTTTTGGGTTTAGTTAATTAGGTTTGCACATTATGCCATTTCTGTTTCCTGATGTTTAGAGATTTTTGTTTAGACATATGCTTTTGGTTTACTTTTGGAATTGCTTTTTTGTGGACAGTATTTTGAATATTAATGTTGTTTGTTCTAATGAATAGCCAATGAAGGATGCTGAATTTAAATATGGCATGATAATTTGGTGGTTTAAAAAAAAGGCTTGACAGAAGGCAGGAAATGGTGTCAGATGGCAATCTGTTGGTCAAATTTATAAAGCTAGGATCTCGTGGCAAGGCTTGGATCTTTTTATGGCTCCACATGAAGTAATGGGATGAATTCACTCGCTGCTTCAAGGCTATGCGCGTCTCCCATTGGATCAGGTGTTTGGCATTCTTCTGTTTGTGATTTTAATTTAGGATGTTTGATGAGTGTCAGTTCAATGTTGCAACTTATGGATGCAACAGGAAGTTTAGAGTTTCTCTGTCCACTGAACTTTTTAATAGTATTTTATGACTAAAGTATATGTGATAAGTTTACTTTAGTACGCTTTATACCTACACAACTATGATGCAAATTGGTTTTCAGTTGAAATACTTGATGGTCTCATGAGAAACAATGACGAATGCAACACTGAAAGGATAATAACTTTCTCCAATCTTATTTTGATAGATGAAAGGATCATACTTTAAGATCTGGTAAGATTGGGCAACTTGTACAGTCTCTAAGTGGGTTCTGTCTCAGTGGTAATTTACAAGCTAAGCATTGTGTTAAACATTCTGTTTTCTACCTTTAATTTACAGATCACAGGACTTAGAGAAACGACTGTGTACCTTCAAATTGTTTTTAAAAAAAGGAACTGTGCACAAGTGATAAAGGGGAGCGGTCACCAAGCTGAGTGATTGTCAAGACGTAGGCTGTCCTCATGGAGTCATAGCTAAGAACAGTGATCACCAATAGGAGTGATCACCAAATAGTGATCAAAGGGAGTGATTACCAAATTGTTTGTCCGTCAAGCTGCAAGTTGTGATCATTGAGTCAAAGCTAAAGAGTTGAGAGAGAAGCATCATTTAGCCATGGCAGAGGAGAGCGATTGCCACATTGTGACAGAGGGGAGCGAATGGCAAGAAATAGGGCAGGATCACTGCGTGGTGGCCAAGGAGAGTAATCAAGTGATTGCCAAGTGATGATCACCTAATCAAGATATAATCAAGTCGCAGGGAGGGATAATTGAGTTGTGGCAGAGGAGAGTAATCAGAAAGTTGAGGTCAAGTGGAGCAACCACCAAGAGGAGTGACTGCCAACTTGTGATTGAGGGGAGTGATCACTGAGTGGCGGCCAAGTTTTGACTGAGAGGAGTTACTGCCAGGTCACAGGGAGTGATCAGTTGTGACCACTAGAGTCACTGCCAAGAGATACGAATGCCAAGTTGTGGTTGTCAGGAGTGATCATCAAATCGAAGGTTGGGATGACTGATTCAGGGTCAAGGAGAGTGATGAAGTCATTACAGAGGGAAGTGGTCCCAATTTGCGACAAAGGAGAGTGATTGTCAAGTCATAAGGAGTAATGATGGAATTGTGACAGAGGAGAGTGATCGCCAAGAGATGCGACTGCCGGGAATGATCATAAAGTTACACGTTGTGATCACTGAGTAGCAGTGAAATACTTTCAGATGGCTCCCCACAGAATCCAGAAAGACAGTCACCCATGCACTAATCACCACTAGACTGACTACGGTGACGCAGTGTACCCCGGCTTCACCCAGAAACATCTCCGGAAACTACAGACAGAGCGTTCAAAACGCTGCAGCCAGATCGGTCCTTGCCATCCCCCGGCCGCCGTAGCCACATGACATTTCTGACAACGCCACTGGCTCCCTATAAACACGAGAACAACCTTCCAGCTCCTCACACATGCCTACAAGGCTCTCCACGATGCAGGACCAGAATATCTGAACCACCACCTCGCTTCTCACACACTCGCCAGACAACTCTGCCTTGGCCTCCATCCCATAAAATATGAACCGAAGGAAGATCCTTGTCGCACCTCGCCGCGAAGACCTGGACCACCCTGCCCCTCTTCATTCAGCATTGTAGACCCAGTTCAGGAAGGACCTCAAGACCTGGCTCTTCGGCTGAACCTCGACACTCAGACGGATCTGCAGCCCCCCCTTCAGCGCCTTGAGACCCTCACGGGTGAGGAGCTGCGCTTTACAAACCCATGATAGACTGGGAGTGATTACCAAGTTGCAGGGAAAGAGCATCGAGTTGTGGCCGAGAATGCAATCATTAAGAGGAGTGACTGAGGGGTCATAGGGAGTGATCAGTGAGTGATGGCTGAGAGGGATCAGTGAGTGATGGCTGAGAGGGATCAGTGAGTGATGGCTGGGGAGAGGGATCAGTGAGTGATGGCTGGGGAGAGGGATCAGTGAGTGATGGCTGGGGAGAGGGATCAGTGAGTGATGGCTGGGGAGAAGGATCAGTGAGTGATGGCTGGGGAGAGGGATCAGTGAGTGATGGCTGGGGAGAGGGATCAGTGAGTGAGGGGAGAGGGATCAGTGAGTGATGGCTGAGAGGGATCAGTGAGTGATGGCTGGGGAGAGGGATCAGTGAGTGATGGCTGGGGAGAGGGATCAGTGAGTGATGGCTGGGGAGAGGGATCAGTGAGTGATGGCTGGGGAGAGGGATCAGTGAGTGATGGCTGGGGAGAGGGATCAGTGAGTGATGGCTGGGGAGAGGGATCAGTGAGTGATGGCTGGGGAGAGGGATCAGTGAGTGATGGCTGGGGAGAGGGATCAGTGAGTGATGGCTGGGGAGAGGGATCAGTGAGTGATGGCTGAGAGGGATCAGTGAGGGATCAGTGAGTGATGGCTGGGGAGAGGGATCAGTGAGTGATGGCTGGGGAGAGGGATCAGTGAGTGATGGCTGGGGAGAGGGATCAGTGAGTGATGGCTGAGAGGGATCAGTGAGTGATGGCTGAGAGGGATCAGTGAGTGATGGCTGAGAGGGATCAGTGAGTGATGGCTGAGAGGGATCAGTGAGTGATGGCTGAGAGGGATCAGTGAGTGATGGCTGAGAGGGATCAGTGAGTGATGGCTGGGGAGAGGGATCAGTGAGGGATCAGTGAGTGATGGCTGGGGAGAGGGATCAGTGAGTGATGGCTGAGAGGGATCAGTGAGTGATGGCTGAGAGGGATCAGTGAGGGATCAGTGAGTGATGGCTGGGGAGAGGGATCAGTGAGTGATGGCTGGGGAGAGGGATCAGTGAGTGATGGCTGGGGAGAGGGATCAGTGAGTGATGGCTGGGGAGAGGGATCAGTGAGTGATGGCTGGGGAGAGGGATCAGTGAGTGATGGGGAGAGGGATCAGTGAGTGATGGCTGGGGAGAGGGATCAGTGAGTGATGGCTGGGGAGAGGGATCAGTGAGTGATGGCTGGGGAGAGGGATCAGTGAGTGATGGCTGGGGAGAGGGATCAGTGAGTGATGGCTAGGGAGAGGGATCAGTGAGTGATGGCTGAGAGGGATCAGTGAGTGATGGCTGAGAGGGATCAGTGAGTGATGGCTGAGAGGGATCAGTGAGGGATCAGTGAGTGATGGCTGAGAGGGATCAGTGAGGGATCAGTGAGTGATGGCTGGGGAGAGGGATCAGTGAGTGATGGCTGAGAGGGATCAGTGAGTGATGGCTGAGAGGGATCAGTGAGTGATGGCTGAGAGGGATCAGTGAGTGATGGCTGAGAGGGATCAGTGAGGGATCAGTGAGTGATGGCTGGGGAGAGGGATCAGTGAGTGATGGCTGAGAGGGATCAGTGAGTGATGGCTGGGGAGAGGGATCAGTGAGTGATGGCTGAGAGGGATCAGTGAGTGATGGCTGAGAGGGATCAGTGAGTGATGGCTGAGAGGGATCAGTGAGTGATGGCTGAGAGGGATCAGTGAGTGATGGCTGAGAGGGATCAGTGAGTGATGGCTGAGAGGGATCAGTGAGTGATGGCTGGGGAGAGGGATCAGTGAGTGATGGCTGGGGAGAGGGATCAGTGAGTGATGGCTGGGGAGAGGGATCAGTGAGTGATGGCTGAGAGGGATCAGTGAGGGATCAGTGAGTGATGGCTGGGGAGAGGGATCAGTGAGTGATGGCTGAGAGGGATCAGTGAGTGATGGCTGAGAGGGATCAGTGAGTGATGGCTGAGAGGGATCAGTGAGTGATGGCTGAGAGGGATCCCCTACAGCCGCAGTCAAGAGAGGGTGCAGGGATCAGTGAGTGATGGCTGGGGAGAGGGATTAGTGAGTGATGGCTGGGGAGAGGGATCAGTGAGTGATGGCTGGGGAGAGGGATCAGTGAGTGATGGCTGGGGAGAGGGATCAGTGAGTGATGGCTGGGGAGAGGGATCAGTGAGTGATGGCTGGGAGGGATCAGTGAGTGATGGCTGGGGAGAGGGATCAGTGAGTGATGGCTGGGGAGAGGGATCAGTGAGTGATGGCTGGGAGGGATCAGTGAGTGATGGCTGGGGAGAGGGATCAGTGAGTGATGGCTGGGGAGAGGGATCAGTGAGTGATGGCTGGGGAGAGGGATCAGTGAGTGATGGCTGGGGAGAGGGATCAGTGAGTGATGGCTGGGGAGAGGGATCAGTGAGTGATGGCTGGGGAGAGGGATCAGTGAGTGATGGCTGGGGAGAGGGATCCGTGAGTGATGGCTGGGGAGAGGGATCAGTGAGTGATGGCTGGGGAGAGGGATCAGTGAGTGATGGCTGAGAGGGATCAGTGAGGGATCAGTGAGTGATGGCTGGGGAGAGGGATCAGTGAGTGATGGCTGGGAGGGATCAGTGAGTGATGGCTGGGGAGAGGGATCAGTGAGTGATGGCTGGGGAGAGGGATCAGTGAGTGATGGCTGGGGAGAGGGATCAGTGAGTGATGGCTGAGAGGGATCAGTGAGGGATCAGTGAGTGATGGCTGGGGAGAGGGATCAGTGAGTGATGGCTGGGGAGAGGGATCAGTGAGTGATGGCTGGGGAGAGGGATCAGTGAGTGATGGCTGGGGAGAGGGATCAGTGAGTGATGGCTGGGGAGAGGGATCAGTGAGTGATGGCTGGGAGGGATCAGTGAGGGATGGCTGGGAGGGATCAGTGAGTGATGGCTGAGAGGGATCAGTGAGTGATGGCTGAGAGGGATCAGTGAGTGATGGCTGAGAGGGATCAGTGAGTGATGGCTGAGAGGGATCAGTGAGTGATGGCTGGGGAGAGGGATCAGTGAGTGATGGCTGGGAGAGGGATCAGTGAGTGATGGCTGGGAGGGATCAGTGAGTGATGGCTGGGGAGAGGGATCAGTGAGTGATGGCTGGGGAGAGGGATCAGTGAGTGATGGCTGGGGAGAGGGATCAGTGAGTGATGGCTGGGGAGAGGGATCAGTGAGTGATGGCTGGGGAGAGGGATCAGTGAGTGATGGCTGGGGAGAGGGATCAGTGAGTGATGGCTGGGGAGAGGGATCAGTGAGTGATGGCTGGGAGGGATCAGTGAGTGATGGCTGAGAGGGATCAGTGAGTGATGGCTGAGAGGGATCAGTGAGGGATCAGTGAGTGATGGCTGGGGAGAGGGATCAGTGAGTGATGGCTGGGGAGAGGGATCAGTGAGTGATGGCTGGGGAGAGGGATCAGTGAGTGATGGCTGGGGAGAGGGATCAGTGAGTGATGGCTGGGGAGAGGGATCAGTGAGTGATGGCTGGGGAGAGGGATCAGTGAGTGATGGCTGGGGAGAGGGATCAGTGAGTGATGGCTGGGGAGAGGGATCAGTGAGTGATGGCTAGGGAGAGGGATCAGTGAGTGATGGCTGAGAGGGATCAGTGAGTGATGGCTGAGAGGGATCAGTGAGTGATGGCTGAGAGGGATCAGTGAGGGATCAGTGAGTGATGGCTGAGAGGGATCAGTGAGGGATCAGTGAGTGATGGCTGGGGAGAGGGATCAGTGAGTGATGGCTGAGAGGGATCAGTGAGTGATGGCTGAGAGGGATCAGTGAGTGATGGCTGAGAGGGATCAGTGAGTGATGGCTGAGAGGGATCAGTGAGGGATCAGTGAGTGATGGCTGGGGAGAGGGATCAGTGAGTGATGGCTGAGAGGGATCAGTGAGTGATGGCTGGGGAGAGGGATCAGTGAGTGATGGCTGAGAGGGATCAGTGAGTGATGGCTGAGAGGGATCAGTGAGTGATGGCTGAGAGGGATCAGTGAGTGATGGCTGAGAGGGATCAGTGAGTGATGGCTGAGAGGGATCAGTGAGTGATGGCTGGGGAGAGGGATCAGTGAGTGATGGCTGGGGAGAGGGATCAGTGAGTGATGGCTGAGAGGGATCAGTGAGGGATCAGTGAGTGATGGCTGGGGAGAGGGATCAGTGAGTGATGGCTGAGAGGGATCAGTGAGTGATGGCTGAGAGGGATCAGTGAGTGATGGCTGAGAGGGATCAGTGAGTGATGGCTGAGAGGGATCCCCTACAGCCGCAGTCAAGAGAGGGTGCAGGGATCAGTGAGTGATGGCTGGGGAGAGGGATTAGTGAGTGATGGCTGGGGAGAGGGATCAGTGAGTGATGGCTGGGGAGAGGGATCAGTGAGTGATGGCTGGGGAGAGGGATCAGTGAGTGATGGCTGGGGAGAGGGATCAGTGAGTGATGGCTGGGAGGGATCAGTGAGTGATGGCTGGGGAGAGGGATCAGTGAGTGATGGCTGGGGAGAGGGATCAGTGAGTGATGGCTGGGAGGGATCAGTGAGTGATGGCTGGGGAGAGGGATCAGTGAGTGATGGCTGGGGAGAGGGATCAGTGAGTGATGGCTGGGGAGAGGGATCAGTGAGTGATGGCTGGGGAGAGGGATCAGTGAGTGATGGCTGGGGAGAGGGATCAGTGAGTGATGGCTGGGGAGAGGGATCAGTGAGTGATGGCTGGGGAGAGGGATCCGTGAGTGATGGCTGGGGAGAGGGATCAGTGAGTGATGGCTGGGGAGAGGGATCAGTGAGTGATGGCTGAGAGGGATCAGTGAGGGATCAGTGAGTGATGGCTGGGGAGAGGGATCAGTGAGTGATGGCTGGGAGGGATCAGTGAGTGATGGCTGGGGAGAGGGATCAGTGAGTGATGGCTGGGGAGAGGGATCAGTGAGTGATGGCTGGGGAGAGGGATCAGTGAGTGATGGCTGAGAGGGATCAGTGAGGGATCAGTGAGTGATGGCTGGGGAGAGGGATCAGTGAGTGATGGCTGGGGAGAGGGATCAGTGAGTGATGGCTGGGGAGAGGGATCAGTGAGTGATGGCTGGGGAGAGGGATCAGTGAGTGATGGCTGGGGAGAGGGATCAGTGAGTGATGGCTGGGAGGGATCAGTGAGGGATGGCTGGGAGGGATCAGTGAGTGATGGCTGAGAGGGATCAGTGAGTGATGGCTGAGAGGGATCAGTGAGTGATGGCTGAGAGGGATCAGTGAGTGATGGCTGAGAGGGATCAGTGAGTGATGGCTGGGGAGAGGGATCAGTGAGTGATGGCTGGGAGAGGGATCAGTGAGTGATGGCTGGGAGGGATCAGTGAGTGATGGCTGGGGAGAGGGATCAGTGAGTGATGGCTGGGGAGAGGGATCAGTGAGTGATGGCTGGGGAGAGGGATCAGTGAGTGATGGCTGGGGAGAGGGATCAGTGAGTGATGGCTGGGGAGAGGGATCAGTGAGTGATGGCTGGGGAGAGGGATCAGTGAGTGATGGCTGGGGAGAGGGATCAGTGAGTGATGGCTGGGAGGGATCAGTGAGTGATGGCTGAGAGGGATCAGTGAGTGATGGCTGAGAGGGATCAGTGAGGGATCAGTGAGTGATGGCTGGGGAGAGGGATCAGTGAGTGATGGCTGGGGAGAGGGATCAGTGAGTGATGGCTGGGAGGGATCAGTGAGTGATGGCTGGGGAGAGGGATCAGTGAGTGATGGCTGGGGAGAGGGATCAGTGAGTGATGGCTGGGAGGGATCAGTGAGTGATGGCTGGGGAGAGGGATCAGTGAGTGATGGCTGGGGAGAGGGATCAGTGAGTGATGGCTGGGAGGGATTAGTGAGTGATGGCTGGGGAGAGGGATCAGTGAGTGATGGCTGGGAGGGATCAGTGAGTGATGGCTGGGGAGAGGGATCAGTGAGTGATGGCTGGGGAGAGGGATCAGTGAGTGATGGCTGGGGAGAGGGATCAGTGAGTGATGGCTGAGAGGGATCAGTGAGGGATCAGTGAGTGATGGCTGGGGAGAGGGATCAGTGAGTGATGGCTGGGGAGAGGGATCAGTGAGTGATGGCTGGGGAGAGGGATCAGTGAGTGATGGCTGGGGAGAGGGATCAGTGAGTGATGGCTGGGGAGAGGGATCAGTGAGTGATGGCTGGGAGGGATCAGTGAGGGATGGCTGGGAGGGATCAGTGAGTGATGGCTGAGAGGGATCAGTGAGTGATGGCTGAGAGGGATCAGTGAGTGATGGCTGAGAGGGATCAGTGAGTGATGGCTGAGAGGGATCAGTGAGTGATGGCTGGGGAGAGGGATCAGTGAGTGATGGCTGGGAGAGGGATCAGTGAGTGATGGCTGGGAGGGATCAGTGAGTGATGGCTGGGGAGAGGGATCAGTGAGTGATGGCTGGGGAGAGGGATCAGTGAGTGATGGCTGGGGAGAGGGATCAGTGAGTGATGGCTGGGGAGAGGGATCAGTGAGTGATGGCTGGGGAGAGGGATCAGTGAGTGATGGCTGGGGAGAGGGATCAGTGAGTGATGGCTGGGGAGAGGGATCAGTGAGTGATGGCTGGGGAGAGGGATCAGTGAGTGATGGCTGGGAGGGATCAGTGAGTGATGGCTGAGAGGGATCAGTGAGTGATGGCTGAGAGGGATCAGTGAGGGATCAGTGAGTGATGGCTGGGGAGAGGGATCAGTGAGTGATGGCTGGGGAGAGGGATCAGTGAGTGATGGCTGGGGAGAGGGATCAGTGAGTGATGGCTGGGGAGAGGGATCAGTGAGTGATGGCTGGGGAGAGGGATCAGTGAGTGATGGCTGGGGAGAGGGATCAGTGAGTGATGGCTGGGGAGAGGGATCAGTGAGTGATGGCTGGGAGGGATCAGTGAGTGATGGCTGGGGAGAGGGATCAGTGAGTGATGGCTGGGGAGAGGGATCAGTGAGTGATGGCTGGGGAGAGGGATCAGTGAGTGATGGCTGGGGAGAGGGATCAGTGAGTGATGGCTGGGAGGGATCAGTGAGGGATGGCTGGGAGGGATCAGTGAGTGATGGCTGAGAGGGATCAGTGAGTGATGGCTGAGAGGGATCAGTGAGTGATGGCTGAGAGGGATCAGTGAGTGATGGCTGAGAGGGATCAGTGAGTGATGGCTGGGGAGAGGGATCAGTGAGTGATGGCTGGGAGAGGGATCAGTGAGTGATGGCTGGGAGGGATCAGTGAGTGATGGCTGGGGAGAGGGATCAGTGAGTGATGGCTGGGGAGAGGGATCAGTGAGTGATGGCTGGGGAGAGGGATCAGTGAGTGATGGCTGGGGAGAGGGATCAGTGAGTGATGGCTGGGGAGAGGGATCAGTGAGTGATGGCTGGGGAGAGGGATCAGTGAGTGATGGCTGGGGAGAGGGATCAGTGAGTGATGGCTGGGAGGGATCAGTGAGTGATGGCTGAGAGGGATCAGTGAGTGATGGCTGAGAGGGATCAGTGAGGGATCAGTGAGTGATGGCTGGGGAGAGGGATCAGTGAGTGATGGCTGGGGAGAGGGATCAGTGAGTGATGGCTGGGAGGGATCAGTGAGTGATGGCTGGGGAGAGGGATCAGTGAGTGATGGCTGGGGAGAGGGATCAGTGAGTGATGGCTGGGAGGGATCAGTGAGTGATGGCTGGGGAGAGGGATCAGTGAGTGATGGCTGGGGAGAGGGATCAGTGAGTGATGGCTGGGAGGGATTAGTGAGTGATGGCTGGGGAGAGGGATCAGTGAGTGATGGCTGGGAGGGATCAGTGAGTGATGGCTGGGGAGAGGGATCAGTGAGTGATGGCTGGGGAGAGGGATCAGTGAGTGATGGCTGGGGAGAGGGATCAGTGAGTGATGGCTGAGAGGGATCAGTGAGGGATCAGTGAGTGATGGCTGGGGAGAGGGATCAGTGAGTGATGGCTGGGGAGAGGGATCAGTGAGTGATGGCTGGGGAGAGGGATCAGTGAGTGATGGCTGGGGAGAGGGATCAGTGAGTGATGGCTGGGGAGAGGGATCAGTGAGTGATGGCTGGGAGGGATCAGTGAGGGATGGCTGGGAGGGATCAGTGAGTGATGGCTGAGAGGGATCAGTGAGTGATGGCTGAGAGGGATCAGTGAGTGATGGCTGAGAGGGATCAGTGAGTGATGGCTGAGAGGGATCAGTGAGTGATGGCTGGGGAGAGGGATCAGTGAGTGATGGCTGGGAGAGGGATCAGTGAGTGATGGCTGGGAGGGATCAGTGAGTGATGGCTGGGGAGAGGGATCAGTGAGTGATGGCTGGGGAGAGGGATCAGTGAGTGATGGCTGGGAGGGATCAGTGAGTGATGGCTGAGAGGGATCAGTGAGTGATGGCTGAGAGGGATCAGTGAGGGATCAGTGAGTGATGGCTGGGGAGAGGGATCAGTGAGTGATGGCTGGGGAGAGGGATCAGTGAGTGATGGCTGGGGAGAGGGATCAGTGAGTGATGGCTGGGGAGAGGGATCAGTGAGTGATGGCTGGGGAGAGGGATCAGTGAGTGATGGCTGGGGAGAGGGATCAGTGAGTGATGGCTGGGAGGGATCAGTGAGTGATGGCTGGGGAGAGGGATCAGTGAGTGATGGCTGGGGAGAGGGATCAGTGAGTGATGGCTGAGAGGGATCAGTGAGTGATGGCTGAGAGGGATCAGTGAGTGATGGCTGAGAGGGATCAGTGAGGGATCAGTGAGTGATGGCTGGGGAGAGGGATCAGTGAGTGATGGCTGAGAGGGATCAGTGAGTGATGGCTGAGAGGGATCAGTGAGGGATCAGTGAGTGATGGCTGGGGAGAGGGATCAGTGAGTGAAGGCTGGGGAGAGGGATCAGTGAGTGATGGCTGAGAGGGATCAGTGAGTGATGGCTGAGAGGGATCAGTGAGTGATGGCTGAGAGGGATCAGTGAGGGATCAGTGAGTGATGGCTGGGGAGAGGGATCAGTGAGTGATGGCTGGGGAGAGGGATCAGTGAGTGAAGGCTGGGGAGAGGGATCAGTGAGTGATGGCTGGGGAGAGGGATCAGTGAGTGAAGGCTGGGGAGAGGGATCAGTGAGTGATGGCTGAGAGGGATCAGTGAGTGATGGCTGAGAGGGATCAGTGAGGGCTCAGTGAGTGATGGCTGGGGAGAGGGATCAGTGAGGGATCAGTGAGTGATGGCTGGGGAGAGGGATCAGTGAGTGATGGCTGGGGAGAGGGATCAGTGAGTGATGGCTGGGGAGAGGGATCAGTGAGTGATGGCTGGGGAGAGGGATCAGTGAGGGATGGCTGGGAGGGATCAGTGAGTGATGGCTGAGAGGGATCAGTGAGTGATGGCTGGGGAGAGGGATCAGTGAGTTATGGCTGGGGAGAGGGATCAGTGAGTGATGGCTGGGGAGAGGGATCAGTGAGTGATGGCTGGGGAGAGGGATCAGTGAGTGATGGCTGGGGAGAGGGATCAGTGAGTGATGGCTGGGGAGAGGGATCAGTGAGGGATGGCTGGGAGGGATCCCCTAAAGCTGCAGGGATCGCAGTGATCCCGGCTCCCGAGCTGACACACTGTGACCCTCTGCAGATCATGTTCATCAATGCTACTCAATATTTGATAAACAAAGTCCGCCTCCTCGGGGGTGCCCCCCCTCCCCCCCCCCAGAGCACGAGTGTCAACACCTCATGCTCCCATTCACCAGCAGCGAGGGGGGGCTCTGGCGAGGGGGGGCTCTGGCTCGTGCCCCCCCCCCATGTGAACTGTACCGGTGGGGGGGGGCAGGGCCCCTGCATGAAGGAGACACGGGGGGGGGGCTCCTGGGCAGACAGGCGCGCGCACCCCTCCCCACAGGAGTTCTGCACAGGCTGACGGGGGGGGGGGCAACGACCCCCCCCCCCCCCGACCCCAACGGAACGTCTCCCTCCGGGGCGAGCTCTGCGCCCCCCCCCCCCCGTGAGGGGGGGTGGTGAACGCGCTGCGCCCCCCCTCACAGAGAACCACACCCCCCCGCGCGCGCCGCCGCCGCTCACCTCCTGCTCGTGGGGTCTCAGCCTCTCCAGTGCGCGCGCGCCGCCGCTCCCCTCCTTAAATACCTCCGCCGCGCGCTGACGTCACCTCTGCAGAGACCAGCTGAGCGCGAGGCGAGCGCGCGCGCCGCACCCACCCACCAAGCGCCTCCTGCACGCGAGCACAGCTGAGAAACCGCGAAGGGGCGGGGCGGGAACGGGCTCGCGCGCACCACCAAACTGCACCCGGGCGGAGCCACAGGCTGGCAGGAGTGGAGCGCGCGCGCCGCCCGAGCCCCACCCAGCCGCAGCCCGAACGGAAACTCCCGAACAGCTCCGGAAACAGCCGACCTCCTCCTCCCTGTCCCTGAAAGAGCAGCCAAGGGCGTGGCTGGAAATGGCGGACAGTGGTTACAAAATGGCGGACGGAGGGGACGAGGTGGTGGTGGCGCCCCCCTCCCTGGGGCTCGTCTTCCCGGCCATGCCACCGGTCCCACGAAGTCCTCACCCCCCCCCTCCCTGGGGCTCGTGTTTTATTATTTTTTAATTATTAAAAATATCTACATATATTTTTTAATTTTTTTTTTTATTTAAAATTAAAAAAAAAAATAAACAAGACTCCTGTCCCCACATCTCAACCCGCAGAGCAGCAACGGACAGGGACATTAAGTGCTAGCAATGGGCTGGGCGTTTCCAGGATTTGGCCATCTGCCAGCAGAGGAATGACATCTCAAAACCAATGGACTGTGAGAAATAAATGCAGCAAACCAAAAATACCCATGTGAAATTAGAATGACTAAACCAGAATCCCTCAAGAAGTTCCAAGAGAACAAAACATGCCTGCTCTCTTGAGATTTTTTTTCTGGCTACAATCAAATTGGTTTTATGAAGCCTGAACTAAAAGGATTGGATACAAATGGCGTTATCCTTTAAATTGTAGGGCGGCTATCTCACTAAACGTCATCGCTGACACACAATTCCAGAGCTTTTGTGTGACCATCAAGTGCATTTGTACGCTTGGTGTGCTTCCTCGGACCACATTTCAATGATTGCAATGATATATAAGTGAATAGCCCAGGGCTGGAAATAGTGGCTATTTTCATGTAGAGTAAGCCGGCTGACCTGTGCGCATCCCCATCAACCTCCCAGATAGGCAGACAGCACCTTTGCATGCAACAAGCAGGAACTGGCTTGCAGAACTGCCACCTAATAACCATGCACCCCAACGCCAACGTTACAGCATCTCTGGCAATTATCTCTCCCAGCTTCACACAGCAACCCACTGCCAGCCTTCATCCTGAATGCTGAACCCCGCCTGTCATTATGCTGAAAGTTCTGGATGGTGAAATTGTAAAACTATTTCCAGACCATGAAGAATCATTTAACTGAGCTTATAGTGTCTGAAAGACGATCAAGATGACCGATCGGTGATGCGCTCCGTCTGAGCTCTCCCGGCCAGCTTTGGCTTATATCCCCAGATTCCTACCATCCTCCTGGGACTTTCGTACTCACCTGAGGTCTTGTTTGTCTGCGGTCTTCGTTACTCTAATCTCCCGCGTGTGGACTCGAGATTCGTGGAAAAAACGTGATCGATGCTTTCTCCCGTGGAGACCGAGCAAGCATGGCCGATGCCCGGTGGAGCCACCCAGACAGCTATAGGAGAGATTTCCTCCACTTTTTCTCGCCACGGCCGTCACCTACCCAGCACGGCATTGGTACCAGCTCTTCTCGCATCTCCGCTGCTTGTCTTCTTCCTCCCCCGCTTGTCTTCTTCCTCCCCCGCCTTTCTTTGGAATCTTGGATGACCTGTGTTCGACAGAGCCTATCTCAGCGTTGCTGATGCCTTGTTGATTTCTCCTGATGGCCATCGATGAGCTGGGCTGAGGTTCTCCCCTCCTGACTGTCCCCATGCCTCCGGGTTCGACTGCCGCTGCTTTCCCTACTGCCAGTCCTCCAGCTTCGCCTCCCGTAAGACGACTGGGACGCGTATTGTCTTCTTTTTTCCAAATTTGGGGGTGTAGTGGTGGTGAGAATTACGGCACTGCGATACGGTGCCCTTTGAGCTTCTCATCTTCTTTTCAAGCCTGGGAGGCGCACCCTCCTGGTCCACGCTGCTGCCTCCCTTTCACTGGATTGCTGCCCTGGCGCCTGAATCAGTCTTCCCTTGACCTGCAGCATACAGATCAGACACTGCTGCCCAGAACTTGTGTACGCGGACAGCCCGTTTGTGTTTCAGCAATCGCCTCCTTTGATACACTTGCTACTTCCCCCTCTAGTTCCACTCAGTGCAATCAGCTTTCTTGGTTTTGGACTTGGATTTAGATGTACCTCGCCAATTTTGGGAATATCTACTTTTGGCGTTCATGACTTGGATCTGCCATCTTAATGACCTTTGTCCGTTCCTCCTCCCCGCTGGTCTCCATCTGGGCGACCTTCCAGCGTTTCTCTTTTTCGATGGTACCAAGTCTCTTACACTCCTCTCACCTACTACTGTTTCCAATTCCTATTGTTGCTGAAATTTCAGGTCCCAACACTGGTTTGTTTATCTCGCACTTTACAGTCCTGATCTGCTTTCTTTTCCCCCTTACCTTCTTTGCCCCTTAGGCTGTTTCGTCTTGGTTCGCCATGCGCTAATAATGTCATACTACTGTGTAACGTTGTTTCCTTATGTCTCTTTATTTTGCCATTCTCTAATAACTCGTGTTTTTTACTTTGTTACACTGTGTAACCTATTTTAAATTTTTTTGTAACTTGCAATCCCGTTGATCCTTTTGTAAAGCACTTGAATACCTCCGGGTCTAGCCAGCGCTATATAAAACTCTTCCACTAAATAAATAATACTGCTGAGAGGCAATCAAGCAGTCATTCGTTGAGCTCAAACTGCATGACTGGACCGCACCCAGCTGCAGGAATCCTAGTTCTTCTTCTACCCACTGGTACTGTGCCCCTTTTTACATGGTTAACCCCACGTTTTGCCTGATATCTGATGCACTTACACAAAATGTGCCCTGGATCCCTGCCAATCAGGTTCCCAAAGCCTGTGTTCTTTCCCAAAACTGTACCTTTTTTCTACAATTGGCATACCTCTGGCACACATGTAAGTCCCTTGTAAAAGGTACCAGTGGTACCAAGGGCCTTGTGAGCCAGGATGGTCCCTAAGAACTGCAGCAGGTATTGTGCCACCCTCAGAGACCTCCCTCACCACACTGTCATTGCAGACGGTGGGTTTTGGTGCAGACAAAACCTAAAAGTTGACATCAATCAATGGCATTTATAGAGCGCACTACATACCCGTAGGGTCTCAAGGCGCTGGGGGAGGGGGGGTGCCGCTACTGCTCGAACAGCCAGGTCTTCAGCTTCTTCCTGAAGGAGAGGTGGTCTTGGGTCAGACATGGCACACACCCCTGTGTGCCATGCCCACAACCACTGCCGGTGGCATAGGTAAGTCACCCCTCTAGCAGGCCTCACAGCCCTAAGGCAGGGTGCACTATACCACCAGTGAGGCCTTAGCTGCGTGAGCAATATGCCTCTTCAGTGTCTAAGTGCATTCTTAGACATTGTAAGTGCAGTGAAGCCATGTTGCCTGCATAGGCTGGGAGCTTATCATTACAAACTCCATAACTCCATGATAGCTTTACTGAGTAGTTTGGTATCAAACGTCTCAGCACAATAAAAACAAACTGATGCCAGTGTTGGTATTATTGAAAAATTCACTCAGAGGGTGAAAAACCACCAACTCCCTCGTGTCCAGCTGACTGGTCTGCACCAGCCTGCCACACACACATTTCTGCTGTAAGAAAGTGCCCTCTTCTTGCATGGTTGCCCCCACTTTTTGCCAAACTGTTGATATACTTTGAGTGTGCTGTTGAAAATAAGGGGGGCACTACCAACCAGAATATAAGATCCTTAAGTATTGCCCGGCGGTGTCGCCTCTTGAACCCACAAAGAAGTTAAACTATTGAAGAGGCAGGCGCTGGAGACTGGAAGGCAGGAAACAAGGTTTTTATTCTCTCCGGAGGAGAACACAACGAAACGGACAGAAGGTATCGTTCTGAGGTGCTCTAACTGCATCCCTGAGGCCTGGCCTCTTATACACAAGTTTATCTCTTTATTGCATGTAACACATTCTCGTCGATACTTTGATGTACGGAAAGACATCCTCAGAATCCCCCTTCCCAGCCCGTTCCCACGCAAGGTTACAGTGGAAGTCCCTGCCCCGTTCACAACAGGTGATGATCATCGCGCAGCTGGATATTCCGCCGATTCACGGAGTGTGTGGGGTTCGATCGGATCTCGTAGGGCGGGGGGCTTTGATCAACCCGGGGATCCCTTGCTGGGGGGAAACTTTCTATTGTACGGGGAGGGGCAAGGATTGGTATCGGCAGAGCTGGGTGTCGGCCTGGGAACGGGGAAGACAAACGGGCACACGGGGAAAAGGGGTTTGCATCAAAGGGCCGGGGATCATAAATGGGAAGAAGGGAGGTGTTGCGCTGGGAACAGGACGAGGGCCTGGGGCAGAGCAGCGCCGAAGAGGGGTTTTATGATTCGCGGCAGGTGCAGGCAGGGGGGTTGTCAGCGAAGCTAGGAGGGAGAGAGAGGCGCGCTGGCTCTCGGCGAGAGCAGGGAAGCCATGGTGCCCAAAATGGCGGCTGTTTTACGCGCACAAAAGGTTTAAGGAGAGCAAGAGGGCGCCGATAATGTTGACGGTTTCAGCCCAACTTTCAACAGTCCCCCCTTTTCAACATATCTAGCCACCTTGCTTTACTCAATGTCAATTTTCATCAAATTCCTAACTTCGGTATCATACAATGCTCTCATATGTTCGCTTCCAATGTCCACAGTTTTGGGAAAAATACAACTCGCACATAAAGAACACATAGGTGGCAGACATTGAATTCCTAAGCATAGGCCACATATTACAACTACGGGAATCAGGATAATGGTGAGCAGTCTCCAGCCCCAGCTTTTGACGGTGTCCCAGAACCAACCACCAAGCGACCATTCTTCTTGCTCTTGGTGAACTTCCGAAGAGAGTCTGTGAAGATGTTCGATGGCTTTGTACACTGAGGGTGAGTTGTCCGGTATGTATGTACAACAGCTGGACCCAATAATGCGGCATGCTCCTCCACGGTCCGCCAGAACCACATCTAGAACGAGGCGGTTCTGAAGAGCCACCAAACGGACCGCTTGGAGCTCGGCAGTGTTGTTGGCAAAGATGCCCGCTGTGATGTTCATGGTTGTCTCGACTGCCTGAGTCAAATGTCGGATGGCACGGCTGTTTGCCATCGGGCCCCAGAGGGGGACGAGTCCTTTCATAGCATCGAGGAACTGCGCCCCTGTTGAGTCGGCTTGCTCAACGTCTTTGGCTCGTTTTTGCCTGTGGTGATTCGCTGGGGCCACATAAGTTGGAGGAAGGACGAAGGAGATGTAGCAAGTGCCCCCCCAGCCTTTGGGGAGCCAGGTGTAGGCCTTCGTGCCGCAGATGAAATACATGTTTGGGGATGACACAAAGGAAGGTGGATCCGTGGAATCCAGAGTGCTGGTAAAGCGGCAAGCGCTGCGACCCACCAGCTGTGTCCCAAGTCCTTCTACACACATGTGGCCTGTGACGTTGATGACCGACAGGGCCACAGTCAGAGTGGCAGCCGTTCGTTTCCGCAGATAGGAGAAGGTGGGTCTGGTTGGATTGTTGAACACCTGCATTTCGATTCGTTCTTTAGCCGGGATGTCCATTTGGATCGAGTCGCTGGGGGTCAGCGGGCAGAAGTGTGTCTTTGTCTTGTTTCGCCCGGCCCCATGAGAAGAATGTGCTGCAGTTCTGCTGGAGGTGGCATTGCCCGTATAGCTCTCTTGCAGGAGGATCCGCCAGGCAAGGCAGGAGCCGTGGACAGAGAAGGGTGAAGGGATGAATGGTATTGAATGTCCAGTGGCATGGGGTAGCAACCCACAGATCCAGCAGTTGGTGGTGTTGGTGGCAAGATTGTGCTGGTGAAGTAGCTGCACGAAAGAGTTGTTCCAAAACTCCTTTCGCCTCTCTCTTAGTTGAGGAGAGAGCGAAATTAGATAATGTTCCTTCATGGTGGTAGGCTGAGCAGTGGTTAGGAATGTTTCGTGAGCAGGTGCGTGTTCTTCCATAATCCAGAGCGTAGTCATGAGGAGAAAACAGAGGAGGATTACGATGAAGAGTGCAATTGTCTTTGAGCTATGGAGTCTGTCTGTTCTCGGATTTCTGTAGTGGGTATTTCCTGCTGTCTCCGTCGGCTTCTTATTTGGCGCTTCCATCATCTTCTTATCTGGCGCTTCCATCATCTTCGTCTTCAAGGTGCTCGGTAGTGGGCAGGACCACAGACTTAGTTTTAGCTTCTCTCCAGGTAACCCTTGGTAGTTTGGGTCACCGTTCTGAGATCCTTTAACCTAGTCCGTGGCCTACTTAGCCGAAGCTCCCTCCTTTCGACGCAGGAAATACCCTTCTCGAGATGGCACAGTGGGGTCAGGATGTTTTGAAAGTTCAAGTGTCTCAGTATCAGGGTAGCAGTTCAACGATGGTCGGTCTTGGTTCAGGAGCTCTTCTTGGGTGTTGACGGTGTCTGTCGTGGCCAGGGCTGGAGAGACCTTTTTGCAGTGATGAGCGTGCAGCCAGTGTTTCTTCCCCTCCACTCGAAGTGCGGTCCGAGTGGTGATCAGCACTTGCCAGGGGCCCGTCCACCGGGGTTCCAAACTCTTTGATCGCTGAAAATTTCGGATCAGCACGAAGTCCCCCGGCTGGATGGCGTGACCCGGACCCCTGGAAGCATCGGGGATGGCCTGCTGCACCTGCTGATGAAGGACAGACAAAGTTTCAGTCAATTTGTACAGATAATCAGACATTAGGACGTCCGGAACGTCATGAATGGAAGTTGGTTTCGGGGCAGACCAGACGCTCATGGGTCGACCGAAGACAACTTCATAAGGGGTTAAGTGATGTCGGGTGGGGGTAGAGCGCATCGATAGCAATGCCAATGGGAGGGCGTCTGGCCATTTCAGGCCCGTCGTAGCCACTATTTTGGCCAGTTTAAGCTTTAGTGTGGCATTGTGTCGTTCGACAAGCCCAGCAGATTGAGGGTGGAAGACTGCGTGGAATTTCTGTTTAATACCCAGCCCATTTAGGATGAGCTGGATAACTTTGGCTACAAAGTGGGGGCCATTATCACTCCATAAAACACGACAGAGGCCATAACGGGGGAAAAACTCCTTTAACAGAACCTTTGCAGTGGCCATAGCGGTGTTGTCACGGGTTGGATATGCTTCCACCCACTTGCTAAATGCGCACACCACGACGAGTACATATTTCAGGCCTTGGCATCTGTCTAGCTGGATGTAGTCCATCTGCAGGACTTCAAATGGGTGGTTTGGGACCCCAAATCCCCCCCGGGGTACTACAGTTCCTTTCCCGGGGTTGTGTTGCAGGCATATTAAGCATTGTTGGACCAGGCGTTTGGCGGAATCTGGGATCTTGTCATTGTGCCAAACCCTGGAGACAAGTTCGATCATGGGGGCTGATCCTATGTGGGCAGGGGAGTGTGCCATGGTTAATATGGGAATCAAGTACGAATCAGGTAGCAATCATCTGTTCGTGTCTTTTGTCCGCCAGCAGCCTTCATCGTCTTTCAATCCCACCCGTGTCCATTCAGTCAATTCGTGTTGTGTGCTAGCCGTTTGTATGTCTCTAATTGTGTCCTTGGCGTCAGTCCAGTTTTCTGCTTGTGACCTGGTCACGTACATATGTGTTGTCGTTCTATTTTCAGCTGTCGTTCGGGCGGTGATGTCGGCTAGTGCATTTCCCTGTCCAATAATGTCTGTCACTTTCTTGTGTGCCTGGCATTTGATAACGGCAAGTTTGTTGGGGAGGAGGACAGCTTTGATTAAGGCGGAGACTAAATCCCCGTGCAAAATGGGTGTGCCGTGTGAGGTCAAGTATCCTCTCTCCCTCCAGAGGAGCCCAAAATGGTGAACCACCCCGAAGGCATACTGGCTGTCGGTGTAAATGTTCGCTGTGGTTCCTGTTGCCAGGATGCAGGCTCGCGTCAAAGCAATCAGTTCCGCTGCCTGGGCAGATCGCTGGGTGATGCGGGCTGTTTCTACTACAGTTCGAGCCGTGGTGACTGCATAGGCAGCGGAAGTGGTACCATCGGAGAGTTTGATGCAAGAACCGTCCACCCACAACTCCCCGTCGGGGTCAGGGAAAGCTGTGTCTCCGAGATCGACCCTACTCCTGGTCTGTTCGTCCGTAAGAGTCACGCAGTCATGTACGGGGTGCACATTGGGATCGTTCTCTGGCAAGGGTAACAGAGTTGCTGGGTTCAGTGTGGTGCATCTTTTCAGGGTGATATGGGGGGCAAGCAAGGTCAGTTCGTATCCAGTCAGTCGTGCACTCGTCAGATGTTGCGTCTTGGTTTGGTTCAGGAGGGTGTCGACTGCATGGGGTACCAGTACCGTGAGGGAATTCGAGAGTACAATCCCCTCACTCTGTCGGATAGAGACTGCAGCAGCAGCTACAGCTCGAAGGCAGGCAGGCAAGGCTCTGGCGACAGGGTCAAGAGTGGCAGAGAAGTAAGCGCACGGTCGTTGCTTAGGGCCGATGGCCTGGGTCAGGACAGATAAAGCGCACCCCTCCCTTTCGTGAGTGTAAAGGGAGAAGGGCTTTTTGTAATCAGGGGTACCCAGGACAGGGGCTGAGCAAAGGGCATCTCGCAGTTCTGTGAAGGAAGTTTGACACTCAGGAGTCCAAGGGAGTGGGAAAGGGACGTCTTTGTTTAGCAGAGAAAGCAGTGGTTTTACAACGAGGCTGAAGTTTGGTAACCATTGTCGGCAGAAGGAGGTGAGGCCTAATAGGGAGCGAACCTGCTTCTGGGTCTTAGGGACAGGGGTATCTAGAATGGTTTGGATTCGATCAGGGGTGAGTTTTCTTCCATCTTTGGACAAAAGGTGGCCTAGGTAAGTGACCTGGGGTAGGCAGAATTGCAACTTCTTCTTGGAGACCTTGTGGCCATTTTCCGCAAGGAAGTGCAAGAGTTGAATGGTGGCGGTAACCGCTAGAGGGGTGGTGTCGGCTGCCAAAAGGATGTCATCGACATATTGTACCAACACCACTCCGTCGGGTAACTGGACTTGGTCTAGTTGTCTTTTGAGGGCCTGGCTGTAGATGCTAGGGCTTTCCGTGTAGCCTTGAGGCGCTCGGCAAAACCTATATGAGCGGGCTTTTAGGGTAAAGCCGAAGAGATATCGGCTGTCTGGGTGGATGGGGATGGAGAAGAATGCGTTCTTGAGGTCGATGACGGAAAAGGTGGTGGCAGTGGATGGAATCAAGGTCAGGATGGTGGTGATGTCTGAGACCACAGGGTACTGGGGTACCACCACTTTGTTGATCTCTCGGAGGTCGATGATGAAACGGTATGCTTTCTCATCTCCCTCTCCCTGCTTCTTGATAATGGGCAAGATAGGGCTGTTGCAAACGTTGCTAACCACTTCCTCTACCACTCCTGCGTCTATCAGTGACTGGATAATCATTACCAATGCCTTCTCGCCCTCTGGCGATATCCGATATTGTGGGAGTTTTGGGAGTGTTGCGTCTGGTCGGACAGTAATGTGCACTGGGTCAATTAACATACGCCCTACGTCCGAATCCGCTTTGGCCCACAGATACGGAGGTAGAGTGTCAAGCAGGGACGCGTCAACGTCGGTGATGGAAAACATGTGTCGGGGGGAGCAATGTCTAAGCAGAACGGGGTTGTCGTAAAGAAACACTCGAACTCCATCTTGAGAACACCTGATCGTCGCTCGGAAGTGTTTCAGTAAGTCAAGTCCCATAATGGCGTCAGGGCTATTGGAGGAAAGCAAGAACGTGGTGTCGGTGGTGTTGTTTTCTACGTCAAAGAGAATCGGGGCAGACAAAGGGTTGGTGGAGGGCGTTCCATCGAAACCTGTCGATGTTATGAGTGAGCCAGACAAGGGTGCCCTTGGAATCAGTCGTTTAGATAACGCACTACGTGTTGCGCCAGTGTCTACCAGAAATGGAGACTTGGTACCCAGGACCTTAGCAGTGACATAAGGGCCCTGCTGGTCAACATAGAGCTCGACTGGATCCCTCCCTCGCCCTTGGCTGTCCTATGCGAAGGTGTGAGTGTCGTCATAGTCAGATTGTTGATATTGGTTCTGCCTGGGTCGATCGAACGTATTTGGTCTGCTTGATCTGTCATTAGTCGCGTCATTTGGGGGCCCTCGTTGCTGTCCCTTTGGTCTCGGTCCGTTTGCTACATCCCTGGGGTCTTTGTTTCTGATCATTTCCAGAAGAACTGGGCACTGGGATTTCCAATGGCCAGTCCCTTTGCAGAAAGCGCACTGGTCTTCTCTAAGGTCTGTGCGTCCACTGTAGGAAGTCAGAGTGCGGTCCTGGGGAAATGTAGTCTTAGGGACGTTTGTCTGGTAGTTTCCCCGGTATTGGTCTCGTCCTATAGTCACCCCTTGCAGTTTGGCAATCATCACCCTCTCTTTTAAGTCCTTCTTCTTTTTCTCTGTCGCCCTATCGTTTTCATTTTTCTGATGCTCATAATATTGGGCCATTTGGAGAATCGCTGTAGGTTTGGAGGCTGCCCAACTACTCTCGCTGGCCTGTAGTTTCTGGGAGATTTCCGATGATAGGCCCTTAACATAATTCTGGACAAACAGATGGTGTCCGGTTGCAGTGGTCATGTCCTGGCCGCTGTAATCGGAGAACACCGTTTCAAACCGGGAGAAGTATTCCGATACATCCTCCTGGGGTTTTTGGCGACAGGCTGTTACTATCGACCAGTCCACTTTCTTTTCTGGGATTAGGGTTTTTAATTTCTCTACGATTTTATCTGGGAGGTCTAGAATGGATTTCAACGGCTTTTGTCCTGGTCCCCGTTGTTTGTCCAGGTCATCGAGTTGTGACCAGGTATGTCCAAACAGCTCAAGGTGGTCGACTTTCCGGATTTGCTTCCACACATCAGCTGGTAGACATAACCCGAAGAACAAGTCGATGTCAGCCAGGGTCATAATCGTTGAGCCCAGGGCTGTACCCAATTCAGTATAGAAGGCAGTGGGGTTTTTACGTAGGTCGGGTAGAGATTTCCGGAATGTCAGTATCTCTTGTCGGTCCCATGGCTGGTAGACCCAGTTGTACACTACCCTTCCCTTCGCATCTTGGTTGTTTGCATCATCGTGAGTCCCTGTACCCCGAGGAGGAACCCAGTAAGGGGCAGCCTCACGTATCGGCATCATGGTGTTAGATTGCTCGGTTGGTGGTTCGGTCACTACGGAGGCTGCGGATTTAGCTCCCGGCTTTCGTTCAGTGAGGTGGCGGAAAACCTCAAGCGTACGCGTAAGGAGGTCCGACACATCACACTCGCCCTCATCCCCGATATCGACCTTCCGGTACAGAGTCCTTAGGCTCTCGGGACCTTTGTCTCGATATCGGTCCTCGTATGCATTCAAGACATGATAACACAGTCGTACGGTAAAATGTCGTCTGTGACTCCCTGTATACGAGCTGAACATATCTGTGATGTACTCTTCATCATCCTTTCTTTCTACCAGTGTCCTTGCTATTTTGTCGATCCCCGCTCGCTCATCTTTGTCTAGTCTGTTTGTTCTTGCAGGGCCAGCCCCTCGAGTCTCATGGTCGTCTAACGTTGTTGTTGATGCGGGTTTTAATACAAGGGGTTCGGCTGGCACAGAGGCCATTGGGGCCGACGCTGTGGCGGTACCTTCGTTTGTACCTGGGGGTGGCGCGTGCTGCGCCAAGGGTTGAGAAGGGGCATATGGAGGGGGCATGTAGATGATAGGAGGACCTAACAGCAGGTCCTCATTGGCTCGTTGTTTCGAGGGTAAATCAGGGTAGAGCATGGAGGGGGTTCTAACCGGACACTGGCTTGGCGTTTCCATTTCTAGTTTCTGTTTAGCTTTCTCTCTTTCCTTTATCTCTTTTTCTAGTTTCTGAGCAGCTAGGTGGGCTGCTTTTCGCAGCTCTTTTTCCAACCTACTCTCAGTTTTCTTTTTACGTTGTTCAGTTTCTTTTCGCCACATGCCGAAGCTGTCAAGCATAGTAGGTGTTGTCTTGTTTTTACCCAGGGCAGTTTCTAGCGTTTTTATTTTATCATCATCGAAGGATCCTATCAGGGGCCATTGACTTTCTTGACCCTTTTTTGTATATTTATGCCATAGTTTACTATAGGCTATAGCGGTCAATCCATGCTTCATGAACATGTCCTTATTAGGGGTGCCTTCCAGTGGGGCTGGATGGTCCATCTCTAATAGGCGGTCCGGGCGGTTCTGGACAGAATATTTCTATTCTACGTTGTTTGCAGGCAGTGAATACCTCATGGATCAAAATAACAAAAGACCAATAAATAACAATGGGGAGAATGAGTAGGTCCGCAAAGATCTGCGTTACCTACCCTTTTCACTGTCTGCAAAAAGGGTGGTCTCTTCCCTGTTTGCAGACAGGGAATCTCCAGGAAACAATAGTTTTGCGAACAACAGTTCAGTTTCAAGTGATTATTGAGTGGGGGAGAAAAAATAAGCACGGCTGCTGCCCTACCTATCCTCCACTGCTTGCAAAAGAGAGAGCCCGTTGTTTCTCCGTTTGCAGACAGTGAATCTCCAAATAAATAAAAGAGAGCAATACTAGTATTTTTAAACAAACAAGCAATCAAGCAATCATTTCGCAACTTGTCGTGATTACACGACCTTACCCGGACCGCATGGACAGTTTCTTGTCTTCCGAATCCAGCGCCCGATCGTCCTCTCTTCTCCGTTATCCTCGCGGCACTCCTGATGGTTCCCAGTCAGGACCGTAGATCACTCGAGAGAGGTCTGTTCGGAACCAGTGAAGTTCGGATGATCGGCTGTCAGACGAGGGTCTATCGGACAGACGCGTTCCCGATCGTTGCAGTCGTTCACTTTGTCGTCAGGACCTCTCCCACTGGATCCATGGGTCGCTGATGGGCCCCACGCTTGGGTCGCCAATTGTTGAAAATAAGGGGGGCACTACCAACCAGAATATAAGATCCTTAAGTATTGCCCGGCGGTGTCGCCTCTTGAACCCACAAAGAAGTTAAACTATTGAAGAGGCAGGCGCTGGAGACTGGAAGGCAGGAAACAAGGTTTTTATTCTCTCCGGAGGAGAACACAACGAAACGGACAGAAAGTATCGTTCTGAGGTGCTCTAACTGCATCCCTGAGGCCTGGCCTCTTATACACAAGTTTATCTCTTTATTGCATGTAACACATTCTCGTCGATACTTTGATGTACGGAAAGACATCCTCAGAATCCCCCTTCCCAGCCCGTTCCCACGCAAGGTTACAGTGGAAGTCCCTGCCCCGTTCACAACAGGTGATGATCATCGCGCAGCTGGATATTCCGCCGATTCACGGAGTGTGTGGGGTTCGATCGGATCTCGTAGGGCGGGGGGCTTTGATCAACCCGGGGATCCCTTGCTGGGGGGAAACTTTCTATTGTACGGGGAGGGGCAAGGATTGGTATCGGCAGAGCTGGGTGTCGGCCTGGGAACGGGGAAGACAAACGGGCACACGGGGAAAAGGGGTTTGCATCAAAGGGCCGGGGATCATAAATGGGAAGAAGGGAGGTGTTGCGCTGGGAACAGGACGAGGGCCTGGGGCAGAGCAGCGCCGAAGAGGGGTTTTATGATTCGCGGCAGGTGCAGGCAGGGGGGTTGTCAGCGAAGCTAGGAGGGAGAGAGAGGCGCGCTGGCTCTCGGCGAGAGCAGGGAAGCCATGGTGCCCAAAATGGCGGCTGTTTTACGCGCACAAAAGGTTTAAGGAGAGCAAGAGGGCGCCGATAATGTTGACGGTTTCAGCCCAACTTTCAACAGTGCCCTGGGTTCCTACCAACCAGGTACCCAGGGCCTATGTCATTTCCCTAAACTGTATTGAAACAAAACCCACTCTTTGGCCACATGTCCGTGTCTTGTAAATGGTACCATAGGTACCATGTGCACTGTGGTCAGGGAAGGCTTCTAAGGTATGCAGCACTTAATGTGCCACCCTTAGAAGCCCTACATCTTTATATATATATACATATACATACATATATATATATATATATATATACACACACACACACACACACACACACACACACACACACACACGCGCACACACACACGCGCACACACACACACACACACACACACACACACACACACACACACACACACACACACACACACACACACACACACACACACACACACACACACACACACACACACACACACACACACACACACACACACACACACACACACACACAC